>NC_044320.2:49631913-50831913 GCF_007474595.2 Lynx canadensis | reverse complement strand
ACAGTGAAGGTATTATATTTTATACTTCTGTGTAAATGTAACACCTAAAAAAGGATGATGATTATACATGGTGCAAAATATATATTTTTTTTAATTTTATATCATGACAAGAACAATTTTTTTTTCGATCTGTGGTGTTCATATCAGGTATTTGTACGTGGGGACCTCCATTGTTCAGCTTAATGGTGTCTTCTGTTCTCAAGAACATTGCCGGAAGGTATATTAGTTTGCTAGGGCTGCCATAACAAACTACCAGACTGCGTGGCCTAAAATAACAGAAATTTATCGCCTCACGGTTCTGGAGGCCAGAACTCTGAGATCAGCATGTTGGCAGGAGGATTGGTTTCTTCTTCCTAGACTTCTCTGCTTGGCTGATAGATGAACAACTTCTGTGTTCTTGCATTTCCTCCTTTCATAAGGACACCAATCATACTGGATTAGGGACCACCCAAATGACCTCATTTTAATTGAATTACCTCTGTGATGACCTAGTCTCCAAATGTAGTCCCATTTTGAAGTCCTGGGTGTTAAGTCTTTAATGCATGAATGGGCAGCACCATTCAGCTCAAAACTGAAGACGTTGGAAAAACCTTGTGTCTGTACAGATTTTTAGCTGAGGATCTACCTAACTAGAAAGCCCTGTGAAACATTTGAATGTAGGATCTATATGGGTAGCTAACATATTTTTTTTTTAATGAATGTAGCATTCCAATAAGAGTCTAAGTATATTAACAATAGAATTGTTTCTTTACCTGATAATTTTCTTAAGTTAAGAAAAGAACATGTATACTTATTTGAGAGATTTGAGATTTTGTTTTTGTTGTTTATTTTGTTGAAATACCTGACCTGACACTGGAAATATATATTTTGATTTCATGGTGGTAATCTCTGATATGTCAAGAAATAATATTTAGAAAGTAACAAATGGGAAGAAAATGAACTGATATTCTGAAGACACTAATACAGCTATTCCAAGAATATGACATGACCTCTTCAATTGCCCCAATTGGATTTTAGATGGAATGAAAGGATATTAGTCTCTTAAAGGATGCACAGTTCCCATCTGAGGAACTTTGAAGAGTAAGAAAAACGGCTAGAAAAAGAAAGCTTTTACATTCTTTGATGTTTAGGATTCTGTGATTCTAGGAATCTGTGATTATTTCTCTCTGTACTAAAGCTTAGTAGCCCACACAGATATTAGAATTCATAGCTATATGTAACTCAAAGTTATTTCTGTATGTGAGAAGAGATGTGATTCCCTTCTTTAAAAAATACCTAGTATAGACATAACATTATCACTCTTAGTAGTAGAGATGTTACAAGTCTTAGATGAATTTTTTTTCCTCAAAGTACAGATTTATGGTGGTAAGTATACTGATGCCCATCAGACATTATCTGAAAAGAAGGATATGAAATAATTTGTATTTTTCAGAATTTTCAGAGAAAATAGAATAAAGTCTCTTTGTAAATGGGATTTTTAATTGACTCCAGACACATGTGTACATTAATATAAATAAATTAGTCAGGTACTGTAATTACTTTATACTATTCCCCCCCCCACCCCCCATAATATGAGATCGGGTCATACGACGTGCTTTACTTAGATCTTGCTATTTTTATCTCAGCATATCATAGACCCTACGTTTTCTTTGTTCCTCAGGAATAAGATATTCAGGAATATTTCCATCATACTCAACCAGAGAGACTGAGGCCAGCCTGTCTTTCCTGAAACCTATTAGTCCATAGTTCTAGGACTGGTCTTTTCTTCACTACTGAAAACTTGGCATTGAACTGTGTTTTCAGTCCAGGAGCCAGTCTTTTCTACTTCCTCTTTGCACAGTATCGCCCAGACTCACTCCCTTAGAGCCGTCCTTCTCATGGAGATGTAGGATTGGATAGAAAGGGTGATTCTTTCTCTGAAGTGTGGATTAATAATGTCCTTCCAGCAGTAATAGGAGTCATTATTATTCCAACTTGCTCTTTTTTCTCTAATGTGTCCTCCACACTGTCCTGGTAAGGATGTCCTTGTTTTATATGACATAGGGGATATGTCTAGAGGTGGCCAACTTGATTAAATGCTAATTTCAAGCCTAGGTTACATATAGTACAAGCAGTTGCACCATGCTATAAGACTGTCTCAATGTGCATGTTGATTTAAGTGTTGTTTTAGTTTATTTTTTTAATATCCTTTATGAGGGGTTCTAGTACCTATAAGCTATTTTTGTCATCTGTAGTTCTGATTTCAGAACTTTCACCTATTTCATTCTGCACCATGGGGGCTAGACTGGGACTGGTATCTTGTTTTTCATATATATGTGATTTTGTTTTGATTATAGCTTCCATTTGATTCATGTTTATGATTTTAATGATAAGACACAGAGAACTATACTAGTATTTTCTTCAACCACATTTAATAACTTGTCAGATTCTTATGGTCACACCTAAGATAAATGTGTTTGAAAATGTGTTAATATTTGGATTTCTTTGAAATTAAAAAATCATTTGATTGGCTACGTGGGATTTATACTTGGTAATCCTTCACTCATGCATACCAATAATCTTCAGTGGCCAAATTTCAAACTTTCTAATGTAGTGTAAAGCATAATGATATGTGCAGTCATAATTACTTTCAGAAATAAGTTTTAAATCAGTACAGTAATATAATAGAATCACTATTAATTCATAATATCTCTAAGTTATAGAATTTTTTGTTTGTAAATCATAATTAAAGTAAAATATGGTAACTTACTCTGAAACTTTATGAGAGAAAGTATTTACAGCATATCATATATAAGTGATTTTCGATATTAGAGTTTTAGGTAGGTAATAATATTGGAGTATTCAGTTGGCCAACACTAATGAAATTTATTTTCATACCTTTGTATGCATACTTTCTTTGAGGATTAAAAAAAATGTATTTGTTAATGGTCACAGTAATCTCTCTCTTATGACTTCTAAAATTTTGATATGTCCCTACTCTGAGAGAGACAGAATAGTTAATTGATTAACAGCAAGAGCCTGACTTCAAATTCTGGCTTTTTTAAACCTCCATGTCTTCTGAGAAAAGGAGATAAAGATAGTTTCAACCTCATATAGGATTGTTTTCGAGGGGTTGAATACTGTAGTTTGTAGGAGTGCTTACCATACTGATTCCATCTTTGGCCCTCCATCTTGTTCGTGTCCACTCCACCATGATCTCCCTCTGGACTGCCAGCTCTAGGCCCCATGGAGGTTAATGTGTGCCCTGATTGGAATCCTGGAAGGCTTGTTCTGATATCCTTTCTGGCACACACAGATGGTGCCACTTTAGATAACTACCCTTCACTGTATAAGACTGTGGGTTAAGTTCTGGACTTTGCAGAGGACTCTGCTGTTCATCTGATCCCCCTGTCAGTTTTTACCCTAAATAAAACTATGTAAATTATGGTGTGGCTTTATTTGTTTTTCAGTCTCAAAGTGCTTTCTCAGTCTGAGGGATACTTTACTGTCCCTCTTTCACCTTCTAACATAGTGGAACATGGCAAGCACTTGTATGTATTGACTCTCATGTAGCGACTCTCATAATTAATTTACTCTATTCGCAAGCCCCTGGCAAAGACAAATCAATTTTCTGGCCTTATAGTATTACATATGTAGTCTTTTTTAAGGCTTGCTTCTTCTTTCACCTAACGTTTGAGATTGATTCATTTAGTTCCATGTATCAAAAGTCCCTTCCTTTTCTTTTTTAACATTTATTTATTTTGGGGGGGGGGTTGGGTGGAGGGGCAGAAAGAGGAAGACAGAGGATCCAAAGTAGGCTCTGGGATATAAGCACAGAGCTGGATGTGGGTCTTTAACTCACCAACCCAGAGATATGACCTAAGCTGAACTCAAGAGTCAGGCACTTAACCAACTGAGCCACCGAGGTGCCCCAAGAATCCCTTCCTTTTTATGTTGAGTAGCATTCCACTCTATGGATATGCCACAGTGTGTTTATACATTCCTGACTGAGGGATATTTGAGTTTTTTCCAGTTTTGAGCAATTATGAACAAAGGTACTATAAATATGTACATATAGGCTTTTAGGTGAACAGAGGTTTCATTTAACTTGCTTAAATCTCTAAGAGTGGGGTGACTGGGTCATGTGGTGAGTGTATGTTAACAGTATAAAAAACGCTACTTTCTGGGGTGCCTGGGTAGCTCAGTCAGTTACGCGTCTGACTCTTGATTTTGGCTCAGGTTACGACCTCATAGTTTGTGAGTTTGAACCCCTCATCGGGCTTGGTGCTGACAGCACTGACCCTGCTTAGGATTCTCTCTCTTTCTCTCTCTCAACTTTGCCTGTGCTCTCTCTCTCTCTGAAAATAAACAAATAAACATTAAAACACACACACACACACACACACACACAATTTTCTAAAATACTTTTGTCATTTTGCATTTTCACTAAATGTAAATGAGTTTTAATTGCTCCACGTTTTTTTATCATCAACTTAGTATTATCAGGACTTTGTCTATTTGTTTACATGCTTTGAAATTCTTATAATTATCTATGTGATGATTTTTTTAAGTAAGAAAAAATATTTTTTCTTCAAGCATTTTTTCTTTAAGCATATAAAAAACAGTCTTCAAACTAAGTTGGAATTACAAATTTATACATTTTAAGAGAATTTTATATTTTCTCCTTTCTTCAGGCTTTTCAGGAGAAGAAGCTTTATTTAATTTCATTTTCTATGGGTTTTATAAGGCACTGTGAGATCTCTGAAAAGTCAAACTTTTATAAGAAATGTCCCTGTCTTCATGTTGCTCACAATTTATCGGAGTTGCTGAGGTGGACCCCTGAATTCAAGCCTAGGTGTATTTAGGAGAGAGGCCATAGTCCAGTCTGGCAATTGAATGAGTGAATTCTGTAGTTGGCCAATACAGATTACAAAAGTGGTTGTGATGTTTATGACAATAGAGCAGAAGAGGGCTTTGAAGGATCTGATGTGGAGATTCAAAATTACCTTCATTTTTGAGCTAACTGCAATAATATTTATTCTTTTCTAGTTTGTTTTAGAACCCTTAAACATGGACAATAATATAATCAGATCTATGGAGTAGGTAGAATGGTGAGCTGCAGAAAATAGAAAAACTGAGAAAAGAGAAAAAAAAGCAGTGCACACTGAATAAAACTTTAGATTTATGCCGTCTTAAATTGGCGTTCTTTCATATTATGATTTAAGTATCCAGAATATTAATAAAATTTTAGGGGTTTATTTGAATTCAAAAAATGAGATTTTTCTGGTATTTTCTTTTAATGTCTTCGAATTCAGGCCCCCACCTCATGGACCTTCACAATTCACATTACCTGATAAGCATTGGGGCCTTTCAGGATAAATGAGATTTCGCCTGTGACTAGAGTCCTTAAAGTGTTGACTTTTGTCCTTATAATTTTCCTGCAGTCATTTGTGTGGGTTCTTAAAATGCTAAGGCATAAACAGCAATTTCCAGCTAACTTTGAAAATTGTTGTCTGGATCAAAATACACCCCAGTGTTTTTCTCATCGCCAGATATAGGTATATGCTTCTCTGAACACTGCTTCAAAATGAACTGAATGTAAACATTAAGTTAAAATAATGAGGGAAAAAATTGTTTTATAAACATTTGCCATTTAAAATTTTCTTTTTAAGTTTATTTGTTCTTGAGAGACACAGAGAGAGTAAGCAAGGGAGGGGCAGAGAAAGAGGGAGATCAAATCCCAAGCAGGCTCCGCACTGTCAGCTGAGAGCCCAATGTGGGGCTCGAACTCACAAACTATGAGATCACAGCCTGAGCCAAAAGTCAAGAGTCGGGTGCTTAACCAACTGAGCCACCCAGATGCCCCAACACTTGCCATTTAAAACAGAAGAGAATATCACTGAATGTGTAGATATTAGCAGCAAGAAGGCAGAAAGAAAGAAAAATAGGAAAAGCTATAGAAATGCATTTGAGATGTTTGTTACTCTTATGTGGTTTTACTTTTCAAACTCTTCTAAATTTAAAATTTTTCCACACTCTTTTTGTATAAATATGAAAAAAAGCTATAAATACACATTATTGTGATGACACAGCTAAATTTAAGCGATAAAATATTTTATGGATACTCTGCTTTTAAATGAGGATCAGTTTATTTTAGCACTTGCAATTTGATTCTAATTAAATGCTTCAAATTTAAATGCTGCGCGTAGAATCTATTTTCCTCGGTATCAAAACCTTTATAAGGCTTGTATTATTTGTTCATTGCCTTATTCCTCATATGACAACATTTCTGCTTGCTTTCTACATATCAAGAACTATAAAATGCCCTGAGGACATAAAACTGAATAAGATCCTAACTCCAAGATGCTTACCTGTCAAAGGTGGGGTAGTTTCCATGGAAGCTCCTGTAGAAGGAGAGAGACAGAGGTTGACTCAGTAATTTCTGGGCTACTTGGAAAGACGAATAGGAGACTTTCCTGTTATAGGAGAGCATTTGCAGAGGCAAGAAGTGCTGAGCTGCGTGTTTGCATGTAGGCTTCGGAGGTGGATACTCTATGCATGTTTTTGTATTGCAAAGATCAAGGCAGGGAATGACAGAAAACAGCCAATGTTTGGTCATTAAGGAACTTGTATGTCATGCTACAGACATACCTAAAACCTACCGCTTACCGAGTGGGAGTCCGGATATTATTTTGGTCAAGTGTATAGTACTTGGGTTTGTGGAGTCAAAATGCTGGCTTCTAGGACTGGTTCTGACTCCTCTGCTGTGTGACCTTCCTCTCTGCCCATAAGTTTCCTCATCTGTAAGGGGAAGTGGCCATACATATACTTTATAAGGCTGCTGTGAGGGCTAATTATGCTAATACTTACAAAGATAAGAAGATCATGGACACATGGTTAAGTACTCAGTATATGCTGGCTAACATTATTACGTTACAGGTCTATGTTGGAAATACTGTGTGTTCAGTTCCCTATCACTGCAATAAATCAAATACTGGGGCACCTGGGTGGCTCAGTCGGTTGAGCATCTGACTTTGGCTCAGGTCATGATCTCACAGTTCCTGGGTTCAAGCCCCGTGTCGGGCTGTGTGCTGACAGCCTGTTTTGGAGTCTGTCTCCCTCTCTCTTTGCCCTTCCCCTGCTTATGCTTTCTCTCTCTCTTTCTCTCAAAATTAAATAAATGTTAAAAAAGTACTTTATTGCTAAAAACTGCCAACCATTATCTGAGCTTTTAGCAAGTCACAATCTTTTTGCTGGTAGGGAGTATTGATGGCTACTGTCTGATTAGAGTAGTGCTTCCTGAAGGTTGGGGTGGCTGTGTCAATTTCTTCAAATAGAAAACAATGAAGTTTGCTGCATTGATATACTCTTCCTTTCCTTGAACATTTAGAAGCCATTGTAGCATTATTCATTGACCTGGTTTCAATATTGTTGTGTCTCAGGGAATAGGGAGACCTGAAGAGAGGGAGAGTGACAGGGGAATAGCCGGTCAGTGAGGCAGTGAGGACACACACACTAATCCATTAAGTTTGCCATCTTGTATGGGTGCAATTTGTGGCACTTCAAAGCAGTTACAATAGTAACATCAAAGATCGCTGATCACAGTGGCCCCGGGTGGCTCAGTCGGTTAAGCGTCTGACTTTGGCTCAGGTCATGATCTCGCAGTTTGTGAGTTTGAGCCCCACGTTGGGCTCTGTGCTGTCAGCTCAGAGCCTGGAGCCTGCTTCAGATTCTGTCTCCCTCTCTCTCTGCCCCTTCCCCACTCACACTCTGCTCTCACTCTCTCTCTCATCTCTCTCAAAAATAAACGTTAAAAAAAATCACTGATTACAGATCATCATAACAAATACAAAATTGAAAAATTTTCGAATATTGTGAGAATTACCATAACATGACACAAAGACAAAATGAGCAAAGGTTGTGTGGAAAATGGCACTAGTAGACCCATTCAACGCAGGGTTGCCAGAAACCTTTAATTTGTTAGAAGAAACAATATCTTTGAAGCACCGTAAAGGAAAGTGTCATAAAACAAGGTATGCCTGTACTACCGTATGTGGTTAGTTCTCCCTGCAACTTTTATGAAATGGACATTAATACCCTCCTTTAAAGAAGAGAAACCCATAGTTAGGGAGGTTCGCTGAGAAGCCTAACATCGCAGAGGAAGCAAATGGTACAACCTAATAAAGCACCATTAGAGGATCTTCTACAATAAGGAAATAACTTCAAGGAATATTTCCTCTATGACTCTATAAATTGGGGAATCATTAATGCTAGTTAGTTAAATAGCCCAAAATGAAGACAAGAACAACTAGCGTGTCCTGGTATTTTTATTTTCAGTTAATGTTTGGGAACTTACCTCTCATAATGTGCAGCCTCTGTCTGATCCATCAGTAAATCAGTACAGCTGGTTGGTTGCCTTGTGGTGAAACATGGAGTGAGAATCCCATCACAGATGAAGATCTTAGGATACAAGGAGCTTCACGTATATTCCCTCAATGTCTGCATATAAAACCCTTCATTCCCTGCTGGAACAGAGTGGGTGCTCAGGCTATGCTCTGTGATCATAATCTCAATGAGAACCAGGCCAACACTGAATGAAGCAGTTGGCTTAATCCCCTAACAGTTGATTCTTTGGACACAAAACATCTTTCTTTGAATTTTTCTTGAATTGCACAGCCCTGTGTTTAGTTCTGTTTTTCCACTTTTGTAATTGACTTGGATATGAAAGCTGCTTTACCTTCTCCTTAATTCTGTCCTACTACATCAAATAACTCAAATTTGATGATGAGTAGTGACCTCCAATTCCAGCAACTTGGTAAAGTATGGTGAGGATGCTGGTGAACTGGACCACACCTAAGTAAACATGCTGTGTAGGTCTGCTTCATTGCTGATGGTGAGAAGCCAGTAGTATCATTTTTTTTTTTTAGTTTTGCAACAGAAGCTAGAGAAGTCGAATTTTATATTTTATCTTACTTACCTTTTTGTAGATAAGTAATTAAAATTATATATATATATATATATATATATATATATATATATATATATATAGCAAACACCACATGAGCCAACAATAAGTGAGCCAGCCAAGACAAACTGGGAGAATTTTTGGCAAAAAAGAGAAATGGGTTAGATTTATATGCTAGATAGACCCATGGGTCATTCTAGCAGACCCATTTGTCTACCTGTGTTATCTTCCTAGAGGTTGTAGTAAAACTGTGAAAGAAGATGAGATTTCTGGAGACATAGATAAAATGAAACAATCAGGGAGGCCATGGTTGAACCCTGGACATAACCAATCATCAGAAAGGAGCTTATGGAAGAAACAGAAAGAATAATCAGAGAGAAGAAGTAAGTTTAAGAAGGAAGAAGCCTGATAAGCTTCAAAAAGACCGAGCAAAATAAAAACTGAAAAAAGTTCCTTAGTTTTGGTAGATTGAATTTACCAGGAAGTTAATGCAAGGGGTTTTGGTAGAGTGAAGAATTATAGTGGCCGATGGATGCTAATCTTTTGAGAAATTAAGACTGAAAAAGAATAGGTGCTGAAAGTCAGTGGGTAGCAAGGAATTGGGTATCAGGAAAGGGTTTCTTTTCATGAAAGAGACTTAAACATATTTATTATCAAGGAACTTTGTATAATATTTACTCAAAGTGTGGAGGGAAACTGATTTTTATTGTTACCAAATGCCAGTTCCTAATGTTTTCAGGCTACCTCATTAATTCTTAAAACTCTGCTAGAAGATAGCTAAACGTCCTTCTGTTTACAGATGTTACAGTTTGATGGAAGTTAAGTATCTTTCAGGAAGGTACATGACTTGATAATCAGTAATTTTCCTTTTGTTTGCTATCTACCCACCAGCTGATCTAGAAAGATTTAAGATAATCTAGAAGGATATTTAGTACATAATTATGAACCAAGAATGACTGGTCTCTACCCTTTTTAGCACACTACCCGAACAATATATTTGAAGTTTTAATTTTGTATTAAAGCTATATGTAGTACAGACTTAATTTGCACTTATATATCATAAATCTTGTTTTATTTGGGAAATAATTCATTAAGTGTTATTTTTTTCATCCTTCAGCCAAATAAACTGAAATGAAGAGGAGATGATAATTTTAATATTAATCTGTACTTTGTTATCAATAATGGATTATGCTATAAAATTTATAGCTACATATTTAATCAGGCTCAAATTATCTTCATTTATTCACAATGTGTTTGAATTAATTGAAAAACATGGGCTCCCTCTTGTGACAAAATCAATGATTCTAAGTGTTTTTTTGTGCCAGACTAAATCACACATCCATGCCCTTTTGTTTTCAAATAATGTTATGTATACAATTATTTAACAATTTAATGTTTCTCTTTTTTCTTTTTTTTTTTTTTTAATTTTTTTTTCAACGTTTATTTATTTTTGGGACAGAGAGAGACAGAGCATGAACGGGGAAGGGGCAGAGAGAGAGGGAGACACAGAGTCGGAAACAGGCTCCAGGCTCTGAGCCATCAGCCCAGAGCCTGACGCGGGGCTCGAACTCACGGACCGCGAGATCGTGACCTGGCTGAAGTCGGACGCTCAACCGACTGCGCCACCCAGGCGCCCCTGTTTCTCTTTTTTCTGATAATTAGTTCTTTCAGTTTCTTGAAAGAGATGAATCCAATCAGTATTTATTCTGATGTGTTTTAAAACTGTATATGCTACTTTAAAATATTGAATTTCAAAGTTGTGTTGAAAATGTCAAAGAAAAGAGGAAAGACCAAATTTGGCTTTTGTTCTTCTGCATTTTATGTGTGCTGTTAGATGTTTTTGAAACCTCTTTGGAGAAATTAAATTAGTCCTTGTAATATTTTAATTGTCTGTCCCTCCAAGCTATGCACACAATTAACTTTATATTCTGTGTGTTCCTCGTGTTTGATCGCTGTGCTTGTACTTTCTAAAATGTGTGGTTTTTCTCTGTTTTGCTCTGCAAACTCTTTGTGTGTATTGTTTCTATATTCCTTAGGGAAGCAGCATGCATATTGGACTATTGGAAATGCCCACAATGAGAAGGTCTAACCAAGAAAGAATAAAAATTACAGTCATTTTAGTTTTTTTAATGTTTATTTCTTTTTGAAGGAGAGAGAGACAGAGCATAAACAGTGGAGGAGCAGAGAGAGAGAGGGAAACACAGAATCTGAAGCAGGCTCCAGGCTCCAGGCTCTGAGCTGTCAGCAAAGAGCCTGACGCGGGCTCAAACTCACAAGCTGTGAGATCATGACCTGAGCCAAAGTTGAACACTTAACTGACTGAGCCACCCAGGCACCCCTTACAGTCATTTTTAGAATAAAAAGTTATATGCTTATATGTGTCTATGTGCCTGTGTGTTAGTGTGTGTATACATGAAAGAGTGTAGTGAAAGAAAGAAGAAAGAAAGAAAGAAAGAAAGAAAGAAAGAAAGAAAGAAAGAAAGAAAGAAAGAAAGAAAGAAAGACGGGAGGGGAGGGAGGGAAGAGGAGAGGAGAGGAGAGGAGAGGAGAGGAGAGAAGAAAAACCCTTAATAGTTATATTCATGGGCATATCTCTGAAAGGGTCTTTTAAGGTCATCTTAATACAAGGCTGTGAATTAAAAGAACTGAATTTAGTTGTGACTCTGTCATGAACTACCTACATAGCCTTGGGCAAGTCATTTTCTTTCTTGGAATACCTATTTTGTTACCTGCATAATTAGGTAATTAGTCTAAATCCATGCTTTTCAACTTATTCTCTGCAGGACCATATCTGTGGGAAATAACAGATTTCCTTGGCTCACTTGAATATTAATTATTAAGGCTATGTTTGTGGAGTGACAGAACAGGGACTTTGGTGGCAGCAGGGTATGAATAGCAGACCTCAGGAGTGAGGGCTGTCAAAGCACAGCCACAGAGGAGTATGATGCTGGGGAGCTGAGTGGAGCCACGTAGGGAGCATTTCCTACTGATGAATAATCAATAAGCTAGAATCCCAGTTTTGTCTTCCATGATTCCGTAAAGACTAAACCAGTTTGGCAATGCCATACTGGAAGTTAGTATGGGAACCAGAACTGGAATTTTACTCTCCCACTCATATTATTTCATATTATTATCATTGTTAAATTTCTATAATTCAAAAATAGTCTGGCATTTTTTTTGTTTTTGTTTTTGTTTTTTTCTAGAGTCATAAACTGTAGGCTGTAAAAAACTTAAAATTGAGGACACAAGCTTTTCTTCCCATCAGGGTCCCGTCAGTCTACATTTACTTGCACGAGCCTCCTTCAGTCAGGTACATTACTTGTGCGACTCCAAGGCATTTCAATTTGTGGCTCTAATTGACATATCAGTAGCTGTTTTTCATTACCTATGTGACTGGTGTTGCATTTTGCCCTGAGAACTTGTGTACCATCTGCCCCTACTTGGGTTGAGCCACAGGCTCCTGTAGGGTGCAGCTGCCACATTCTCTACCTTCTCAGGAGGTACTCTGGCTGGGAACACTCTTGCCTGGATCCTGGCTCTCCTCTTTTTATCCCTCTCCTGGGTGTCTCTCTTTTTTTGAGTGATACTTGTATGGATGATTTGCTTTGCCTTTGGGTTTCCTTTTATTTCTGACTTGTATCTCAGAGCATACACAGGTCCACACTTTGTGGCCCCAGACCAATCTTCCCTTTTACCCCACACTTTATCCAAGTCCTGATTCATTTAAGAGACTAGGTAGGTCAAGCGAAGAATGAGCAACAGCAGTGGTTGGCTACAACCTGGTGAATAACACACTTGTCATTCGTTCATTCTTCAGTGAGACCGATAATATTTACTGAAAGACTACAATGTAGTAATTAGATGAAAACTCTTTGTGGGAATCTTAGGACAGAGAATTGCTTCAGATTGTGCAAGAAGAGATGAAAAAAGAAGATGAATATGGATGTATATTAATGTAGACAGCCAGAACTAAAAATGCCTGCATGTTTTTGTTCCTTCAGGAACACCTGAGGTTTGCCTCCTTTGTGTCGAATACTGTTTTAAGATTTGCAACAACATGGACGGATCTACAGGGTATCATGTTAAGTGAAATAAGTCATTCCAAGAAAGACAAATACAATATGATTTCACTCTTATTTGGGATTTAGGAAACAAAACAAAACCAAACAAAGGAAAAAAAAAAGAGAGACAAGAGAAAAAACAGACTCTTAACTATAGAAAACAAACTGATGTTATCAGAGGGGAGATAGATGGGGGGATGGGTGAAATAGGTGAAGGGGACCAAGAGTACACTTATTACAATGAGCACTGAGTAATGTATGGAATTCCTGAATCCTTATATTGTATACCTGAAATTGATATAACACTGTATGTTAACTATACTGGGGGAAAAAAAAAGATTCCACAGAGAAGGACACGAAGAAAGCAAATACATTATAATGTGCCTTATATCATGGGTAGTGGTGGTAAGACATACAAAAATTTTGTGATAAGCACCATTTTGTACTGAGAGAAGGATTTTGTATGGTTTAATATGTAAATGTGATTATACATAAGTAACCAGAGTCAACATCAATTTTTGGTTGTTACAAGAGGTAAATTACTAGGAAGGAAGGTGGAAGGAGGGACCTTCCATTTATTACCGACTACCCTCCAGCTCATCTACCCTACTACATTGTCTAGTTTTATATCCTAAGTGTTCTATGGTTTTGTATTTGTGTCCATGTGGGTGACTGTGTGCATATATATGTGGTAGGCAGAGTTTAAGGCTTTTGTGGTTTGGTTGTAGGGTATTTGAATTGATGAACAATCCATAGATTTTCCATTTGGCTTGTTAAAAATAATGTTAATTTAAAAAAAAAAGATTTTTTTGCCTCAAGTCAGTTTCTGGCTCCTTGCATAGCGCACAGGTTATGAAGAGAGATGACGAACAACCTTCATACAGGATTATTCACACTCTAGAATTTGTTCTCACCTAACAAAAGCCCTGCTAGAAGCTGCTGCTTTTTTCTGCAGTCAGGAAATAACTTCAGATATTGCCTATCTAACTCTGCGAATTGGGGAACCATTGACCCTGTTTAGGTAACAAGCCCAAAATGAAGGCAAGGAGAACACCTGGCATGTCTTTCCTGAGTCTTGGGGGTTCGTACTTTCAGTCAATGTCTGGGGACTCACCTCTCACAGCCTGAAGCTTCTGTCTGATCCATCAGTGAGCAGTGGAGCCGGTTGGTTGTCTTATGGTGAAACATGGACTGAGAATCTCATCACAGATGGGAATCTTGGGATATAGGAGTTTCATGCATGCTTAGTCTCTGCATTTAAAGTACTTTTGTATTGTGCTTACTCCATCGTGGATGCTGGAGTCATGGTGACTTCTTCTTTCCCTCTGTGTTGTTCCAAACATGTTCAGAATTTGAAGCACTATAATGGGCCACTTTTCTCTTCAAGTGTAATGACAGTATACCAGTATCCAGCAGACGTGTGATCCAATCTATCCAAATAATGGAACCGGGGTATTCGGGTCTTGTGAACTGTTTAATTTTCTGCCTTGTCTTACTGTTTCTATGCTAATGGCAGAATGATCTCCTCTGATATGTTAAAAAAGAAGTCCTTAAAGAACAGAACTTTGCTTCTCCTAAATTATGTCTATATTCCTATCAGTCTTTCTTTTTGTTCTCATTCGTTGCTGTTTTAGTTCAGACAGAACAGGACTGTAGGAGATGCAGTCCTCTCCCCAAATGCAAAAGTGGTGGGCTTTGAAGCACTTAGCACCCCCCTCAGCAGAGAGAGAAAGGGATTCTGTGTTCCTTGATGGTTTATGGACAATAAAAGCATCGGATCTTCTTTGAGTGCTGCTTGCAAAGCTCTTTCTCATTATTCAAAACCCTTTCCTTTATAGTTGTATTCTGTCTTCTACCATAAATGTCCCCGTGCGTTCTTTGGCTAAACCCAGGGACTGAGCAATGGATTTGCCACTTTTTACTGTTTGGGGCCTTCCTGCAGTGGTTCCCAGCCCTGGCTCCCCAACTCTGCTCCACCTGAGAATTTCTGATCAGTAACTTGGAACATTAGCTTTTTGAAGCTTAAGGTTCAGAACCAATGCATTTTCATGTCATGGGTATTTAATAAATTTCAACTGAATAAAAAAAATGGACTGCATTAAATTTTAATTTTTTCCTCAAAAATCAACTCTCTCCCCTAATTGACTTGCATTATCAATTTTATTCTTCCATCTAATCTTTTAAATTTGCCGGTAATCTGAGGAGACACTGAAGGCAAGGGACATAGGATAGCATGTTATTACAAATGGTTGCTCTTATTTGCCTCGTTTTTTTCCTTTAGCACAATCTAGTGCAAATATTCTAGTACGTATCTCTCTTTAGTAGACTGTGTGATGCGTGATTCAGGGACCATATCTTACTCATTTTCATGTCTCAGGACGCACGCTTGAGTCTGAACTTTCAGAAGGTGTTCAGGAAAACGTGAACAAATGAATGAGTTAGAGCACTGTTTATAATTTTGTCTAAAAAGGCATAGGAAAATTTTTGCAGGATTTTAATTTATACATATAAATAAAACTTTGGGTATTACTCCAGAAAATACCATTTAAAATGAGATAGCCTAAGTTACTAAATCAGAATTCATTAAAACCAACAAAGGAAATCCACAATTTGGTTCCTATGCAGTTTACATATATATTAAGAAACGATTACTAAGGAGATGACTGCTTTTAAAGAACCTGGGAGAACAGGGAAACTTTTGACGGGGGAAATCAGAAATGTGCAGTCCAGTGAAGAATTAAACTTCTGGGAGTAATAATATGGGCTGATGCACTCAATATAGCAGTAATGCCCTCTGAGAAGGATAGGAAATAATTCAGTTCCTCCAGGCTGCATGGAAGCTAAATACAGTATGACAAGAAATAGAAGCAGTACTCATTATGTCTGATTGCTAATTACCCCTTTGAATGATTCAGTTATGCCTGCTACTAGATAATTAGTTTAGTAATTTATGGCTGCGGTGCAAACTAGTATTTTAATTTTCGCAGCACAATTTTCACAATACCTACAGTTCAGATAATATCTTTCTGTTTTATTCAATTTTAAATTGCTTTTTTGAAGGCCTATAAAAGAGCAAAAATCCTTGCATTTTTTCCACATGTATTTCATGCAAAAGTTAGGCACTTTATGGAATTTTATTTAACTTTAAACTGCAGGAAAATAACATCTTATTAAGTCCCGTTTCATTATGCTTCATTTTTCCAATTTTGTGGGCAAAAGGGGTGAAAATTTTTTAAAGATTCTATCAAGTGACTCAATTTAACAGCTGCCAAATTTCATGTTCTAAAAAGACATTGAGCATTTGATAATCTACTTTCCCTTTTTATACATTTCGACTCCAGGCATGAGTTCTGTTTATGTGGTGCACAAACAATTCAAGAACTATCAGACCTTAGAAAAATTCTGACATCATCTCCTCCTTTTCCTGTTTGAGTAAATGTTGATTAATTCTAGCCAAAGAAAGTAGAAGTGAGCCCCTATGGGGGAATTGTGGCCTTGGATCTGTTCCCTCTTGAATCCACTTTCAGTCCTCCAGTATTTCAGCAACCTAGCTGGGTTTTGTGGTAAAATGATGGTTATTGTCTTTAAATATCTGGTCTTCTTTTATCAGCATTTATTTTTGGTTCATTGTTCCCATCAACCTTTAAGTTATTTCTTAAATTCAGATAGTGGTAAGAAAGTAAATCCAAGACAGGGAGAGGGAGAGGGAAATGTTGATATGGTATGCAAAAAAAATTTTTATGACTCCAAAATGATTGCTGGGAGCCCAAGGGCAACATTGAACAATGAAATTCACATGACAGTTTCAATTTAATCACATTTATTTTATTTGTGTACATAGTGGACATACTTACCAAATCGTTGAGCGATATTATGAATTAGGATTTGATTTCAATAATGCCTTATTCAGATTTTGGATTATGAAACGTGAATTCTGAGTAGCTGATAGAAAAATTGCAACCTTAAGATCATTGTAATTAGGACTAGGTAATTTTTGCAATGAGAGGGAGCATTGAAATGCTTGGAATAACAAAATTTTTTCAATTTCACTAAGTATTTGGTTTTGCCAACCCTAATATATTAAAATGAGTGCTTTTAACATTAATTGATGCTACCAGACACGTTTACCTTATGGCTAAGAGTTTTTTGCTAGCATTTCAAAATTAAGAATGTTTGGCAATGACTCTTGACTTCTTTTAGTTTTCTATTTGGTACTTTTTTTTTTTTTTTTGGTAATACAATTAAAAAACGCCCATGGTTTTTACTTGCCATATTGTTCTTGTATCTGATATTTGCTAGTGCTGGATCAGTGTTCTAAAGGGCAGCCCTGACAGTGTTATTTCAGTGAGAATCAGGCTGATGTTTATTACAGGCTGAATCTATGCCCTTTATTGCCAACAGTCCTTCTTGAAATATGTGCTCCTTGACCCATTTAATAAATGGTTCCCCATAGATATGGCAGTGCAATTCTTCCTTTTTTCTATAGATATATTTTTTTAAAAAGTTTCTTACCCATAAGGCAGTCTTTCTACCCATCAAAGCATCATATTGACCTTTCCAACTTTGTTCAGGGTGACAGTTGGCTGGTTGTTGACACTTCTTTTTTTTCCTAAGTTGCTAACTAGAGCTCTGAGTTTTATGCTGCCAGAGTCTGAGGCCCATCACCTGTCTTCATATTTGTTGTTCATTCCTCTTCACATATTTCAATAATAGTTATTTATATCCTAAAATAAAATGGACTGTTATAAAGTATATAAATGCATCAGTAATAAGTTAGAGACAGAATTTACTGTGGTTAGATTGTTGCCAATGTTATGAAGCTGAGTAGTGTATTTTTTGTTTGTATTATGAAATTACTTTGGTTCTACTCCCACTGGTAAAAAACAAAGAAAACATTGGTTATTAATATAGATATGGTATGTTGAAATAAATCAGTGTTTGGTAGCACTCTTTAGAAGGAAGATACTATATGGTCATGTGTTTATATGAGTCTCAGTCAGCTGAAAATTTCTTCAAGAGTTCAAGAAATTCGGCCATGGCTCTCAGGATTGTGTTGTTCACAGACTATCATTGTATTTGGCATTGAACTTTTCAAGTGTTTTTCTACACTTCTTTCTTGACCTTTATTTTTCTAAATATAAATGTAATAGATCATTAGATAAGAATATCCAAAAGGAAAATTTTTATTCTTTGCATTTCCAGACGCGCATATACTTAACAATTATTTTTGGACATTTTTCCTCAGAGGAAAGTTAATCAATTTCCTGATCTTATAAATTTGACTTAAAGGGACCACCTTTATCTTATACTGCTTCAAATAGGTGCTATACAGAATTACCTACTACGTCTCATCATATCTTTTGGAGAATTAGACTATTACAGAATTTGATACTTCTGACTGCTAAGAATTCTCTTAATTCCTTGGTATGTGATATTATATTACATTATTTGAATAAGTAATATTTTTACACACACAGAGGTGTGTGTGTGCGTGTGTGTGTGTGAGGGTTTGTGTACATATACAATTGAAGTTATTGGCTATTTGCAAGTACAACATCCAGAGTTTCCTAAACTAGAGATTATTTTGAATTGCCATTTCAGGCATAATATCTACAAAAGTAACACAGTGAGAGAGCCGTGAACATGGTTATGATGATTGGTAAGGAAGCAACATTTTATCATACAATTTATTTATCCTGTTAATTTGATTGAGCTGCATACCAAGAATCCATTTTAAGGGTAAGGAATGTAAACAAGAGCAAGACAGAGTCCAGACCCATGGAGACTATGAGAGCTAACAAGATGGATAAATGAACACATATAATCTACACATAGTCAAAACAAGAGACTGCAGTCAGAGAAATATAGTCAGAAGTGCTAACGCAGCCCAGAGAAAGGAAAGGACAATTAATTCAGTCTTGAACAATTGTCTCAGACTGTTGGTGATATTGTCCTTATTCAGGGGCACAGTGTCAATGACATGAGCAACTCTTATTCAGAAATGAGTTAAAAAGCCTGCTAGTTTCATTAATATTATCTCAGATGAGTTTCATTGTTTAAAAAAAATCTTGTGTACTTTGGGAGCATGTAAGTATAAGCAGACAAAGACCATTTGAGAGCTTTAGGTGGAAGTGAAACTTTGCCTTTCTCTTTTGCAAAATCTTTCTTTTATTCAGTTTATTTATTTATTTTTAGAGAGAGAGTGCACAAGCAGAAGAGGGGCAGAGAGAGAGAGAAAGAGAATCCTAAGCAGGCTTTGCACTGTCAGCACAAAGTCTGATGTGGGGCTCGAACCCGTGAACCATGAGATCTGCCACACAGGCACCCCTCTCTTTAATAAAATCTTGTACCATTGTAATTGTTTGTTTGTTTTTGCCAAACCCAGCTGTAGGCTAACTCAGTCTTAAACATAAAAGCCTGGCAGCGGTTATGATTTGGGTATAAACTCACGCTTAGGATTAGATGTAATAAATGGATTTCATGTAGTTCCAGAATTCCATTGTCAAAAGCAGCGTAATTCTGGTCTCAGGGCAGGTTTAATGCCTCTACCAGAAACAAAGCGAATATACTGTGATGTGAGGCTCCTGCCAGGTGGTTACCAGATGTATAGAGAACTCCTTCCAGGTAGGGAAGGCAGAATGGAGAGAATACCTATCCAGACAGAGTCATATTCTACAGGTGCAAGATTGGGGTGGTGGTAGCCAGGATCAGGTAGACACATAATTAGAAGTTCCTGTTTTTACAGGGAGGTGGGGCAAACCTTTATGAAAACTTGGTGTGAGCTTTTGGGGTCTCCCCAGAAGTTTGCATATACAGACAGACTGCTGTATATAACTTCATGGGCTTCACAGACAACCTGAAACCTTTGCCAGGTTAAGGGCCAGTGGTTTAAGTGGAGGCAGGGATGATGGAAATAGTGTTTTCCTGCACTTGATAAGGACCTCACGTTTCAAATCAGCCTGACTGGTGTTCAAGTTGATGTCCTTATCCCAGATGGCAACTGGAGTTAAAACCGTGACCCAGAGGCCTGGGACTGGTAATCATTCAACTGACTGGACCACATGTACTGGCTGAATCATTGATGGAACCTGTTTGTTTCTTCCCTCACATGGCATATTCTTTCCCATATAGTTTAAGAACTGCTTCGTGTATCTAATCCTTCAGGAAGCTCTTCCTTAACATTTAGTCTTTGGTACCTTTTTAATCCCTCAATTCTCTCTCATAATAGAGTTCTAGCCTTTTCAGAGACTGGATTATATTTCATTCATTTCTGAATTCCTGTTCCCACACAGTGCCAGGCACGTGGGAGATACTCGGGAAATCTTTATTTTATTAATGAATAAAATCCAGCAATTGTGTATAGCAGGTTTTGCTCTGCTAGAAACGAGGATACACAACTTCAGAAAGACCAAAGTAATGCGTAAAAGATTCATATTATCTGAAACAAGTTATTTTATATGGATTCAATTGGGAAAGCTATACATAGTATAATATAAAATGCACTGCCATGCCAAGGGGAAAAAATGAGCCAAGCATCAAACAAATTTGGGAATATTGATTAGGAAACAATTCTGAAGTAGAGCCCTATTATGTGAGTAAAATTTCTGACTGAGTTAATCGGTCCTCCCTGATTGTTCAGCTAATGTCACTTCAAAACAGACTGTGCTTTCCTTCATGTTAACCCTTTTTCAGTTATTGAAATTGTTCAGGGTTTTAGGACTGGATAAGGCAGACCTTGAGTCTGGTGTAAAAGATAAGGCATTCACTGTGGAATACAAAACCAGAAGAGTGGGATTATTTTTTTCCAACAGGAAAAAAAGAGGACATTATGAGAGAAGAAGACACCTTTAACCAGAGCAAGGGAAAACAATTCCAAATGTAATAAATCTGTGATTTAGCCATCTTCCAAAAGAACTGATTTTTGCCCAAATAAGTACCTCACATTGCTCAGATTTTTGTATTTGTAGAGAAAATATAGTATTTTATGGGATTCTGGACCATTTTCTTCATATCAAAGAATTATGTCATCCAGGATTTAAGTGTCAAAAACGAGATAACCTAAATCTGACAGAACACAGAATCAGCCACAGAAACCTTTATGACAATCAAATATCAAAAGCTTCCTTATATTTGCTTGTTTACTTAATTATGAATAAATGAGTTCAATTACTCAATTTCTTGCTTTTAGGAGCTCTAAATTAACTGAGCTGAAATCATCCTTAAGTCAACTTCTATATGTAAATTTCCACATCTGTCTTATCATTGTGCTTGCAATCTTAGAAATTTGTCAACCCTCCAAAATTTATGTGAGTTTAACCTGATCAGTTAATATAGTTTGACTTCCTAAATTCATTCTAGTGGCATCTCTGCTCCAACTTGTCTGCATCCATGCTATGTCCTCTGCTTATGTCCCTAACCTCAACCTCACTTTTGTCTGATAACTTTGTATTCCTTACTCATCCTTTAGAACTCAAGTATACCTTGTCTCCTCTTTCAATCTGTTTTAGATATGTCTCTTCTTTTCTTGAGCACAATGTACACAGTTGTAAAATACAGTTGTCTCTCTGGCTCGTTTTGGTGGCTCGAGACAGAGACTGTGTGAGGGGCTACCCCAGCCTGCGTAGCACAGGTGTTTGGACCCTTATAGGTTCTCACATGTTTTTCGGTACATTAATAGATGACTTTTCAAGCTCCAGTCTTATGCTTTTATAAGCACTTTACATTTATTTACTCACTTAACACAACATCCATCTGAACTTGGCTATCGCTGTTATACCAAAGAGGAAGCCAGAGGTTGCTAAGATTTAGAGAGGTTAATTCTTTTCTTGAGGTCAGACAACTAGTAAGTGGCACAATCACAATTCTGACCCTAGACATCTGGCTGCAGAACCCATATGCTTCCCTGTTAAGCTTCATTCCCTGACTTGATTCTATCTTTGAAGGTGTTGGATTGTTGACCTTGTTCTAAAGAGAATGATGAATGATTTATTGCTTATCATGCATACTCTAAGTATTTATTAATCTCTTTCTAGTCATTAATTCAATATTTATTGCATCCTATTATGAGCCAGGAATATACAAATGGAAAAGATACTCAATGACTTACAGGTGACTGAGATTCATAAGGGCAAAGCATGTTATTAATAATCTGTCTTTTCTTAACATCAAATCATAGGAACTTTTGGTCTGTGTTACTTTATCGTAGAATAAGTGCAGTTACATTAGTCATAAAATTCTTAACAATTTCACTCTCTGTCATTTAAGTATTTGACTCTGACAAAGATATTAAAGTACATTTCATAGTGAATTATCATAATTGCCCTCTATAGATGCTCAATTGTAGGAATTGCTTTGAGCGTCCATACATTCTGTGCAATACCCAGAGTTTATAAAACTATCAGAAAATAAAAGGGCTGATCTAAAATTCAGAATCTCTATTTTATATTTGTACTCACAATGCAAATCTCTATTTTATTTGTACTGACAATGCAAATGTTTATCTTTAAAAAAAATCTTATTTTATTCCCTTTTCATAGCCAAGCACAACTTTAACACTTCTAGAATCTTAGTTTCCATCCCAATTGTCATTCTGAAGAATAAATGTAATACAGGGTTTGGAAGTTTTATTTGCTCTGCATTAATAAAAGCAGCAAAAGCTGTTTTCTTCCATCCCTAAATTATGTAGCAATGATTCATAGAGCAGATAAGGGGATATTACAAGATGTCATTTTCACAGTATTTTTCTAAACACCGCTATGGATAATATAAACATTGGAGTACACTTTTAAATTTTTAAATGCTCCTTGATGACAGCAGTGGTTTTCATGGATAACGTTTTCCTTTCCTGAATTAACTGTTATCTAGTTAGGCATTTCACTCTCTACCAAATGTCCTGAGAAGTTCTAACTACATAGGACATGCTGTTATGCAGTATTCCAGAAAAAGGACTTACTAACATTTAGAAACATTTCTTTACAAGAACAGAATCACTTTATAATTTTTCTGTAGTGTGACATCATTGTAGATTTATAAAACTTTGTGGCTTGTGTGTGTATATGCATTGTCTCATATTTTATGCCTTGTCTTACGTCATTACACCACTTATGGGGATCACTCAGCTATTGCTTATTCCTAATGTCCTTTTATCTCACCATTAATCTCACTCTTTGATTTTTTATTGATAACAAATACAACATTATGCCAAAATGCAGTGACAATTCTTTAATAATTTAGCGGTCATGCAATCTTTTAAGAAACAATTTTTTTAAAGTAAATCCTTTAAGAGTCTTGACTGCAGTGTATTGCTTTAAATCATTTATGGAGGCACTGATTAATAATGCATAAATGGTTATATTTTGAGGTTATGGGTGGTAACTAGCAAGGCAAGAGGTAAGATGTAATGCTTTGTTCAAATTTTTACTGTTGAAAATGTGACTGATGAGTGTATTTGTGCTGTCACTCTAAAGTTAACTTCTTTAAGCTTCTGAGATATGCAGCTGTCCATCTTACCTTCCAGATAGAATGAGTAATATAGTAAGTTAAAGGTCAGATACATATCACAGTGCCTGGCACTTGGAAACAATAAAGAGTAACTAAAAGTAATTCTAGCTTAATTTGTCCCTTTTAAATACATATATCATGGATGATGGTTGACTTACAATGCTTATGGATACCTGTATTTGATTTGGAAACCAAAATTTAAACTCCTCTAAGCCTGTCTTGTTATTTGCACATACCTGTCCCCTTTCTATTCATCTTCAACTAGAGAGCTTAAATTACTTACCCCTTCAAACTGAATTTTAGGTCAGACAACATTACATATTCCTTCCTGGATGTTTCTGTGACTTGTTTTGCTCTCTTATATTATTAACCTCTTAACCACATTGTATTGAACTTATTTAGTTAAGTGCCTTCTGAATTACGTAATGACATCCACAAGATATCGAATTCTATCTTATTTATACTTTTAGCCCAGTGCCAAGAAGTGTCTGCCATATACCAGATTCTTATTAAGTAGTTTTTAAACTGTCAAATAATAAATAGTATAAAAAACCTTAGGGGCGCCTCGATGGCTCAGTTGGCTGAGCGTTCAACTCTTGATTTCAGCTCGGGTCATGATCCCAGAGACATGGCATCAAGCCCCACGCTGGATTCTGAGGTGAGCGTGGAGCCTGTTTGGGATTCTCTCTCTCTGTTTCTCCCCCCACCCTTTCTCCCCAACTTGCCTCTCTCCCCTGCTCACATGCTCTCTCCCTAAACAAACAAGCAAAAAACCTTAGACATCTGCTCAAAATTTGATTTTTATAGCCAAATAAATTAATATCCTGTTAACCTAAACTTAATTCTTTATTAGGATACAATGTTTGAATTGCTTTAAATAATCAATTTCAACTGTATTTTAATAGTTCCTTGCATGTGACAATTGATTTTTTGGCTATGTAAATGATATTGCAAATGTCAAAGATGATAACTTATACTCCTGTATATTCATATCCTGATCAAGAATGGATAGTTATAGAAATGTCCATATTAGTTAAACCATAAGGTCAAAAAAGTACAGGTCTATATTCCCAAACATGATGGAAAATTAAATCTTTTTACAACTCATTTTAGAGGACATTGTTAAGGTTCTATTACAAATCTAAAATTGTTCTTATTTTTATTGTTGATTACATCAAGTCTTGAATCTTGGGACAGAAATTCATTTCTGTTTCCAAATTTGGCTTCTCATGACACTGTTTTATGCTTTCTTCTAGTATAGAGCTGCTCTGTTAGCCTTCCTTTTTTCTTCTTAAGAAAAAAAATGCAATGAGGTATTTGTTTTGAGGAGGAAAAAAAGCATTTCACATATATAAAATATACTGTATTTTATATATCCTATAAAAGAAAAGGTGGGGGGTCACGTGGGTAGCTCAGTCAGTTAAGTGTCCGACTTTGGCTCAGGTCATGATCTCACAATTCCTGGGTTTGAGCCCCATGTCGGGCTCTGTGCTGACAGCTCAGAGCCTGGAGCCAGCTTTGGATTCTGTGTGTCTCTCTCTCTCTCTCTGTTCCTCTCCCACTCTTTCTCTCTTTCTCTCTCTTAAAAATAAATAAGCATTAAAAAAATTTAAAAAAAAGTAAAGGTAGGTCAAAGTTGGAACCTACTCATCTTTGTAATGCTACCTTAAGTTTATGATTGATAGGAAGAATGTTGTATTACATAAAGAATATTTTTGTTACCTTGAAAAAATAAATACAGAATTTTATATGTTATACCATTTAAAATATAAAATCAAAAAACATTAGTGTTGATAAATGGTTATTTATGAAGCTATCTTATATTATAAGCAGGTGATTTTTAGCAAGTCAGCTTCCATCTCAAATGCAGTATATACGTTTTTCTTAACATGAAGTAAGAGAGCATGAGAACAGAGAATTCTTTGGCGACCAAAAATCATGTGATCAGTTAATTTGATTATATTTTCAATTGAAAGCATTTGTTATTAGAAACTCTGAAACATACTGAGAGTAAGATATAAAAATTGTTTTAAAAGATAAGCCGCAGGACCCTGGGTGGCTCAGTTGGTTAAGTGTCCGTCTTCAACTCAGGTCATGATCTCACAGTTTGTGGGCTTGAGCCACATGTTGGGCTCTGTGCTGATAGCTCAGAGCCTGGAGCCTGCTTCAGATTCTGTGTCTTCTTCTCTCTCTCTGCTTCTCTCTCTCTCTTTCTCAAAAATAAATAAACCTAAATTCTTTTTAAAAAAAGATAATAAACCAAACAAATACAAGCCAGTGTATTCATTAATTATTTTATATTTATGAAGCTTCTACTCTGTATGTAAAAGCTGAAGGAATAGATGTCTATGTACAGGTGATTGTATATAGTGTGATAAATGCTACGATTAAAGTCTAACTGGGGCACCTGGGTGGCTCAGTCGGTTAAACATCAGACTTCTGCTCAGGTCATGATCTCGCAGTCTGTGAGTTTGCTGACAGCTCAGAGCCTGAAGCCTGCTTTGGATTCTGTATCTCCCTCTCTCTCTCTACTCATGACCCCCTACTCATGCTCTGTCTCTGTCTCTGAAAAACGAATAAACCTTAAAAAAAATTTTTTTAAGTCTAGCAAAAGGGTCCATGAGACCATCTAGAAGAGACATCTAGCCAAGACTGACTAGTCTAGGAAAATTTTCTAAAACTATTGCATCTAAGCTGAGTCTGAAGAAGAAGAAGAAGAAGAAGAAGAAGAAGAAGAAGAAGCAGCAGCAGCAGCATGCTGGTGAACAGGAAGGAAAAGGAAATGCATTTCAAATAGGTGATTAAGAGATGAGGGCAAATGTGACAAAAGGGAATTGCATGGGAGTATAAGCTGTAAATGGAAGTGAAGAGACATAAAAATGAGACAGTAAAGGCTCAAATCACCAAGAGCACTTTAGGTCACTTTAAGGTGTTGATCCTAAAAACAGTGTAGCATCATTCAAAGAAGTTAAGCAGAAGTGCCAATGTCAGCCTTACATCCTTTTGCACTGAAGGAATGGAGACAAAGATGTTTCTAACCAAGGGGAGGAAAAGCCTGGAGAGAAGGGAGGCGATCCCCCCACCCCTCTTAATGGCTACTATTATCTCTATAAATTCCTGAAATTGTCTCCTGTGAGTGAGGAAGAGGAGAGTGGAATAGTGTGTTTATGGAATGTGGTAGAAGACTGAAAATACCATCTCCGGGGAAATAGGACAGAGAACAGACCAGGGAAACTGTAAGAAGTGATTGTTTCACAGTGTAGAACTACCACGTTAGTATGTCTTGGCACTGGGTGGCATACTTTTTCTCCTTGCTGGGAAGTCTGTAGGAAAGGCCAGAAAACACTGCCAGCTAAGCCCAACAGCATAGACATTTCTTTGTTAGGTGGATCTGAAATTTAGGTTTTACTAGATATAGGAGGTAGGAACAAGGGTGAGGATGTTGGATTTTGGAGAGCAGCCAAGATAATGAATTATGGGATCTTGACTAAATCCAGGAGGGAGTGAAGCAAAGTGGGGCAGATAGATGGATGGATATGTAAAGCTGTATAGGCTAGAATGTGTGTAGAAGGAGTGAGGGTATGAGAATCTTGAAAGGTTAGAAGGGTGTGTTGCAAGTATTGACTATTGGAGTTTAAAACTCTAAGGGTGGAAGAATTGTGGAAAAGTTCAAGAGATTCACCTGAAAAACTATTAGACACAATGATATAATTTTGTATGAGAGCACAGTGAAAATTCATTTGAAGAATCAATAGTCTTAAAGAATCCCATCATTTATTCATCTGGGATTTATTCACCAGGAAATAATTTAGGATGATACAAATATTATTAACAACCTGGGATGTTCATGAGAGCCTTGGAAGTAATAGCAAATGACTGCAGACAGCTTAGAAGTGCAGTAACAGAGGACGGCTTAAATAAATTATGATAAATCAAAATATTTGTGGAAGTATAAATTGGTTGACCCTTTATGGAAGCAGTTTGACCTTGTCCATCAGTTTTACATACAAATGCCACTCAATCAGGAAATCCTCATTGAAACTTCTAAAAATGTACCCTGCAGATATATTTATACACATGTAAAATCAAGAATGCACAGGAACTTTGTTGCCACATTGTTTGTAACATAAGGTGCCAATCAGAAGGGAATTGCCTGGGCACATGATACTACATCCATTAAATGAGATATTATGAAACTATAAAAACTAATGGGAAAAATCTTCACTGATGTGAACTGCTTTGCACAAATCAGAAGAGTGTGTGGTACAATGCCATCTTATAAGAAGTGGGGAAGTCCATACATGTATTTACATGTATAAGTTATTTTTTAGATAAATTCATGAGAAAATAATAGCATTAGTTGCTGGTGAGAAGAGAATTCAGGTGGTGAGGGGGACAGCAATGGAGAAAGAACTTTCATAGCCATTTTATCATCTTTTCATTCTGTTTGAATTTTGAACCATATGGATAGAATAAGACAGACTGAGAAAGACAAATGTGATATGATTTCACTCATATGTGGAATCTATATAAACAAAACAAATGAATAAACAAAAAGCAGAATCAGACCTATAAAACACAGAGAACAAATTGATGGTTGCCAGAGGGAAGAAGGGTTGGGGGATGGGCAAAACAGGTGAAAGGGAGTAGGAGATACAGGCTTTCAGTTATGAAATCAGTAAGTCATGGAAATAAAAGATACAAAATAGGGAGTGTGGTCAGTGACACTGTAATAGTGTTATATGGTGACAGATGGTAGCTACAGTTGTGAACATAGTATAAAGTAAAGAGAAGTTGAATCATTATGTTGTACATCTGAAACTAATATAACATTGTGTGGTAAGTATACTCAAACAAAAAAATTAAAAAGAAAAAAAAGAATGTATTACCATTTGGAAATTTTAAAAACCAAACTATTGAGGTAACAAATCTAAGTATAAATTTAAAATCTTAGGGGTGCTTGGGTAGTTCAGCAGGTTAAGTGTCTGAGTCTTGATCTCAGCTCAGGTCTTGATCTCAGGGTCATGAGTTCAAGCCCTGTGTTAGGCTTCAAACAAACAAACAAAGTAAAATTTTATTTTAGTGACCTAGAAATATATTCAAAATAATGAGCTTGCAGCCAGGGGAATAATTATAAAAGTGTATGTATGCACATACACATGATATATATATATATATATATATATATATATATATATATATATACACATAATAAAGGCATTGTAAAATGATAAGAAAGTACACTCCAATATATATTTAGTGGATATAACAGGTTACAGGATTGGATTACAAGCAGTTTTTATTCTCTTCTTGTAAAGTGTATTTTGAATATATCTCAGTGCATGTACATTATTTACATATGGCTTAATTGGAGCAATGTACCATGGATTTCATTACTGAAGGGGAAAGTATTTTTTATTTTTTATCAATTTCATATTTTTTATTTAATTTTTTATTTGATTTTTTTTAATGTTTATTTTTGAGACAGAGAGAGACAGAGCATGAAGGGGGAGCGTCAGAGAGAGGGAGACACAGAATCTGAAACAGGCTCCAGGCTCTGAGCTGCAGCACAGAACCTGACGCAGGGCTCGAACTCATGGACCGCGAGATCATGACCCGAGCCGAAGTTGGCCACTTAACCAACTGAGCCACCCAGGCGTCCCAACTTATTTTTTATTTTAGAGAGAGAGTGAAAGCAGGGGAGAAGGGGGGGGAGAGAGAGAGAGAGAGAGAGAGAGAGAGAGACTGAATCTTAAGCCAACTCCACACTCAGTGTGGAAACCAACACGGGCTCAATCCCACAACCCCAGTATCATGACCTGAGCCATAATCAAGAGTTGGACATTCAACTGACTGAGCCAGGAACCTAGGGGGAAAGTATTTTTTAAAAACACTTTTAGATAATCCCTGAAACTCCATCCTTTCAAACATAGAAACCATGTTTTAGATAGTTTGCAATAAAATTTAATAAAGATAAATGTGTGATCTATAACATCTTTCATTTGAATAAAAGACCAATCTTGACAGATGTACCTACTAAGAACTTTTATATGTTATCATAAATAAAATATATTCACTGATATAAATTAAGAGAATTTTGTAAGAATGAGTCTTCCAAAAGAAATCTAATGAAGAATAATATAGATTGTTAGAAGGCCCACATAATTCAAAACTAAAATGAATGGCCATTCTGTTTTACATCTTCAGCATAATTGACAATAAAGAAATAACTTACGTTAGACATTTAGATAAATGAGCATATCCTATAAGTGCAGTGTCTGCAAAATCTTGGTCTTCTAGGAAGCTAGGAATTTTAGTAAAATTTTAAAATAAAATTTGAAATAACAATCTATTTTTTCACTTGCTAATTCACAAGTCTATTAAATGTATAGTCCTGAAAGAGATCAAATGCAGAAATTAGACTTGTCGATGGCACAACATAATTATTTTTTAAGTTTATATTTAGTACATCTGTTATAATTTGAATTATATTCTTTGTATCTAATATCCTTTAATTGAATGTTTTTAGAAACTTTTGTTAACGCCTAAGCACTAAGATTATATAAGCTTTTATTCCCCCCCTCCCCGTCTTCCCTGTTATTAGCATCTTGCATTAGGGTGGTACATTTGTTAGACTGATGAAACAATATTGATATTGATATTAACTAAACTCCATAGTTTATATTAGGGTTCTCTCTATGTTTTATATTTTATGAGTTTTGACAAACGTATAATGACAGGTATCTACCATTATGGTATCATATAGAATATTTTCACTGCCTGAGTAATACATTTGCCCAATTACAACACCATTTTCTGTTCCTGCCAGCAATGAAAGAAAAGTTCCTGTTGCTTCACTTCCTTGCTAGCATTTAGTGCTGTATTTTGGATGTTAGCTATTGTAATAGTTGTGTAGTGGTATATCACTATTGTTTTAATTTGCAATCCCCTGTTGACATATAAAGTTGAACATCTTTTCACATTCTTACTGGTCATTTGTATATCTGCTTTGGTAAGTGACTATTCAGGTTTTCCCATTTTTAGATTGGATTATTTGTTTTTTTATTATTGAGTTGTAAGAGTTCTTTGTGTAGTTTGGATACCAGTCATCTTTCAGAAATACATGTTGGAAATACTTTCTTCCATTTTGTGACTCATCATTCTATTTTCTGAAGAGAGCCTTTTCCAGAGCAGAAGTTTTATTTTTAATAAAAGTCCAACCTATTTTTTTTTTCTTTCATGGACTATGCTATTAGTTTTGTATCTAGAAAATTACCACCAATCCTAGATTTTCAAACCGTGTTATCTGCCAGGAATTCTAGAGTCTTGTATTTTACATTTCAGTTTTGTATCTGAGAAGTCATCAGTAAACTAGATTTCCAGCTATGTTGTTGTCTAGGAATTGTATAGTTTTGCATAATTTTACATTTAGGTCTATGATCTATTTTGAATTAATTTTTGTGTAAGATCTGTGTTTAGATTCATTTTTTTTTGCATGTGGATCTATTTTTTCCTGTATCATTTGTTTAAAAGCCTTCATGTAAAAAATTAGTATTTTTTTCTATTTTCTGACTTTTTAGTCCCACTCACAAGTTGCATGGATTCAAGCTCATCTCTACTCTCACTCCAGGTTTTTCTCCCACCATACCATAGTTAAAAAAAAAAATCTTTCGTGGCTTTCTAACCACCTGTCCAATGGAGGAAACTCTTCCATAGAAACCCTGCAAATCCTCATAGTGTAGATGACAACCTCATAAAGCAAGCCATCTTTGTGTTGAATAACTCAAGTTATAATTCATTCATTCAACATATAGTGCATACTCATTGTTGTCAGATACTGATTCAAGAAGTTGTATTTTATGTAGCCTACAATTACAAGATCTTGGCTCCATACTCTTGAGCAATATACAAACATCCATTTCCTTTTTTAGATCTTTGAGTTTTATATGTATTAGAGTGCTTCTCACTCCTTGCATCAGTTTAACACTGTCCTTTTCTTTCAAACATCCCTAATAACATTGATATATTGATATCAGGGTGAAATTTCATTTTTTGTGCTTCTCTCAAAATACTATTTACTGAGAGATAAACATATCTCTCTAGAAGTCATCCATCTGATAAAATGCACAATGGTCTGTTTATTCTCTGTGACCTGGACAACATCCCTAATTAATTAAGCCTTAAATCATTGGTATTTTTGCTGCCAAAATGGCATAATGCACCATTATATTAAATTCATTATGAAATTAACTTTTGCCTGGCAGTCATATTCAATACTGTTTTGTAAGTATGGAAAATCTCAATAGGAAATGCCTTGAGGAGGAAATGTAAGAGTAGGGGACTAATTTTACTTGACTAATTTTAATTGAATTGAACATTATTCTAGGGTATACAAAGAAGGAGTGTACTCTAATAGGAAAAATGCTGGATTTGACATTGGGAAGACCCAGGCTTAGAATATATCTGGTACATATTAGCGTCTTGTCCTCAAGTAAGTCATTTAACTTCTTTGAGCATCAAGTTACTCCTCTTTAAGATAATGAAGATATAAATATTCTTGTCCCATCCATCTTCTATTGAGTTTTGAGAAGTTAATGTGGAAACATAAATGAAAATACTTTTGTTAAATTTTCTTAATGTTTATTTTTATTTTTGAGAGAGAGGGAGAGAGAGACAGAGCACGAGCAGGGCAGGGGCAGAGAGAAAGGGAGACACAGAATCTGAAGCAGGCTCCAGGCTCTGAGCTGTCAGTACAGAACCTGATGTGGGGCTCGAACTCACGATCCACAAGATCACGACCTGGGCCAAAGCCAGACGCTTAACCGACTGAGCTACCCAGGTGCCCCAGTGAAAATAATTTTTAAGTTAGGTTCCCTGAGGAATCATTTACATACAATAACAATCACACTTTTTAGTGTATAGTTACAACTCATAGACTTACATACACACTACCACAGTCTTGGTATACAACAAGTCCATCACCTAGCCTATTCCCACTGGCCTCTTTGTAGCCTACCTTTACTGACTACTAGTCTACTTTGTGCCTATAGTTTTGCCTTTTCCAGAATGTTATATAAATAAAATCACACCAATGTGGCTTCCTTCACTTTTCCTAATACTCTTTGAGACTCGGTCATGCTGTTGTATTTATCAGCAGTTTGTTCCTTTTTCTTGATATATGAAGACATTTTTTTAATTTTCTTAAAATCCAATTAGTCTATTTTAAGAAAAAAAATTAAAATCATCTTTTTTTATAAAAGACGTGATTGAATTAAATCACTTGATTGAATAAAGATCTACATCCTTAGCATAGAATATAGACAATAGCATTTTAATAGTTCTCTTAAGCCCTGCACCAGGATTTTGGAAATATTTATGTCTTTCTTTTCAGATGAAAACTGAATTCCCAAGGGCATAGTTTTCAAGAAATATAACTTTGTAATGTTTGTAGTCATCTGGTTTGAGACGAAATTAAAAACAGGAGGTGGTTTTCTTGAAACATGTGGGATTGAAAGGCCAAGGTGTGACTGATTGTGAGGGTTTTTTTCCTGTTGCCAAAAAAAAGCCTTTTTGAGCTGAACAAGAAAGGTATAAAATTAAAGTAATTGCATGCTTCAGATTTTAGTAGCAACATGAAATCTCGCTGGCAATTTGATGTTTTACTGACATTGTGGCCTGCTGGCCTGTTGTGAGATACATCAGATGTGAATGCCACTTACTTTTCCAATAATTCTCTGAATGATCTTGTGGAGTAGTTCTTATGATACACCAGCAGTGCGCCAGCAGAATGCCAGCTTGCGTTCCAGAGCCTGCCTCTTGAAAGCTGAATGTTATTCCACGTCCTTTTTTGTTGTTGTTTTTCCTAATTCACTAGTCATTGTGTATAATTATACGTTAGAGGGATGATTACACACCAATGAATTACAATCAAACTTGGCTTGTTAGTATAGAAAGCTTTGGTTGTTAATCACGATCATTTACAAGGAGCTCACCCTCCGAAATGCAGATGTCATGGTAGACTTCCTCAAATCAAACCATGTTGATGTCTCAGAAAGGGTGTTTCGTTGCTGTGAGTTCATCATTGCCAGTTTTCTGTAACATGGGGCATTGCCTCTTGACTTTGAGATTCTTTTGTGAAACTAGGATAAGTAACATAGGCGTTGTATCAGAAAGTATGTTTTCTCCTAAAAGGTAAATTGATATCCAAATTGTTTTTATATATAGAAAATCAAATTATACCACACCTGGTAAAAAAAAATGTGTTGAATTAGTATATCAAAAAGTTATTGATGTAAAAAGAAATATGGATTTTAAAACATAGGTTTTTTTTATTTAAAGTTTTTTAAAGTAAAACATAACAACAAGGATTAGAAGTTTCTCAGTCTCCCAAATGCCACATTACCATAAATTTGGACACATAGGATTGTAATACAGCTAACATTCTACAAAAATGAACAAACAGACATTTTATAGGGCAAACCTATTTGAAAGATGCAGGATAGACATTATATATCCTAAATGTGACTTTGGGCAAATTTCTTAACCTTTGTTAGTATCACTTCTGCATCTGTAAAATGGGGGTACTAGCCTTTCTCAACAGATTTCATAAAGATAAAATTAATTATATTGGTAAAGTTGTTAAGGTATTTACTTGGCTGTTTAAAAAATACTATGGGAACATTAGTTATATAAAATAAATCTCGTAATTTGGGGAGTATACTGAATTACAATACTTGGACAATGACTTACACATAGAAACTAGTGTGTCTGTTATATGGAATTGCAAACTTCTCGGTAGAAACACTTTTATGGCTTTATTAATGATTGGTACTTTAATCTTTAGCCTTTTCTAAAAAAAATATTCTAATAGTTTACCCTGGATTGGCTAATTTCTTTCTACTGAGCAGTCATGTATATATGACTTGGAAAAATAGCTTTTTCCAATTCATTCCTTCATTTGATAATTCAAATCATTTACCATTTATTCAGTCATTCAGAACCTCTTGGGTCTTTGGCTACATAATATCTCTATGTATAAGGTTTGCTGCCTCACATTTTCTTTGTTTTAAGTTTATTTATTTTTGAGAGAGAGAGAGAGAGAGAGTACGAGCATGAGTAGTGGAGGGGAGGGGGGGAGAGAGAGAATCTCAAACAGGTTCCGCGCGTCAGTGCAGAGCCCCATGTGGGGCTCAAACTGATGAACCTTGAAATCATGACCTGAACCGAAATCAAGAGTTAGACCCTTAACCAACTGAGCCACCGAGGTGTCCCTCATTTTCTCTTTTAAGAGAGATAAATACATGAAGTTTTAATAACACAAGGGGAAAAACGATGGCAAAAGAACGATGAAGATAAAAGTCTCAAGGGAATTCAGAAAAGTGGAGCTAATTTCTGAGTTTGGTAAAGGCTTTAAATTGAGCTGAAGAAGCGGTAGGTTTGGGACACAAGGAGAATTCCAGGCAAAGAGAACTATGAAATCTTAGAGGTCAAGAAAAGTATTCAGTGTTTTGGAACCTAGTCCATTTGACTAGAATACAAAAAATACATAAAAGAACTGGGAGAAATAAGTTGGAAAGAGATCAAATCATAGAGAGATTGGCATGCAAGTGAGGCGGAGAGGGCAGAGAGGAGCCTTCCTGTCATGTGTGGTCAAATCTGAAAAGAAAGTAGATGTGTTCGATCATTTAGTGGAATCAATCTGGCCACTATTTAGAGCTTGGATGAGAAAGAAAAATATATTTTGACTTCTACATTCTATCCCCAAATCTCTCCTTTATTCTGACAGCTCCAAAAACTTTATTTTATTCAGAAAATCTTTTATGTTGATTACCTACTAGTTTCCACACTTTCAAGGATTTATGTTAATGGAATTGTCTTTGAAACAGTGCTGCAGATTCTTCTCACGACATACCACAATCCCTGACCTTGGTGAGTCACAGCTTTCATCCTTTTTCAGCCCAAAATGAAGGAACAAATTAGGAAGCTTTAAATTAATTTCTTGTAGTTCTGTACATTCTTGTACACATCTACGAGGCTGGAGAGGTGGGAGGAGAGGAGTGGTCAGGTTCCTTTAGAATATCTGTATATTAATAGCTTGATTTATTTTTGTCCCCTTCTGCCTTTTGAAAATGCCTTATTCAGGATTTTTTTAAGAGTTAAACCCTCTGGGCACCTGGCTGGCACAGTTGGTGGAGTATGTGGCTCTTGGTCTCACGTTGGTCAGTTCAAGCCCCATGCTGGGCATAGAGCTTATTTAAAAAACAAAAAAAGAATTACACTGTCAGTGTGTAATGTAATATTTATGCTACAAGTTCTTAAGAAGAATCTAATTGAGGGGCACCTCGGTGGCTCAGTTGGTTAAGCATCTGGCTTTGGCTCAGGTCATGATCTCGTGGTTTATGAGTTTGAGCCACACATCCAGGCTCTGTGCTGACCGTTCAGAGCCTGGAGACTGCTTTGGATTCTGTGCCTCCCTCTCTCTCTGACCCTCCCCAGCTTGCACTCTGTATCTCTCTCTCAAAAATAAATAAACATTAAAAAAATTTAAAAACAGAAGAATCTAACTAATTTTAACAAGTTTTTTTTTATTTTAACTCCAATATCAGAAACATACAGTGTTACATTAGTTTCAGCTGTACAGTGTGGTGAGTCAACACTTCTATACATTACTCAGTGCTTATCACGATAAGAAGAGTCTAATTTGAATTCTACACTTGAAAATCAAAGAATGTCAAAGAAAAAGCTTTGCATTTAGTAGATAATCCAGTTAAGTTAATAATGTTAGAATACATTTGAGTCTGCTAGAAGGGATGCCTTAGATCCTAAAAGCTAGTAAGAATAATAAGAATAATAAGAATAGCATTTAATAGTCTTAAAATACTTTTATCAAGAGCTAAGTGAAACAGTGAAAGTAAATATATGCAGTTAGCAATATTTAGTACAAAATACCCAAATGCAAATTATATTTATTTATTACTTTTAATGACAGGTCTTTAAACTGTCTTTTAAACTTTGAATGTTTTAAAGAATGAAATTTTCCACTTTATGTAGTCTTTTTGCTCTTTAGAAGACTAGTCATTACATGATAAAGTATTTTAAATATAATATCCAGCATTCTATGTATTTAATTCTTTTGTGTGTATTCATTTGGTATACAATTCTTTTAAGAGTGTCCTTTGAGTTTACATTAACTACTATAAATCATTTTAAATTGAGAACATCTCAACATTTTAGCCTATTCTATGAAATCATTGCCACTTCAAGACATGGAATTTTATATATTTATAGGCTGTAAACAATCATTATTTATCTTACATTTATTATATTGATCTAACACATGAAGCCTGCATATTATTCAAAGAAGTTTCTTTTCTATGGACTGTTTAGGTTATTGGTATTAATATTATTACAAATAATATTATCACCTTTAAGCTATTACACTAAAATTAATTTAAAAAATCTCTGCTTAAAAGAATAAAATGAAATTTGGTTCATTAATATGAAATTCTTTTTCCTACTACTTAAAATGACTTCTAATTCAAGGAGTCATTATTTCTGATGCATTAAGAATTTCTTCATTATGACATTCTCTTTATTATGTGGTGTAGGATGAAATAAAAGAGATTTTTTCTTTAATTTATTTAATTTAATTTATTCTAAATTTCTTTAATGTATTCTTTAATTAAAGAAATAATAAATTTCTTTACTTTTCTTAATATTGACACACAATATTATGTTAGTTTTAGGTGTTTACCAGTTTCACCACTGCAGAAGCCATCTTTACTACAATATTTAAAATGGGGAAGAAGTGGAGAGTTAGGAGTAATTTCAACTATTGGCTAGAGATTATTTCAAAGTAGAAAGGTTAAATCACCTGGGAACAGAATTTTACCTGACAGTACCACCCACTTCAGGAGTTTCATGCTTGTGCCCATAAAAAGTACTATTGTTATTTGCCCAAAAGTTTGGAAATCCTTGAAATTGTTTGAGAAAAACAAAACAAAACAAAAAACGCTTTTAACAAAAGTGTTAAGAATCCTTTAGGGAAAGTAAATTTCTAATTCATTTTCCCCACTAGCAACGTGCATTAATTAGTAATAATCTGTTGTTATTACCAGGAAATTGGGTAAGTGCGCATTTATGAGTAAATTGAATGGTGCTCAGTGCATTTTCTATCTCTTTAAAAGATTGTATATGTGGAATAAGTTCCTCCAAAGAAATTTCAAATTCCATAGTTACTACTTATGAAGTATCTTTGCAATTGTAGTATATGATAATCTCTCAGGCTTTATCTTGGTTTTAGTTTATCTTGATTTCTTCATTTTTGAAGATGGCAAGTCCAGTCTGGACTTGACATTCTCCAGATGGCAATCTCCAGAACATTCTGCAGATGTTCTTCCTACAAGTGCTGCTTGCTGAGGAAACTTTGATTTTTAGAAGTATCTTTGTTCATTTAAACTAAGTCCTGTGTAATGACCGTGATATACACTGTGCTCTGTTATATTTCCTTGAAGTAAGGAAATAGAAAAACTACTGATACAAGGGTAGCTGCTTTTTGAAAACATTTAAAAATGTATAAAACGAGTTTAGACAGATTGTAAAGGTATCTAATATAAAACTTCTGAGGGCAAAAAGCTCTAGCTTAGTGAAGAGCTAGAAAGATAGAGAAGTGTTTCGACATATAAAAAAAATCAGTTTCTTTTATGAGAATTGTGAATTGTGATAAATTGTTAGCTGGTAATTTAGATAATTAGCGTGAAAAGAAATTTCTGGTAAAGAACAGGTTTTTTTGTACCTTGTAGCTAAAGAAATTATTGGAGATAAGGTCTCTAGGATTTTTTCAAAATTTTTAAAATGTTTATTTACTTTTTGGGAGAGAGAAAGAGACAGAGTGTGAGCAGAGGAGGGGCAGAGAGAGAGGGAGACATAGAATCCGAAGCAGGCTCCAAGCTTTGAGCCATCAGCACAGAGCCTGATGTGGGGCTCAAACCCACAGATCATGAGATCATGACCTGAGCTGAAGTTGGATGCGTAACCGACTAAGCCACCCAGGCACCCCAGGGTCTCTAGGATTTTTTAAAAACCTCACCACAATTGCTGTTGTCTCATTACTTTCAAGTGGATCAAGTCAGTTAGTTACATTAATGAATAAACACTTTCAAGAAAGTATATTAGGTTGGCATCTTCTCGGTTAAATGCATGGTATATAGAAATACTAAGTATTTAGTCAAAGGAGTCACAATAGAGAGGATTTTCAATTTGGCATTAAGGTTAATTATACAAGGTAAAATATAAATCAGTTTAAAAGCTCAGAAAGATTATGCTAATAACAAGCATTCATTCAACAAATATTTGAGTTGTTACTGCTGTGTGTCAGTAGTGAAATGGTGGACAGCAATGGATACAGTCTCTGCCTTCCTGCATCTTACAGTCTGAGATCAAGGTAGTTGTGAGGGGAGACATATGAGTATATGAAACAGTCCATAATGTAATTGACACTGAGGAGAGGTAAATGGCATAAAGGAGCCTGGGGTGGAGATTTTTGACCTGGATGGAGTGGTCCGAGTCTATGCTGATGAGAATGTGACAGGAATGATATTCTATTTCATATGTACAATTGATTATGTTTATCAAGGGAAAGTTAACACTGAATTATTTCTAGATAAAACTTTTATCAACCTATTAAATAGTCAGAAAACACTTTTCAAGCATCCACCTCCATATACAATGTCTTAACTCTTTTGTAGAAAATCGGTCTTGCTTTCCAAAAAGATCAAAATCAAGAAAGTTGAAGTATTTTACTCTTCGGCTTTTAAAAAATCTCATCAAATTGCTATTCCTTCAGCTCTTTTATCATTCTTCCCTGAGGTTAACAGAGAGGTTTACTCGATAATAATCTCTAAAGATTTTGAGCCAATGTCTTATTTCCCCCAATACCTGAAGGTTCTTGTCTCACATTACTATCTTTTCCAACCCGTATCTATCTACAACAGTATCTTTATTCCCTCCTTGCTTCATTTCGCAAATGCATTTACTCTAGTTACAAAGATATCCACGGAACCAGAGCAAACACATTTGTTGTGCTCTCCCAGGCTTCTGATGTGTTACTGATTTGGAGAAAATTTTGGAGCTATGTGATGATGTTGCAACTGCAGAAAGGAGTACAACTTTAGAACGAAGTTTTAAATCAGTTTGAAACATTTTCAGTTTGAAAAGATCTGGTAGGTAACTGCCATATCTCCACCTGGACTTCAGGTGTAAATACATCTGTAGCAGAACCAATTCTGCAGCATTTGATTTTCACGTGGTGAATATTAAGCCATGGTTTTGGAAGGTGAGGTGATTCAGAAAGATAATAGACAATAAAAGGAACACCGGAAGGGCTTCCTATTCCATACACAGAGTAAAACATTGTGATAAAAGCTTTGGAATCATTCTTTGCTTCTCTCTGATTCCCTTATCCCTTTGGAAGGTACAAATTGTACTTATACTTTATTTTCCTGATTAAGTCTCAACTCTTGCTATTCTCATTGTCTACATGATGGCTGAATTTGTCATTTTAATCTAACTCACACATGGCCTTCTATTTCTTTACATTGCTCACGTATCCACATCTATTTTTTTAACCGCATTGTTAGTGTGGGGAGACTGTGTATCTTCTGCAGCATCTAACCCTGTGTCTTTCTCACCATAAACACTCTCTATCTATGTCTAAATTTAATAATGGGGGCCTCCAGTTCCCTGGCATAATCACTTTATGCAGTGGCAAAAATAGTAAGCAGTTTTTGAAAGTTGGATTTCAGTGAAAGAATTGGATTACAGCTTCACGGAAAGGGATTTTAGCATTTCATCTTGATTCTCAGAGCAAAGACAATATTTCTTGCATTATTTCTTATAAAATGACTATCAGCAATATCCTTAACTCCCATCAGGATTCAGAGGAAGATATGACACCTGTCAAATAGGTTTAAACAATAATTGTATCTGACCAATCAAGTATAAGAATTAAAAATCCTTTTTTTTCATAGATGAGGAATAATTTTCATTAATTTTTTATTGTTTCCAACTAAAATGTTCATTGAACTTTTAAAAAATTTCACAGATAAAACTTTTTTTTTCTTTTTACTATTTTAAGACTCCCTTATGAAGTCTTGGTGAACAATTATCAGTTAAAACCTTTGTCAATACAGAATACGCATTAATGTTGTCAATTACAAATTTGATTTAAAAACCCAAGATTTTATACATGTTAATATGTGTGTAAGTTATTTTTTGTAGTAAAATCCACCACTATGTCCCCTCAGAATATACTGACAAAGATCATAAAGACATCCTGATTAAGGTAGTAAAAATACTGCCCCCAATGGTGAAAATTGATTGCCAAAGGGAGGAAAGACAATGATGAATAAATTAAAAATACAAAGCAGTATAAGATGTGCTCTGACAGAGGGAAGCAACTGATTGGCATAAGAGAATAGAACAGGAAATCTAATTAAATGTCTAAATGAAAATAACTTAAAATAACTTTAATATCCAGGTTCTATGATAACCACTTTCTGCACAAGCCAAAATGCTAAGTAGTCCATCAATATCCCTACATTTGGGAATTGTCTATTTTTTGCCTTTGAAGTTACAAATGTTTGCCCTTATCCTTAATAAGACAAATCAGAATCCTTAGGGATAAAAACTGTTCCTTTGGATCACTTTTGCACTGCTGGTGGGAATGCAAACTGGTGCAGCCATTCTGGAAAACAGGATGGAGGTTCCTCAAAAAATTAAAAATAGAACTACCTTACAACCCAGCAATTGCACTACTAGGTATTTATCCAGGGGATACAGGTATCCTGTTTTGAAGGGGCACATTCACTCCAATGTTTATAGCAACACTATCAACAATAGCCAAAGTATGGAAAGAGCCCAAATGTCCACTGATGGATGAATGAATAAAGAAGATGTGGTATATATACACAATGGAGTATTACTTGGCAATCCAAAAGAATGAAATCTTGCCATTTGCAACTACATGGATGCAACTAGAGGGTATTATGCTAAGTGAAATTAGTCAGAGAAAGACAAATATCATATGACTTCACTCATATGAGGACTTTAAGATACAAAACAGATGAACATAAAGGAAGGGAAGCAAAAATAATATAAAAACAGGGAGGGGGAAAAACATAAGAGACTTTTAAATGTGGAGAACAAACAGAAGGTTACTGGAGGGTTGTGGGAGGAGGGATGGGCTAAATGGGTGAGGGGCATTAAGGAATCTACTCCTGAAATCATTGTTGCACTATATGATAACTAAGATGTAAATTTAAAAAAATTAAATAAAAAAACTGTTCCTCTGTAACTTTAAAAAATCTCTTGATATTATTTTAATGAGTTTTCTAATTAAAGTGACCATGCATCTGTTTGACCAGGACAGTCTTGGCCCTCTCTCATGTGCGCTTTCCTGCTGTCTCTCTCTCTCTCTCTCTCTCTCTCTCTTTCTCTTTCTGGCACAGTTTCTGCCTTGAGGCTCTCTTCTTCAGATACTCTCTGCAAGCTGTGTTCCCATGGCCTCCCTATGTCCCTTCAGACACTATACACAGAGCTCTGCATATCCCTTGTGGATCCCCCCTTAATCTCATACACTTTTGTAAATGATCCTTTATTAAACTCTCCTAAATTACCCCCAATTATGTGTATCATCTTTTTCCTGGAGATCCTGACTGTCCATTAACATTATATACCAATATTACATGATGATTGGATGCTTAAAATAAGGTTCCTATTTTGAATGCAGAAATCAATATCTCATGCTTCCTCCCATAGACACTGTAATCAAAGAGGACAACATAGCATAAACATTTATATATTAAAAGGAAAGTATGGATCAATCATTTTATTCACTGCAAAGCAGGTACAGGTTTATTTTCCTAGAATGACTGGAAGCTACGTTTAGGATTTAAATACTGCCTGACTTTCAGAAATTAAGGGTTAGTTGCGCTTTGGGAATGATGAGTGTAGTTATTTTCAAACCATTTTGTTTCATATCTTTAAGATAGTTGATCAGTTGACAGTTTTTGGTGTCTTTGTTCTGGAAACTAGTATATTGTTGGTATAATGAATGATTATTCCTGAGAGAAGAAATGTAATGCAGCATGAAGTACACTTACCCTTTTTCAGATTACTTGACTACTGCTTATATTGTTGCCCTCTCAAGTCCAGTTTCTAGATGTTGAAGACAATGTGTGTCTTAATCATAATCCTAATGTATTCTCTTAGTAAAAATCCAGCTGTTTTCCATTTGGGTCAGTATTTTCAGAGTAGATTACTGAATCTGCTGACAATTTGGAAACATAAACCACTTCAGATGGTGAGGGCATAATTTAATGTCCAGCAGTTTTTATAGACTAAGTGTGACTGAAGTTGGAAAATGCATCTTGATATTTGGAATTCAGAGCTGAGTTGAAAAAAATTCATACTGATCCATAATAGCATTATGAACTAATCTTACTGAAGAGAGGGAGGGAGAGAAGGAGGAGGGAGGGAGGGAGGGAGAGAGAGAGAGAGAGAGAGAGAGAGAGAGAGAGAGAGAGAGAGAGGGAGAAGGGAGAGTGCAAGAGCACACACACATACTGGGAACTATTTTTGTTTCCAAAGGAATTGATATCAATTAATTCACAGATATTTACTGAGCACCTAGGATATGCCCTGTTTGCAATACTTAACAATGTTTTCTAGTTTAATTGTCTAACACATATGAACTCGTAGATTGGGGAGCCTAACTTCTTGATGCCTAGCTCTTATTGTTTTCAAATAAATAGGCTTTGATTATTAATTATATTTAAAGCTGTATAAATAACAACATTATCTTGAACTGCTTAAGGGCCATCCATCTAACATACATTCCAAACTGGAACATTGAAAATAGCTGGAAAAGATAAAATAGAAAGGTGCACTTTAATTGTGAATAACTCATGACTATGACTCATCATCAGTATCTAAAGGAAACTAAAATGGGTTAATGATCTTGAGTTTGTGCATTGTACTTACAATGATCTTGCATCAGTGAGGGAAAAAAATGCTTACTTTAAGTCTGTCTACAGGATTCCCTTAGGAAGACAACTGTCTTTGTTTAGGAATGCACCTTAATGATTGCCTTTGGCTTTGTAATTAAGGACTTATGTGCACATCCTAAATTGGATAGAGTTAGAAAAACAACTTAAAACCTTGGTAGGAGAAACCACTCTGTAGAAAAATATACAGGGAATTTTGGAGGATGTAGGCAAATGAGTTCAAGAGGAGATGGGGAGAAGAAAGTCAAAAAAAGTAGTGATAGGCTAGGGGTTCAAAATAGCGGGAGGGGGCGCCTGGGTGGCGCAGTCGGTTAAGCGTCCGACTTCAGCCAGGTCACGATCTCTCGGTCCGTGAGTTCGAGCCCCGCGTCGGGCTCTGGGCTGATGGCTCAGAGCCTGGAGCCTGTTTCTGATTCTGTGTCTCCCTCTCTCTCTGCCCCTCCCCCGTTCATGCTCTGTCTCTCTCTGTCCCAAAAATAAAATAAACGTTGAAAAAAAAAAAAAAAAAAAAAAAAAAAAAAAAAAAAAAAAAAAAAAAACAAAATAGCGGGAGAATGGTGGAGTTCTTACTGGTGGAGTCCTTACTGGTCTTAAAAGAGATGGCATTTTCTGGAGATCTTACTAGAAGTTACAAGGACCAGTAACAGCAGAAATGACTTTTATATCCCTACAGAGTGCTGATTCTGAGCAATAAAGCACAACCATGAAAGTGTGCCCAAGGTAGATTTAATAATCTTGGTTGTAATTAGTTTCTTCTGCAACTGATGGATGGTCTTATAAAGTGAGGAGCTAGTAAAATAAAAGTATTCAGTGAAGAAGGTTTAAAGGAAGTTGAATATTTCCATATTTCTTTAATTTTTTATATTATTGTAATGTTTAATATCATCTGAATTTATAGATCTCTGAGCATATTTGCTACAGAATACATGCCAACTATTATGAAGAGCAGAAATAGATCTCAGTGTTCCAACAGGAGGAGGTGTAGAAGTCTTGGCCAGGGAAGGACAATTAGAATTTGAGAACAATCCATTTTTAAGAAGTTATTTGTGCCATAAACATTCCATCATATCTAAATGTGTCTTCCTACTCTCTTTATTCATTACACTTATTTCCAAACTCATTATGATATGCCTTAAATATATACAGATTTTTATAGATTTTTGTGTCAATTATACCTCAATAAAGTGGCTTTTAAGGAGAGATATGGCTTTTGTAAATTGTATTTTTCTAAATCTCCTTTTTCAATTGTTCATCGGGTAATATAGAAATTTAATTGTTTTTTTGTATATTGACCTTATATCCTGTAATATTACAAAATTGAAGTATTATTTTTCTAGATGTTTTGTAACATTTAGAAGGATATTTTCTATGAATAGGGATGTTATCTGTGATTAATGACCATTTTACTTCTTCCTTTCTAGTCTTTATGCCTCTTATTTATTTTTCTTAGAGTATTGTGCTAGCTAGATACTCCAGTGTTTGAAATAGAAATGGTAATATAAGACCTCTTTTTTTTTGGTTTCTTAGGGAAATAAGGATTGATATTTCACCATTATGTGTGATATAAAATGTAGGTTTTTCATATATGTCCTTTATTAGATTCCTATTTTTAGTCTTACCATAAGGATGTTTTTCATCAATGTTCACAAAAGTCCTATTTATAATAAACAAAGCCTGGAAAAAATCCAAATATATGTCTCCAAAAGAATGGCTGAAATTGAATTAATAAAAATAGTGATATATTCATACAGCAAAATACTCAACAACAAAAAAGAAAGAAAATACTGATAGATGTACCAACATGGATACATTTTATAGACATTATACAAAGCATAAGAAGCTAGAGAGATAAGAGTTAATAGAGCATTCTATTTGTATGATGACCTAGAAAAGTAAAACCAATTTGTGTAATGAGAAATTAAAAAGATTGTCTAAAGAAATAACAAGTATTGGCAAGGTTGTGGAGAAAAAGGAACTCTCTACACTTTTGATGGGAATGTAAATTGGTACAACCACTGTAGAAAACACGGAAGTTCTTCAAATATTAAATAATATAAATACCATATGATCCAATAATCCCACTACTGGGTATTTACTCAAAATAACAAAAACAATAATTTGAAAAGATAAATGCACTCCTGTGTTTATTGTGGCATTATTTACAATAGCCAAATTATGAAAGCAGCCTAAATGTCCATATACAGGTGAGTGGATAAAGAAGATATGATACACACTCACATGCACACACACACACACACACACACACACAGAGGGATATTACACAGCTATAAAAAAAATATGAGGGGGCGCCTGGGTGGCTCAGTCGGTTAAGCGTCCGACTTCAGCTCAGGTCACGATCTCGCGGTTTGTGAGTTCGAGCCCCGCGTCCAGCTCTGGGCTGATGGCTCAGAACCTGGAGCCTGCTTCCGATTCTGTGTCTCCGTCTCTCTCTGCCCTCCCCCATTCATGCTCTGTCTCTCTCTGTCTCAAAAATAAATAAACATAAAAAATAATTTTTAAAAATGAGATTTTTGCTATTTGCAGCAACATGAATGGACCTAAAGGGGTATTATGCTAAGTGAAATAAGTCAGAGAAAGACAAATAAATACTGTATGATTTCACTTATATGTGGAATCTAAAACAAAACAAATAAACAAAAAGCAGAATCAGACCTATAAACACATAGACCAAATGGATGGCTGCCAGAGGGAAGGGGGTTAAGGAATGGGCAAAAGAGATGAAGGGGAGTAGGAGATACAAGCTTTCAGTTATCAAATCAACAAGTCATGGGAATAAAAGGCACAGTATAGGGAATATATAGTAAATAATACTGCAGTAGCATTGTGGTGGATATATGGTAGTTACACTTCTGGTGAGCATAGCATAACATATAGAGAAGTTGAATCACTGTGTTCTACACCTGAAACCTAATGTAAAGTTGTGTGTCAACACACTGAAATTAAAAAAAATAATTTAGGGGCGCCTGGGTGGCGCAGTCGGTTAAGCGTCCGACTTCAGCCAGGTCACGATCTCGCGGTCCGTGAGTTCGAGCCCCGCGTCGGGCTCTGGGCTGATGGCTCAGAGCCTGGAGCCTGTTTCCGATTCTGTGTCTCCCTCTCTCTCTGCCCCTCCCCCGTTCATGCTCTGTCTCTCTCTGTTCCAAAAAAAATAAATAAACGTTGAAAAAAAAAAATTAAAAAAAAAAAAAAATTTATAGATCCCCCCACAAAAAAAGGGATGATACGGAATTTGGGAATTAATAAGGACAGAAATAAGTGAACTGGTTTTTTTTTTAAATTAAATTAAAAAAATAGTCAATGACCTCCATAAATACATACATACATACATACGTACATACCTGAGTATAACTTGATTAATCCAAGTTTCCAGTAATATTCAAGTTAGGTTATTTATACATTTGCGAATTTTCAAGTTCTAATTAAAAATGTGCTTAATTGTTTAAAGAAAAATTTTAAGAATCTGAATTTTTCACCACATTATTCAATTTACTAATACTTGAATTTGAAACTAATACAATTATATATCCTTAGATAATTTCTAATGCACTTTAAAGTAAATCATAATAAATACCTGAGGATTAGCCAAAATGGTGATTCTAGGACTTAAAATCTTTGCCTAAATATAGTATCAACAAAATGAGTCCATTAAGTAAAACTGTTCCTTTGATTTAAAAAGGCAGTGGTCTATTCAACAACTGCTTTGTTTTTCTATACGGAGTAAACAAACATTTAATGTTGACTAAAGTATGGACTTAACAAAGATAAGAAGGACCAGAATCTAGTCTTGTTTTTTTAGGACACACTTCATGGAAGAATCTCATACTTCCTCATTGAGAATCCAGATATTGGTCACAATCTAGTTCCTTGGAGGTTTCTATTAAAAAAAAAAAAAAATGAAAGAATATTCTAGGGTGTTAGAAATTCCTTATATCTTACTTGAGCAGTGTTGTATAAATGTATACAGTTGTCAATCCTCATAATATTGAATATTTAAGTCTTATTTTTAATGCATGTAAGTAATACCTAATTTAAGTTGCGGGTGGAAGCCCTGAAATTTTAAAAAGGAGCTATGTTCTAATATTGTTCTAGAAACTCATATCCACAACTTTATAGGGAAAATTGGTAAGCTTACTAATAAGTGGATTTTCTTTAGTTAATAAATGTTTATGATTTATTTTAGTACTTAACCACTGAAACTAACAAATACACAAAATTAAAGAAGAATAAATTGATTGAATCACGTTATGGAGAACTAAGGAATAACATCTTCCCCCCCCACCTTTTCTTAAATTTCCAAATGAGGATAAGATAGTTTCCCGTATTAGATTGCATTTTTAAAAATTTATTTATTTATTTATTTTGAGAGAGAATGCAAGCTGGGGATGGGCAGAGAGAGAGTGAGGACAGGGCCTGATGTGGGGCTCGAACCCATGAACCATAAGATCATGACCTGAGATGAAATCAAGAGTCAGATGCTTGACTGACTGAGCCACCCAGGTGTCCCAAGATAGCATTTTTGAAAAAAAAAATTACGGGGCGCCTGGGTGGCTCAGTCGGTTGAGCGACCGACTTCGGCTCAGGTCATGATCTCGTGGTCCGTGAGTTCGAGACCCGCGTCGGGCTCTGTGCTGACAGCTCAGAGCCCGGAGCCTGTTTCAGATTCTGTGTCTCCCTCTCTCTGACCCTCCCCCGTTCATTCTCTGTCTCAAAAATAAATAAACGTTCAAAAAAAATTAAAAAAAAAAGAAACTCTACAGGAGTATTATAAAAAAAAAAAGAAAAAGAAAAAAAAATTACGTGTAACCAAGTTATTTCTATCTTTAATCCTATGATCTGTGGCAAATAACTACTTAGCACAGCCAGTGTTATAATAACTATTTAGCACAACCAGTGTTATTCTGTTTGTGAGTTTTTCTCATGGAGACTCGATGAATAGATTTGGTTTTTACTATTAAGTGATTGAACTTTTTATCTGTACCCTTCAGCACCAAGTATCCACTCTTAGGTTCCATTCAAGTTTTAGCAACCTCAAAATATCCATCAGTTTGTAATTGCTACACTCAAGGAGCTAACTCATGAAATGAGACCAACAGAACGTAGATTTTGTACAACAAAGAGTTGTACATATCAAGGAATATATTTTCAGTAGTGCTTCACAGCACTTGCCTTTATTTTTAAAATTGCTGTAGGGAACTGTGTGTCTGTTTCACCTTCATTTTTGTAGATATAGGATGATCTCCACTAAAGCATTCATGATGAAAAGGATTGCATCATAAGAATAATTTGGTGTGCCATGTTTAATAGTGGTGTTTAGTAGCATTTGCACTTTTATCAGAAAAAAAATGACACTTGTAGGTCACTGATTTACTGTTAGTAAATAAAAGTTTTCAGCAGGTTTGCCCAGGTAAAATAGCTCTTTTGATTTTGTGCTTAGATTGGTGATATACGTAATATATTATTTTTCTGTATTGTGTCTAAGTTAACCTCGTTTTGTAATTGCTAATTTTGTGATTCTTTACTGTACAGTATACTTTTTAAAAAGATCTGAGACAACATAAACCAGAGAATTAGAATAAAACCAACATGAAATTTAATATAGAGGTTTAGCATTTAAAATAAAGATAAAATTATTTCCATTTTCTAATTGGATACCTCTAAATGTTCTTATTTTCCTTTAATTTACATACCTACCTAACATGGCATGATGCTTTGCTAATGCTCTAACAAGGTAGACCTTAAAATTGTTGCTTTGGAGGTTAGAGATCAGATTTTCAAGCACTGGTGTTGGCATACACTTTTTCTTCTTCATTTTCTTCTTGGGATGTAGATTATTAATTACTCTTGCAGTGTGTACCCTGTGAAGTCACTGAAGACCTCTGAGTGCTTGTGGTCAATCAGACCATGAGGCTGTGACTGATTGGTAACTGTCTTAGGATGCCAGTACTCTGAAAACTTTAATGTCAGTTTAAGAGTCCTCTGCTTTCTGTTTAATAATAACACAAATGAGGGGCACCTGGGTAGCTCAGTTGATTAAACATCTGGCTTTGGCTCAGGTCATGATCTCACAGCTTGTGAGTTCCGGCCCCACATGAGGCTCTGTGCTGACAGCTCAGAACCTGGAACCTGCTTTAGATTCTGTGTCTCTCTCTCTGCGCCCCTCCTCCACTCGCACTCTGTCTCTCTCTCCTTCAAAAATAAATAAACATTAAACAATTTTGTTTTGATTGAAGAGTAACACAAATGATTGCAAATCACCAAAATAATGTTCATTTGCCCTTAAGCTTAATTCTGCCTGTATGTAACTACGCAAGGACATCATCAACTGGAGGGTGGGAATGTAATAATTGATGAAAGCATGAGATGACTAATTGTGAGGGCAGTTATCACCAAGAAAGAACAGAGAGATAGAAGCTGTTATATTTTTGTAAAATTGTTAAGAGGCAAAACAGATGGGATTGGCATATAAAGCCATTTCTGAACAAAAGCCTGCCGATTTTATATGCAGTGTCATCTTCCAAGATAGAATATGGTTTTACTTTGGAATATTTTATATCTTCTTTTATTTATTCATTTCATGTATTGTCTGTGTTTTGATGTCTAGATTGCCTTTTGAATAGACATTACTGAACTACATCAATTCAGAGATGTAAATAATTTTTCCATTTTAATATTTCTTAAATTAAGATGTATTTTTAAATTGGCATCTGTTGAATTCAGCTTCTCTTTCCAGAAAAACTTTCATTGAGTTGACAGGTTTTCTTGAAACAGATAGCACCCTACCAATCAATAAACGCATTCATTTAACAAATATTTATCAAGTGCCTTCTCTGCCAGGAATAAGAGTAGAGGCTAAAAAGCTGTAACAGGACAGACAAGGTTTCAATCTTCTTAGAGTTCTTGAAGGTAAAGCAAATATATAAACAATTAAATAGAATACAATCTAGTAAAGTACCACTGCAGCGTAATGCAGATATATTTAAAATGCTATAAGATATCCAAAGAGGAAGTTAATAATTCTGGATGTGCTATTCAGAAGAGAAATAACTCATCAAGTGGAAGGATACCAGGCACGGGAAAGAACATAAGCCAAGGGAGGAAAGTGTGAAATGTCAGGGTGTGTACAGGGAATGATGAGTAGTCTAGTAGAACTGTTTCTCTTAAACATGACTAATGAGAGAGCACTTTAAAAGGAAAGAATTGTCTTGCTAATCTGTAGTATTAACTCAAATTATTTTTATATTTTTATATATGTGATAGTTCTTTTATTCTACACCAATAAAAATCCCAAACATGTTTATTCATGAGATGGGAACAAAATTATGAAACCAAGTAAAACCTAATTATCAACATGAATTTAAAGTGATGTGTGAGTGTTATTTTGGAGCATGGTGAGCTCCAATGAAGCAATGAACTAATTGTTTAACTAGTTCATTCAATAATCTGTGAATTGGATAGGCTAATCCATCTAAGTAGATCTTAAAATATAACATTATTATAATTATAACTAAAAGTGGATAGTATTTTTGAATGTATGTTTTGAGTTGTATATACCAACTTTTTCAGGCAATGACTTACACTTGAAATCAAGTAGCTTTGCATACATTGAATGGATGACTTCTTCCTGTCTGGTTGCCCCCTCTCAGGCATCTTTGCTGATTTATCCTCTTCTCCTAACTTCTTAATGTTGGGGTGCTTAAGAATTCCATCCTTAGTTCTACATGGTAACCTCACTTAGTCCAATGCATTTCATTTTTCTCTGTATCTAGGAACAATTACGTTTTTATATCCTCCAGACTTCTCTCCCATACTCCAAACTCTTATATTAAACTACTTGCTTGACATCACCACTTGCAGGGGCCAGTAGACATATAATACTGAACACATCCAAATCTGAATTTCTGATCTTCTCACCAATGTTGCTCCTTTTACTGGCTTCATCCTCTCAGTTAATGGCAATTCCATTCTTAAGTATTATTCAGGAGACCCTCAGAGTTTTCTTATTTTTTTTTTCTCATCTCAGATCCAGAAACTTAAAGGAGATTAAATGGGTTTAGTTTCAAAGTATATCCAAAATGAAGTGTGCTCTCATAGCTGTCACTGCTACTACTCTTGTCCAAGCCACCATTATGTCTTGTCTATAGTTTTGCAGTACCCTCCTATTCAGTTTCCATTCTTCTATGCTTACTCCCCTATAATCCATTATAAGATATTCTCAAGAAAGCTACCAGTGTGTTTATTTTATTATGTAAGTTGTATGTACCATGCCATTCTTCTAATCGGGGGAAAAAAAGCTTTTTTTCCCCTTTTTTCCTGAGTAAGAGTCAAAATTGTGACTTACAGGGCCCCACATGATCTGCTTCCTAACTCTTCATGTGATAGAGTATATCAGCAGCGTGCCTAGTATATTTGAAATACAGAGTGGAGTATTAAGACTCGCCTCCTCTGTTCAACAAAACATGCTTAGTAATAATTTTGAAATGAAACAAGTAATCATAATGGCCAAAAAATAAACCAAAAGAGTGAAATTTTTCTACTATTGAACTTCATGTGCGTGTGCATGCATAGATGTGTGTGTATATGTATATATATGTATATATATGTATGTATATATATATATATATATATATATATATATATCATGCCATGCCAGCATATATAAAGAATTGAAAAAATAAAAAAAGTGTTCATTACCAAAAGCATTACTTCTAAATTGTACTAATACATTTTTTGGAAAAAAAAGGAGAAATATGTAAACGAACATTTTAGTTACCACAATGAGTAGTAAAATTCTGTTTTCTAGTTTTACTTTCTACAGATTTTTCAATGACTTGACCCAAGTTAATTTTCTTTGTATATTTATGCTCAGTTGACCATATAAATGTATTTGTTAGTCTATTCATGCCAATATTTGGTGAAAGAACACTTTTTATTAGTTTTGATTTCAAAAAGTTTCACATAAAACAAAAGATATATACAAAAACAGAAAAAAAATCTTAGCATAAGGCTAAGCTTGAAAGAGATGCATAAAAATCCCATTTCGCAATAAATTCGAGAAAATTTACAAATACATGGAAACAGCAAGTAGTTAATTGAAATGACAGAGTTATGAATGACAGAAATAACAGATTTGGTTTATTTTTATATGTGTATCATTCTTGTTGATATGTAACCTACTCTTTAGGCACAGGGATATATAGTACCACAGGGGTTAGAGATATGAACTGTTCCTCAAGTGGGTTCAAATAATCTAAAACTTCACAAATGGAAATGAACTCTCTTGAAGGGAATACATATGGATGTCTTGGAGACTGACCGTATAACAAACTTGTTTAAATTAATGTAGAATGCAGTGGTTCCTTTTTTCTTTTTAAGGACAAATTATAAAACATGACAATTTGAAATAATAAAACATTAAAATTCAAAATAACCAAAGCAATTGTTTAGAACTTAGAAAGAATTTTCTCAGGGAAAGTAATTTTAACCAACACTGGTTGGAACTGTCTGTGCCCTAGTGTATTGGTCCCACTGCGCTAACCTTGGCAGGCTACTGGTTATAGGATAATGATAAGAAAACCGACATAAATATACTTTAGTAGAATTCTTTGGATACATTTGCAGAAATCAAGTTCTCCATTGCACTTCCACTTTTGGCTGAATCTTTGATATACAATAAGTACACTCTGTAACTGGTAATTGGTTAACAGAAAAAGACCTTTAAAGTGTGAAATTATTTCCCAGCTTTTTTTTTCAATATATGAAATTTATTGTCAAAATGGTTTCCATACAATACCCAGTGCTCATCCCAAAAGGTGCCATCCTTAATGCCCATCACCCACCCTTCCCTCCCTCCCACCCCCCATCAACCCTCAGTTTGTTCTCAGTTTTTAAGAGTCTCTTATGCTTTGGCTCTCTCCCACTCTAACCTCTTTTTTTTTTCCTTCCCCTCCCCCATGGGTTCCTGTTAAGTTTCTCAGGATCCACATAAGAGTGAAAACATATGGTATCTGTCTTTCTCTGTATGGCTTATTTCACTTAGCATCACACTCTCCAGTTCCATCCACGTTGTTACAAAGGGCATATTTCGTTCTTTCTCATTGCCAAGTAGTATTCCATTGTGTATATAAACCACAATTTCTTTATCCATTCATCAGTTGATGGACATTTAGGCTCTTTCCATAATTTGGCAATTGTTGAGAGTGCTGCTATAAACATTGGGGTACAAGTGCCCCTATGCATCAGTACTCCTGTATCCCTTGGGTAAATTCCTAGCAGTGCTATTGCTGGGTCATAGGGTAGGTCTATTTTTAATTTTTTGAGGAACCTCCACACTGTTTTCCAGAGCGGCTGTACCAGTTTGCATTCCCACCAACAGTGCAAGAGGGTTCCCGTTTCTCCACATCCTCGCCAGCATCTATGGTCTCCTGATTTGTTCATTTTGGCCACTCTGACTGGCGTGAGGTGATATCTGAGTGTGGTTTTGATTTGTATTTCCCTGATGAGGAGTGACATTGAGCATCTTTTCATGTGCCTGTTGGCCATCCGGATGTCCTCTTTAGAGAAGTGTCTATTCATGTTTTCTGCCCATTTCTTCACTATTTCCCAGCTTTTTATATAGGGCAGAGGTCAACAACTATGGCTCACAGGTCCAGTCTGTAATTTTTTATTTTTTTTTTTTTGGCCACCAGTTTTTGTAAATGAAGATTTATTTTTATTGGAACACAGTCATTCTCATTCATTTGCATATTCTCTATGGCTGCTTTTAAGCTTCAGTGACAGAATCGAGAATTGAAAGAGATATTAAATGGCCTCCAAAGACTGAATTTTCTACTCTCTGTCCCTTTACAGAAAAAGTTTGCAAAGAACTTCTTTATTACATTTGTGTACAAGAATTGGGTGTTAAATTTTATAATGAATTTATTTATTGACATATATATTTTTAAATTTTTTTATGTTTATTTTTGAGAGAGAGACAGAGCATCAGTGGGGGAGGAACAGAGAGAGAGAGGGAGACACAGAATCTGAAACAGGCTCCAGGTTCTGAGCTGTTAGCACAGATCCTGACGTGGGGATCGAACTCAGGAACTATGAGATCATGACTTGAGCTGAAGTCGGATGCTTAACTGACAGAGCCACCCAGGCACCCTATTTATTGAATTATATTAACAAGAAACAAAAGCAAATAAAACTGATCTAGTTTGGCTGGGATGTATGCAGCAAGTGATTTACTATCAGAGAAAAGTGTTACTGAGGCAACAGTGTTTTTTAACATGACTGTGAAGTCAGCAGAGGAAAGATGTTTATATCCATGGAACGAGATTTTGAAACATTAACTCTGCACTTGCATTAATACTGGAAACAAAACAGCATTTATAGAGAAAGAATGATTGAAGTGTTAGCATCCGTGCAAGGTAGAGTAACAGCGAAATAATTTATCATGAGATGAATTATAACTTCACTTTACAGAGAGTTATTTTCATGGTACAAATACTTCATATCTGGAAATGATTGCAACAAATGTGATTTTTTTTTCTTTCATCATAAATTGTTTGGCCGGCTTCACAAAGTTCATTGCTACTGATTTGTTTGAATATTGTTCTTGCCCAATTAATTGCATGAATCATCATCTACACACTTGAGCAAAATGCTTAATACCAGCTTTTCGAGGTTTATCAACTTCCAGAATTGATATGGGTTTGGAGGCTTTCTTAGTGTAAAGAACATAGATGGACACTTGGGAACCCAGTGACCAAGAGGTTCCCATTTTCAAGTGCCCCTGGTTCCTATTGTTGCCCTTGCTCCTGAATATAAAGCTTCTGTCTCCTCTGGACCTTGGGTGAACCTCTGAGCCTTGGCCTCTTTCTTCCCAGGAAGCTTCTTGGACTCTTTAATTTGAGGTATTTCCTCCATTAGATTCACTTGTTATTACCAAAGGACAATTGTTTGGGTCAGTGTTAGTCAGACTGTTGAAGGTCAAGATTATTCCCTGCTCCCTATTCTCAGAAAGATGATTACTTGCCATACATTTGACTGACTTAGAGGGCCACCTGGTTAACTCCTATAAAGAAGATCATTTCCAAGGTAATAACTGTACCCACCATGGAAATAAGTGGGCTACAGGGTCTTGTTTCTAAAATAATATTTGACATCTCCCTCACAGGTATTACCTGGAAAAATTCCTGGACCACACAGCCCTTTGCTGGTGTTGTAATGTTTCTTCTAGTCCCTGAAGGTCTGACCTGTCTTATTAATAAGAACACACAGTCAATGAGAAGAGATAAATCAATTAAGACATTTGACTGTGGGAGGAAGGGGTAAAGGAAGTCAGGGGCTGGAGGAGGATTTGTAATGAGAATGCATAGGTATTATGTGAAGGAAATGGATGTTTCCAAGAATATTTTTTTAGGAAGAAAAATATTTGAGCATAATGTAGGCTGAGGATAAATTATAGAGCAAAACTTAAGTTTCAGAATGGCAAAAGATGGTGGACAATTTCTGCGAAGGGAATAAGGATTTCTAGAGCATAGGTAAAAGAGTCCTGGAGGGATCATCCAAAGGGATTTAAATTTACATTCAAATACATTCTAATATTCATTCATATTTTTAAAGACCCTTCATATTGAGGAAGGATATCATTTATTTCATGATACTTTGTAAATAGAACTGCAGACCTCTGGGAGGAGTTATGAGGGACTTGGGAGAACTTTTTTTTCCCCAAAATAAGAATACTTTTATCATCTCCTCTGATATAAGTAATGAATGATAATAATTTTAAGATATGATGAAAAGTATAGGTAGGAAAAATTTTAAACTCTAAAGTCCTAATATAAAAAGTCTTTTTGCTAACTGTCTTCCATATTGCTTACTCTATAAATATTCCCACACATTCAGTTGAGGAAGTGGGATCATATCATGTATGGTATTTTCATCAATGTGATTTTAAAAAACAGTCTTAAAAATGTGACTCACTTTTCTTTTCCTCATTTCCTTGTGCTTTATAACCTTACCTGTCCCCAACCCAAGTAATCACTATTAATGACATCTTATGTCTGTTTGAAACTTAGAATCATTTTAGTATTCTCACTACCATATTCTACTTTCCTGGGATATAACTGAGTAAGTCTTACACTATACGATTATTTCCTTGTTACTTTGTTTATTTTTGTTTAGATATCACAAAATATTCTCTGGAACTTTACTAGGATATGCCTATGTGTACTTTTTGGAAAAAAAATCTTGTCTGGAAACTAGCCTTTTTGTGATGCAAAATTAAACATTTCTTTAAACTAGGAATTTATTATGATTATGATTATTATTATTAATTATCATCTTTCAGAGTTCTGCCCCTTCTCTATGAGTTCATGTTTTTTCCTTCGACTATGTCTTGTATTTGCATTTTCTCCCCCTGGATTTTTCATGACCTTCTCATTGTTCTATTTCCCCTAATTATTTTTATCTTTTTATGTGTTTTCTGATATATTTTGCTTCTTAGGAGTGAACAACGTTTTGTCTCTTAGTTCCTGAAGTTCTTTAGTCTTTATGCTGGGTTTTTTATTTAGGGGGTTTATCCTTCTTTCCTTTCTTCCATGCACAAAACGACATGGAGGAAACTAAAGTACATATTACTAGGTGAAAGAAGACAATCTGAAAAGGCTACATATTGTCTGTTTCCAACCATATGATGTTCTGGAAAAGGCAAAACTATGGGGATAGTTTTTTTTTTTTCCCACCTTCCTGCCTTACTTCCTGTTTTTCTCTCTTTCTTCCTCCCTCCCTCCCAACTTCCTTCCTTCCTTTTTTCCCCCTCTACAAAAGCCATTATCCTTCTCCTGTAGCAGTATTGCTTTACTCAAAGCCTCTTATTCTAGTATTCCGTTTTCCCTTTCCCTAGTTCTAAAGTCTCAGGCATTTTGTTAATCTTTGTTAGTTGTGTCTTTGATGATGCTTGGAACAGGTTAAGGGACTAGGTCTCAAGTGGTAACAAACCAGGACACAGAGGGAGGAGCAGCCCTATCTCCTGCTGTCAGGTAATGTACCAGCTCATAGGTTCTCTGTATGCCATTGAGCAGCCTTTAGGCTTTCAGGTCTTTTTGACAGATTTCATGCTCAGGGATAGGACAGAACTCAGAGCAGTTCTTACCAAGCCAAGAAGACTCAGAGGTGTACCTTTTCAGGGGGAGGGTTGCCAGGTATGGTCATGTAGGCTCTGCATGGCTCTGCTGGAGGGGTACCCTGTGCATAGATTATCATGACATTGGTGTTTGTAATGCTGCCACTCTGTCCTGTGGGCCAGGAAGAGTTGACCCTTCATCTCGGGCCACTCTGCCACAGTCCTCATCATTCCTGTGTGGCCCACAGGGCAAGCAAGTCACTCTCCCTGTACATGGCAGAGCACCAATTTTCCACACACGGAGCCTGCCCATCAATTTGTCTTGTACTAAGTCTCAAAAGAGAGTTTGTTGGATTCAGTGAGTAAGAAGAGGGCCTCTGGAAAGTGGCCCTAGCATTTTCTCAGAGTCACTACTTGTCTTAATGAGAACCAAAGGGAAAACCTCCAGGAGAAATCTTCCTACTACCTAAGGATGTTTTTAAAAAATGAGTTTCAAAATCTTATAAAATACATATTTACCTATGGTAAGAACTGGTCTATAGATTTTTTTAAAGACAGTTTTATTTAGAGTGGTTTTAGGTTCACAGTGGAATTGAGGAAGGTACAGAAATTTTTGTATATCCTTGTCCCAAAACGTGCATAATCTTCCCTATTATCAACATGTTCTACAAGTGTGGTATTTGTTACTATTAATGGCCCACATTGGTTCATTTATAGTTACCCAAGTCCATAGTTTACATTACAGTTCACTCCTGGAGTTGTACATTCTATGGGTTTGGACAAATGTGTAATGACATCCATCATTATAGTTCTACAGAGTATTTTCACTGCTCAAAAAACCCTGTGGACTCAGCCTGTTCACTACCCTCTCAACCCCTAGCAAACAGTGATCTTTTTACTGCCTCTAGAGTTTTGCCATTTTTAGAATGTCACATAGTTGGAATCATACAATATGTGACCTTTTCAGATGGCCTCTCTCAGTTACTAATATGCATTTAAGGTGCCTCAATGTCTGGGGGCGCCTGGGTGGCTCAGTTGGTTAAGCGTTCGACTTCAGCTCAGGTCATGATTTCATGGTTGGTAGGTTTGAGCCCTGCGTCAGGCTCTGTGCTGACAGCTCAGAGCCTGGAGCTTGCTTTGGATTCTGTGTTTCCCTCTCTCTCTCTGCCCCTCCCTTGTTCATGCTCTGTCTTTCTCTCAAAAATGAATAAACGTTCAAAAAAATTAAAGGTGCCTCAGTGTCTTTTCATAACTTGATAGCTCAGTTCTTTTTAGTGTTGAGTAATATTCCATTATGTTATGTTCCACAGTTTATGATCCACTTACTTACTATAAGACCTTGGTTGCTTCCAAGTTTGAAAATAATGAATAAAACTGCTGTAAATATCTATGTGCAGATTTTTGTGTGAACATAGAATTTCAACTCCTTTGAGTAAATATCAAGGAATACAATAGCTGGTTGGTGTGATAAGAGTATGATTAGCTTTGTAAGAAACCACCAAACAGTCTTCCAAAGTAGCTGTATCATTGCCTTTCGCTAGCAATGAATGAGGATTTCTGATACTCCGTATTCTCACCAGCATTTGGTATTGTTAGTGTTCTGGATTTTGGCCATTCTAGTGGTGTGTAGTCTTCGATTTTGATGATGATCTCTCACGGATGCTGTAGAATCAGTTCCTCAGTTAAAAAGCAAGTAGTCCAGGGGTGCCTGGGTGGCTCAGTTGGCTAAGCATGTGAATCTTGATTTAGGCTCAGGTCATCATCTCAGGGTTTGTGAGATTGAGCCCTGCATCAGGCTCAGCGCTCACAGCATGGAGCCTGCTTGGGATTCTCTCTCCCTCTGTCTCTGTCCCTCTCCCACTCGCTCTCTCTCTCTCTCTCTCTCAAAATAAACATTAAAAAAAAATAAGCAAGTAGTCCAATAGGACTTACAGATTTCTTTCCAGTTCTGTGTCTCTATTGGAACATTAGATTCAATTCTTTATTCTTACTACCTAGATCCACATCATTTTGCTATTTTTTGTAAAATATAAAAAATAATCTTACTTTTAAAGGCAAAATTTTTCAGACAAATAAGGCATTTTTCTACAAGTCACACATTTTTATTATAGACTCAGTATTTAACTTAGAACTATAAACAACCAACTTTTTTTTAGAACTCTAACATTACTTCTTGACAAACACAAAGTATTAATTTGAGAGAAGGCAAGATTCAAATATATTTGCCTTACCTTTTAACTTGCAGAGAACACACACTCATGGCTTAAAAAAATAAAAATAAATGATACATAATGAAATGTAACTTTCCTTTCCAAATCCAGAACAATAACCTCTGCCCTTAGAAGCAACCACTCTTAAGAAACTTATTATGTAATTTAATAGTGTAGTACAGCAGAGCTTTTAAGAGATTTGATTACAAAATATTCTTGCAGGTATTTCTGTACTGTATTCTGTCCATGCTCCAAAAGTAAACAAAAACCCCAATAAATCCTCCTTGCTCTCTAAATTACATTCAAACTCCTTTGCTTAGCATTTAAAATCTTCAGTCTGACCTTAATTTATCTTTTCAGCAGATCTCCAAGCTGCTTCTTTATATGGATGCATTGTAGTCATCAAACTGAATTTTCTATGAAGCTGTTCATGTTTTTTTAATCTGTTGAAATCCCTTCTCTTTAACTCACCATTCAAATGCCTCAAGCTCCATAAAGTATATTGGATACTATGAGGATATTGTGTTTTTCCTCCCTATGAACGCTTATAATACAAATAGGTATATATTATATAAATGAATGGATACATCTTTAACAAGGCATTACACATAATATTTTCTTGTGTTATATTTGTATTTATGGTTATATTTGCCCTTTAATAGATTACAAACTCTCAGAGGGGTCCAATTATTATATAATTTCAACACCTACTTAGAGTAAACACAACACACATTCATCTTTGACATGCACAATAAAGACTAAGATCTTCACTTCAGCCTCTCCTTGGGGAACAAAATTCTATTAAAAAAAAAAAAAACCTTGACTTGAGAATTAGCAAATGTGCATGCTTTATATGCCTTTGTTAGAGGCACCTAAAGTGGTAACACAGATTCCACCTCCTTCCGGACAACTGGAACAGTGTGGGAGAGATGTAAAATATTGTGAGACATCGATTTGAAAAGTGTCATTTTGATTTTGTGATGGTTTATTAAAAACTCTGTTGATTTAAAAAATTCCATTTTTAGCACTCACTATTTTTTAATTTGTTTTAAAAATATTCACCAAAAGATGGTATTTTAAAGAAACATACCTGAAATAAAAATAAGCAATTTCATAATTTTCTGCATTTATCTAGCATATGGAAGTTTTTAGGAAAAGGTAACTAATTTATTCATGTAAGACATATGGCATTTGGAAATTGTTTTAACTATCTCATTGACCATTCATTTTCACTTAGCTTCACTCTGAAAATTTTAGGTAATTCTCTTTTTTTTATCTTGCTTTTTTACGACCCTAAAATTAAGCAGAGTTTTGTATTTTCTCTTCTATTTCCAACTTTTGTCTCTTTGTCACCAGTATAAGTAGAAGCAAGTGCATAAGGTGTCCCTTCAGAAGAAGCAGGGAAGGATGGGGAAACCATTGAGTTACCAGTTACTAATTACAATTTGGTATTTTGTAGTCAAAAGATAACAGATAGACTTTGAAATTAGATCACTACTCAATAATCATAGGCTTTCAAAAAAGTCATGAACTTCTCTGAGTCTCCATCTGTTCATTTCTGAAATATCTTGTATGGTTTGGTGAGATATAATAAGGGAAAGCACTATGTCTGACATATGTAGGTACATACTAATCGATTGCTATCTGCCTTTTCTAGTAGAAAAGTTGTTCTTTATGGTAAAACAAAGGATTTCAGTTAGTGAGATATTAATCACCAAACAAAAACAAACAAACAAACAAAAACTATACTGAATTCATTTTTCTTTTCATTTTGTTATTTTAGGTTTAGCTGTGGTATTAGTTTCTACCGGGCCATTCAGACCCAGGTCTCTTTTCCATGCAAACAAGCAAGGTATGAAAGGACTGGTTATTTATGGAATATCAAATATGGTCATGGTCCAACGTTTGCAAGCCAGTTAGTACTGTCACCAAGTGCTCAGTTGTGGTTTGGATGACTACATTTGGAACGCTGTAGATTCCCCCAAAAGGAAGTTTGACAGGATGGACAAGATCTTGTCCCTTTTAGTTTTGTTTAGATGCTTTTGTAATAATCAACTCATAACCGTGGCTTTATTGGCACAATTCTCTAACCAGGCAACTGAAGCTACAAAGTATATATTTAAATCATTTCAAGATAGGGGCGCCTGGGTGGCTCAGTCGGTTAAGCGTCCGACTTCGGCTCAGGTCATGATCTCGCAGTCCGTACGTTCCAGCCCCGTGTCGGGCTCTGTGCTGACAGCTCAGAGCCTGGAGCCTGTTTCAGATTCTGTGTCTCCCTCTCTCTGACCCTCCCCCGTTCATGCTCTGTCTCTTTCTGTCTCAAAAATAAATAAACGTTAAAAAAAAATTAAAAAATAAAAAATAAAAAAATAAATCATTTCAAGATATAACAGAATTCTCAAAACTAATCTCTTAGTAAAGCAACATTAGATTACCTATATCTATGAAAAAAGTTATGATTATATTTTTATATATAAATATCTATGAATATACCTCTAAGTATGTATATATACATATATGCATATATACCTCCATCCCTGACTTAAATTTTCTAAGAAAATTTCAAACCTCATTCAGTCAGATCCAAGGTAATATTGCTGTTTTATCTTCAAACTTCTCTTGTTTTTCAGCATTTACTATAATTAATCACTGTAGTGTTAGGACAGTTTTAATATTTTTCCATCGTATAATGGCCCTTAAATGAAAGAAAAACAGAAATCTTCCTCTTATTTCCATTGGAATTCCTCAAGAGGCTAAGCACATGAAGTATACAGATAGTTAAAGCCCAAGAATGCCCTCATAATTGCTGCTCAAGTGGTCAGTATTCTAATTCAAACCCTGAAAAAACTGGACCATGATACCACTTAGCCTCTTACCATCCATTAAAACTTCCATTCACATCTTGAGATCCTACTATCTTCTGGTAGTACGTAGAGAACTGGTAAGTACTGCCACATGGTACAGAAACTTGTCTCTGTGATAACGACTCTCAAACATGCATGAGGCATAACAAGAGAGAGGGAACCTACAAGGCCTCTTGTAAGTCCCAAACCAACTTAGTCAGGTCCATAAAACAGGGACCAACTTAGTCAGGTCCATAAAACAATATGGGTTTATTCTTTGCATAACATGGTGACCATACCTACTAATAGCTGTGGTTTATTAGATGACTCAAAATCAATTCATCGATTTAACAACTCTTTCCTGATTTGTACATATGTGTAAAGTGGAAAGAGTGGCGTTTGTGTAAGGAAGTTAACTTTCTACCCTTTCATAATGTACCAAACTCTTAAGATTATGTAAGTGGGGGTGACATTGAATGGATTATTAACAATGCTTTCTTTCCTTTATATCATGCACACAATTTCAGAAGAGGAAATGAGTGAATTTTGTTTGCTTTTATTTTTGACTAGTGAAGAAGTCATCTCTCTCCTATTTGCTGGCAGTCAAAATAATTCAGTTGTAATTATTAACCACCAAGAGCCACATGATTATCATGTGACCTATAGAAGTTAATATAATACCCAAATTTATAAATTAGAAATTCATAAAAGAGTTCCATGCTCCAAATGAATAAGCTGTCTTGAGTTTCTGTGTTGTAGACTTAGTATCATCACCCTGGGGTATTATTCCCATGATATGATTAGCTCTTTCAAAATTCTAACTACTTTATTGGGCAGTATCAAGTCCTTCTTTTCATATTCAGTGTCATTTTCTGTGATTGAATTGAATAATAGCCATTATTCATAATCCCATTAATTACCTACTTTGATGAAAAAAGCCTCATTGCAGCTGCTAATGGATCTCCTTTCAGGGCTTGTTAACATGGCACCTCAAATGAAGCACTCAAGATGCACCTTGCTAGTATTGAATATGCCCATTAATTATATTTTTAACCTCAGGTGGAGAAAGTAAGAGATGCTGGAATTGATACACATTTGAGTTTAATCATCAAAGCTTCATACAGCTCTATAAATTTTGTTCTTATTCATATCCAAATGGAACTGCCTTTTTCAGTACATTCTTTTGGAATAGGGTAATGATAACATACTTTTCAACAGACTATTACATATTATGAATGATGTGAAAGCAAACCATGGCCACAATACTTAGAAAGTTGGAATATTCTATTTCCTGAGGGTGTAAGACAAATTTTCTACAATCCCAAAAGAACGAGTTCAGAAAATATCCAACACCATTGTTTTTTCTTTTCCCAAGCTATGATTAGTGAACTCCTATTTATTCAAGGGATAAAAGATTTTTTTGCTGATGTTTTCCTGTTTTTATGCTACTTTATTAATGCATGCTTCATTAGACAAAACTTTATTAAGTATTTACTGTGGGAACAGTCTTGTGAATAAAAGGTAGAAATACAATATGGAGAATATGTAAGCAACTTTCTTTCCTTTTTTTTTCTCTTTATGGAATTTAATTAAATTAGCTGAAGAAGAGTAAAGACCTTCAAAGATGATTGTCCGTAGAGTATTGTGTTTGAGTGCACAGCCTCTAGAATGGTGCAGACCTAGATTTGAACCTCATTTCTACCAAACACTACCTGGGATCTATGTTAAGCAGGTTGCTTTACCTCTGAGTTTCAGTTTCCTGATATGTTAGAACTTGTGTATTTATCCCAAACATTGTTATCAGGATTGACTGAAATAATTATTTAAAAATGTTAAGAGCGTTATATGATACCAGACATATAAAAGGCTCTCTAAAGGACAACTAACATCTTGGCACATGGTGGGTGTTCAATAGACTTGCTTAATGATAGAATACAATATCTTTTCTAAGAAACCAAGATTGAGAGTAAATTTTCAATTTACCTTTTCGAATTACAGAATATGTAGGAAAAAAATATCAAGAAGACTTCTTTCATGCTTGGTGCTTTCCATTGCTGCAGTCTTATACATTGAGCACCTACAAACTTTAGGAAGATTTTCATCTGTTGGGAGTTGTGCTCCTGCATTGTGATTCTGCAGGAAAATCAACGATTGACATCGTTGCCAATCTTTGTAATTTCATACTGCCTGTGGTAGAAAGGACTCTGCTATAACTGTCTTTGAGATCAACTTTCTTAAGGTGATCTTACGTTGTGGTGGAGGACCTTATAGTGGATTTTTTTAATTTCTTCTTTAAACTAGATGTTCTTTATTGTTCTCAATAAAATATTGGTTTAAAGAAAATAGGAGCAAAAATTAAATTTAGTGAATTGTGAGGTTTATTAGCAAATCTTAAGGAAACAGAATGATCACCACAATTAAGCTAACATATTCATCACCTCACATAACCATTACCCCCTATTCCAACCTCCCCTGCCCCCTGAGCTTGCTAATCTACTCTCTTAGCAAATTTCAAGTATATGGCACAGTCTTGTTAAATATAGAACCATACTGTTCTTTAGATCTCCAGAATTCATTCATCTCGAATAGCCGAAACTTTGTACCCTTTGACCAACATCTTTCCTTTTCCCCCTCCATCCAGCATCTGGAAACTACCATTCTACTCTCTGCTTCTAGGAGTTTGACTATTTAAGATTCCACATACAAGGGAGATCATTTCACAATGTATACATATATCAAAATATCAAATTGTACATCTTAAATATATATAGTCAATTATAAGTCAGTAAAGCTGACAAAATAAAGTGGGAGACATTGAAAATCTTTAATAAGATCTAAGAATTATTTTTTATGCAAATTTTATTTACTCACATTACTACTTTTTGACCAGTTAAGCGGTCGCCTGTTTAAAACACTGAACACAGGCAGTAAGGATCTGTTGTGAGTTGTACTCCTGCAGTGTGATTTAGAGAGCTCTCAGGTAAGGCAAAGCCAATCAAGAAGAAATGATGGTGGTTCCTTCCTTTTTCAAGGAAAAGACCTAACCTTGGACTTAATTGGGAGATCATAAAATCTATTGGCATTTCTTGAGAAACAATGTATCCTCTTGATTTGCGAGCTTATAAATAAATTATTTTAAATAATTTCTTTTCGTTTACATCCAGAATGATCTGAAACAGTATAAATTTATTGCCATGTATGTTATACTTAATTCTCTATAAAACTGAGAAGTATGATGATTTAAAGAAAACTGATCTTCAAAATGTTGCAAATGGTTGCTTTTTAGTCTTTTTGAGTTGCAGTATTTATTCTGCAACCTTTTTTTCTGGCCTTTCACTTCTTGACATCTGGTAAACTTTACTGATAATCAAGGCTGAATAACTTACAACATCTACAATCAGTATGTAATCAAATCTGATGAAAAAAACATTTGCACATGCTTATTTCATTCATAGATAGATAGATAGATAGATAGATAGATAAATGTTTTAAATGAACTATTTTTAAGTGCTGCTGTTTAACATCTTACTCTGTAGCTCTGGAACTGGAAAACCTCTTTTTTGCATTGATGTCCTGGCATGAATGGGAATATTCCACATTAATGTGGTATTAATGATGGCAATTAAATCCAGGTCTTTGTGTTGTATTGTTTGTCCTTGCCTTGAATCTAATACTGATTTGAGGGTTAATATGGTTATTTGTAGAAAAATCTGCATTCTGAGGAGTCACTTCTAAATAGTTGGCATCCAAAATGTTACTAAATGAAAATTAATTGCTTTTCATAAAAAAAGGACATTTTTACAACACTGTGTAATCATATTAAAATAATGACTGGCCTCACTAATGGAAATTAAATGTGATCTTGAATGTTCTGGCAGTGTGGCCTGGGAACTAGGTTTGCATGTAAAAGTGCAATTTCTATCCCCTGAGCGGATTTTGATTCTCAAAATAATTAGTTCTGTCAAATAATTAATTTTGTTGACAAGACTAAGTTGAGCATATACAACCTCCCTCACATATATTATAATTATTTGGAATGACAAGATGATATCAAACAATAATCTTCAATTCTGGATGTCAAACTTGATCAGATAATTTCTTTTAGTACTTCTGAGATTCACGTTCATAACCTTGAATGTAACATATAATTCATAATCTATAATGCCATTTAAATATGGCATATTTATTGTAGTCATTGAATCTGCTTTATGCGTGTGTAAGAAATGTCACTGTTTTTACAAAACATGCAGTTTTCCAGGAGATAAGTTCTAAACCTGTACTCAAATTTTAGTATATTTTCTGATGCACTTTAATAAGATACAATTATGTAAATCATGTTTCTTTTGCTCTCCAAAGGTAGAAAACATTAAAAAGAAAAGGCATACTGTTTGCCCTTCAAATGTTGCTACACATCCAATATCACTTTCTCTATAGATGATTTAGAACACTAGAAATAATGAGTCATGTCAATATGTAGTCACAAAGGAACACAGTTTATTTATTAGCCAATATAATTATTTATAAAACTGTGAAACCTTGGTGATATACCAATCAAAATCATCAAAATTCTTACTATTTAACATTATTCTGTAAGTCCGTGGTCAAGGCAGTAAGACATAAACATACTTCAGAATGATTTCTTTTTTTAAGTTTATTTATTTCAAGAGAGATGGAGACACATGAGTGGGGGAAGGGCAGCTAGAGAGGGAGAGAGGGAATCCCAAGCAGGCTCTGCGTTGCCAGCACAGAGCCCAACGTGGGGCTCGAACCCACGAAGCTGTGAGATCATGACCTGAGCCGAAACCGAGAGTTGGATGCTTAACCAACTGAGCCACCCAGGTGCCCCAGAATGATAATTTCTTGTAGACTACATGAAAACCAGAATATAGAGACTGAAAAACTACTAGATTAAATATAAGTGTACAAGAATATTCAATTATATTGATCTCTTGATCTGTGTCAATTTTTAGTTTTTTTCAAGTTTTTAAATTCCAGTTAGTCAACATACAGTGTAATACTAGTTTCATGTTTAGAATTCAGAGATTCGTCACTTACATATAACACCCAGTGCTCATCACAAGTGCCATCCTTGATAACCATCACTCATTTAACCCATCCCCGTGTGTACCTCCCCTCCACCAAGCCTCAGATAGTTCTCTATAGCTAAGAGTCTGTTTTCTGGTTTGCTTCTCTCTTTTTTTTTCTTTTTACCCTATGTTCATCTGTTTTGTTTCTTAAATTCCACATATGAGTGAAATCACATGGTATTTGTCTGACTTGTTTTGCTTAGCATAATAATCTCTAGGTCCATCTGTGTCATTGCAAATGACAAGATTTCATTCTTTTTAATGGCTGAGTAATATTCAATTATATATATATATATATATACACACACACACATATAAATATACATATGTATATATATATATACACACACACGCACATACATATAGATACACACATACACCTCATTCCATAATTAGGCTATTGTTGACAATGCTGCTATAAACATTGGGGTGCATGTGCCCCTTCAGATCAGTATTTTTGTATCCTTTGGGTAAATACCTAGTAGTGCAATTGTTGGGTCATAGGGTATTTCTATTTTTAGCTTTTGAGGAACTTCCATACTATTTCCAGAGTGGCTGCACCATTTTACATTCCCACCAACAGTGTAAGAGGTCCACATCCTGGGCATCATTTGTTGTTTCCTATGTTACTGATTTTAGCCATCCTGACAGGTGTGAGATGATAGCTCATGGTAGTTTTGATTTGTATTTCCCTGATGACGAGTGATGTTGAGCATCTTTTCATGTGTCTATTGGCCATCTGGATGTCTTCTTTGAAAAAAATGTCTATTCATGTCTTCTGCCCATTTTTTAACTGGATCATTTTTTTTTTTTGGTGTTGAGTTTGGTGAGTTCTTTATGTATTTTGGATACTAACCCTTTATCAATTATGTCATTTCCAAATATCTATTACCATTCCAAATGTTGCTACTTTTAGTGTTGTCGATTGTTTCCTTCACAGTGCAGAATACTTACGTCAATTTTTAGACCTACATTTCTATTCCTGTCTGTCACTCATAAAATAAAAATTTGAGGGATAGCATATAGGTGTCATTTTTTAAAAACTCCTTATGTGGTTATTTCATATAGCCAGGATTGGGACCTGTTAACTGCATTAAAAAAAATACTAGTATTTTACTCAAAAAAATTTTAAAGTCTTAAGCAAATGAAAATATACCAGCCCTGTTTCTAAAGGTAAGATTGGCCATTGTAAACGTATAGAGTTTTTTCCAAATTAATTTGTAGTTTATATAGCAATCCAATCAAAATACCAATTTTTAAAATTTTGATTGAAATATAGTTGATATACACTGTTACATTTCAGGTGTACAACATAGTGATTTGACAGTTCTATACATAACACAGTGCTCACTGCAATAAGTATAGTTACCATCTGTTACCATACAAAGTTATTATAATATTATTGACAATATTCGCTCTGATGTACTTTTCATCTCTGTGAGTTATTTATTTTATAAGTGGGAGTTTGTTTATACATCTTAATCCACCTCACCTTTTTCAGCCAATATCCCCCCAATCCCACCCCTCTGGCAACTACCAGTTTGGTGTCTGTGTTTATGAGTCAGCATCTGGTTTTTGGTTGTTTTCTTTTTTTGTATATATTTCACATGTAAGTAAATAATATGGTATTTGACTTTCTCAGTCTGACTTATTTCACTTAGCATAACACACTCTAGGTCATTCTGTGTTGTCACAGATGGAAAGATCTCGTTCTTTTTTTATGGCTGAGAAAAATTCCATTGTATGTATATGATATACATCACATCCTCTTTATCCATTCATCTATGGATCAACATTTATGTTGCATTAATATCTTGGCTATTGCCACTAATGCTGCAAAAAACAAATTGTGCATGTATCTTTTGGAATTAGTGTTTTCATTTTCTCTGAGTAAATAGCCAGCAGTGGAATTACTGAATTGTATGATATTTCTATTTTTAATATTTTAAGGAACCTTCATATTGTTTTCCACAGTGGTTGCACTAAATTACATTCCCACCAGAAATACGCAAGAGTTTCCTTTTGTCCATATCCTCACCAACACTTGTCATTTCTTGTTTTTTTGTTTTTGTTTTTGTTTTGATCCTGGCCATTCTGACTGGTATAATTGACTGTATCATTGTAGGTTTGATTTGCATTCCCTTAATGAGTAGTGATGAGCATATTTCCAATGCGCCTGTTGGCCATTTGTATGTCTTCTTTGAAAAAATGTCTATTTAGGTCCTCTGACCATTTTTTATTCAGATTGTTTGTCATTTACCAAATTGTTGGAAAATATTTTTAAAATAATTTGGCAAATGACAAATAATTCTAAAGTTTTCATCTAAGGTTAAGTGGTTACATTTCTGTATAGTGCTCAGAAGGAAATGTAGTAGAAGAGCAGCACCATTATATGTTGACATACTTACAGGTCTCTACATACAATAATCAATGTAATTTTGATGTATATAAGAATATCTCATATCCTATAGGATGTATTGCAGACCATTAGCTAAACAAATGATTGTTCAGCAAATGGTGTCTGAGTAATTGGCTGTTCTTAGGGTAAAAAAAAAAAATCAGATGTAACTTCGCTCAGGGGCACCTGGGTGCTCAGTTGGTTAAACGTCTGACTCCTGGTTTCTGCTCAGGTCATGATATCACAGTTTTGTGGGTTCAAGCCCATGTCAGGCTCCATGCTGACAGGGTGGAGTCTGCTTGGATTCTCTGTCTCCCTCTCTCTCTGCACCCCCTGCATTTGCAATTTGCACTGTCTCTGACTCTCTCAAACTAAATAAATACACTTAAAAAAAAGGGATGTAGCTTCACTCATCATGTTGAAAGTTTATAAATCCCATACATCCTTTGGCCAAATCAATTTTATTCTAGGAACCCATCGTAAAGATAAAAGTTAAAAGCTGCAAAGATTTATACTTAATTAATATTAGTAATAGGGAAAAATAAGCAACTCTTAAAGTGCAATATTAATTAAACTCCTATGAGAGAATATTAAAGTGTTTCAAAAACAGCATATTAAAATTTTATTTGTAAAAAGTTATTACAAAATAAATTAGATGGAAATACGACAATTATACACTTGAGGTTATTTTTATTTCTGCGTGTTTTAACTTTCTCAATTTTTACTGTTTTCATTTATTCTTGAGAGAGAGAACACCAGTGGGGATTGGACAGAGAGAGAGGGGGACAGAGGATCCTAAGCGGGGTCTGCACTCACAGCAACGAGCCCAGTGCGGGGCTCCACTCACAAACCACTAGATCATATCGTGAGCCAGTCAGACACTCAACCGGTGTCTGATCCACCCAGGTGACCCATAACTTTTTGAGTTTTTACATGTTTTTAAACAAACATGAATTTCTCATGAGTAAAAAACAAAAACAAATTATTTATATACTATTTATATGTGTTAAGTTATTCACAAAAAATTGTTTAACTTTACTGAATATCATAAAATTAACTAAGAAATAGCTTGGAAATTTTTGGTTTTTTGGAAGACAATATTAAAATGTTTTTTTTTTTCAGTCTATATACGTAATTCAAGTCCCATCAAAGACTTACTCTGTGTGTGTGTGTGTGTGTGTGTGTGTGTGTATCATTTTGTTTTATGTAATTGGTTGGTATCTCCAGTGACATGCTGAATAAAAGTGACCATAGAGAACATGCTGAGATCATTCCTAGTCATAAAGGGAAGAAATTCAAGTGTCCATCTTTAAAAGTGATGTGTAGTATTCATTTTTTCCAGCTTTATTGAGATACAATTGACATAACATTATGTAAATTTCAGGTGTACAATGTAATGATTTGATACATGTGTATAAAAGATCCACTCTTTAAAGAAACTGCCAAAGTAATTTAGAGTATATTTTGAAGAATTAATTTTTACAGAAAAATTTGAAAAGTAAGAATACTACAGAATCATTTGACCCATTGATCCATTTTAACATCAGAATAATGATAAATGTTGCCACAGCCTTAAAGAAAATGTTATTGACTAGAATAAAAATTCTAGAGAAATATCAAATTGTAAATGAGAATTTAGTATGTTAAGAGGCTCCATTTGTTTTCCCTGGAAGAAATGATAGCATACTTAATATGTACTATTGACGTATTTGGACAAGAAATCAATTCTACCTCTAACCCTATAAAAATAGTGAATATAAACAAAAATTCCCAGAAGATTGTTAAAATCCAGAAGGAAAGATTAAATAATGAAGTTTTAGAAACGTATAAGAATGTATATTAATCAAGGCATGAAACCCAAATAATTTAAATGAAAAGATAAATATATTGATTTCATAAGAATAATAATTCCTTGCTAAGGAAAGTTACCATAGAGACAGGGGGAAAAGAATTTTGAAGGTAAATTTAAGTAAAATAAAGACTTACTCTGTTTATTATGCAAAGACACTTAACAGTTGATAAGGAAAATACAATCAACCCAGTTTTTAAAAAATAGACAAATGATATCAACAGGCAATTCAAAAAGGAGGAAAGGTTAATGGATGATAAATATATAACTGGTGTTAAAATTATTATAGAGAAATGTAAAGGGAAATAATAATGAGCTACCCATTTTCCCATAAGATTAGTAGAAACTAAACTTACAATAATATTTAATGCTGTTGTGGGAATGAGAAAATTGGTACCCTCGTATGTTTTTGGTGGAACTATGAAAGCTATGAATTATAATTTTGGAAGTTAATATCACAGTACTTAATAAAAATTAAAATATGTACATAATTTTACCCAGTAATCACTTTTGATAAATTTTCTACAGAAAGAAAAAACCAATATATTAAGCATACACTTTATCATGTACTTTTAGAATACTGGTTGCAATAGCAAAAATTAAGAAGTGTTTGCATGATAATAGTATAAGGGCATGGTTAAACAGATTATTTCAATCTGTTGTAGGAAATATGTAAGATTTAAAGAGAATGAGTATCTCTATCTGTATTGGCCTGAAGGTATTTGCATATTATAGTTATTTAACAAAAACAAGTTGCAAATAATATGTATGATATGAAGCTCAAATGTGTTAGGCATGTTATGGAGTATACAGAGACAGACACACACACACACACACACACACACACACACACACACACGTGCACACACAGCAAATAAAGCTATATTAAGTTCCAGATTTAATTTGTCTAAGATAAGAAATGAATACAGATAAGGAGTGGAGGCACTGTACCTCAAATCACATTCCCTTGGCCTCAAGTTCACAAACTAGGAGACTAGAGAGGTTTAATTATTGCTGTACCCACACGCCTGTTCTTTTACACTCAATGTATAAATCTTCAGTTAGGAAAAATTTAAATCATCAATCTATGTCCTGCTGCGTATGAGAATGTTACAAGTATTGGATTCTCCTGTCTTATGAGACAAATTTAGTATCAACAGCAACTCACGCCCATCTGAGGGCAGAAGTGAGAGTCAGATGCTGTATGCCCATGGGCAATACAGCTGCCTCCATCTTTTCAGCATCCTGGGATTCCCATTCACCATTAGTCTGCACCAGATTTTGACTCAATTCCTTTTCATTGTCTTGGTTCTAAAACAGTTTCATCTAGGCTCCACAATTCCAGAGACACTTCCCTCCTGATAACAATTCCATGAGTAAGAATTTGTAGATGCTTATACATGTTTTGTATATGTTTGTATATGCTTCTAACAAAATGGACAAATACACATTAAATAATTCCCATTTTAGTTGAGGTAGAGGAGAGGTGTGTTAGTATTGGTTTGGAAAGATGAATTTGTATTTATACTTGTTCAATATTGTTTTACTTTGTTATATTCTAACAATAAATTCTATTACTTTTGTCAGTTAAAAATCTTTTCAGGAAAGGAAATAAATAAAAAGGAGCCTAGAATAATTCAGAAATTTTAGATGATTTATTATTAAATGAAAAAAATCTAAAATTGAATGTGATTGGAAATATTTTTAAAATGGTAACCTAGGGGCGCCTGGGTGACTTAGTCGGTTAAGCGTCTGACTTCAGCTCAGGTCATGATCTCACGGTTCGTGAGTTCGAGCCCCGCGTCGGGCTCTGTGCTGACAGCTCAGAGCCTGGAGCCTGCTTCGGATTCTGTGTCTCCCTCTCTCTCTGCCCCTCCCTTGTTCATGCTCTGTCTCTCTCTGTCTCAAAAATAAATAAAACATTAAAAAAAAATTTTAATGGTACCTCAAAATACAATAAATAAAAAGATATATGGGAAATACATTAAAATTTAACAATTGTTATTAGGTGGCAGGTTTAAAGAGATAAAGATCATAAACATATTGACAATAGTACATTTTACATGGAGACATTCAATATATAGTGGCTACTTTTATTTATATTGTTATTTTTACTCATGTGTAACTATTATTAAATGCTTGTTTTTGTACGTTTTTGTATCTTCTTTATGTTTGTTAGCATATCATAACACAAAACTCCATAATTACTATTTAATGATAACAATGACAAAGTCAATACTGAACAAATTAACCATGACATTAGAATGATTTTATTCTCTGGAACTTCTGGTTTATTTATGTGCATAATTATTATTCTTCCTTAATGACCATCTTTGTACCAACTAGATCACTGTGCTGTCACTAATATTTTAAGTGTTTACTATGTACCCAGGTATTATAATAATTGCCTTCATCTCTATTCCAGTTTTATGAGAAAAGTGATATCATTATCCCAACTTTACAGATAGAGTTAATGAAGGTGAGGAAAATTAACTTTCTCAAGGTCATACAGATGCTAGGAAATGGTGCTGCCATTTGAACGAAGCCCTCTTAATTTCAGATTCTATGATCTTAGTATTCTGTTATTGCCTCCATATCTATAATTTAATTCATGGAAGATTGGATTTTTCCACATTTTATTTTTGTCATTAATTATTACAAAGTTTCTAGTTCAAATTACTGTTTTCTAAAACACTAATAATCAAAGGATACTAGATTTTTTCAGGTTTGAAAATATAATTAGCTAAATGAAACAATAGTTATTCTTAGGAAAAGGAAGCGCCGTATTTAGTTTTTCTAAATCTCATTAGAATTAAAAATGGCTTTGAACTGGGTGTTGTATGGAAACCAATTTAACAATAAATATCATATTAAAAAATAATAATAAAATAAAATGGCTTTGAAATTTAAGTAAAATAATGTTAGGTCACGGTAGAGTAATTCCAGTTACTTTGTATTTTATCCAAAAATATGGTTTAAATGATTCAACAGACAAAAAAAAAATCTGCGTTTATAGGATACACTACACTGTGTGGGGCCTTTAAATATATTACTTGAGCTAGAATACATGTAAAATTTAACCTGGTTGAAATATCATTTTTAGATTGAATCCTTTCAGCTTAAATCAATCTACTCTTTAAATTTTTAGGTTATCAGATATTTTTCTTTCTTTTGAAGGTAACAAAGGTAGTATAAGTTTCTACATCTGAAACCTGTCACAAGGCAGAGTTCAATTTAACAAAAAAATTGTATATACTTATGTAATCAGAGAAAAGCTGTCATCTAGCTGATATTTATCTGGAAATCACTATGCTTTGAAAAATGTGTCTAGAACATACCATAGAACTAAGGTTTTTTGTTTTGTTTTTGTTTTTGTTTTCATTTTGCTGGTATATTAATAATGGTGGAGTTTGCACTGTTGTCCGCTGCTTCTATTCTGCATTTTCCTGCCCTGTCTCTTTTACTTAAACAAAAGCATTCCAAAATTACTAGGATACTATCCTCAAAGCCTATTTATCCGTCAGACCTAGAAATAGAATTGAGTGTAAGAAAAATTCTGTTCTGATTTATTCTTATTGACCCCAGGTTCACAAAATTGAATTCATAACACTCAGTTTGTGAGACACAGGCATCATTGGTCCGTATGTGTTCCATCTTATTCTAAAAGTAATTATTTAATTATCAGATAGCAAAATCTAACAATGGATTCTTCAGGTATGCAGTTCTATAATGAACCAATATTTAGAAATTGTGGTTGGGTGAGATAAACTAATAGGCTTCCAGTCTAAAATTCAGGCTGTGGCATCTGGTTAGTATCTTGCAATTAGGAGGAAATAAAAAGGTCTGCCTAAGTACAAAGTATATTAGTTTACCACCATCAAAGATGGATTGGCCGGTCTCATTAAGTACATAGGTTTCTGTTTGCCCCTTTTGTTGCTCTGTGACACGGGAGATAAGCTCGAGTGACTTTACAGCCAACAGTGGTTTATTTTACCGTAACTTCAATGGCAGGGCGCGGTGCATATTTGGCACAAAGAAGGTCTTACCCTGTATTTGTAGAGGTGAGCTCTAGCCAATAACTTTAGATACTATTGTAGACAATTACAAGCAGTTTGTTTGAAAGTATATTTCACATAGTAATTGTTAGGTCTTGATGATGGTGTATTTCACAATTAGCTAAGAGAATTGTAGGCTTTTGCTCTGGCCAGCCTTGTGTACAATGCTAACCCTTTCTGAAGAAGGAAAATTAAGGACATATTTCACCAGTTGATACCTGGCAGTAGATTAATGACTGGCATTTCTAAGACTATGCGTCAAAGAATTTAAATAAACACTTGTTAGCTTGATGCATTGGAGTCAATGTGCTCTTGTCGCTATCATCGTAAAGGGAAATGATTCAGAAAAAAAAATTAATGGAAGGCATGTTAGACACATGAAAAGGTCTTACAGTGCTTCAGAAACACTATTTTTTAAGATTATTATCCTTTAGAATAGAATTCTAATACCATGTGATGTTCAAGTTCACATACCTTGAGAACAAAATAACGTCCTCTAATTCATGAGCAATGTTAAACACTTTTCCAGGTGCTTGAGACCCTCACTACAATAATAATGATTGAGGGGCACCTGGGTGGCTCAGTAGGTTAAGTGTCCAACTTCGGCTCAGGTCATGATCTCATGGTTCATGAATTCCAGCCCTGCATCGGACTCTGTGCTGACAGCTGGAAACCTGGAGCCTTCTTCAGATTCTGTGTCTCCCTCTCTATCCACTCCTCCCAGTCTCATGCTCTTCTCTCTCTCCTTCAAAAATAAATAAACATTTAAAAAATTTAAAAAAATGGATGAATTAATCTAATAGTTTATGTTATTATGCATCACAAAGAGGAGTGATGTATAATGTAAGAGCTGAAGTAAGTGTTAGCTGGCCTGGGACTTAACCCTTTGGTATATGATTATTATCACTGGACGTTTTAGTCTTTCTCCATAAACAACAACAATAGTACAAATCCCATCCATGTTATGGTGTTATTATAAGAATCAATAAGATAATAATAGTTAAGCATTAACTATTCAAAGTAAGCTTTGAATTGCTATATAAATATACAAAATATAACTTAAATACAAAATCTTGAAAGGAACTATAGTGTGACAGATGTGTTGATGATTAACATTCATTAATTTGTACTGTATACTAAGTACTGTACAAATAATCTATATTTTTAAAGCTGAATTTTTTGAAGTTTTTCTTGTGATTGGATTATATCCCATAAAAAGTATAAGTCATTCTATTCATAGGAAATCAAGAATCCAAATAAATTAAGCATTTGCCTTAGATCATGACTCTTAGGCTACTGCTACTCCTATTATAACAGGCTGATGATGATTATAAAAATTATAATAATAAAGGAGTTCAAATAAATCTTTTCAACTTGGTAGATATGTTTTGTAGAATTTAAGGATTACTTATAAACAAATTTTTTAAGTAGGATAAATATCCATGAACATGTAAATTAACATGATAAAGACTATATTTCTTAAATAACTAAATTTGGGATTCCAAAAATATTTTTCACTTATACACTTGCTTGCCTTACTTGTAGAAGAAATACACATACCATGTTGATTACATGTATATTGTATCATGAAAGGTGTTCAGTTAGAGAAAGAAAAAACTTTAAAAACAATATAATGCGTTGAATGCTACAGTTTAAAGAGGTACAAGGTTTATCTGCCTGGATGGAAACATTTTTTGATGTATGGATCACTAGGGTTGATGTTAGTACTTCAGTGTATTGCTTCAAAGGAGAGGATCTTTTCAGAATGAGAAGGAACAGCCTTAGTTAGATTAAGCACATTTGGGTTGCTCTGATTCTTTGTCTAATCCTCCAGTATTGAAATTTTGAAATGTGTTGTGCAACTGCATAAGAAATAATAGCATGATGGAATGGATCAAGACAGACATTGGTCTGAATCCAGATTCCATTATTGCATAGTCGTGTCCCCTTGGACAGGTTAGCCTCTGTGTGCATAATTTTCCTGGTCTGTAGAATGTGGATAAAGCTGCCTTGCTTGCTCTATAGTTCAGTGATAACTTATGAACCATCTAGGAAAGCATCTGATAAATGTTGGAGCCCACCAAGGGGCAGCTGTTAATAACCTAACCCAATGGAGAGCTGGCAGGGGATTGAGTCTAGCTAAAATCTTGATAGTTCCCTTGTTTGTTTTGTTTTATTTTGTTTTGTACTTAGCTGCTCTTTCTTTTCCTCTTCTTGGTTATCAGGAGTCTACAACGTTTTCATACTTCTGGTTGTTGGTGTGTCTTAGCTTTGAACCTGGCCTCTCACTGTCATTTCTCTGCTTAGAGGTTATAATTTCTGACTAATTCTCCCAAGTTAGATTATGTCTCTTCCTTGTTTATCACACTGTTTACATGTGCAAAGCAAAGCATATTTAAGCCCTGACATTTTAAAAATATCCCTATTTTAAGATTTTAAGACACATGTAATGACTGTAGATATTAAGGATTAATTTTTTCCATTGCCTTTTAGAGGAAGTAACTTACCAGCCAGAAGACAGTATTTAACAATAGGTGAGTGTCTATCAGAGATGTAGCTGCTGATACTCAACCATGGTTTGTAATCTTAGTGCACAAACTCATGATTTGGGGATATTTCCTGAGCACTCATCTTTGAGATTTTATATCAGGAAGTGTAATATCTTGTTACATTTAAACAAGATTTCAATTGCTTTATTTTTTTAAATTATGCATATATTCTATAATTAACTTTCTTGTTGATAATCATAATAATACAGACTCATTTTCTGATAAAACATAAAATATGGAAGAAACTTCATATTTATGAAAAGTTACCTAATATAAACTCCTTATTTCAAGATAAGAAACACCAATATGGGACACTCACTTAGGTTTTCTGACTCACTTTAGCTTTACAAAGTAAGGAAGTACAATGCTTCTTCTGCAAATAAAAGCATACTTAGGGATATTCTTTCATTGAAGAGTGATAAGAACTATTAATGAGTTAAGATCTTTTGAATGTTACATTTAGTTTGATCTCCAATTTTTTTTTACAATAGGCTCCACCCCCAGCATGGAGCCCAATGTGGGGCTTAAACCCTCTACCCTGAGATCAAGACCTGAGCTTACATCGAGAGCCACCCAGGTGCCCCTGATCTCCAGTGTTTCTAAAATTTAAGAGTACACATCAGTTTTGTCTCAGTCTAAGGATAGGCATTATGTGCCCTCGGCCCACATTCTTAGCAAGTTTTGTGTGATGTGTGGATCGTGGCCTACAGATGTGGGTCACCCCAGAAAGAGACAGGGTTTTGCAGTTGCTAGTATCATTATAAAGGAGGAATTACATTGGAGAGCCCTTAGAGTTCTGGCAGATGGTTCTCTAAAAGTGGCTGTTAATATGTAAAGTGTTTTATGGGAACTTAGAGATAATAAGATAACACTACAAATAATGCCTGCTGAATATGCAATAGGTAAGAAAATATCAGCACCCTTTTAAAAATCATTTTGGCTTCTGGACTCTCAAACCCATAAAACCTACTTATGTAGTTATAATACCTATGTTTTTCTGTATAAATCTTTGCAAAGCTGAGGTCATTACTGTTTGTTTTCATGACCCTAAGTGATACTCAATTTTATTCTACCAAATAAACTACACAGCTATCAAGTAAACAATAGCTACACAGTGATAGCTATTATTTCTGACTATACTTTAGTAAAAACAACCTTTCTTTTTATACAATGGAGAGAACCACTCCCCATTCAATTTTAAAAATAGCTCTTCTTTCCTGTTTGAATCTGTTGTGTATCGTGGATGCTAAAATGTTTTTGTAGAGAGAAATGTCTTTATATGCCATTTAAAAATAATGAGATCCATTCCAAATATGGAATCTCATGTCCCTTAATTCAGTAGTGGGCACATTGCTTTCAAAACTGTTCACAAAAATTGTGCGGATGCTTAAAAATATATACCATTAATAATAGTAAAAAGTATTTCTTATAAATCTTTGATTCTCAAAATTGTGACTCTTCTTTAGAGAAATATGATAATCCCTTCCAGTGTATATTTCAACCTGTTTGATTTACATATATATTTAATTTAAATAGGCCTTTTTATTTGATTTAGATGGTGGGTCATGCCAGAAAGGTTAGGAATATATAGTTGCAAATATTTATTTATTTATTCTACACATGCAAAGATAGTGATTGTACATCATGTATGTACAGAGATGGTATATATATTATATATATACACGCAGGATGGAATAAATTTTCAGATGTCAAAGGAGGGAAAAAAACATATTTTTCCCCATGAGATATGACAGAGACTTTTACATATGTTAACCTGTCAGATTTTCTCCTTCATTGAAATCTCTGGCTGTTTCTGTAAGGAATTTTGACCCTCAATAAAATTCATCGTGTAATCATTGAAAACAATGGATTTACCAATTACTACTGCTTTATAAAATTATCTCAAAATTATTTTTAAAAAATCTAATTGTTATTTACCGGTTGGGGAGTTGGAGGAGTAGTGTTGATGTAGATGTATGTTTAATTCAAACTAATAATATCAGTAAGAAACAGAAAGAATAGTAGACATTTATCCCCCATTCATTCATTTCTAAATATTAATTTACGAATTTAAATGAAATCAACAAGAGTTAAACACTTGTGTTCAAAGCCCTGAGCTAAAGTATGTAAAACAGTGTTAAAACGTATACACACACACACACACACACACACACACACACACTTATATTAACATAATATACATCATCCTTGCATTTAGTTTAGTAAGAAAATAAAAGCTGCGTTAGAGGATAGTTACAGGCCATAAGTAGTTCACTTTGTTTCTACGTATTTTTCACTAAAATTCTCTATAAAATCAAATGAACAAGTTTATCCCTCCTTGCAAGGTTTTGTATAACTCACTAACCAGAGATTTAAATATCTTAAATGAAATGATAGCCTGAAAAAGCTATTTTGTTGCTTATATTTTGAACCTACATGATCTCTCAGCAATATAGTTTGAAATATTTTAAATAATAATATGTTCTGAGAAAAAATCTGTATGTGAAATTTGTTTTGAAGTCTTCAGTGACCACTCTATTGAACCCAAATTCACGTCAAGCCACGGTTAAGGGTCTCTTTAATGTGAAGCAACGATAAAAGATACTAACTACAAGACAAAGACTGTATAAAGAGAAGACTCAGCACTGTTTTCTACTTTTCATGTATAAGCTTCCCTGGGTATCCAGTCCCCAGGAGGATATCTGACTATAGATCATCTCCCTATTCAGGCTGGAGTTCTCCCCAGCTGCAGATCCTTTTCATTTTGTTCTGAGAGGCATACGTCCTGTCACGTTGGTATAGAATAGGCATTTGTAAATCATAAACCATTGCTATCAGTATATGCGTGCAGTCTACAATATGAATTTTAATTTCTATCTGTCTCATCAGCTTGGAAGCTAATACGAGCCCGATATATCATGTTTCTGAATAAATGCTTCGGTCTGTGTAGGATTGCTCAGTCTCTCAGTCTCTGACCTTCCCGGAATATTACCCCCACAGACTATCTCATTATTTTTAGCAGAAATTATAAGAATTATTTGTAGCAGTATCTCAGAAATTTCTAACAAATGTTTAAATAGAGCCCTTGCCAACACTGAATGTTGTTACCTCAGTACATGAAATGTATGTTATAGATGAGGAAGGTTAGAGGCAGATAATCATCCTGGTTCCTCTGCAGGCTGTTGTAGGTTTCACTTGCAAAAGCAAACACTCAGAGAGGATGGATGGAACATGAAAATCATTTCTGAAAGTATATGTATAGACCACACCCCCAGACCTTCTGTGATATCCTATTGTGTATATGCCTTTATATTCTAGGACTAGGTCATAATACTAAAGGCAAGGTACATGTAGAGTCACAGTTGCTCCATGAGTGTAAGATAAATATCAACCAAGTCTGTGATGTGTCACTTGTTAATTAAAACCTCTTCAGGATGCTGATTCACAAGAACCTCTTTGGAGAACACGTGCTAATTCCAAAATTACAGTGATCTCAGATACACTATTATTAGAAGCTGTGTCATATCTCTGTCATATATCCAGAGGTCCCTGCAAAAGCACTTTGGGGAAGACCTGGTGGAAAGCAGTAGAAACCAGAGTCCAAATTCAGCTCCAGATAAGTTATCAGTTAGAAAACTAAGCATCACAGAGGTTACATTGGTTTCTTTCATCTAGAAAGAGGCAGAGCTGGCTACTTTTCATGGGATGAAACCCACTCACAAGGTAAACTTTGAAAAAGTTTGTTTTAACTCCAGTGTAGTTAACATATAGTGTTACATTAGTTTCAGGTGTACAAGATAGTGATGCAACAATTCTATACAATACTCAGTGTTCATTGTGAAAAGTGTACTCTTAATCAGTTTTTAAAAATGTTATAGATCATTTGTACAGTACAATATAGAACTTGTCTAATAACTGTTAATGATCCTTGTGGAATAAATCCCAACACCAGCATTCTTAAAAACGAAAGTGGTTTTCTTCCCTGAGTCTGACAATTTATGCTAGTTATGCTGTTTTACAACCTAATAGAAAGTCTGTGTGAAGACTAAAAATGTCTGGGGAATTCAGCCACTTAAGTGGCATAGTTATCTCATATCTACAGTTACCCTCTCCTTGCTATTATTTGTGGCATAAGATCTTAACAAAGCTTAACTTTCACTAAGTTTATAAATAGGTGATAATTAATAATTACCCTATAGCTTCTATTCAGAAAGGACATCCATAACTTTTAACTTCCACATTCCTGGTATTTTCTAATGTTATGTGAAGAGTCTGCCTTATGTAGCTGTGGGTGGGAGACAATTGGAACATTTTGTGTATTGTCACAGACTATTGCATCAATAGGGACAGGATTTATTCCACCAAAGAGAAATTATGCTCTGAATCAGTTATTTGCAATACATGGATTGCTAGATGCTATCATTTATGATGCTGCATCTGCATTCATAGCAGCTGAGTTTAAGGAATTTGTAAACAGGAACTTTATCTGATCTAGACATACAGTAGGCATTTTCACTCTATCATTTTTATTGCTACTTAATACAGCTCAAAACATTCAAGTTTGTGGAGGGCAGTTCACCATTGCACCTCTGTAGGGCATTTATTTGTATTTCAAGAGAGCACAGAAATGTCAGGGGATTGGTTGTGGGATTTAAAACCTTTTACTCTAGGGCTGGTCTTCCAAAGCCACATCAATAATGATTGAAAGTTGTTCATCTCTGCGGGCAGTTTAGTAGCCTACATGAAATCACTTAGTGGTCTGAATTTAACTCCTGAGGGAACTGTCATGATTGACAGTTTGAACAAAGAGGACAAGAGTGGAATGGACCTGTTAACTAGGAGTGAGTGAATTTCTCCTGTGGGCATGACAGTGTTTATCTCCTGCAATTTAGCTTTAAGTGACCTGAGAGTTCAAAATGGAGAAAGATGTTTTATTCAGTGGAGAAATATGGGGGACAGAGCAGAGTTTCGTTCCAGTGAATACACAAGAACAATCCTCTTACTGTTTCTTCATTTCTGTCTTGATATAATGCATCAATTATAAGTGAATATTATGACACTTTCACTTTGAATGTCCATATTTACATTTTTAGATTTTATTAATGTCAACTATATCGTGCCATTTATAATAGTGTGACTTCAGAAGGAGGCGAATATGAAGGTATATGCATTCTACTCTATTTTATATTTTTTCAGGGAAACTGTATGAGGAAAAATTTACCAGAACCATCTCTGGGCATTCCTAAGAGACTGTGTTACCTGGCATTGTTAATATAATTCTTAACCTAAATCACGGACAAAGTCTTAGCAGTTTGTGGCTATTCATTTCTATATAGCATGAATAGTTACAGTGATTATCAGTCTTCTCAATATAGAACTCTTGGGTACTATTGTGATTGGTGTCTTCCTTGTGTAAATTGGAATTCTTTTCTGGAAATACTCCAGATCCCAGAGGAAATGAAGGAAAAAGAACCCTCTCCTAACTACTGTAAGTGAGTGAACATTTAATAAGCACTTAACCAATGACAGGTATATAATAAGTTCTACGTGCATGTAAATATAGAGTAGCGTACATGTTGCATAACTGCTTTTGAAATAGTTTTAATAATTTATAGACCATCTTTTAAAATTCAAACTATCTTAAATGGAACCTCTTTTAGAATGTTTACAACAGGCATTAAAAAAGAAGGGGTCTGTGATGAATGAAGTGACACTGATTATTTGTTCCATACTTTATTCTGACTTCATGGTCCCAGCCCGCTAAGGGGTCTTTTCAAATAGGCCATGGTTTCTACATGGATGTTGTTGGCCAGTCAGAAACCAAGGTACTGGTGCCTCATTATCCATAGCCCTCTGCCAGATAATGGTTCAAATACCAGTCAGTGCTACGTATCCCTCATATCACAAAGGTCCTGTCCCAGACTGACTTACTTTCCTTAGTCAAGTAGAAAGAGGCTAATTATTGTTATTTTGACTTCTCTATGTAACTCAAAGCAATCTTCTGCCTAGGTCATGTTGACCAGTGGAGTTATCTTAAAAGTATGATTACAGTCAGTATCTTAGGCAACTTGTGGGACTGAAGGTTCTGTTTTGCAGAGGAGAAAGCTTTTAAGAACATTGCATACAATAAATTTCATAGATTCATATCAATTTGTTCATATTGTAGAGGTTATGAGTATACTTCAGGATAACTGCATGAAGTGAATACTTTGGAGTTATATCACCATGTGGTTTTATCTCTTTGAATCTTGGTTTCAGTTTAAAGCTGATAGTTAATTTTATTTGTAAAAACTCATTGGAATCTTATACATTGAATGTAGGGATCTGACAAATAGACAATGCTTACATGATTCCTGAAATAATAGATGAAACACCAGTCACAATGTCTCTAATGGCTCAAAGAAAGTTTGTTCCATTTCATGAAAACTCCAAACACAAGTGGATTCTTACCCTTGGGTAATGTGAACTTCTATGGACTAAATTATGTCCCCTCAAAATTCATATGGTTGAAACCCTAACCCCTTATGTGATGGTACTTGATGATGGGGTCTCTGGGAAGTAAATAGCTTTAGGTGAGGTCATGAAGGTAGGGCTCCCATGATGCGATCAGTATCCTTATAAGAAAACAAAGAGAGGCCAGAGCTTGCTCTCTCTCTACCATGTGAAGACACAGCAAGAAGGTAGCCTTCTGCAAACCAGGAAGAGATCTCCTACCAGGAACTGAACCAGTTGGCTTGGACTCTCACCTTTACAACTGTGAAAAATAACCTGCTCTATAAACCACCCATACTAGGGGATTTTGTTAATAGCAGCCCCAGTTGATTAATGCGTGAAGAAAGAAGGGAATTGTACTGATTATCTGTTCCTTGCTTTACTTCTTGATACTTGGCCTGGCCTGACCAGTGCTCTTTCAGATTGATCATGATTTACACATGGATGTGTCTGACCTCTCATGAACTAAGGTGATGGTTTCTTTTTTTTAATTATTATTATTTTTTATTAATATGAAATTTATTGTCAAATTGGTTTCCATACAACACTCAGTGCTCATCCCAGCAGGTGCCCTCCTCAATACCCATCACCCACCGTCCCCTCCCTCCCACCCCCCATCAACCCTCAGTTTGTTTTCAGTTTTTAAGAGTCTCTTATGGTTTGGCTCCCTCCCTCTCTAACCTTTTTTTTTCCTTCCTCTCCCCCATGGTCTTCTGTTAAGTTTCTCAGGGTCTACATAGGAGTGAAAACATATGGGATCTTTCTCTGTATGACTTATTTCACTTAGCATAACACTCTCCAGTTCCATCCATGTTGCTACCTAAGGCCATATTTCATTCTTTCTCATCTCCACATAGTATTCCATTGCATTTATAAACCACAATTTCTTTATCCATTCATCAGTTGATGGACATTTAGGCTCTTTCCATACTTTGGCTATTGTTGAAAGTACTGCTATAAACATTGGGGTACAAGTGCCCCTATGCATCAGCACTCCTGGATCCCTTGGGTAAATTCCTAGCAGTGTTATTGCTGGGTCTTAGGGTAGATCTATTTTTAATTTTTTGAGGAACCTCCACAGTTTTCCAGAGTGGCTGCACCAGTTTGCATTCCCACCAGCAGTGCAAAAGGGTTCCCATTTCTCCACATCCTTGCCAGCATCTGTCGTCTCCTGATTTGTTCATTTTAGCCACTCTGACTGTCGTGAGGTGGTATCTCAGTGTGGTTTTGATTTGTATTTCCCTGGTGGTTTCTTTAGACCATAACCCTCTGCTAAATAATGGTTGGATCTATAGCACCTCATTAAATGCTTCACAAGAGATGGCTTAACAATTACTATTACTCCTTATTTATAAAATTTCAATCATTTATTCATTTGTATTTTCCAAAATGAGTTTAATTCAGTTTAACACAGAAGTTGATTAATATTTCCATTTCTTAACTAAGTTTGAAATGTTGACTCAATAATATCCTTTGATTTCTAATTTATAGTTAAAATCACCAACGTAAAATAATAACTTTTTTGTAGCTACAATTGTTACATTATTTATACCTATATATTTATTTGTTTTTGTTTTCAACTCAACCACTTAATCTCCAGATTAAAAATATTTATTTCTTAGTAGTTAATGGTTCTTTTCAAATATAATCACTGCTATTAAGATATTTTAGCTAACATTGTTTGCTTTATAAAATTAATGCAATTCTTATTTTTATAGTAATTTTATTTTTCTATTGCTTACAATAATTTCATTAAATTTTAATGTTTTGCCTGGAACTGTGGAATGGAATACTATCATTTGCTTCATTTTAAAGCCTTTCTATATCCCATTAAATAGCATTTTCAAACCATTTTTATTCCTAAAATACCTCCTATTAATCAACTTTCTGTGAAATTTATCATATCACCTTTATTATCAGTGAGTTCTTACTGAAAGCAAAGTCTTTTATATGTTTACATTTTTTTACACACAAACTAGTAGTTAAAAGGGAAAAGGAAAACTGGGTTTCTTGGTTCTTAGAGGGCGCTACTGCCACAATATTATACACAGTGTCTGAGGCACATAGTTTTAAAAAAGCATAAAGAATACTTGATGTGAATATAATTAATATTTTCAAAACTTAATGAATAGAAAATTTCACCTTTGCACTGAATGTTACTCGTAGTTGTAACAACTGAATTGTAATACTAAGATAGAAGGGCTGCTGAAGGATACAATATTTTAATAGTGTTTTTAATTTCTTTATATTCAATAGTTAAATTTTTAATAAATATTGAACAGTACTAAACATTAATATATTAAAATATAATACGTAGACTTAATGAAATGTGCATTTAACAAAGGAAATCAGAGTGATTTTATTATATCTTTAAATAATAATGGCTGTGTGTGGTGATATCCCTGGGAAGCTCCAAACACTAATTCATTTTTTTCTGAGTACAAGAGAATTATGCTATTTCTGTTATTAGTGCCAGTCTAGCTAAGCTCTTAAACTTCATTTTAGCTTATGGTCTGATTGCCCATTTTTCCTATTCAACCTAATGAATCAGAAAATATTTTGAATGTAGTACTTAGGGAAGAGCTAGAAGGCATCAACATTGCTTTGAGTGAGTTAAAACAACCAGTAACAGGTAGGAGTAGAAAGGTGTTTAACCTTTCTAGCAAATAGCTGAGGATTTACAAGTAAAGTTTTTTCTTTCCTACTTGACCAAGGAATTTTAGTATTTGCAATGTATCCTTACTAAATTTCTCAAAGTGTTCATCTGAGATATATTTGTGATCTGAAAAAATTGGAAACAAGCTAAATGCTCATCAAGAGAATGAAGGGGGCATTTGGGTGGCTCAGTTGATTAAGTGTCCGACTTTGGCTCAGGTCATAATTACAGGTTTCCTGAGTTTGAGTCCCCCAGTGGGCTCTCTGCTGTCAGCACAGAGCCAGCTTCTTCTCTGCCCCTCCCCTCCTGGTTCTCTCTCTTTCTCTCTCAAAATAAATAAATAAACTTAATAAAGAAAGAGAAAGAGAATGAAGAAAATGATGGTATAGATTATTACTATGTGATTGTTTAAGTTATATCCAATAAAATTATTTAACAGTGTAATAAAATGGGTATTGAAATAAGTAATGAACTTTGTATGCAGATTTGATGTGGTTTTTTTTTCGTAATTTACAACTCCTTTTCTCCTAAGTACTGGAAAGAAATGACAAAGAAAATACAACAAAAATTTAACAGTAAATATCTTCAGGTTGGAAGGTTTTTTTTTTTTCTTTTTTTTCTTTCACATGGATATACAGTAAAGCCTTAAGTGAGCATAATTCATTCTGGAAACATGGACTTGTATACCAAAGTGAATTTCAAGAACCATTGGCTCAGTTGTGATCATGTGACATTCAGCATCACATACTACTCATATTGCAAGACTTCACTCATTTGCCAAGTTAAAATTCATGAGAAATGTTTGTTCGTCTTGAAGAACATTCAGAGATCAAGATACTCACAATCCAAGGTTTTACTGTATTTTCCTTCATGTGTACATGTTCCCAAAATATTTTCTTTTAAAAAGAAAGGTGCCCTTTGGGGGCACCTGGGTGGTTCAGTTGGTTGAGTGTCCAACTCTGGCTCAGGTCATGATGTGGTGGTTGGTGAGTTTGAGCCCCACATGGGGCTTCCTGCTGTCAGCAGGGAGCCCGCTTCAGATCCTCTATCCCCTTCTGTCTCTGACCCTCCCCCACTCATGTTCTCTCAAAAATAAACAAAACATTTTTTTAAAAAGTCACCTTTAGGGGCGCCTGGGTGGCTCAGTTGGTTAAGCGTCCGACTTCGGCTCAGGTCATGATTTCACGGTCTGTGAGTTCGAGCCCCGCGTCGGGCTCTGGGCTGATGGCTCAGAGCCTGGAACCTGCTTCAGATTCTGTCTCCCTCTCTCTGACCCTCCCCCGTTCATGCTCTGTCTCTGTCTCAAAAATAAAATAAACGTTAAAAAAAAATTTTTAAAGTCACCTTTAGATTCTTTCAGGAAGTACTTTGAGATTTAAGAATCAAATATTCGTGGGGCACCTGGGAGGCTCAGTCGGTTTGGCATCCGACTTGGGCTCATGTCCTGATCTCACAGTTCTCCAGTTCAAGCCCCGTGTCCGACTCTGTGCTGACAGCTCAGAGCCTGGAGCCTGCTTCAGATCTATGTCTCCCTCTCTCTCTGCCCCTCCACCCCCCGACTTGCACTCTGTCTCTCTCTGTCTCTCAAAAAGAAATGAATGTTAAAAAAAGTTAAAAAATATTTGAATATTCATATGATTATGACATTTATCTTTATTGAATGGTAGAGATATCACCACATATGCTTGATTGTCCTGTGGCAAGTGGATATCTGAAGATATTTCACAAGACAGTGTTTTTGAAGTTTTATGAATTCCATTGAAGGATTTTCACTGCCCTGGTAGACATAAGTTATACCTTCCTAAGTTATGGATGGTTTTCTAAAGAATAAATTCAGACTTTTGGGGGGGACATTCTTTTGATTTATTCATCTAAGAAGAGATGTTTAAATACATTAGTTTATTTCAATTCAGTTTTTTCCCTTTTTGTAGTCATAAATCTAAGCAGTTTTATACCAACTTTTTAAATGGAGAAATATTCAAGTACATTTAAATGAGTTAAAAAGTATTTGGAAAATAATTGTCTTCTTGTGCATGCTAAGAAATTAGCTATGCTCTTTGAATTTTGTAATATCCTCTAATGATGAATTCAAATATCTTCTTTTTTAAAAGTTTATTCCAACTCATGAACTGGGAGAAGTCAGATTCTTAACCAACTGAGCCACGTAGGTGCCCCAAATATCTTCTGATTCAAGTTTTCTCTAGTCTTTTTTTTTCCAGAAATTACAACTTTAGTTTGTAAACCTTGCAGCATTTGCAAGGTTTTAACCTTATATTATAGAACTTATTTGAGTACTAGTTCTAGATTGTAGCAGATTATAACATTTAGGGCATGATATTTTTTTCTTACTCATTTTTGTATCCCTTTCATCTTCTCCCAGGTTCTTGAATATAGTATTATTAATATTGTTAGCTGCCTTTCTTGAATACCTGGGTATTTCTTGTTGAACTTGTTATTTTTTTTCTTCATTCTTTGTTCAATAGGAATATCTGAATAAATCTAAAATTTAAATTTTAAATTCAGGACCATGAAATCAAGAGGAGGATAGAATTTATTGTCCTGTTAATCTTGTCTGCTCCAAATTTTTTTTTCTCTAAAATAAACTTTAATGTTGTCTTTAATTCATAATTAATGTATCTTTTTTAGATCCAAGGGTAAAAATCTTCTTCAAATATAAGTAAAAGGCTTTAAGTACTCTAAACACATTCTTTATGATTTTATAGAGCATTCACCGTCTTAGTGTGATATTTCCAGAAAGAAAATCTTACTCTTATGTTAGTCTTCTTATGGCAACTGTTTGAATTTTTGCTTCTTCTTCTTCTGAAATATATCGAATACCATCATATTTTTCGTAAGTTTCTGGGACCAAAATACCTCCATAATACATAAATAAAACAAATTATTTCTGATTTTTGTTGACTCTATATTTTTGAAAGACCAGAGTCCTGTTAGCCTTTTTGGGTATGGAAACCTACTAAAATACTGCTTTAAATTTAACTAAATAAAATTAAAAATTTGGTACTTCAATCTCACTGGCAACATTTGAAGTCCTCAAAAGTTGCAGAGTTATTGACTATCCTTTTGGATGGTGTAGGTATAGAATGTTTCCATCTTTACAGAAAGTTCTGTGGGGCAGCAGTGATTTATAGTTTATTACACAGTAGCCCTTCATAAACACTTAACAGTAGCTCCATTCAAACTTCTAGCTTAAAAATGAAGAGACAAGTTCTATGTTTAATTTCATTTTCACCAAAAAAATCATTTTTCTCTTGTTATTTCTTTTGTAGCTATAACATCTCCTATTGTTTTCCTGGTTTTTTTTTCTTACAATGTAAGCATTTTTCCAGTGCCTCAGAGCTCCCTGATTTTTTCTCTTTGTCAGTGGTTTTCAATAATTTGATGTGATGTGTCTGGGTGTGGTTTTCTTTCTTTGTGTTTATTCTGATTGGAGTCAGTGAGATTCTTGAATCTGTGGGATCATATACTTTTCATCAAATTTGGAAGATTTTTGGCTATTATTCTTTTGCACATTTTTACCCCTGTGAGACTCCAAGTATATTATATTAAATAGCTCAATAGCATCATATGACTCGCTGAGGCCCTTATTTTCTCAATGTTTTATCTCTATGACACGCTTTGGATGTTCACTATTTCTACAACTTCAAATTCACAAATCCGTTCTTCTGCAGATTCTTATCACCTGTAATATCCACTAAGTGTGTTTGTGTGTGTGTGTGTGTGTGTGTGTGTGTGTGTGTATGTATACATACATTATTTACTTTAGATATAATCTTCATCTTTAGACATTCCCCTTGATTCTTTTTTTTTATATCGCTAATTTTTCTCCTAGTTATGGGTCATATTTTCTGATTTGTGAGATATCTAGAAATGTTTGATTGGATGCTGAAGATTTTGTATTTTATGTTGAGTGCATCTGAGTTTTATTTTTTAAAGAAGTATTACACGTTGCTCTGGTAGACATTTAAATTGTTTTTGGTTTATTTTGAACATCTTAAGATTGTTTTTAAGTTTTATTAGGGTGGTCCCAGAGTACTTTTCACTGTAGGGATCATTTATCCCCATCACGAAGGCCTAGCCCTTATGATGTCTAAACTTAATGCTCCAGGGACCAGTTTGGACACTCCACTGTTGCTGGTAGAAACTGCAATGATACTCATACTTTTATGGGTCTGGAAATTCACAGCCTCCAATAACTTTTAGCCAACCTCATAGACACTCACCTTTTGCATGCATATTCTAGGAACCAGCATAGATTTAAAGGATCCCTAAGCCTATTTCTGGAGTTGTCTGTCTTAGCTCTCTTCTTTCTAGAAATCTGCCTCAAAAATTCCTGCCTCCTCAGACTCCCTGAACTCTGATTTCTATTGCCTCAACCGAGTGAGATAGCTGTCTGTGTTTTCAATTGCACACACATGCACACATACACATGTATCTCAGCAACGATGACTTAAATATGTTTCTTTTCTCTGAGATGTCATGACCCCTGCAGTACCTGTGGTTTAATGTCCAAAAACAGTTTGTTTCATCTATATTAGCTTGGTTTTAGAGTCAGGAGTTAGAATCAGGAAGGTTAATTTATAATCTCCTGTTATTACATTATGTCTGAAAGTGGAAGTCCTTCTTCAACTGATTGAAGATTCATGTAATGAAGAAGTACAGCTAAATATTACACTATGAACGAAGACTTGATTTTGCAGAGAATGTTGAAATGTTAATGTACAGCACAGTGACAAAGCTGTATCATTTTAAATACTGATAGAAACAGACAAGTAATGTTTGTGTGAGAAAACAGACACATACAGATTTTAAGGTGATGAAGAGTCCGTAGGTAGAATTACACGATTGGCAATTTGGAGTTGCGGTTTCGAGAGTCACTTACATAGGGTAAAAGGACAGAGTCAGAGAGAGCATGCGGATATTTACGGTGAGAAGTCGAGTACAGCTATGTCGTCATCTTCAATTTGACCACTGGGCTCTGTCAGCCATGGGTCTGACCTAATCCCACAGTTCTTGAGTTTGCATTTTAACCAGCTTGTCCCTTGTCAGGAAATAAAACATCAACCATAGTAATTGTTTTTACTTGAAAGTAACTGATATTGCTAAAAGTATTGATCACATAAGAGCAAAAAGAAAATAATAGTATTGCTATGGATTGCATTATTGATGTTGGCTTAGAGTGGTAAGAAAGATAACAATCTATCGATTCTGAAGCCCCCAAAATGGATATTTAGTTTGTTTTTCCTTCTCAATGTTATTAAAATACACTAAATTATATGAGAAAGCTAAACATTTATTTAAAATATATATGTACACCTTAATTTTTCTTTTTAAAATTTGATTCTCAAAGCATTTGTCTTGAGGTATGTAACAGCTCATATTGCAAAATGGAAAAAAAATCATCAGCTTTCCTTTCTTTCAACCCTAACCTTGAATAATTCATAAAGCAACCACTTAAATCTAGCTAAACTGAAACAAAACAAGGCAGCAGCAATATAATCTTTGTTTTTAATGATGCCATACTCTTTTTATGTGAATAAATAAATGTTTATGAACTCAACCTTGATTTTAAAGAGATATATACAACATTGACTGTCCAATATTTAGTAAAATTTTAATAATCCAAGATAATTAACAACTTAATTTGAAACATTTTATGTTATTTGGTTGCTCTTGATCTCAGAAGTAACTGGCTTAAATGCATAGTCAGTTTTCAGACATATTCAATTACATACCTTTAAGACTTCTACCATTTTAATGCTCAACTTAAAATGCCATTTGAAATTATAAAAAAATAAGATGGACTTATTAATTGTTTTTATAGCTATAAGTTTTTAAAAGAAATTACTCCTATAAAAATATATCACTGATAAAGTGTATTAATAAGCTAATATTTAACAATGATCATCAGTATCCGAGATTGTATCCTTGTTGAAATTTTATTTTTACCACACTGACTTTTTAAAAATGTTAGTCACTTTAGAAGAAGATGCTTATCCAGAAAAGAAAGGAAAGGAGGGAGGGAGGCTAGGAAGGAGAGAGGAAGGAAGGAAAGAGGTGCTTAACAAATATTGTTGAATAAATGAATGACGAATGAATGAATAAATGTTTAAAACCTTAAAAAAATAAATCTGTAAGTGCTGGAATGCTTAGAAATAAAAGTTTCATTGAGTTTAATTAAGCACAATTAAATACTCTGCCAAGCTCAGAAAACAATTTTAGAAATACTGGCAGTCCTTAGGCAACATAGGAACCATTAGTTTAATGAATTAAAAATGAGTCTGAGAATACAAATTTCAACACAGATACCCAGTCCACTAATTTGCTGATCATTGATAAAAACTAGCCACATGTGCTGCCTTCTTTTTTGTTGTTGTTGTTTTTTAAAGCAACATATGATATTGGTTCAGTTAGAGAGAAGCTATGGAATTAACTCTGGTTAAATCCCTTACTTCTATAGTCATGTTTTTCTTATGTTGAAAGTTTAAATTAATTTTTAAACCCTTTTTCTCTTCTACAGCATTTACTGCAAAGAATTGTTAGTTTCTGATAGAAGGGTTCTGATAATGAAATAGCAAATATATGTACCTTTCACAGAAAATGTAGAACTAAAAATGCATGTTCTCAGCAATAAAAGGCGGATTCTTCCTCAAACTTGCTTCTGAAAAAGTGAGAGACTTAAAACAAAAATGACAAATGGTTTACTCATTATTCAGTCCTGAATTTGGAATAAATAAGTCAGGAATTTATTTATGACTATATGCTAAGAGTTAATAGTGTTTTCTTACTGCATTTTATAATGCAATGTTCACTTTTTATATTACTAAATTTTCTTCTCAAGAAGACCAGTAATAATTAGGGATCTGAGGTTACCTGGTACACTATTGAAAAATTGTTAAAAACCAGTAGTATCCATTCAATCTAATTATTTTCCTCTTGATTGTTTTTGTTTGTTTGTTTAAGGATTAAAACAAGGTGAGCCAACCATGACTGGCAAAACACAGACCAGCAATGTCACCAATAAGAATGACCCCAAGTCCATCAACTCCCGTGTTTTCATCGGCAATCTAAATACAGCCATTGTCAAGAAAGTTGACATTGAAGCCATATTCTCAAAATACGGAAAAATAGTTGGATGCTCAGTTCACAAAGGTTATGCGTTCGTACAGTACATGAGTGAGCGGCACGCGAGAGCTGCAGTGGCTGGAGAAAATGCCAGGGTCATCGCCGGCCAGCCACTTGGTAAGTCATGCTCAGTTATGGTTCTCACATTAGTGCTCCAGTCTTTGCACATATCTGCCTATTTTTAGTTTTACTATTAAGCCAGCCCTGCCATAGTGTCTACCTCCTATTTAACCAATTATAATGTTTGCATATTTGTAATTTACATTACTTTCTTGTTTTCATATTGTTTTACATGGTTCTTATTTTCTCTACAAAATATGATCAGTTCTGCTTTGTAGTACGTGTTGCCCCCACCAAGCCTAACAGGGCCAGGGAAATAAAAAATATGCATCACGTGTAACTTTATTTGACTTGAAATGGTTTCCATCTTCCAGGAAATACTATGCTAAGAAAAAAGTAACTCTGCTTTGTAGCCTTTGCTCTGAGGGCTAACATTTTCCTAATTTCCTGTTTTTATTGTTAGAGGAGTAGCAATAGAAAATAGCAAACAGAAGTCAATCTTGAGAACTGGGAAAGGAATATAAGCCAGTCTTTCTTATGTACTATGGAATCCTGTACATCATGCCTGTTCAATCATGTGTAATAATCAGATATTTGTCTAAAGTGCAAGGAATACTACAGTTTTTTTTTCAAAGGAAAGAATACAGTCTGAAGTAAAATGCAAATATTTAGGAGAAACTATATTGTAGTAAATATGCAGATTAAAAAATAAAAATTACACAATCTATTTTTCTACATGAGGAAAAAGCAGAATTAATACATCAGTGATCCCTTAGTGTATGTTTCTTACCCTGTCCAGATTCATATTTTAAATTGATTGCACAAAATCTTCTCTCAGCTTTATATGCCCAGAACAAAACTCATGATTGTTCACACCCTTAACTTCCTTCGTTACCAGGCTTTTCCATCAAGAGAAATGGAACCTTCACTTAATCCAATTTTGCAGACAAAAACTGAGGTGTCAGCTCTGATTCCTCTATCCTCCCCATACTCCAGATATAACGCATCATCATGTTTCATGCCTTTGATATATCCCAAACCCAGTTGCCTTTTAGATGGGTACTGATAGCCATCCATTCAGGCCACCATTATATCTCACCTGGACTACTGAAGTAACCACCTAACAGTCTGCCTCTTTCCACTCTGGTCAGTGTCTCTTTAAAATGTACATGTGATGATACTCTTAAAACCCTAATGGTTTTCCATCTTACCCAGGGTAAGATTTATATTCTTTACTCTACCTCCAATGAATGCCTCACATCTTTAACTTCATCTCCTCCTCTCTGCCTTCTTGTACCACATCAGTAATGCTGATCTTGATATGCCCCAAATGTTCCAAGATTGTTCCTGCCTCAGAGGCTTTGGAATTACTATTCCTTCTGCTCAAAAGATAGGTCTTTTCTAATAATTTATTGCTCCCTGCTTGATCGTGTGCTGTACTCAAATTTTCCTTCCCTGGAGAGGCTTTTCCTGACCAACCTAAAATAGGATAGTCTTCTGCCCTCTTGCCTACATGATCTGTTTCATTACTGTACTTTATATTTTTTTCACAGCCCTCATCGGTATCTGGGATTACATAATTTATCATGTACCTCTCTCAGGTCCACAGACCTAAAGATGAAGGCGCATATAAAAGAAACAAGCTAAAAGCATAGACAAATCAAGTTAGAAGAGTGTTAAGAACATTGTATTATCAAGTCACATAATTATAGTTATGAAAAATATTGGGGAGGGCAAGAAATTCAATAAAACAAGAGTGAAGTCTGAGGTAATAATCTTGAAGGGAAAAAAGGATTTTTACATAAGTACTTGCTATAGACTCACTTATAATGACTAACCACAAAGAATATAGTTTTTATACCTTTCTCTAATTCACTTTTTAATATTTTAAAGAAAGGTAAGGCTTTACAAAAGACATCGGTAAGTTTTTCATTTGTTCCTTTGTATTTTCCTTAATGTCTCCATTCCACTTCTTACCTTGAAGTGGGAATTTCCTGACCATTTTTGTTTTCCTAAGTTGAATTTTTTTTAACGTTTATTCCTTTTTGGGAGACAGAGCTGAGTGGGGAGGGGCACAGAGAGAGAGGGAGACACAGACTCCAAAGTAGGCTTCAGGCTCTGAGCTGTCAGCACAGAGCCCCAGCCGGGCTCGAACCCACCTGAGCTGAAGTCAGAGGCTTTAATCAACTGAGCCAGCCAGGCACCCTCTAATTTGAAATTCTTATTTCGGGGCCTCATTCGAGCAAATGTCAAAGAAATGCTCATTTATTGTCTGTATCCTGACTGTTATGAAGCTAGTACATACTTGTAGAAATGTACTTAATTATTATTTCAAAAAATTAATTATCACTATAAGGTCAATTAAAAGTTCAATTCACCAGGGAGCCTGGGTGGCTTAGTCAGTTAAGTGTCTGATTCTTGATTTTGGCTGAGGTCAGGATCTCCCAGTTGTGACATCAGGCATGTTTGGCTCCATGCTGGGCATTGAACCTGCTTAAGATTTTCTCTCTCCCTTTCCCTTTGCCCCTCCTCTTCCCCCCCCTCCCCCCGAATCATGCACTCACACTCTCTCTCTCAAAAAAAAAAATCCTATTCACTTACTAATGAACAATAGCTAATTTTTCAGAGTCCTGTTTTTTTCCCCCCACTGCCCAGTTGATTACTCTCCTTTTGAGAAGAATGCAATGGAGGAGGAGAACATCAATACTAAAAATTGTGTGCCTTGCTTAGAAAACCCAAAGAAAAAAAATGATGACACCAAATCACTATGCTTTGAGAGGCACAGAATTAAATTGTACTTCTAATAAGATATCATTTCTCATTTCTAATCATTTGTCTCAGATCCTCTCTTTGTTGTGTCCTCAGGTTAAACTCTGGAGCATATATCTTGATCAGCCATAATCACCTTTTCTGCCTGAATCCAAGTTAAAGACTTTCTTCCTTCAGTTGAAATCTGGTCTTTCACTATTTGTGTCTAAGCTGAATGTCTTTTTATACAAAGCAAAGGCTTTATGATAGCTAGTAACTGCTTTTCAGGTCAAATGTCTGAATTTCCCCCACCTTTTCTTGAACCATATTGCTAGAAATTCAGGCAGGTTTTCCAGTTGTTCCCTATAGGGAGCTGGTTCCCCAGTCAAGTCCTGAAGAAGACTCTGAGTTTTCCAGAAGGTATATCCATTATATATACCTTTAAATATTAAACCTTTAAATATTTACCTTTAATATTTTACCTTTAAATATTATACCTTTGTTTTTTTGTGACAAGGGAAAACAGGTTTAGTAAATCACCTGCTCCTTGAATTTTTGGACTCTCAAATAAACCCTTTATGATTGTAGCCCCCACCAAGCCCTACGAGCACTTAATTTGAAGTGAATTGATTATGGATTAAATAATAGACCACTGTCATATGAAATTGATATTAGCTTCATGTACCCACAACCTGTCTAAGCATTCTTTTTTCTCTTAGAGTAAGAAGAAAATTCATAGTAATGAAGCCTTGCTGGGCTAGTATGTTACCTTTATTACTTTATTTGATAGCAACACATATTTAAATACCTTCTTCTAGAGAGAAGCAATTTTTTCATATCACTACATGTTTAAATATCTTTATGTACAAATTAGAGATTAAACATCAGTAGTACCAGGAAAAATTAAACATTTTATAGAATATGTGAATTCTTATAGTTCTATGGAAGTTATAAGGGTGTTCTTAAACTGACAATAAGCTACGAATATGATGAAATCCAGCATTTACTAAATGTAAATATTAATGGCTGTTTTGACACGAAAAGATTCTAACTTGGAAAGTAGTAGGCTGAATTGTCTTTTACTGAGAAAATAATCCATCAGCAGTTTGACAGACGGATTAGTGTGACATAAAATTAGAAATGGAACATGTGCTAGGAGTCTGCTGAAAGAGTTCAGGTTTCAAATTATGGAAATGAAGAAGGAAAAATGAGGAAAGGTAGGTAGGATCAATAAGACTAAATAACTAGTTGGTACAGTGAGTGAGACAGAGACAATGAGAGATAGAAGAATCAAGAATGATTCCCATTTTATAGGTTGAGTTTTCTATTGGATAGTCTTGGAGATCACTAGGAGGATGGATAATGATTTCTTAAGGGAAAAGGTTTTTTGTGTAAGACAGTGAGTGCAGGAATGAATAGATGTATTAAGGTTGATGGGCATGCTTGAAGATATGGAAGCATATGTATACAGTACCTGTACATTGGATACACAAGTCCAAGTTGACAGGAGAGATTTGGATTGAGTAGAGATTTGTATGTCACCAGTATAAATGGTGTTGAAGCTATAGAAATGGGTAAGCTGACCCAAGGAAAATGTATAGAGTAAAGAATATTGGCTAAAGATGGATCTGTGGAGAAATATCCCCTCTGAAAATCTAAATCTAATCTACTTTCTACACAGCTGTTTCATCCCCCAGCTCTATGCTATAGTTAACCCTGGCCTATCTAAACTTCCTAGAGTGGATGACTGCTTTCTTAGCTGTAGAGTCCTCAAGTCACCTCCATTCAATGCTACTGATTTGCAAACTTCGAAGGCCATGTGGGCAAATACTTTTATTGATTCTAATATTTAAAAATATCATTTATGAGGGCTTAAGCATCTTATCTTTATGTTTAAGTTTCTTTCCATGTTAATGTCTTCTATACCCAAGGCCATCTGCCCAGCTAAGTAGCAGAGAAAACTTTATCTACCTTGCCAGGTTTCATTGTCTGTCTTTAATATTGGAAAATATAGAAATGTTCCTCAGAGCAGATGCAAGTCAACCATTATGGATCCAGGAAGGATAATTCTACTCACTTGACTACATTAGTACACCTGAAGATTTAAGACCGATAATTCCATATATCTGTATTATTAAACCTTCTGTGTCTTTGGACTTTTACCATGGAGTCTTTTACCATGGAATCATCATCAAATTCTGAATTGAAATCCTAAATAGTATATATTTTGTATTCTTTTCAAGTTCATGTAAAATGAGAATTTATTTTAAAAGTTGCTGAATCCAACCTAAAAATTACAATGCATAGAGTAACTAAGGGTGCTGAGAAGTTGGAGCTCAAAATACTGGAACTCTAATCTGAATTTTGAAAGTAGGTCACAGTCTAAAGTCTTGATTAACTTCTCTCTCTTGGACTTTTTATTCTTATTGTTGGCAGAGATTTCTAAATTCTATACCATAACAGGGGAAAAGTGCCAAGAAATAGTTCAGTGACCCATCCATTTTATCAACATGTTAATGAACCCAAGAAATGTTTTTATTGAATGCAAAGTTTGTTTCCTGAGGTCATTTTCCTTAAAGGCATATAACAAATAAATGAATAACTAAGACATAGTACTTTTTTCCTTGGGTTTAGACTTCAATATATTCACTACTCCAGAGCAATTAAGCAAAAACAAACAAAAATACTTACTTCCTCAAACTGTAAACAATGTCTCTAGTTGTTCTTTTTTTTTTAACCTATGATCAAGGCATGTACCAGAACTTCTTGTAAGGTAGACATGTTTCCTTCTTCTCCTATTTCCATGCAATTTTCTTTAAAGTTTATGCCTTTGTCTCTCATTTCACAGTTCACTCCTTCAGACTTTGGGGCTCTGTGACCCCATGCCGAGTTCTGTCCCCAGGCTGTGACACATGTTTCAATCACCCTCTCTTCTTTTCCCCATTGATGTGTCTTCATTCCCAGGTCATAGTTAGCCGATAAATACCCTTAATCATATGTTTGGAGCTATGATAATTGAACACATTAAGTGATTTCAAATAAATGAACTGGGTGGAGAGATGGATTGTTGGTATTGCTGCTTTCCAAACACTAATCACAGCATACCCTGTGGGTGTTGTACAGAAAGGGAAACTTGGCTGTAACTTAACTTTAATTGCTTTTATATGTGTTTAGTTCTTCCACATGTCTTTTGTACCACAGTATAAAAAGGATATCCCCTTTTTATCACTGGATTCATGCCTCTGATACGTCATGGAGGATTGCTGAGCTTTCTGTGACAAACAACAATTGATTCCATTTTGGCTCACATTCGTTGGGATTCTTAAAAAACCAGAATCCAGCTATGAAATTATTCTGAATAATTTTTGTAAAAAAACACAGTTTCTGTAAGGTAAAGCTCCTTATAAAAGTGTATCTCAGTTTAGTTGTTCAATAAAATTTAAATTTAAAAAGGTGAAATACTAATATAACCTTCCTTTAGTATTTCATGAATTTGGCTTTTAAGTTTTGTTAATATTGGAAATATTTGTTGCATTTTTTAATCTAAGTTTGGTCATTGCAGATTTTTCTCTCAAACACATTTTACGAAAGTTGAAACAAACTTTTTAAATGTTTAATACTGACAATTTTTATATGAGAGGTCGTGCATAAAGCATTCTTTTGTACAAAAATATCATGCAGAGGTTGGAGACTAAGTCTATATTAGTGCAAATTTCTACTGATTACACTGGCTTGATTACATGCATACTATAAATAAACAATTGTGATGTTTTTTTTAAGATTATTTCACTCTTATGATACTTGCAAAAGACACAATAATATATGAACTTAAGATGTCAGTAATTAATAGTAGGAGGAATGCAAAGCAAAACATAATTTATCTTTAGAAATCATCCTTGCTCTGAAACCTGAATACAGGTCTCTGTTGGTGAAGAGCAAAGTCTAGTTTAGAAAAAGAATATGTAAAATAGAATTAAATTAATTTCATTACATTATAAATGTCTTGCAAATGCTGAAGGAATTCAAAGAAGAAACATGATGAATACATCATTAATTTTAAAGTAAATCTGGTGGATGGGATGCCTGGGTGGCCCAGTCAGTTAAGTGTCTGATTCAACTCAGGTCATGATCTCAGTTTGTGAGTTCGAGCCCTGTGTCAGGCTCTGTACTGTCAGCTTGGAGCCTGGAGCCCACTTCAGATTCTGTCTCTCTCTCCTCTCTCTCTCTCTCTCTCTCTCTCTCTCTCTCTGCCCCTTCTCTGTTTGTTCTCTGTCTCTCTCTCTCTCTCAAAAATAAATGAACATTAAAAAATTTTTAAATAAAAAATTAAAAAGTAAAGTAAATCTGGTAGATATTCTTAGTCTTAACCATGAAGGAAGTAATGGAAATGCAGTGGTAGAAAGGAGGATCCTGGAGATCCGTAGTGAGTAAGAAAGAGGAAAGAAGAAAAACACAGACAAATTCTTATAACAGTCTATGAAGCATGCCTTAGGAGTGATGGATTTCAAATGTGTTTTATCCTCAGCTACCATCTTGCATGCAGAGTGATCTTTTTGAAGTACAAATCTCATGATGTCACTCTCTAATAAAAACTTTGAATGATTTCTCATTGTTCTCAGGAAAAAGACTGAGACCATTGCTGTGGCCTACAGGTTCCTCTGTGATTTATTTCTCACTCATCTGCAGACTTACATCACCACCCTCCCATGTGTTCTATCTAAATTGATTTCTCTCAGTTCTTTAAACAATTCATATTCTTTCCCTTCTCTGGACCTTTGCACATGCTATGTGAGACAGTGTAGAATGTCCTTCCCTACTAAGTTCCCTACCATCTCACCTCATTCCCCACTTCTTCACTCTGTTCACTTAGCTATTCATCTTTCACATCTCAGATTAAATATCATTACTTTAAGGAAACCTACTTTGATCCCGCAAACATAGTGGGAATGTTTTATTTCCCTTTCTAGCACATATCTTCTTTTCAATTATGTTTCTATATGTACTATTTTGTAACTGGTATCTGTTTCTTCCCCCTCTTAAGCTAAGTACCTTGAAAGCCTTGACTATTTATGTTTATATTAAACTTCTTAGCACTTAGCAGAGTGTTGATACTTCCATGGTAAATGGTGAAGGGTTGGATGAATGCTTGGATGATTGGAGGAACATGAATTTCACTAAAGGGCTTTTTCTTCCACTGAAAGAGCAACACAAGAAGATGGAGACAGAAAGGAAGAAGGAAAAGAAAGAATGGAAAGGGAGGAAAGAGAGGAGGTGGATAAAGAAGGAGAAGGAGAAGCAGCAAGTCCCCTGGAAAGCAAGTAGTTAACAGATTGGGATTGCTGTAGAGAGAAAACACAGTGGTCGCCTTGTAAGGCAACTAGATATTCAGTGGTCTCTCTGAAGTCAGACACCCCCAAGATAGTTATTAAATAGACCGGGTTCATTTTTTTTCTAAACATATTCTAGTCTTTAATAAGCATCAGATGTTAACTCGTATATTTTTGCAAAGGTTATAGTGAATGGTATATTGGTTTAAAGAAAGATTTATTTGTGGGGAACTTCTGCTACAGTTCCTAAAATGGCATCTTCTCATAGTTTTGTCTTATTAATAGCTACTACATATTTGTCCAGTACTGCATCATTCTCAAACCTCTTTAACCACAGATTCTCTTCTTTTCTTCCTCACAACAATGCTGAGAGGTAAGTAATATGAGTATTTATGCCTATTCTGCTGGCTAGGAGCTGAAGCTCAAAGAAATTACCTTGCCTTACATCACACAAGTGGTGGTGTAGGATATCAAGCTCAACATATTATGACCCTAATTATTTTCACTCCTGATTCTTGCCATCAATTCTTTCCATATCAGTATATCGGTACAGTAACTGTAGATATTACCATCTAAACCAGGCTAATTCTGAGAGTGAGAAGTACTATTAATGATCATGCTGTGAAATCAGGTATAAACCAGGATGGTTCTGGACAGACTTGAACGTACTGTCCTTATTATCTACTACATTTGTACTTAAGGTAGACTCCTCCACTTACTTGATCTTTCTCAGGTCAAATATTGCATAGTATGTTAATTAAAGAATGCCGGTCTCAGGATCAGGTAAACCCAGACGTTTCAATAGTTAACATAATAGAACTTTATTTCTTCTTTACATAGAAATAATCAGTACCCTGAAGAAGAGATGGGCTGGGGGAGGAGGCTCTGTTCTTCTCTTTCATCCAGGGACCAGGCCGTAGGAAGTTCTTTTAGTGAGTGACTACCATAGACCTGGAAAGAAGTCATATCAGCAGACCGTTGAAAAGTGAGGGAGGATGATGCTTTGGCAGTTTTGTAGTTCAAGCCTGGAAGTGGTGCTTACGTGCCATTGACATGGCTAGGTACAAGCGGGCCTGGGCAGCCTTTCTCACCAGCAGCCGTGTAGACAGGTGGCCATCTTTAGTGAGCAGTTAGCTTCTTTGCTGCATGTAGTTGAATAACATGAAGAAGTTAATCACTAAGAATCTACTTCTGTAAAATAGAAATAGTAGTGCTTAGTTCATACTATAACGCAGAACTCCTATGTTTGTAAAGTGCTTAGAACCTTACCTGCATGTGGTATACACCTTGGGGTAAAAAATTTGTGTATGGATATTGTGGCTTCTAGTATTAAGAGAAGTTTTTTTTTTTTTTTTTTTTTTTTTTTTGGCTGTAAGATTCTAGACAGATTTTGAATAGATGGTGCAGGCAGTCCATAATGGTAGTGTCAGTAATTGCTGAGAACAAAAGATTAGTTAAACTGATTACAGGTCTGATAGGAGGTGACTCAAGGGAGGGAGAAATTTAAAATCAGTGTTAGGCAGAATTTAAGATCAGTGTTAAAAGCATGGTCAGGTATGGAGAAATAATTCCAGGTGGATGAAACATTGTACCTGGAGTCCTAATTTGGGCAGAAGTGAGTGACCCACCCTGTGGATGAAGAAGTGGTCTCATGGAGAGGAGTAGAGAGAGGTAAGATTGATGCCAGCCTGTGAAGGGTCTTGAATGTCATACTTATGACACCAAGTGTATAGAAATACAATACTGTGTTCAGTGTAATGAAGATTGGCTTCAAAAGAATATCTTTTCTTTCTTAACTATTATTTGATTTGCTGTTAATGGTTTAATTATGTGGCATACTATTTAATATGCACATTAATTTCTTCTCACTGCTGAGAGGTTCATTCACTTCTTCACTTAATTGTCAATTATTAATTTTCTATTCTAGCCTGGAAATTGATTTGGGTGAGGTCCTCTGGGAATACAGACTATACTCAGAGTTAGTGTAATTGTCACAAGCTATTTGCTGAATAGTTTATATTTATTTATTATTGTTGTAATATAATTATCTGTCATTAAGTAGCGTGGTGTTTGTATGCATGTTTTGCAATTTTTGGTGAACTTTACATAGCAATATATGTCTTTAGAACAGTGTTTCCTAACCTTGGCAGTATTGAAACACTGGGACTTTGGGGGCCATTCCTTTGTGTTATAAGATGTTTAGCAGCATCTCTGATTTCTCTGTACCCACTAGATGCCAGTAGCACCCCCTTCCAGTAGTGACAACCAAAAATGTGTCCAGATACTATCAAAAGTCCTCTGAGGGCCAAAATCACTACTGGTTAATAATCACTACTTTAGCGCAATTGTAACAAAATAAACTCCATTAATTCATAAATGTTATAGTAGTTTTAGTCAAAATAAACTATATGAAAACAATGCTTTGAATTATTTTGAAAATAATTCATAATTTATAATAAGAACACATCTTTTCCAGTTATTCAGAAAACAAAACTCAGTATGTACCTTTCATAGCAATTATGTTCATGACTATAGCTTACCATTTATATCACCAGTTTGTTTTAATCCTTAAACACAAACACCGGAAACAAATCAATCTGTCTGTATAGTTGACATTTTATAGGTTTACTGATTTCAAGCATAAAACAACAACAAAAAGACTTTTTTTTAAAAGTCCTTTCCCTTCACATCTTGAATATAATGCCTTTTAGAGATGTGATTTTTGTTTTCATTCAGTCCTTCCATTCAAACATTTCAGATCACCACTAAAAATTATGAAGAAAAAGAAAGCCTTCGAAAAATGTTAAGTGAAAAACAGTTCTGAGACTACTCAGATGCGCAGATGATGTTCAAATATTTATTATTTAACAGTACCACTAAAAGCTTGGTAAAACAAAGAAAGAATTGCAGCCTTCCTAGGTGATGTTTTCTCTAACAGATACATTAGTTCTACCATTATATCTATTCTACTTCATTTTGGTAACTATTATTCTCATGCAGATACTTTTAGGTACAATTTAGATGCAATGTCTGAACGTCTAATAAGGATAGATTGATGGCCTGGGCTGACATGATGAGTACAAATAATCATTTTGCACAGTGCAGTCTGTTGCAAAACCCTTTGACAAGTACACAGATCTTGTGGGGCTTTCTAACTCTCATAGAAAACATCTAAAGAATGCCGCCAGTACTAAAGAACAGTTTAGCAAGGCATCATTATATAAACGTATTACTATTTCTTCCGATAAACAAGTAAGAAAAAAATTTTCGTGTTTGTCTCAATATCTAACGAGAATAGTGTCATCATACATTCTCAACTTGATAGTTTGACAAAGCTTTCACTTCCCAGGGTATGTATCATAAATTAATGCTTCAAATTAGCTGAAATTTGAGTTATAAACCTTAGAGTTTTTCTTCCTCGGAAACTATTTGCCATTCCAGCTTTCTTTTTCCACTAAAGAAATATCCAACATATCCTTGTATTTTAAACAGCCAATTTCCCCTAAAATAGTATATTGCCCAGATATTCAAAGTGGTTATCAATTGCAAATGTTATATTTACATGGCCATTATATTTGTTTTCAAAAACCTATTCACAGGCCCATGAAGGGTCTTGAATTGTATACGTGACTGGACGTGTAAAGAATTACTTATGAGATGATATTCAGGAAATTCATTTTGATTTACTCTTTCTGTGGTTGGCAGAAATATGTTGCCACTCTAAACCAGTAGACTTTAGTAATAATATTTTTACATTTGTGTAATTTTCACTCAAATTTTCAAAGAGATTATTTAAAAATTTCTTTCCAACATCCTTCATAGAAGCTAGATAATTCGTTTCATTCATCTCATTTACATCTAAGGAAATCTTATAATGTAGTGGCTGTTAAAGAAACCATGTTTTCCCAAAGACAAAAGTCTTGGCACATCCTTCTAACATTTTTTAAAATTACTGTAAGTTATCCTTACTCTACTATCCAAAGTATAATATAATATCTGCTAATTGTTTGGGACGTTCTAACCCTCTTCTGAAACCTTCATCCTCATCCTCCACTGTTCTCAGATAATAAGTATTAAAAAGAATGCTCTGAGGACTGCAAAGCACAATATGCATATAGGGTTTTTAGTAATTAAATGGAGCTACTTAATATGCTATAAACAAATGCTAATTAGCAAACTTCCATGAACTGGTGGTCTGTTGGCCAGGGAGATACATGGTCCCACAGATGGCAGAAAGCCTGGGGAATTGTCTTCATGCCTCTAAAATTATTTATTTGACTCAGTCACTGAACCTAAATCAGTGAAAGCAGTGGCAAATACTGTTCACGTCAATTTTTTCACTAAGACCATCACTGGAAACTCCTAAGTGACACTTAGAAGCATCTTGTTAGTTCTAACTTATTCCCTGGAGCAAAGCTGAGCATAATGATAGATAGAATACAATACCTCAGATTAACTTCAAACTTGTTAATAAAATATCTGAAAGTCACTTGTGAATTGATTTCAGAATACTGTATGTAACACGAACATTTATTCTTCCAACTATCTGTGTGGAATTGTGTTAGCTATTTGTCTATTAAGCTCTAAAGGGGCATGGAAACACGGCTATGTCAAAATAAAATAAAATATTGTAAAATAATACAATACAACAAAATAGATGACTGCTCTTGGGAAATATTCTAATATACAATATAAAGCACAAAATAATGCAGATCAAGTTCTATAAAAGGATAAAATATCGTAAGTTAATCACTGCAGTTATGGAATAAAATACACACATGAAATAACATACTATAGAAGGTGGAAACTATAAGATAAAACATGCTGTAATGTACAACATCAAGTGCTACATGAATTTTAAAAGGGATATACAGTATTGTAAGAATTTTTGAAGAAAGGCTTTGGGAAAATGTTGATTTGAATTTTAAGAGCTTGGAAACCATCTAAAAATAGGCAGCAAAAGACCAGAATATTAAACCTCAAGAACATTTTTAGATACTGCAATTTCTAATTTATTTGAATTGAAACTAAAAATGGAGAAATTGAAATTGCAGCCTCCAACGCTTATAAAAGCTCATGGTTCGGTGTGCAGGCTCTGGACTCAGGCTTCCTGTGTTAGCATCTTAGCTTTTACTTACTAGCCATGTGATTTGGGGCAAGTTACTAAAGGTCTCAGTGCCTTTGTCTCTAAAATACACATAATCATAAAAATACCCATCTCATTGAGTTGTGGTGAAGATTAAATGCATCAGTATGTGTAAAATGCTTAAAACATTGCCTAGCACCTGTAAAATGCCATAAACACCAGAAAAAGTAAAAGTGCATCCTATTAAGTCTTATTGCATAATGGTTCTCAAAACTATATAAAAATGAATTCAGAAAATTGGAGTCCTAATACTAGATTTTCAGCTTTCTGGAGGTGTTGAGCCTCAACAAACGTTTATACTTTCTGCACTCTGATTTCCTCATATGTGAGGAGAGCATAGGCTTTAAGTCCACAAGAAGGTTTCATATCCATGATGGTTTGTGCTTCTTCTGTCCTGTTGAAGAAGTGATTGCCTACTCCATCTATGGTCATGAAGACATACTCTCAGGTTTCCTTCTAAGTGGCTTTTTGTTTGTTCATTTTACCATTTACATTTAAATTTTAATACTTCTGGAATTGAATATTTTGTGTGCTGCAGGTTAGTGAACAAATTCAATCATTTTCACGTGAATATCCAATTAACTCCATTTTTTGAAGAAACTGTTCTTTCCTCACTGTCGAGAAATGTCAGTTTGGACATAGAATAAGTGATATATTAAATTATATATAATTACCAATATATATTACATGCATACAAATACATTATATATATAATATAGAATACATATTATTTAATTTAAATCCAACTTAGTTAACATATAGTATAATAGTGGTTTCAGGAGTAGAATTTGGTGATTCATCACTTACACATAACACCCAGTGCTCATCCCAACAAGTGCCCTCCTTAATGCTGATCACCTATTTAGCCCATCCCCTCACCCCATATCCCTCCAGCAATCCTCAGTTTGTTCTCTGTATTTAAGAGTCTCATATAGCTTGCCTCCCTCTCTGTTTTTATTTTATTTTTCCTTCTTTTCCTATATGTTCATCCATTTTGTTTCTTAAATTCCATATATGAGTAAAATCATATGATATTTATCTTTCTCTGACTTATTATAAATATACATATATACACCACAATACACACACACATACACACCACATCTTTTTTATCGTTTTTTATCGTTTCATCAGTGGATGGACATTTGGGCTCTTTCCATAATTTGGCCACTGTCGATAGGGCTACTGTGAACATTGGGAGGCATGTGACCCTTCAAATCAGCATTTCTGTATCCTTTGGAAAAATACCTAGTAGTCAATTGCTTGGTCATAGGGTAGCTCTATTTTTACTTTTTTGAAGAGCCTCCATACTATTTTCCAGAGTGACTGGACCAGTTTGCATTACCTCCAGCAGTGCAAAATGTTCCCCTTTCTCTGCATCCTCATAAACAACTGTTGTTTCCTGAGTTGTTAATTTTAGCCATTAATTGTGAGGTGGTATCCTTTTGTGGTTTTGATTTGTATTTCCCTGATGGTGAGTGATGTTGAACATCTTTTCATTTGTCTGTTAGCCATCTGGATGTCTTCTTTGGAAAAGTGTATGTTCATGTCTTTTGCCCATTTCTTCACTGGATTATTTGATTTCTGGGTGTTGAGTTTGTTAAGTTCTTTATAGATTTAGATACTAATCCTTTATCCAATATGTCATTTTACAATATAATTTATAGGTAATTATATGTAGAAATTTATTTAATATCAATATATGTATAGCATTACATATATGCTATAGATATTATGCTGTTAATAATACTGATACTACTGTAAATGGTACCATTTTAGACATTTTATTTCTTAATTGTTCATTACTGGCACATTTATTGATATACTCACAGAACTTCTAAATTCATTTATTACTTCTGATAAATGAAGTAATTTATCTTTGCTTTCAAGGGCATGTTCCATGTGTATGACCATGTCTCTTGCAAATAATGGTAGTTTTATTTCTTATTTTCCTATATGTATTCATTTCTTTCCTTGCCTCATTACATTGGCTAGTACCTCCAGAATAATATTGAAGAGTAATAATGGTAGCAGATATATTTTTCTCATTGCATGAGGAAGCTGTCAATATTTTGCTATTATCATTTACCATAAGATTTTCTTTTTGTGGAAACTGCCCATCAAATGAAGGAATTTCTTATATTTCTAGTTTGCTATTAATTTTATTGGATTATATTCAATATTTTTGTTTATGTAGAAATTAATACTTTTTCTTTTACTCGTTAATGTGATGAACTGCAGTTGATCTTTTAATGTTAACTCAATTTCTCCTAAAATCAATGCAACATCATATTTTGTTTTCTTTTTTTTTAACCTCTTTGTTTTTGGTAGATATTTAGAGATTGGCCCGCAGTTTTTTTTTTTGTTAGGTTCTTACCAGTTTTGCTCTTGAGGAGATGCTGACCTCGTGAAATGAACTGAGAAGTGTTCCTTCTTTTACTGTTCTCTGGATGAGTTAGCACATGATTGGTGTTATTTCTTTATAAATATTGGAGAATCCACCAATAATGCCAGGTGGGTTGGTAGTGTTTTATGGACAGATCTTTAATACAGATTCAATTGCTCTAATAGACATAGGACTATTCAGATTTTTTTAAATTATTCTTGTGACAGTTTTAGAGGGAGAAGTTTTCTAAGGGATTTGCTAATTTGATACTCACTTTCAAATGTTTTCGCATAAAGCTCTTCATAGTATTCTCATATTTTATTGCCATTAGGATCTTTAAGTGATATCTTTTTATTCGCTAATCCTAGTCTTGATAATTTTTGCCTTAACTTTCTTTCTTAGTTTAGTCATCTATTCAAATAACCAAATTATGGCTTTGTGTGTTTTCTCTATTGCTCCTTTATTTTTGTTCCATTACTCTGTAATCTTACCTTTATTATTTCTTTTCTTCTGCTTGTTTTGGCTTAGTTTGCTACTTGTTCTATAACTTCATGTATGAAACTTAGGTAACTGATTTTCAGCCTTTCATGTTTTCTAAAAATGCATTTAATTCTGTAATTCTCTCAGAGCACAGCTTTAGCTTCATCCCCCAAATTTTAACACATCATACTTTCAGAATCAATTAGTTGATAAGTATTTGTTAATTCACGTTGATAGTTCTTTGACCTATTGGTTATTTTGAAAGTTTGTTACTGAATTTATAATTTTTATAATTCGCTTTAGCCTAATTTCATTATAACTAGAGAATAAATTGATTAAAATTCAATGAGACCTTTTTTTTTTGTTCTACATGTATATGATCAGTTTTCATAAGTATTCCCTGTGTGCTTGACACACAGCATATATATATATATGCTGCAGCTGTTCTATATAGCCTTCTGTATGTATCAAATAGGCAAAAATCACTAATTGAATTTCTGATTTGTTGTATAATTATTGATTTTTCTCTTCTTTTCCATCAGTTATTTAGAGAGTGGATTATGATTATGGATTCATCTCTTTGTCTTTTTAGTTCTTTTAATTTTTGCTTTACATATTTGAAACAATAATATTCGGTAAATGCGAACTTGAAATTGTATCTTTCTAATGGATTCATTCTTTTCTTAGTATGATATATCTCTATGTCTAGTAATTATTTTTGTCTTACAGAAAAACATTGTCTAATCAATATAGATTAACTCACTTCCTTTTGAATAATGTTTGCATAGTATATCATTTTTCAACCATTTTCATTTTAGTGATTCTGTGTGTTAATATTTAAAACGTTTGTAAGCAACATATAATCTTTTGAAAAATACAGTTTGACAGCTTTTTTATTTAATTCTAATAATTCATCTGTTAATTAGAAATTTAATTCATATCTAATTACTTATATGTTTGAAATTATATCCATAGGTTTGCTTTTTTTTCTATTTATTCCTTGTGTAGCATTTTCATTTTTCTTTCTTGCCTTTTTTATTTAATATCTGTTATTATTTTGTATTTTCCATTCTATTTGCTTGTATGTTATACATACTTTTGCTATTTTTGTAACATTACTTTGGATATTTCAACAGATATCTTTGATATATTAGTTTAATGTACATTGTCCCTCACACTACTTTCCAAATAACCCTGAGTTCATACAATACTTTGTTTGTATTCATTGACCCCTCACTTTTTATATTATAATTGTCATGAATTTTAATTTTGTACAAAGTTTGCTTGATTTCTTACATTTTTAGTTTGGAGATTTTCAGGTATATATAAAAGTGAAGAGAGTAGTCTAATGAACTAGATATATGCCTGACCCCATTTAGCAATCATCATTGCACAACCATATAATTATTTCTGTATCTCTACCATTTTCTTCCTACTCCCTGGATTGTTTTACAGCAAATCCCCAGACATGTCATTTAATCTGCAAATATTTCCGTATATATATAATTTTTTAAAAAAGAAAACAGCCACAAGGTCATGATATCACCAAATGTAATTCTACAATCCCTTAACATCAATCTAGTAATAATTCCTTCTTTTCAGAATTTTCTCTCTTATACTTCTTTTTATTGATTTATTTGAATTGGAATCCAAATGAGAGACCGAGACTGGGATTCATTGTTATATCCCTAGGGCTCTTAATTTATAACCTCTCCTAATATATTCCCCACCTCCATTTGCATTTTCTATGTTGGAAAAAAATTGGATCATTTGTCCTATAATGTTTCGCAGTTCTGCAATTTGGTGATTGCACCCTGTGGTATCATTTAACATGCTTCTCTGTTCCTTGTATTTCCTGAAATGTTTTAATTATATCTAGAAGCTTGGTCAAATTTAGGTGGAAATGTTTAAAGATTTCTTCATGGGTGACTCTGTGCATGTCCATCAAAAAGTACTGTCTTGTTTTCTTTTGTGATGCTAACAGCTACTGAATATATATATAGATAGGTACGTAGATAGATATGATGATTTTGGTAATCTGCTTCCTATCCTTTGTTTTCTTTGCTTATCAGCTGGAATTATTCTAAAAGAGAATTTTCTTTCATTATGTATTTGGTTATGCTGAGTTACTATTGTATGGAAAGAAATAGGATAACTCGTTGATTCTTTCCCTTTATATGAGTATTCAAAAGAGTAAAGTGATCCCCTAGCATTCTCTAAATGTTAAAATTAGTTAAAGCATTTTTTTAGTAAGCACTATACCCAGTGTGGGGCTGAAACTCACATCCCCGATAATAAGAGTCACATGTTCTACTGACTGAGCCAGTCAGGCACCCCTAAAATTTTTTTAATAATTTGATGAGCTCAAGAATTGAGCATCGCTAATAATTTGCCAGTCCCTTTCAGTTGTTACCTTCATTAATGATCAAATTATCCCGACTTTGCCTTGTGACACCACTATATTCACATTGTTTCCTGGGTCATTTTTATATAACTCGATTAGTCTTTGATAACTTCCTGTATTCTGATAATAAAATGCTCCAGGATCATAATTCCCTGCCCCAAACTGGGAATCAGCCAGTCTCCAAAGAGCTTTATAATATCTTGGAAAAAGCTACTTCATTCCAACATTCTGGGTGCTACAGAGGCTCAATGCTACTGAATTGTTATTGTTTCTCAGTTGTTTCAGGAGTCAGAGCTAGGAGATGCACACACACAGACACACACTTACAAATACATAAACACACACACAGAAACATATACATAGACATTAAAGAAAAAAACATTTCACATTTATAGTTATACTTCCTATTTAAATTCAAGACTATAGGAATTTTAGTTAACCTCATCAGTCTTACATCTACATCTCCTTCAGCATTGCCAGAAATCTCACATCTTAACAACATTTTATAATAACTTATCTGATTATCCCTCAATATACATAAAAGAATCTCATAAAATCAGTACCACCAACACCAACATTATTATGATTTCCAAAACCAGTTTAATATTTTCTTATTTTTAATGGTTTTCCCATGAAGAATATTCTACTAGGTAATCGCAAAAAACTTTTAAAGTCACTTGGAGTCATTCTTCTCTGTGAGGTTGTCACCAAATAGATACCCAGTTACAATGTTTGACAATTAAGAATTACTTTTATTTTTTTATTTTAGTTTTTATTAAGGTATGATTGATACACAAAAAATTGCCCGTATATAATGAATACATCTTGGTGAGTTTGGACATATGCATATACCTGTGATATCATCACCACAATCAGGATGGTAACTATCCATCACCTCCACCAATTACCTATATTTTTTGTGATATTTTTCTTTTCTTTTTTCTCTTCTCTTCTTTCTCTTCTCTTCTCTTCTCTTCTCTTCTCTTCCCTTCCCTTCCCTTCCCTTCCCTTCCCTTCCCTTCCCTTCCCTTATAAGAATACTTAAGATGAGATCTGTTTTCGTAAATATTTTAAAGTGCACAATACCATACTGCTAATTATTAGTACTACTGCAACTGCAGATCTCTAGAACTTCTTTGTTTTTCATACCAGAGACTTCACACCCATTGAGCAACAATTCCCTGTTTCCCTATTCCCCTGCATTTGGCGACCACCATGCTACTCTTCACTTCTCTGGGTCTGACCATTTTAGATACTTCATATAAGTGGACTCATGCAGTATTTGTACTTCTGTGCCTGGTTTATTTCACTTAGCCTAGTGTCTTCAGGGTTCATCTATATCAAACTAAAAAGCTTCTGCACAACAAAAGAAACAATCCAAGGAGGTGAAAAAGCACCCTGTGGAATTGGGGAAGGTGCTTGCAAACCATCTACCGGATAAGGGGTTAATATCCAAAACGTGTAAGAATCTCTAGTAACTCATTAGCAAAAAGACAAGTCATGGACAAAGGATTAGAATAGATATTTCTTCAAAAAAAAAACCCTATATTTATGGCCACTAGGTATATGAAAAAGTACTCAACATCACTAATTATCAGTGAAATGCAGGTAAAAGCCACAATGAGGTATCATCTCACAGTTGTTAAGATGGCTATTATAAAAAATAATCTAGACAAGCAAAAAGTAACAAATGTTGGCAAAGATTTGGAAAAATTCGAACCCTCCTGTACCGTTGGTGGGAGTGTAAAATGGTGCAGTCACTATAGAAAACATGTGGAGGTCCCTCAAAAATTTAAAAATAGAATTACCATGCAGTCTGGCAATCCCACTCCTGAGTATTTATCTGAAAGAATTTAAATCAGGATCTCAAAGAGATATTTGTTCACTAGGTTCACTGCAACATTATTTCTGATAGACAAGATACAGAAAGAACCCAATACCCATCCATAGATGACTAGATAAAGAAAATGGTTAAAGAAAACGAGCCTGGGTGGCTCGGTCTGTTAAGCGTCCAACTTCAGCTCAGGTCATGATCTCATGGTTCATGAGTTCGAGCCCTGCATCGGGCTCTGTGCTGACAGCTCAGAGCCTAGAGCCTGCTTTGGATTCTGTGTGTCTGTCACTCTCTGCCCCTCCCCCACTCGTGCTCTGTATCTTTCTCAAAAATAAATGAACATTTATATATTTTTTAAATGTGGTGTGTGTGTGTGTGTATATATATATATATATATATATATATATATATATAATACCATTACCAATAATTTATTGTACATGTGGTATTTGGATTTGTGCTTTCATCTAGTTGCTCTGGTCCTCTTTAATGGAAGTATTTGTGGAGACCAAAAACCCATGCTGCCACCACCATATACCCAGAATACATTTTCTATATATATTTTAAGAATCATTAAATTTTATTTTTATTGTTCTGTGTAGCCAGTAACGATTGATATTTACCTGAATATTTACCCTTCTTACTACTCCTCTTTCCTTCCTTCTTTTCCATGTTTCTCTCTGAGGAATTCTTTTTAATATTTCATTAATATTGGTCTGATAGTAAAAATTTATCTCAACTTTTGTCTATTTGACAATAAATTTTTTCTCCTGCCCCCTTTTTCTTCTGCCTCACATTTGAAGGTTATTTTCACAAATTATAAAAACCAGGTGGGCAGTTCATTTCTTTCAGCACTAAAGATGCCAGTGAAGAATTGCAGGAAATAATAAAGATATTTTCTAAAAATTGAACAGTCCTGGTAACATAGCAGTTAGAGTTTAATCAAGATATATGAACAAAATTATTTGCTTCCATAATATCGAAGATATTTATAGGCAGATTTCAAATAGTATCACACCATTCTTGTTGAACCACTTTATCATGAAAAATTAGCTTAAAAACTTGCTTATATAGGGGTGCCTGAGTGGCTCAGTCGGTTAAGCATCAGACCTCGGCTCAGATCATGAACTCATGGCTTGTGAATTCAAGCCCCGTGTTGGGCTCTGTGCTGACTGCTGAGAGCCTGGAGTCTGCTTCGGATTCTGTGTCCCTCTCTCGTCTGCCCCTCCCTTGCTCACACTCTGTCTCTCTCTCAAGAATAAATAAAAACAGTAAAAACATTTTTTTAAATACTTGTTTATGTAGACTTAGTTAAAATGTTTATTTTTTTAATATATAAACTTCATTTATCATACGTTTTCTACCATACTTTGTAAAAGAAAAAGTGGGTTTATATTATAACAGTAATGACTCCTTTAGAAACTCATAAAGTAGTCATTATTTTTGAAGTATAAAAATTATAAACAGAGTTTCTAGAAATACTATTATTCTAAAAGTTTTCTTCAATATTAAAAATAAAGTTTACTGTGACACCTGGGTGGCTCAGACCATGATCTCAGGGTCCTGGGATCAAGCCTTGCGTCATGCTCTGGGCTGAGCATGGAGCTTGATTAAGATTCTTTCTCTCCCTCTGCACCCCATCCTTTGCTTGCTTTCTCTCTCTCCCTCTTACTCTATTAAAAAAAAAAAACAAAAGTTTACTACAAAATTAAAGGCTTTATAAATTTCGTAGTGAACTTTAATCTTTTTTGTTTAATAACTATAAAATATAAAAACATAGAAACAAAAACTTTTCCCAGGTAAGAAAATAATTGTACCATTGCAATGGAATCTTAGTTCTATAACTATCACTCATGATATAAGTATAGCCTAATACTCAAAAGGAAAACAAGGAAAGTGAAACACAGACAAGAATTTTCAAAGCTATTGACTTTTAGACACAAACCCAGGGTGACGCTATCAAGAGAATATGGCAGTTTTTGCAGCAAATCACTCAAATTTTTATTGAAATGAAAGTTCTATTAAAATTTAATGTATATTATATATTATTTATTATATATGTTAATCTATATTATAGAATTATAAGTTATATAATTTAATTTATAATATAAATTTAATTTATATTATATATATTAATTTATATTATATATAATTATAAATTATATTGTAGTTTCCTCTTTTGTTTTCTTATTGGAATTTAGATTGATACCAGAGAAAGCCTAGTGGAGAATATAAATGGCACATTAAATCAGCTTTTTTGAAATAATCATAACAAAAATATTAAGCTTTTTTTGACATAAAGCTATTTGACAAAATAACTATTTCTTAAAGGTTTTTATTTTTAGTGGTTAGGATAGTTGTCTCTGGCTTGATGATGAGAATGATATAAGGCATAATTTCTACCTCAGAATCGTTTAACTCCAGATCTAGCTCAAATTCTGGGATGAATAGATTATTTGTATAAACATTTTGGATAAGCATGGTATAAGTAAGAGAAGAAATTGAGGTGGGGTTAATTAAGTAAGGCCTTTCCTCTCTAAAAGATGACTTTTGAGTTAAAATGTTAAGTAATTAATGACTTGGTAGAGTTGTACATAAGAACATTTTAGTTAAGAGAAATATTTTGAGCAAGAAAGAGCTGTAAGGAAAAATTCAGAAATGGATAATACATACAGGTACATCATAGCAGTGAATGATTACCTTGGAGAGCAAGGAAAGATAATTATAGAAAGATAGAGGAAAAGTGTTGGGGACAGAGGACCACGTCTAGGTTGTTTAGGTTGTATCCCCATGTCTTAGGCTCATGCACAGTCCTGAATAAATATTTGTTAAAATAAACCCATGTCATTTCTTCCATGGTTGACCCAAAATAGTAACTGTGTAAATGAAAAGGAATCATTTAATCATTCATTTATCCTCAACTCTGCTTTCAATGCCAACCACAAAGGGAATAAAACATTGCCTTGGTACTACAGATCTTCACATTTTTTCCGGAGGCTACAGAATGACAGAAATATATATAATTTTAGTGTATTTTGATGAGTTCAAAAGTAGAGTGTTGAATAAAGTAGAAGGAGTAACTCTGCCAGAAACTTTTAGGAGAAGAAGTTCTATGACTTGGTTATTAGATACAGAAAATGAAAAAAAGTTAGAGAAAGCTAGTTTGAAACTCACTCCAGTGTTGCACAGAACTGGAGCAATGTGGTTTCCAAAAAGTTCTGGGAAATAGAAATAAAATGGTTCTACTTAACAATTAAATTTAGAACGTTTTTTGGTTGTGTTTCTTATGTAAACTACAGTGAGATCTGTATTTCTCTAGTTGAGGCATGGGGATGCAGCAGTGGTAGCTCTTCAAAAATGGGGTCATTGTTGGAGATTAACTAGTGCATCTATCTCCCAGTTTGGTCCTACCCATATACACGCCCTGCACTTATAAGCAAACTAGCCCAGTTTTACCAATGAGAATAACACCATTTATAAGCAAATGCAAAGAGTCCTGTTCTGATGTCTATAGTTCCTTCCTTAACCCTACTTGGTCTTACAATCCTGGCTGTTGTTCTAACCTGCTACTCTGATTTTGGATCTTTGTTTCGACTTCAGCTTCCAAGTAGACCCACTTGATTCTTCATATTCCAACTGTTGACATTTCGTTGCAGCTTCATGGAATGGAGTGCTCATGTTGATTCAATGCAATTCAGCAGCTTCATGTTTAAAATACTTCCATCAAATCATTATATGTAAGAAGTACCTTTTGAAGTAAGCAAATTATTATATTCAGAGTCTTCAACATAACACAGAGTGGTAACAGAGAAGTGGCTAATGAATAAAGTGGTTAAAGATAATGAGGTAGGGGTGTGGAGGCATGAGGCAGAAAAGAGTTCATACACATATACATCGTCACACAGACAAACATATGTCCACAGACATGCACACGTACATACATGAACTGGATGAGGAAATATATGCTAGTGCTTTTACAAAATTTAAATGTTAAAACACACAAATTCTAAACAATTTCAGGAAAAGCAAGCAAATCTGAAATAATTCACTGAGGTAAAGACAGCTCTACTTGCTGCCAAGCACGGAAGAAAGGCCAATGGCATGTACTTGTGCTAAGAAGTTTCTTGAAGATCTCAACAATGAGCCTCACTTTACTCCTTAAGTGAGGTGTGTTTTGGGTACTGGGCTATGTACTTCACATTGTTTCAAGGTTGAAATAGCACAACTGTGCATGAGAAGTCTTCCTGAAAAAGTATATAATAAATTATTTAGTAATCTCTGAAAGGAGTGAAAAGTAACCTTTTTGAGATAATTCACAACACCATGAAAATTAGTAGTTTCCTGGCCCCTGTGCCTTGAAAAAAAAAATGAATGAGAATTTAATGAAAATCAGGTCATAAACCCAAGTAAAATCAAGCTATAGGTGACAGTGGACCTTTAAGAAAATTAATGTTCTTGGCCTTTCCTGCCTATTTCTTTTTCTATACATGTATCTGTGTTAGTAGATATCTATATATTATTAGCCTAGCGATATGAACTGGGAAAAATAACTATGATGGAAACATTTGCTGTGAGAGGAATCATCTCCATATACAAACTATTTTAAAATACTTTAGAATACTGAATTAAACTCTAAAAAAAGCCTTTAAAGCAAAGAATTAATGTGACATAATCACATTCTTAATAGAGTTTTATTTTCTCCTGTTTCTTTATTCTCTTACTGAATTGAAACTTAATAGATTTCTTTTAGAAACTTGATTATCATGATGCAATAGTAGTTTTATAATAACAAAGTTCCTTGCAAAATTAAGTAATCATGGCTGAAATACATTTGTTTGTGTTTGTAGGCAACAATGTCTTATCATTAGCTGAAATCATCTCAGTATTTTTCACTTTAAGTTAATTAGCCTATCACACATTTAAGAAACTGGAAATGTAACAATTTATTGCAATTTCTGGCAGTTGATTGTGTTTTGCTTTACAGCCAGAATGCATTCACTCAAATGGGAGTGTACATCTTCTGAAAAGCAAGTAATATCAAGGTGACCGCATTAATTGTTGTCCTGTGTTTCTATTATAAGTTAATAAAAAATATTACAAGCCCAGGTAACAAGTGTCTTTATCTGTGCAAATAAATACAATCCAAACAATCCAAAATATAAAGCTTTCCAAATTATATTGTAATTATTATTGGTGGCCATCAACAAATGTCAGAGAGATTCCAGACACATAGTTCCAGTTATAACTTATAAGCCCTCTGACCTGTCGTTTTCTTCAGCACCTGCTAGTTTGGGGGAGTCTTGCTCTTCTGCCTCAGAAGAGTCCTTTTACCCGCAACATGTTCCATTTCCTTATCAAAAACTCCATCACAATCATCTTCACCCCTATTTTATTAACTCCTTTGCAACAGGTCTTCATATACAACAGTACCTTGTTTCCCGAGGATAAATAATTCTAGATAAATCCAAGTAAATAAAAAGTAAATGTCAGAAGTGTTCTTTAGGCCCACTGTAGAATTTTTGATAAATTATTAGTTACAAAAAGTCAAGTATGGTGATGTGTTATCCTTCATAATGTGAGTCCTATATTTTTGGTCTGTTTAAGGAAGTTTTCAAGGATGATTTTGAGTCAATACCATTTTTTGCCTTTATATGCTATCTCTGGATCCTAACTTTATATAATATGTTTACTCCCCTGTAATTATTTATCACTTCTAATGTCTGCTGTATATACAAAGCCATCCCTGATGCTAAGTAAAGAGCCCATTGTGCGTACGTGTTCATTAGTTGGCCTCTTGATGGATTTATGGAACATCAATAGGTTGTTCCACGCCACAAATTCATTGGAGGAGAGACATTTCCCTTCTCTTTCACTAACTGGTAATGGTTAGTACCATTTTCCTAATCAATAAACATATAAATGAATAAAAGTAATACTAAGATTTTGCTTAGAAATTTTCATTCAATAATATGTTCTAAGCTTTCTTTTAGTTTTCTTGGAAATAGTTTTGGCTTCTAAAATGTGACCTCTTGAGGCGCCTGGGTGGCTCAGTCGGGTAAGCATCCCACTCCCGATTTCTGCTCTAGTAATGATCCCTTGATTCATGAGTTCGAGCCCCACATAGGGTTCTGAACTGATGGTGCAGAGCCTGCTTGGGATTCTCTCTCTCTCTGCCCCTCTGCTCCTTGTGCACCCATTCTCTCTAGCTCTCAAAATAAATAAATAAACTTAAAAGAAAAAATGTGGCCACTTATCTTTGGGAAACAGCCCCAGACTAAACATGTAGATCCTCCCATAAGTATATGAGGATCATTGTAACTTATGTAACACTTTCTTCATTTAGATATCCCACCAGTATATCCATAACAATCAAGCTACTGGCTAACAGTTTAGAGTGAAATATAATGACATGTAGTGACTTGAACTAGAAAGAATAGGTTAAGGATGGTGTTTATAACCTTCACTGTTTTGGATAATTTGCTTTTGTAAAAAATCATGAACATTAGAAAGACCATCAGAACTTAAAATGACCTATTCACTTAGACTTGCCTCTACAGCATGTTTTTTTATGGAATTTTTCACTCCCTTCCCGGATTAATTGCTTTCAGATCTTATGTATTCACAGGGACAATGTGACAAATGATAAAAACAAAATAAGGTCATTTTATTTGATTAAGGACAAAAGTGATTTATGCAAAATAGTATTAAAAATGACTATTTAAATTGTACATTGCCTGTACTTTTCAGAATTAAAGCAAAGTGCTATGATGTGTAGAGATGATGGATGAGGGAGAGATGGAAATCATATTAATGTATAAGTAGTTTAAAACTTTTAAAAGGATATTCAAGATTTGTACATTAAGTACCTCATTAAATACCTAGAATAAATCTGTGAGACAGATATAATTAATTTTTTCAGATGGGAAAACTGAGGCAGAGAGGGTTTACTCAAAACCAAAACTTATGAGCATCATGTTTAGAGTCTTATCAAGTTTGTTTGACTAGAAGACTGAGCTTCTGACCACCATGAGAGACTTATAAAAGACAAGAAAATATCTTGAATGTTTAATCACATTCCTAACAAATTATTTACATCTGTAATTTTTGTAACGTTGGTCTCAAGTTTTGACTCCTTCCACACCCTGTTATGAAGCCTCTGGAGGTAGAGTATTTCTATACCCTGTTGTCAGGATTGCTGATAAAATTTGTTTTGACTCCTTAGAACATAAGGGGACATGGTACTTCTAAAGAGAAACCTTAAATGCACTCACATAGTTTGATTTTGCTGCTTCCATTCCTGAACTTTAAGACAAGAGCATGTCAGGGCGCGTGGGTGGGTCAATTGGTTAAGCATCCGACTTTTGAATTAGGCTCAGTTCACGGTCTCACAATCCATGAGATCCAGCCCTTATCCCCGCCTCCTCCTCCGTGGGTCTCTGCACTGGCAGCAATGTGGAGCCTGTTTGTGATTCTCTCTCCACCCCTACCTGCTCAGGCACGCATGCACTCTTTCTCTAAACAAACAAACATTAAGGGAAAAAAGGCAACAGCATGCCTTGGGGCCAGCTGTTCCTTCACTGAGAAGGCATTGGGGCAGACCCACCCTCTGTGGCAGCCTGAAACATGCAGGGCAGCAGAACTCCCACCACTGGCATAAGATTTGAATGGGAACTAAATAGTAAAGCCACTGATATTTGGCTATTAGTTGATATGCAGCATAATTTAGAGAAAGCAGACATTAATTTACCAAGCATCTAGGAAATAGTCTCAGGTCTAAATTGATAATTGGTAGCATTTTTATAATTAAAAAAAAAAAAAACTAACTTGTCAAAGCTCTTTTTAATGTATATGGAAAGCAGAAAGTTGTTCTAAAAATATTTTTTCATCTTACATAGAATAGTGTTTTTCAGCATAGTTTGATTGTCCAGATGCCAGAAAAGGGCTTCTATGAAAATATATATCCTCACTATGGTATTAGGTGACAGAAATGCATTCATTTTGTTTAAGCATTGCTTTCTCTGTGTAGGCAGTTTTTATAAATATTACTGGGAGTAGTTACTCATGATGTGAGCAAAGTTCTCCCATGCATGTGTTTATCAAGGTAAATTTCTCCATGATTGTACAGGCCTGGGGTGGACCCAGGGCAATCGGTACTTATCGGATAGAAGGATAGGAGTCTGAAAGCAGAGGGGGAAAGTGGCAAGGCTGAGGAATAAAAGGACTCTTGTGACTTCTTTTGTAGCACTGTGATCACTTTACATCACAATCTATAATTAGTAAATATATTCTTAGAGCGTATGCATTCTCTGTGTGAATAAGAATGATACATGCCTACACTGGATCATATTGTTAACCATATAATTACAACCTCCTCTTCTCCCTGGAATAGTGCAGGTTGTTACTGGAATACTTGAGCATTTTTGTGAATAAAATACCCCAGACTCTTGGTGTGTTCATTTTAAACTGTTTTTCAAAATGATACTAGATACAGAAATTTCATGCATAGAAATCTCTTTCTTGAAATTAATCCAGCCAATGCACCTGTGTTCCTGGCCAAATCCCCTTTGGTTGCAAATGATCCAAACCTTTTTCTATTGAAAAAATGCGTCAAATCCTTTTTCTCTTCTTTCAACTGACCTTTATGATTCATTTGAGGCTGTTGTTTCCTTGTGAAAAGATATGGACTCTGCAAAACTGACATTTAGAAGGTGAAAAGTCACTAATTGTGAACTGATCTTGTTATTTTGTTTATGGGCTTTTCTTTTAGTGGTAGATTAGAGCATTTCTTGTATTACATTTAAGAAAGTTTTTAAAAATTTGTTTTGGAATGATAGTTGCTATTTCTATTAGCCTGACTTCTGCACTATTTCTGTTGGCTGAAATCACTTCTATGAGTTTATTTCCCAGTTTTGCAATTATCAGGGTTTTTTTTTTCCTGGGTTTATGTTGACCTATATATACTAAAATTTGAATTTAAAATTTCTGGTCGCTGGAGATGAAAGTTCTCCTACAGAGATAATTAGGTACTATGGATATAGTTTTTCAACCTGTGCTGTAAATTTCAGTGAGGATTGTCCTCTATAATTACTTTTAGCACTTTCTGATTTTTGCCCTTGGTGTACTATGCTTTGAGTTCAGTGCCCCTGAAACACATCATTCTCTTCCCTTTGAAGGTCACTAGGCTTAACCCTCTGCATTGGACTAACACTGTGAAGGAACACAATAGCAATCAACAGTAACTTTAGGCCCTAAGTAACATAATAAAATCCCACTAAACATTAATCACATTTCCACATAATTATCATCTTTTTTTTCCTGAAAAATAATTTAATGTTCATTAACAGAGACCCAGAATAGCACTTTGTACTCATTCCTGTAGTTCTTCATCTAACATTTTTGTTGGAATTACTGAGCCATATTTTTTATATTTGGTGAAAAGATGATAAAACAGTATTTTTTAATTTTCATATTAGTAATTTGCATGAAGTGTTTTTTGTAGCAAGTTTATAAGTATTTAATGTAAGAATTATTTTGAAATCAAACAAATGCACAATATAAAGACATATAGGAACAATTGTACTTATGGAAGTAGGCATGGAGTTTTTTTTAGAAGCAAATAAGAATTTTATTGAACCTCCTTATACAACCATGAAATTTATCTAAGGATAATCTCAAAAGGCAGACATGAGACTCTTTTTGTCCTTTATTTATTTTTAAAATTACGAAACCATTAACCTAGCCTTTGTTATAACCCATCAGCAGTTTGGAAAATACTTATTTCTGATGGAATTAAATTTGCTGTTCATGCTGATTCATTTTTCATGTAAATGATTTTGACGTTAGCTTATTAGATTAGACTATTGGTAATAATGAGAGCATTAAGAGTAATATAATAGAATGGGAAAACTTAGTATATAATTACTGAATAAAGAGTAATAAGGCAAATATCTGGCTGATAAAAATACTGTTAATGATAATGACATCTTATTTCAGAATATAAGGTAGGGAAAAAGTTAGGTATTTCAGGATGTGACCAGACTAAGGTCAAGATTTAAAATAAATAAAATCAGGTCAGGACAGGGAGCTAACACAGATCAGCTATGAAGGGGCAAGAAGTTGGGGGCGAGGGGAAGGAGACAGCGGGGAAACAAACAGGGGTGGGTGATAAGTTTAAAGGGAGCTGTAGAGGCATAATGAGAACACTGAACTCCAGTCACATGTGAGCAAGGTATTTGGGTTTTTTAAGTTGCCAGAAAGAAATATAACTAACTTAAGCGAAAATAGAATTTATTGAACAGCTATGTGAGCACTTACTGCAACCATGAAAAGATTGGAGAACCAGGCATGGAAAATGATAAACCCAAAATGGCTCCAAAGTGTAAAAAGTATGACTGCTTTCTAGACTCATGGAGGCACATTTGCAGTTTTCATTCTTATGCACAATTCAGGTTCTAAAGAGAGAGTGTCCACATGCTAAGTTTTGTTACCCCTCTACCTCCGGATAGAGAAGGGCAATACACCTTGAATAAAGCTACCGCTGAGCTACAAACAAGAGGAGAAGAGGCAATTTCTCAAAAGAAGAAATTACCAAAAGAAGGTAAAACAGATGCTGAATAATAGCAAGCAACAACAAATAATAATAATAACAATAATAATAACAGCAACAAAAGGCACAAACTGTCTAGTGCCATAGATAAATTTATAGATACATAGCAGATTCTGAAGGAATGATACAACAACAGCAGCACCATAGCATGGGGTATAATGATACTTTTATTAAGGAATCCATCATCACCATTCATTCCTTTCTTCATTGCTATTTCAGTTTCTTAATTATAATTAGTGTTTGTAGCAATGCTTTTCTTCCCCTGAATGTAGTGTGATTCTTTGACAGAGAGTTATCTTCTCCTGAGAGACTCACTGCTTACTCAACATTCAAAAAAATTTTGGTTCAGTTAATTCGGATTAGGGTAAATATTGTATCTGTGGCAACTGAGACTGGAGGGCGGATTTCAAAGTCAAGAAGAGAAGAGATCATAGGCACAGATGCCTAGGGGTTCTGTTACAGAGAAGCAGTCCAGCACCCAGCTTGTCTGATTGGGGAAAGACATTCTAAGAGCGGGTTTCAACTCAGTCTGAAAACTTTTAGATTCAAAACTGTTGGTTTTTATCAGTTAGCTGTTCTCGTTCTCCGGATCTCTGTATTACTAAATCCTTCCTGCCACATTTTGTGCCTGTAAAGCAAAGGTATCATCTCTTGGTTTAAGTGCGATAGCAAGTTTTTCTGTATTTTTCAGAAGATTCTGCCTTTCTTTTTGTAGTAAGTCTTTATTGAACACATAGATCAGTAAGTAGATCAAGAATTGTGTCAATTAATGTCAATCTCTGGAAATCTAATCCTTCTTAAACCAAGGACCTGACCGTAGCAGGATTTAAGACTGCATGCTATTGCATTTTTTCTTCAGTAAATGGCAGTGCTGTGAAAAATATAATGAAAACCTCTCACTGAAAATACCAGAGTTAAAGATAAATGAGTGTCAGCTAATCTAATTTTTAAAACAGAACCAGGTGTGTATGAGTAGTTAAAGAATATGGAAAGAATAATGTCTAGGTAATGGGCTCTAGTAAAGAAACGACATTAGCAAATACAAATTGTGTTTCGTTCTGTGTTTCTCTTTGCAAAGCTCATGGCTAAAGGAACTATGTTGTTAAGGTCATTAGAAAATCCTCCAAGTACTTTGAAGTATTGAAGCCTGTACCTATGAAATATTTCCTACTGGGCCTTTCAGATTTTCCCCCAACAGTGGTTCTCTGATTTCAGTATGTAAGGTGGTTTTGTCTACAGACATTTCACAGAGACTCACAGCTATGCCAAGCTTCAGAGGCTACAGTCCAATATAACTTACAAGTATTTGTTAATCTACTCTGCTTACATTAGTGATTAAATGTGTAAACTCAGTAGCCACACCTGAATCCCTGTTGGATTAAAATCTTGACCACACCACTTACTAGTTATGTGACTTCATGAACCGTATGCCTCTAAGTCTGCTTCCTTGTATATGCAAAATGGTGAATCTAAAAATTACCTGTCATGCGCATGTGAAACAGTTAGCTAGGTACTGGTGCATACTGAGCATTCAAAAAGTATTAGCTATTTCTGCATCATTGTTCAGTTCAATAGACTTCTTTTCTTACAAAGTCATCCTAGAAGAGTTCCATTTGAGTGACCCTTGTTTAGGTTTTGATCAATTGGGCAATTTTAGAAAACTGATATAAGTTGTTATTCAGTGTTCAGTAGAAACCCTGTAGAAGATTGCTCATGGTCATTTCCTTAGCTTTGTTTGCATTTTGACCTACTAGTCCTATTTTTTTCTTGTCTCCTATTATTTGATTATTAGAAATCAAATCATGCAGTATGAAAGAATAGTATCATTTTATATATTTTCTGGTGTTGGCTTTACATATTGCATTCCTGGTGCAGGTATAATGTAATTTTGACATCCTTTAGACCTAGCAATAACTCAGGTGTTTACAATATGGATGTCTAAAGACATCGTATAAGTTTTAGACTGTAAGCTTCACAATGACATACACCAGTGATTCTCTGACTTACATGTTATGGCCCCACCCCAAATGGCTTGACCCCCAAAGGCAAAGGCAAGGAGAACAGTAAAAAACTACTCCTGGCACCGTTGTCTGTGACTCCCACCAACTCAGAAAAGCCACCAAGGGAATGAGCTGTATGTACCATCTCTCAGCAGCAGAGTTCAGTAATATAGCAGAGCAGAAAGACAGAACAAGGAAGGCCATTCTGACATATTTGGTTTGTGCCTCCACAACTTTACCTACAGGACACATCGCAGGCACATATGGTGCTCAAGAGGCTCTGCAAGTCCCAAGTCCTCGGCAGCACCAATATTTACCCTCTGTGCCTTCTCCTAAGGCCCCTTTTCAGGTCCCCCAAATTTGCCCATTTCCTTCCACCAGAGGAAAGTTCACCAGCTATTATGGTAGACATTTATTTTACTTGCCTGTGGTTTTACTCATTGCAGTGTCACTTGTATAAAGAGAGGTTGCTGTAGCTGACCATCAGGGTTAAAACTTGCTCAGCCTTTTCTGCCCCCTTGTAATTATCTTCAGCACCGACATTGACGTGCTCCATTTTTTTTTTAATTTTAATGTTTATTTATTTTTGAGACAGATAGAGACAGAGCATGAACGGGGGAGGGTCAGAGAGAGGGAGACACAGAATCCAAAACAGGCTCCAGGCTCCGAGCTGTCAGCACAGAGCCCGACGCGGGGCTCGAACCCACGGAGTGGGAGATCGTGACCTGAGCCGAAGTCGGCCGCTTAACCGACTGAGCCACCCAGGTGCCCCTGACGTGCTCCATTTTTAACGGCATCAAAAACAGAAGTAAAACCTATTTCATCCACATATGACCAGCACATATACTCCAGATTCACCAATTTACTATTTCTACTAATACACTTACAATAATGTAATCTACAAATCATTCCAAAGCAGAAAGAATTATGCAATTTCTTTACGTGCTCTTTAACAAAAGTCTATTTATATGCATATTATATAATTGAGTGAATTCTGTTAATTTGGTAAAATACATTTCTGGATCTCTCTAATCAATACTGACTATTAAGACTATTGCTAGCTGGGGGCGCCTGGGTGGCGCAGTCGGTTAAGCGTCCGACTTCAGCCAGGTCACGATCTCGCGGTCCGTGAGTTCGAGCCCCGCGTCAGGCTCTGGGCTGATGGCTCAGAGCCTGGAGCCTGTTTCCGATTCTGTGTCTCCCTCTCTCTCTGCCCCTCCCCCGTTCATGCTCTGTCTCTCTCTGTCCCAAAAATAAATAAACGTTGAAAAAAAAAAAAAAAAAAAAAAAAAAGACTATTGCTAGCTGGGGCACCTGGATGGCTCAGTCGGTTGAGCGCCCGACTTCAGCTCATCATGATCTCACAGTTGGTGGGCGCAAGTGCTGCATCAGGCTCTGAGCTGACCGCTTGCTCAGAGCCTGCAGCCTGCTTCAGGTTGTGTGTCTCCTTCTCTCTCTGCCCCTCCCCTGCTCATGCTTTGTCTCACTCTGTTTCTCAAAAATAAATAAATGTAAAAAAAAAAAGACTATTGCTAGCAATGCCTGTCTTGCTGACTGTTAAATCATAATCACTTTGTAGAGTACTTGACACATAGTATATTTCCAGTATACATTTGTTGATGAAAGGAATCAAACTATTTGTTCTAGAATGTGAGAACATTCTAGGCTTTGGGATATAGCAATATTTAGAGGATAAATAGCATTGATTATCAGCTAATTAGTTTTGTAACGCTTTTTGTTTTAAAAAAACAAGTAGGTAAATACTTGAGGCGTCCATGTCGATCATCTTACTTGAAATGTCCACGGCAGCACCAGCATGCTAAGTCAACTTACTGTTTTATATTAAGATGTGGCCCAAACAATCAAGACAGGTTATGCAAATTTGTAGAGGTCAGTACCTAGAACTGCAGTGGAGAATGGAGTTGAAGAAGCCAAGAATAATATCAAAATGTTATGGAGAAAAACAAAAAAAAGAATCCCAACCTGTTGTAATTAGGGATCTGGCAAGTGGGTGAATGGTGGTTAACAGGAAATTCATAGGCAAAGTTCTCAGGTATTCAGCTTTGATATTGACTACCATGCACCTGTGAACAAGACTTGTGACCCAGAGACCTTACTCCTTGTGGAGGGACACAGGCAGGCAGGCACTTAAAGAGTTGCAGAAGGAAACTTAGGAAGAAGGTAGAGACAAAGTAGAGACCTCCTTGCCACTTTTCTCTTTATAAATCACTACTAATTACTTTAACTTAACTCCTTGTTATACATTTGGTCTGCAGACCAGAAACATCTACCTTACCTGGGAGACACATGGGTTCAAATAGATACCTACTGAATCAGAATCTGTATTTTAATAAAATCTCTGGGTAATTTTTGTGCACATTGTAGTTAGAGAAGCATTATGCTAAACTCTTGAGGTGACCAGACACTGGGGATACCCTGCAGAGAAGCCTTGGACACAGGCCGTAATCACCATATGTGCAAAATAGGAACCTGTGGTTTATGGCAGAGTCCTTGGGATGTGAGAGTCTGAATGCCTGCCTGGAAAGACTTTGGCGCACTGAGAAGTGTAGCCTCTGGAATGGAATTGCAGTCGCTGGTCCGTGGGTAATCCTAGGAGTACCTACCCGATGATGCATTTATAACAGATGAACTACACAGGGGAGCTGGATCTCTCCTGGTTCCAAGGACAGGATAACAGTGACCTTGTAGCCAAGAAACTTCCTAATGCCTTCAGTAGGGGACTAGTACCTTGCCAGCTGGTACATTATTAGAACATGGGAACAGAAAGTGCAGATTATTTCTATAGCATCTTGACTTGATTCTCTCATAAAAAAAAAAAAAATAGGCTCAGGTCACCTGCATGGCTCAGTCGGTTAAGCGTCCGACTTCAGCTCAAGTCATGATCTCGCAGTCCATAGGTTTGAGCCCTGCATCAGGCTCTGTGTTGACAGCTCAGAGCCTGGAGCCTGCTTCAGATTCTGTCTCCCTCTCTTTCTGCCCCTCCCCTACTCGCGCTCTGTCTCTCTCACTCTCAAAAATGAATAAATGTTAAAAAAAAAGATTTTGTTTTTAAATAAAAAAAAGAAAAACAAAAAAGAAAATAGGCTCACAAGAAAAACAAACAAACAATCAAATAAATGCCCCCAAGAGCAGCAGGTAAAAATTCAATTATCCTGAGTAGGACAGAAATATCACACAGGAAGGTTTAATTTCAAGAGTCAGAGGGTTGTGTTAGAGTTACTTAAATTTCTTCTACGTTGACAGTAGAGGCGAATGTTTAGCATCAATGTTACTATCAGTGCCATTTAATATTTAATAATCACATCTTCAAAATTATAAAACTATGAATTCATGATGAACATTGTTTTCACTATATTTTTACAGCTTGTCTGGTAATTTGGGGTTTCTTATTGTTTGGCTTCTGGAGCAGAAGCAAATATTTTCATCAGTCATCATTAATATGAAAAAGAAAATAAAAAATTCCTATTTTTAGAAGTGCAAGTTATCAGATGACTTGTCTGCAAAAGATAATTTCTCATATTTGTAGCTGGAATCTTTGAATATACATTGGAAAGTTTACTTTGAGCACATCTGAAAAATGATCCTAAATTTTTCATGGACTTGTTCAAATTTTCTTTTCTTTTTTTTTTTTTTTTTAATTTATTTTGGGGACAGAGAGAGACAGAGCATGAACGGGGGAGGGGCAGAGAGAGGGAGACACAGAATCGGAAACAGGCTCCAGGCTCTGAGCCATCAGCTCAGAGCCCGACGCGGGGCTCGAACCCACGGACCGCGAGATCGTGACCTGGCTGAAGTCGGACGCTTAACCGACTGCGCCACCCAGGCGCCCCTCAAATTTTCTTTTCAAATGGTAGCCTGTGATGTGCTTGGCTGGCTGAGCCAGTAGAGCAAGCGACTCTTGATCTCAGGGCTGTAGGTTCAAGCCCCATGTTGTATGTAGAGATTACTTAAAAGTAAAATCTTAAAAAAATGGTAGCTTGCTATTCTATGTGATTGTTAATATTCTAGATATAAGTCTTCTAAGGTTTACTTGGCTAGTTAACAGACTACATTTAACTCATAAAAGAGGTTCTCAGGAAATAGACTATGCATGCCAGTGTGATGTAACAATAGATGATCACAGTTTCCTCATATATGCCTCAATTTCCTCAGCTATAAAATGGGAATCATGGTTTAATGGTGAATGATCTGAGTCAGTCTGCATTCTCACGTCTGAGTTTCTGCTCCTTCCAGCTACTTAGTCAGTTTCTCCAAGGCCACAGTCCCAAAAGGATAGGAAATTCCTCTGGCAGAATTGTGTCAAGGTCACATCATGTCTTGGCACTAGTCCACTTCAGGAGATGTATATCTCAAAAAACAGACAAGAAGGGGCGTCTGGGTGGCTCAGTTTGTTAAGCTTCCAACTCTTGATTTCAGCTTAGGTCATGATCTTAGGGTTTGTGGCTTCAAGCCCCGCGTCAGGCTCTGCACTGACAGAGTGGAGCCCGCTCAGGACTCTCTTTCTGCCCCTCCCCTACTCATGTAGGCACACACATCTCTCTCTCTCTCTCAAAAAAATAAACTTAAAAAAAAAGGACAAGAAGAGATGTCTTTATTGGAGAAAACCTAAGAATGTTGAACATATCTATTGACCCACAAATTTGCAATAGATCACCTAACCACATGGAAGGATTTGGGGGTAAGAATGTGGCCTAGTGGATAAACAGAAAGCTTTCCTTGCTCCATTGTTATCATAATTATGACAGCAACTTTATCTAGCAACCCCACACAGTTATTAACAAACTTGAGTGATTTAAAATGTAAAACTTGGGGCGCCTGGGTGGCGCAGTCGGTTAAGCGTCCGACTTCAGCCAGGTCACGATCTCGCGGTCCGTGAGTTCGAGCCCCGCGTCGGGCTCTGGGCTGATGGCTCAGAGCCTGGAGCCTGTTTCCGATTCTGTGTCTCCCTCTCTCTCTGCCCCTCCCCCGTTCATGCTCTGTCTCTCTCTGTCCCAAAAATAAATAAACGTTGAAAAAAAAATTTAAAATGTAAAACTTAAGTATAATCTCATAGAAATGGATATTAGAAATGAAAAATAATTACATATGATTAATATAATTATGCGTTTAATTTGATATCTTTTAAATAGTTAAGCTTATGGATGAGTATACTCTTTCTGTATTTAATCCAACTTTCTTGGAACAATTTTGTGCAGAGGAACCTAAGGGAAAACTCTGTGCTTTATCTTAGAAACACCAGTAGTTTGGGATAGATTTAAAGCATTTAGTGTAAGCAAAACCTGAGTGATTAAATTGAGTAATTTTTTTTTTCTCCTAATTCCCAGTGGTCAATATGTTGTGGTGAACTTAGATCTTTTCTGTGTTGTTTTTATGTACAGGAAATTGCTTTGCTAGAAATAAAGCTTTTCCTCAAACTGTGGTTAAAGATAATAATTTAAAGGGATGCTTCTCTATTATTTCATTTTCAAGGCTTATGATATTATAAATCTGTTGCTTATTTTAATAGCATGATTCTATATATATTTGGGAGATATACTTTACTATAGATTTTGCCAAATGTTATGTTAATTGCTTGTTTTTTTATTTTTACGTTGAAAGCCATAAGTTTAACAATATAAAAAGATTTAAGTATGAATTCAGAAGTTTCTAGATTTTGACATGTATGTACAAGTGTTTTTGAAAATTTTCCTGGAAAAGTTGAAGATATATCTATATGAAACAAAAAGATAAAATGTCATTACATAAACTAATTTCAGGTGACTGGGCATTATTTTACAGTTGTCTTACCTCTGTCAGATGTAAATCTTCTAACCATGTTTGTTCTATCAATTCCAGCCTTAAGGTCAATATATTTGATGAAAAAAGTGGTCCAAAGATATAAGTTAAGTAGTTCTGCCTTTCTCTATCATCTCTTGCTATAAATCTCCTTTTAGCAGGTGCTCTATGTACTCAGAATAATGAATCTTAGAAAGCAAGAGGCCATAGATATCCACAGCCCAATCTTATACCCATTATACAAATACAAATGCCCCTTTATAGTATCTGTTACAAATGGTAATTTGGCTTCTTTTGAACACTTTCAAGAGTGACTATTATTATTGTGGAATATATCTTTGGACTAAACTTAATTCTGTATTTTTGTGATGTTTACTACAGTCCTAAGCTCACCATCTGCATCTTTAGAGAAGCCTAACACTTTATCCATTTAATGTCCATCCAAATGGATGAACACTGCTGTCATTCTCCCAGCTGTTTTTGTTTGTTTGTTTGTTTGTTTGTTTTTCTCTGCTAATTGTCCAAGCCCTTCGACATTTTTCTCTTGAATGGTTTTTAAACCTTTTATTGTTTCCCTTCTTGTCCTTGCCTGGTTTCTCCTCAAATTTTTGGTTACTTTTGTAAACAGTGAGGACTTTAAATATATAGACTTTTTCAATTATTGTCTGAACTTAGAAGGGAAGGTGTTCCTAGGACCTAAACCTTTCAACCTGTAATTTATCACATTTATATTAATGCAATCCAAGTTTAATGGATGTCTTATTTAGGAGTGCTTTTATTTTACATTGTAATGATTTTTCAATCAAAAAATATTAAAGTGTTTTTCATATAAAATACAATTAGGCAAGTGCTCTTCCATACTGTGTTAATGCAATTTACTTATCTGAATGTAAAATCAAGGCTTTATATTTTATCACTGCTGATGTTCATTTTGTTAGTTTTGTTCTATGATCTCTCTTTTTTTTTTTTTTTTTTTTTAATTTTTTTTTTTCAACGTTTATTTATTTTTGGGACAGAGAGAGACAGAGCATGAACGGGGGAGGGGCAGAGAGAGAGGGAGACACAGAATCGGAAACAGGCTCCAGGCTCCGAGCCATCAGCCCAGAGCCAGATGCGGGGCTCGAACCCACAGACCGTGAGATCGTGACCTGGCTGAAGTCGGACGCTTAACCGACTGCGCCACCCAGGCGCCCCTATGATCTCTCTTTAAAAATGTCTTTTAAAATTTTTATTCTATTTTCTATTAGCAACCTCTCCCAGACTCCAGCCACCTATCTTCTGGTGACTAATGAATGGGACAGTGTTAAGTTATATCCTAGAAGATCTCTCTCCAGGCCTATATAAATTATATATGTAGATGATGATAAAATAATTAATACTGCTTGAGTGCAGAATTTCAAAGACTTGTAAATCCACCAACCTGTAAGTTTATATAGCCAAATTTCTCTAAGTTGCCTATGTGGCTGGCATAGGAAAGTTTATGAAATACCTTGCCAAAATAAAGAATTGTAAGATCAGTATCATTTAACTTATGTACCATGTCTAGTATCAAAACAGGACATGTTTATTTTAGTATTATTTAGTCTTACTAAACTCATGCTAGTTTCTTTTTCTCCTTGTTGTTTTTTTTTTTTTTTTAGAGGGGGAGGGGCAGAGGGAAAGAGAGAGAATCTTAAGCAGGCTCCACATTCAGGGCTCAATCTCAAAACCACAACGTCATCACCTGAGCTGAAATCAAGAGTCAGATGCTTAGTCGACTGAGCCACCTAGACACCCCAACTCCTGATAGTTTCTAAAGAAGTTTCCTATGATTAAGTAAGATTAGGCTGTATACAAAACATTTTATAAATGTTACAAATACAAATGCATTATAAGAGATTATTAAGGGTTGAAGAAAGATCTGTTTAATAATCTGTTCTAAAATTTTTATTGAACACATTAAACATTCTGGAAAGTTGTTAGAATCTTTAACAACTCCCAGAAAAAGAACTAGTAAAGAATAAATCTCAATAAATATGTATGCAATTAATGGGGCGCCTGGGTGGCGCAGTCGGTTAAGCGTCCGACTTCAGCCAGGTCACGATCTCACTGTCTGTGGGTTCGAGCCCCGCGTCGGGCTCTGGGCTGATGGCTCAGAGCCTGGAGCCTGTTTCCGATTCTGTGTCTCTCTCTCTGCCCCTCCCCCGTTCATGCTCTGTCTCGCTCTGTCCCAAAAATAAATAAAAAACGTTGAAAAAAAAATTAAATATGTATGCAATTAATGCATGAGTGAATGCCTGTAGTTGATTGTGATGGGCCTTGGGAACCCATGTGGAACTGCATGCGGCCAATCTGACCGTGAGGATGACTGCAAGGATTGTGGTGTCGGATGGGTTCTTTTGAGTGTACTTGAGAAATAGCAAAGAGAAAATGACAAGCTCAGACCTGTTAACTCTCAACTTAAATCACTATCTGAGAATCAGAGAGGTTCCATATAGCCCTAAACTAAGATCTTATTTCTGGAAACTGCAGGGTTGATATTGCTGAAAATCTGTATTACAATGCTCACTGAATTCAGTCTCAGCAGATTTGTCATATGAAAGGGAGGGCATTAACTGATCAAGAATGGGACTCTGAATATTGGGATGGGTACGTGTGTTGTTGAATGCTGATGACACTGACACTCTTGAGCCTCCAGATCACTTTGAGACTTCCATTCCATTAGAAGTAGCTTTCCTTCCAGTATCTTAGACTAGCCTTCTGCTTGATAATCTTATGATAACCTTATCTAGGGTGAACATGTGGAAGGAGGGTGTCAAAACTTCCTATAACTGTAACTAAGATCAAATCTCATCATGTTCCAAGAGGGATGGGTACATAAAAATTACCCGGGAAGAAATAGCTTACACATGAAAGAATTCCAAGTCTTTGCAAATATGTTGACTGAAACCTAAGGAATGAATGGGAAAGGAGTCTATGGATGTTAGACCAAAGCAAATGAAATAAAAACCCAAATCTAGCTGAATTCATTGATAAGGGTATATTTGCTGGAGACTCAGGGTTGGGGAGGTAATTAAATTTTTCTTTTAATATTTTTATTGAAATATAGTTGACATATAACATTGTATAACTTTAAGGTGTAAAACATTGACTTGTTACATGCAATATGATACTCACATTGTGTTAGGTAACATATCTATTACATCACATGATAGCATTTATTTTTTGTCATGGGAGCAATTAAGGAGATTCTGTTTTTAAATGGACTAGCTCGTGCAGTAGGAGATGGTTCTGAAGGATTATGTGGTTCATTGGCTTAAAGTTAGACTCCATGACAGTAGCCTATAGTTAACGAAGCTGACATGCTACTTCAGTATGATATGGAGGAAGGAAACCAAAGACTTAGAGATTTAGTAATGTTGGACTGGGGGGCGCCTGGGTGGCTCAGTCGGTTGAGCGTCCGACTTTAGTTCAGGTCATGATCTCACAGCTCATGAGTTCGAGCCCCGTGTCGGGTTCTGTGCTGATAGCTCGGAGCCTGGAGCCTGCTTCAGATTCTGTGTCTCCCTCTCTCTCTGCCCCTAACCCACTCACATTCTATCTCAAAAATAAATAAACATTAAAAAAAAGAAGAAGAAGAAACATTGGACTGGATTTATTGTGTGCAACTATGCTTCATGAGAAGGTCTGAAAGACATTGCCCTCAGTGAGGCATTGAAAAATATATTAGTGAGGGAACACTTACATTCTTGAAAAACTTAGTGGTTGCTTGCCTTTCATGGTCATGCATGATGCAGGGCAGGAATTTTTAATCTAGTACTATTGACTTTTTGGAGAGGATAATTCTTTGTTTTGAGGGACTTTTCTGTGAATTGCAGGATGAACTGATCTCTACCCTCCAGATGCCAGTATTACCCTCCCCTGAATCATGACAATCAAAAATGCCTCCAGATATTGCTGATTGTTCCCTAGAGGGAACAAAATTAATCCTGGTTGAGAAGCACTATTTTATAGGGTGATATCTGTATTAGTTTACCATTGCTGCTATAACAAATTGTCAGAGATTTAGTTTAATTTAAAACAACATAAATTTATTCTACTGTATTTCTGGAAGTCAGAAGTCTGAAATAAGTCTCACAGGGCTAAACCCAGGATGTTGGCAGGGCTGCTTCCTTTTTCCAGAAGAAAATCTACTTCTTGTCTCTTTCAGCTTCTAGAGACAGCTCATGGTCCCTTTCTTTATATTCAACACACAGTGTAGTATCTCTTTCCTCTGACCTCCTGTCTATGTCTTAAAAAGACCCTTATGATTACATTGGACCTACCCAGACAATCCAGGATAATCTGTCCATCTCAAGATCCTTAACTATATCTACAAGGTCTGTTTTACTATGTAATGTAATATATTCACAGATTTCCCATATTAAGATGTGGACATCTTTGCAGGGAGGAAGGTAAGACATTATGCAACCTAGCACACTACTGTTAAAATGGGTACCCTGATCTCAGTGGGCATTATAGGATCTCAGAGTAGCAGGATCCTGTGGCAGCATTTAATTGCCAAAGAAAGGTAGAAACACCTATTTTAAAGGGCAGCAGAGACCCACAGGTCATCAGAATACCTTCGCCCCTGGAGATCTTTGGAGGTAGTAATTGATTATCATGTCCCTAGCAAAATAAATGGGCAGACTAGGAGAATATCACTTGGTCTGTGTAACTGAAAAAGCTCTAGGTCTGGTAGCCATAAACCTGACTCAAGTCTCCACAATGGTGAGCCATGGCTTCTCACTCCATTTCCAGACCTATGTCAATTCACAGATCCAGAGTTCCTTGATTAAAGGGGAGGCCAAGTGCCCTTGAGGAAGAAATAAGGTACTTTTTCACCAGTGGTGAAAGTACCCATCAGAAATCTCCCTCTACTCCCTTTTCAAAAGGGTGTGGACCATTTACATACACCACATTTGTGTAATCTTGACCCATTTACAAAGTGCCAGGCTGCTAGTGTTGAGTGGGGACCAGAAAAAGAGAAGGCTCCACAGCAAGTTCAGGGTGCAGTTTAAATTTCCCTGCCACAAAGAGCTCATGATGTAGCAGATCCAATAATGATACTTCAAGTGTCCATGGCAAAGAGGATTGCTGAATGGAACTTTAGCAAGTGGACCTCTAGGTTTTGGACTATATATGTGTTCCATCTTCTAAAAATAATTACACTCCTTTTAAGAAACATCTCTGGTTTGCTATGGGACGTTGCTAGAGACTGAATTCTAACCATAGGTATCATGTCTACAGGCAGCCTGAGCTTCCCAGCATGAAATGGGCATTGTCTGACTCAGCCAGAAGGTTGGGCATAGGCAGCAGTAATCTGTCAGGAAATGCAAATGCTATAAAAGAGATCAAGTTTGGGCAGATTCAGGAAGTTCTGGAAGGTAAAGTGATTTGCAGGAGCAGGTATTTTGGGCTCCATTGACACAAACCATGCAGTGATTATGACTAGGTGTTTTTTTTTAATACCCAGAAAATACTTAGAAAATATCACAGCTACTTCTAAGGACAAATTACTGAATTTTCCTGAAGTTACTATTGAGTAGGCCTTATTTCCAGATTGTGCACTGAAATGATTAAGAGTCACATTAATTTGGATTCAAAGTTTAACTTTGCTATTTATTCATACTGAATGTTGAACGATTTACATAACCATTCTGAGCTGCCTCAATTTCCTCATCTGTAAAATGTGGTATTACCACTTACCTCAAAGGATTATTAAGATTAAATAAAATAATTTGTATAAAGTAAATATAGCAGCACAAAATTGTTAGTTTCCTTCTTTTCTTTATCCCATCCCCCCCTCCAGTAACTTAAGAAGAAAGGGATTAATTGCCTTGTGCTTTAATATGTTGAACACAAAACCAATTCGTTTGAATTAGGTCAAGCAAAAGTTCAGCCATTTGGCTACTAGTATCCATCCATAATGGAAGTATTATGGTGTGTATTTTTTCCTAGAGGCCATTAGACCGTAGGCCATTTGGATGTCTTTAGAAGAAAGAATGATGATCTTGAATTGCCTAGAAAATTTCATACTTTCTCATTCTATACACTTTATTCTTTACCTTTTTCAGAGAAAGTGCTTCTGCAACAAGAGAACTTTTAAACTATGTCCTGATGATATTTCGCTGCATTGGAACAAAAAACTGACAAACTCCCAAAAACATGTACACTGTGAAAAAGTGATGGGGCAGGGTATGGAATACAAAAAAAACAAACAATCTCAAAGAGTAAGATATGTTCCCAAATTAGAAACTGAATTTAAACAGTGAATGGTTAAAGATTTTAGAAAGCTATGGCAAAACCAAAGATTTTAAAAATTTCTTTATGTATGTTAGAGCTATTTACTTTTTGGTTTCATGTACATCATATGTATTATATAGCAGTAGGCACTTTCGCTTTCCCTAGCCATTTTATTCATGTACTATAAAAGCATATTTTGACCCTCTGGATGTCTATTCAGAAATAATGTAACTAAATGAGATTTCATACTCATATGATTTTTTTCAGATGGTCGCAGACTTTTAAGGTTCAATTATCCAAGTTATTGAAGGGGCAGACTTGGACAGTACATCTTGAGAGTAAATAATCCAAACTTTACTGGGTAATATGGGATTAAAAATAAACTGAGGGGTGCCTGGGTAGCTCAGTTGATTAAGCATCCAGCTCTTGATTTCAACTTAAGTCATGATCTCCTGGTTCATGAGATAGAGCCCCAGGTCAGGCTCTGTGCTGGCAGCATGGAGGCTGCTTGGGATTCTCTCTCTCCCTCTCTCTCTGTTGCTACCCCACTCAGCTGTCACTCTCTCTCAAAATAAATGAATAAACGTTGAAAAAAAAACTGAAATAAGAGCCAGGCAACAAAATAATTTTTTTCTAGAACCAAGAATTATTATTTTTTGGATGAGTTATTTAAATTATTGAAACTCACTAGGCCTCAGTTTCCCCATCTCTTTACAAGAAGAGAGTTAATGGGGGCACCTGGGTGGCTCAGTCGGTTGAGCATCTGACTTTGGCTCAGGTCATGATCTAACAGTTTGTGGGTTCAAGCTCTGTATTGGGCTCTGTGCTGACAGCTCAGAGCCTGGAGCCTATTTCAGATTCTGTGTCTCCCTCTCTCTCTCTCTGTCCCTCCCCCACTCATTCTGTTTCTCAAAAAAATGAATAAATGTTAAAAAAGTAAAAAACAATAAATAAAATAAGAAAGAGCTGAGAATGGGAGAAGAGTGGAGCATCTAAGCAGTACACCCAGCCTCCTCTTCTCGCCACACCTCACTCTCGCAGCCCACCCGCCCTGCTGCCTGCTCGCAGCCCAGAACAGCTTCCACCATGGCCACCTCTGCGAGTCCCCACATGAACAAAGGCATCAAGCAGGTGTACATGTCCCTGCCTCAGGGCAAGAAAGTGCAAGCTATGTACGTTTGGATTGATGGTGCTGGAGAAGGCCTGCGCTGCAAGACCCGGACCTTGGAAAGTGAACCCAAGTATGTAGAAGAGTTGCCTCAGTAGAATTTTGATGGCTTTAGTACTTTTCAGTTTGAAGGCTCCAACATCTTGTCCCTACTGCCGTATTTCGGGACCCTTTCTGCAAGGACCCCAAACAGCTGGTGTTCTGTGAAGTCTTCAAGTACAACCAAAAGCCTGCAGAGACCAATTTAAGGCATACCTGTAAACAGATATTGGACATGGTGAGCAATCAGCACACCTGGTTTGGAATGGAGCAGGAATATACTCTCATGGGCACAGGTGGGCCCCCTTTTGGTTGGGCCCCCTTTTGGTTGGTTGGTATGTAGGTCCATACACTACTGTGGCATGGGACATTGTGGAGGCTCACTACCAGACCTGCTGGTACACCAGCATCAAGATTGGTGAGACAATTGGTGAGACAAATGCTGAGGTCATGCCTGCCCAGTGGGATTCAAGATAGGACACTGTGAAGGAACCGACGTGGGAGATCATCTCTGGATGGCCTGTTTCATCTTGCATCGTGTATGTGAAGACTGTGGAGTGATAGCAACCTTCTATTTTAAGCACATTCCTGGGAATTGCAATGGTGCCGGCTGCCACACCGACTTCAGCACCAAGGCCATGCGAGAGGAGAATGGTCTGAAGTACATTGAGGAGTCCATCGAGAAACTGAGCAAGCGGCACCAGTACCACATCTAAGCCTATGATCCCAACGGGGGCCTGGATAATGCCCAGCGCCTAACAGGATTCCACAAAACCTCCAACATTAATGACTTTTCTGCCAGCGTGGCCAACCGAGGTGCTAGCATCCACATTCCCTGGACTGTCGGCCAGGAGAAAGGTTACTTTGAAGACCATCGCCCCTCTGCCAACTGTGACCTCTTTTTGGTGACAGGAGCCCTCATCCGCATGTGTCTTCTCGTTGAAACTGGCAATGAACACTTCCAGTACAAAAACTTAGTGGACTAGACTTGCAGCCATCAAACCCCTAATTCTCCATCCTGCCTCCGTGTTTGGCCCTCTCTTGACTGTCCTAATAGCTGTAACTCAAAGGTCAGAATATCAAGGTCTTTTTTTATTCCTCATGCCCAGTTAACATCTCTTGCTTTCTTTTGACCAGGATAGAAGGGTCAAGTTCTTAATCTTTTTACACCCCCCCCTTTTTTCCCTGTTACCGAAGCTGTCTAGTACATTAGTGGGGAGGGGGTGGGGAGACATAACCACTGTTTCCTTTTAATCAGGTGTGTTTGTCCAATAGGCATAGCTATCTGGACAGAGCATAGTATTTGTGAAGGGAGGGGGAGAGCTTTTTCTTTGAGGTAGCTGAGTTCTGGGGTGGGGGGATGGGTTACTTACTCTGGGATTAGGTTAGGATTTCCTCTCTTGGTGGGAAGTTCCATTTCGTATAAAGTTATAACCAGCTTTCTATTGAAAGTGAGACTTAGGAGAGAACCAAGCAGGAAAATGCCCCTGTCCTCCTGGTACAGTGCTTCCCTTACCCGGGACTAAATGCCCTCACCTGAAGACAAGCTCAGCAGAAGGATGGATTGACCTACCTTAGAAGAAAAAGTTCTTATTGCTTGGTCCTCCATTTATAACACAAAGCAGAATAATATTTTTATATTTAAATGTAAAAAAAAGTATATATGTGTGTGTGTGTGTGTGTGTGTGTGTGTAGATATGTGTGTTTATTTGTTTTGTTTTGTTTTCCTAAAGTAGGAAAAACATTCTGGTCATTGGGAGCCAAAATTTGAGGTGAATACTCTGGTTAGAAATAAGGATCTCCTTTTGAGCAGGGGTGAGGGAGGTGTGTTTGAAAAAGTTGGCTATCTGGGGCTGTCTGTTGTTCCCTCACCACCACTGCAGGGCGTCTGTGCCCTGGCCACTCTTGGGAACAGATTGACACCACTTGGGTAACCTGAGGATGCACAATGTGGAAGAAGCAATCACCTGAGCACCTTGGCTTCAATTTAAAAGACACACACAAACACACAGAAGTTTAGAAATAAGAGTTGGCTGGTCAACTTGAGCATGTTCCTGATGGGTTATTGGGATTATTTTAAGGTGGCACTAGCATGTCATTAAAGCAGGCCTTTTGATATATTAAACATTTTTTTAAAGTAAAGTAAAGTAAAATAAAATAAAATAAAATAAAATAAAATAAAATAAAATAAAATAAAAATAAAATAGAATTAATGCTGTTTTACACAACCAACATACTCTTAAGTCTGTGATTATGTTAGGTTTTTCAAAGTGACTATGTTCGTATATCTGAATATGATTGTCTTATTTACAGTTCCTTTTTAAATTTCTCCCGTCTCATAGAACAACTTCTTTCCATTCTTCATTTTCATTGAATATGGATATAATCGCATCTTAGAGTAATTCAAATTATCAGCATAAGAAATGAACTACAGTATTACTTGCCCTCACTTTTTTCTTCATGACTTCCATAGGACTGAGAGGCCTGTTAGTGGTTTAGTTAAAAAGGCCTTCCAAGATCTTTACTGTGTACTGGGCTACACAGTATATTAGAAAGAAAAACTTAGGCCATAAGGATCCCTTGAAAGCCTTGTAGCGGTAAAGTGTGTTAATTTTTGCACAAGATGTTTACATTGGTGTGTGCTGTTGGTTTAATAATTGAAAGTTTTTTTTTTACAATAGAGGATTCTCAAAATTTGAGTTGTTTCAAATAATATGTTAAATTTTTAAAGGCCTAAGTCCTGCCCCAGATTTACTAGGATTGGGGAGAGTGTCGAGGGAGGGGAGACAGCTCTATTTTTAACAGGCTCCCTAGAAGATTCTCAGGCATCAGATTTACCTATTGCTCTAAACCAGTATTTATGACATAATTATTGGCACATTGTCTCACTTCATTAGAGATATCATATAATATATTCTCTAAAAACTAGGGCTCCTTTGAGAGTGAAAGAGTGTTCTCATCAATAATTATGTCAGTATGAAAGGCATAAAACAGGACTTCTCAGACAAAGCAGGACCAACACTTAACATATAACCTATCTTTGTAGGACCACCAAAAATCTACCTTCAAATCTCACTGTGTCGCTTATTGCCCTTATTAGCTATTTTTTAATGTTACACTTTACATATGTTATTAACTCATTATATATTAGTAATATTTTTGTTTTAAATGTTTTGCTTTGCACAATTAAGAAATTTAAAAATTGGCAAATATCTTGTATTTATCCACATATTTACCATTTCCAGTGTTCTTTGTTTCCATATGTAGACCCAGGTTTCCTTCTGGTGACCTTTTCTTTCTACTGAAAATCATCATGCAGATATGCTGGCAATCAATCTCTTGACTGCTGGTTGTCTGAATACTTTGTCTTTATTCTTGAAGGACAATTTTGCTGGATATAGAATTTTTAGCTTGACAGGTTTTTTCTGCTCTTTCAAAATGTCATTCCATTGATTTCTAATTACATTTTCTGATGAAAAGGCTATGATGATCTTTGCTCCTATGTGCAAATAAAACAAAAAGTCTTCTTTCATCAAGTTGCTTTTAAGAGTTTCTCTTTTTCATTGGTTTTCATCAGTTTGATTAGGATATGCTTTGGTATGGCTATCTTTTAATTTATCTGGCTTAGGATTTTGACAGGTTTATTGGTTCCATTAAATTTAGAATATTTTTCAAATATACTTTCTGCTTTCCCCTTCTGTCTTAAACACCAATTTATGTATTTTAAACGTCTTGATATTTTTTATCAGGTTTCTGAAGTACTTGTAATTTTTTTTTCCATTTATTTTTCTCTGTGATTCAATTTGGCTATTTGATACTGCTGTGTCTTCCATGATCAATTTGGAGGTAGTCTCCAGTCAGCTATTAATTCCATCCATTAAGTTCTTCACTTCTGATACTGTGGTTTTTAATCCAAAGAAGTTCACTTTGGCTTTTTAATATACCTTTCATTTCCCCTTCATTATATTCATGTTTTCCTTTAAATCTTTAGCTTCTTTGTAATCTCTCTTTGGAAGTCCATGCTGAAAACAAACAACCTGATTAAAAAATGGCCAGAGACCTTAACGAACACTTCACCAAAGTCATATGTGATCATCAGGGAAATGCAAATTGAAACAACAATGAAATACTACTACACACCCATTAGAATGGCCAACAACCTCATGCAAACCCCTTTGCAGACTTCTGGATGTCTTTCTCCACAAATCTCCATTTTCTCCGATGCTTAGATATCCCAACCACCTCCATTCTCTCCCACATACATCTCTGCCTCCTCAACTCAAAAAGCCTGCTCTCTCTGCTCAGCTGCATCCTTTGCCTACCTTTCCTATGCAATGATCTAGCAAGTGCCTCCTGGCAGAAAGCCAGTTCACTTCACATTTCCTTTTCTGGGTATTCTGTCCTGTGTTTTCTGCTGTTAAATGTCTGAACGTGTTTGTTTCACATACATTGTTCAGGTTTTAGGGCAAGGTGATTTTAGTAACTCTGTCATGGCTGAAAATGGGAATAAGTGATGCTTTATCTTGCATTTTTAAACCATCATCAAATCTAAATTTTTGGGTTTGTCTCCATCGTTTTGTCATCAGACTAAAGTTGCTTAAGAATTCTAATCATGGGGCCACCTGGGTGGCTTAGTCCCTTAAGCATCAGACCTCCACTGAGGTCATGATCTCGCTGTTTGTGAGTTCAAGCCCTGTGTTGGGCTTTGTGCTGACAGTTCAGCCTGCTTTGGATTCTGTGTCTCTCTCTCTCTCTCTGCCCCTCCCCTATTCTCTCTCTCTCCCCCCTCTCTCTCTCAAGTATAAATAAACATTAAAAAAATTAAAAAAAAGAATTCTCATCAGATTCTTCTCTTTTGTGTCCGGAATTGAACCCTTATTTATGTGACATATAAAAGTTTCAGGAATGAAGAAAATTCTGGCCATTTTCACCCAGTATCACAATAGTCATAACAGGGTTTTTTTTTTTATTTTCATTTCACTCCCTTCATAATGTAGAGGTCTTCAACCTCAGATTTGTGAATGAAAAAGAAAAAAAATGACTGTGGTTTATAATGACATTATATTCTTATTTTACAATTGAAATTAAAAGTCTTTTCTATTCAAAGTATTTCTATTTATTTTGTTACTGAATCTCCCATTGAAATCTCATCTATGACTGTTTCTTATTTATAAGTCAGAATTAAATACAGGTGTCTATTGTTTTTTATAATCAAATATAAATACAAAATATTGTATTTGAAATATATGCCTTTATATGAAACACGAAAAGTTCATTTTAAAACAACTTTATTTTTTTAAATTTTTTTTAATGTTTATTTTTATTTTTGAGAGACAGAGAGTGAGAGAGACAGACCTCGAGAGGGGAAGGGCCAGAGAGACATGGAGACACAGAATCTGAAACAGGCTCCAGGCTCTGAGCTGTCAGCACAGAGCCCGATGTGGGGCCTGAACTCACGAACTGCAAGATCATGACCTGAGCCGAAGTCGGACGCTTAACCGACTGAGCCGCCCAGGCGCCCCTTAAAACTCCTTTAAAAAGGGGATGCCTGGGCGGCTCAGTCGGTTAAGCATCCGACTTCGGCTCAGGTCATGATCTCACCAAGATTGGTGAGTTTGAGCCCCATATCAGGCTCTATGCTGACAGCTCAGAGCTTGGAGCCTGCTTCAGATTCTGTGTCTCCATCTCTGTCTGCCCCTCCCCTACTCTCACTCTCTCTCTCAAATAAATAAATAAATAAATTAATTAATTAATTAATATTTAAAAAAATATTTGAACTCCTTTCAAATGTAACTAAAGATAGTTTGAAAGGCTGGCTTCTTTCCATAGAATCCCAGAAGGGGTACAATTGTTTTTGCTTTCGTTTAGTTTGAGAATACATTTTTCCATGAGGCAACTTACTTTACATTTTTAGACATTAGTACTGGTCAATAATTGTCTAATGCAGCATGGAAAGTATTCTTCCTCACAATATGGGGGAGGAGGGTTCAGTCAATAAAGGATCATTCTTTGGGGATTTGTCTTGCTGATACAGCAGAAGCTGGGTCTAAACGCACAGGTACATCAATTTGTGCCATAATGCACACAGACTTGAACATTCCCTTCTTTATTTATTAATCAGGTCAAGATGATGGGCGAGAATTCTCTCTTGCATATCCAAGAGTCCATACTAGAAAATTAAGTGAATAAAAAAATTACGAGAAGTTACGTCAGCAACCTTGCTTCTGAGACAGCAAGTAACTGAAGGCAGCTTCAACTTTGATGACTACAGGTTTTGGAAATCAAAATACTGGATGCAAAGTAAATGATTACCCTATCACACCCTGCCTTAATTATAAAAAAAAGAATATTTCATAATAGTTTATCCAATAGTTAATATTAAAAGTAAAGTGTCACAGGCATAGATTTGATCATAAAATAACATACCATCAGCAACAATCAGTATATTTTTTCTTCGATCATTTATTTGTTGGTTTGAAAAAAAAAAGACTCATTAAAACTTTCATTTTAGACTGAAGAAGAGAGAAACTTTATTTACGTAAGCCATAAAATCTTTGTTAATTTTTTCTTTACCTGAGAACTATACATAAAACACGAAATGAATTTAAAGATTAAGGAATATTGTAAAGTAGTTATAACTATAGGAAATACTTTTTAAAGCATGCATTTTGATTACTGTCAGTAAAATTTAGTTGCACAGCTAGATGTTTATGTTTATTTGAAATTACATGAGAACACATGGCTGGAATTTAGAAAAAATTGTGCCAACTTGTATTTTGCCTGTGATGGTAGATAAATCAGTAGCTGAATTGGACTGCAGATGCATTTGCTTCTTGTAATCAGAATTGAATGCCTTCAGGTAATACATTTGCTCTCCAGGTTACATAGGTGTCCCCACTCCCAAGAGCAGTATGGCTTGAGATTAAGGCCACAGTCTCTGGTAGTAGACAGCTCAAAATTGAATCCCGCATTTGTTTACTGTGTGACCTTGGGCACATTACTCAGTGCTTTAGTTTATTTATCTGTAAAATGTAGAGAATCATGGTGTCTCCCTCATAGCATTTGTGTGAAGGTTAAATGAATATATTGTATATTGCCTAACATAATACCTGGCATATAGCAAGCCAGCAACGATTTTCACAGTACTAGTAGCAGTAATAATACAAATACGTTTTACCTGCCTGGCTCCTGAAGGCACTTGAATTTGTAAATCTCAGTCAGATTTTTATACCGTTCTAGAACATGACGACTCTTGGTCATTGGCAGAACTCCTGGCCAATCTGATTTCTGGTCTACCAGCATCTGTTTTTCTTTTTGTAATTCCGCCTCCTTGACTGTCTTCTTGTTCACTGAACTTTTGACTGTACATGGAAGCTGACAGGTGTTTTCCCAGAGGTGACACCGACCGCTTCACACAGCTGTTATCTGACAGTGTTCAGGTCTTTCTGAGGAGAGCGCATGATGGAAAGGCCATCAGACAAGCAAGCCAACAGTTGCATTTGGCATAATTACACACTTCTCGAGGGAAGGAAACAGTCAATCTCACAGTTTTTAGTCAGGTTGACACTATCCACCTATTTTGCAAGGTACATTCACAAAGTTCAAATAGTTGATTGACTGAAGCTGAGAAGAAAAGGCTAAATGTCAGGCTTTTAAGATGAAACCCGTGGCAGCTCTCAAGCAGCCTGGCAGATAGAGTGAAGTCTGGAATTAAGAGTGACAGAGGAACGGATGGCAAGTGGTAAAGGGAAGCCCCAGTTTGCCAGAAAAAAGAAGTCAGCCTGCAGTTAGAGTGCGTGGGTTTTGACGAGGGGTAGAAAGGCTAAAATGTATACTAATTTGTATGTGCACAGCTATTTTAACATTCAAAGAAAAACTTCCACAATTTAACTAAAATCTTGAGATCTTCTTATATTTGAAATGTTAATATGTTTTTTAACAGTGCCTAAGATATTTCGATTCCATTTCAAGATCATTTTATTTATCACATTTTTATCACTCTGATCTCTGGTTTCAGAGATGTGAAAATCTAGGAAAATATAAATCAGTTCCATTGGTAAGAGGTCAGAGCGGAGAGAAAAGAAATTTAAAGTTAATGAGAAAATAAAACATGTGAAAAGTTTTGATTCATGCTATTTAGTGTAAAATTAAAGAATTTAAAATAAGGAGAATTTTAAATAGTTACAAAGAAATAGTAAATAAAGCATCTTTGCTTTAATAAAATTCAGTATCTAATGTGACTCCATTAGCTTTACTGTGTGTTTCTAAAACCAAGTCTTTTTTGTTGTTGTTGTCCCTATTTTAGAGTGATAGCAATTAAAATTCACATATTAGTGACTTGGGTTATAGAAGTCATTAGGAAAACCAAAATCAGTCTTCTTGCTTTTCATTATTGCAGGAAGTTATGGCAAGATGAGGACTATTAATTAGATTCTATTCTATTTCTTTATTTAGTAAGTATCTAATAGTTTAAGAAAGAATAATAGTTTAGGCTAGTTCTGTCCAATAAATATGTCACTTGAAACACAGTTAAATTTTAAATTTTCTTGGAGTCAAAGTAACAATAATAAATAAAAAGACACAGGTGAAAATTACTTTGTGAGATATTTTATTTAACCCACTAGCCAAATTTTATCATTTCAATGGGTAATCAATATAAACACTATTGAGAGAGTGTCCAAAATAGTGTTTGGGTGGTTAATCAATGTAAATTATCAATGGGTTTTTTTTTACATCTCTTTTCATAATAAGTTTTCAAATTGGTGTGTATTTCACATTTAGACACATCTCAATTTAATCAATAGCCACATGGGGCTAGTGACTAGCTACCATGAACAGCACAGATTTAGATCATTTTACCTTCATCCCACTCATTCATTCATTATGTGCTTGAAATCCATAAATGAAATATTAATTGATTGCCCATGTATTTTATTCTCTATATTGCACACTAAAATATATTTTCAAGTCCTTTTCGGTAATGGTCTGTTACAGTTAAAGAATCTCTGCTGTTAGAGGCATATCTTATCATTATGACTATCGTTAAAATTATTAAAAAGCATTGTTCCAGTTGCTGTTACTGCATAACAGATTACCCCAAATTTTATCAATATAAGACAACTACTTTATTATACTCACAGATTGTGTGGTCAGTATCTAAAAGGGCAGAGCAGGAGTGATGTGTTGCTGATACACAAATTCTGCAGAACGGCTCAGTGTCTGGGAACTAGAGTCATCTGGAATCTTTGTTCGTTCATATATCTGGTGCCTAATTCAGGAGACTGCAAAAACAAAAACTGCCAGCCGAAGCACCTGCTTGTGGCTTCTCAGTGTCGCCTGGCCTCACAGCATGGTGACTCTGTGGTTAGACTTTTTCCATGTGCGCTCAAGGCTCCAAGGGCAGGTGTTCCAGCAAGTAGGACCCAAGTTGCATTGCCTTATAGGGATTAGCCTTAGAGAGACCACAGTGTCGTTTCCTCTCCTTTCTATTAGTTCCAGACAAGCCAAATTCAAAAGGAGTTGATAGAGACCTCACCTTTCCATTTGAGTGTCAGAGAACTTGAGAACATGTTTTAAAACCACTATATAGTTTTGCTTTCTGATGATTTGTTTCCCCATATCCATAGTTATGTGTGATATATGAAATACGTTTGGTCTCTATCTATTCTAACTCCAGATGTTCACTCACTGTACACAGAGATTCACCAGAGATTTAATTTCTGTATGCCCAGAGTCTGACATAATACCACCTTGTTGCACATATAATTTATAGAGTAGTGAGAACTGCATTAACCGATAACATGGTAAGTATTCTGCAGAGGCTTGGCACACTATGTGTTCAGTAACTGTTAGGTTTAAATGTCTTAGAAAGCTATTAATATAATGATGAATCTTTGTTTAAGTTCCAGCTCCAAATCTCGCTTTAAGTTACTAGAGGGGCAGTGGGTGGGGGGATGGGCTAACTGGGTGATAGGCATTAAGGAGGACACTACTTGGGATGAGCACTGGGTGTTATATGTAAATGATGAATCACTGAAACCAATACTACACTTTATGTTAACTAACTTGAATTTAAATAAATACATAAATAAATAATAAGATGATTTATTGTATACAAAGAAAAGTTACTGGAATTCTCTAAACATCTATTTCCCTTTTTTTTTTTTTTTCAACGTTTATTTATTTTTGGGACAGAGAGAGACAGAGCATGAACGGGGGAGGGGCAGAGAGAGAGGGAGACACAGAATCGGAAACAGGCTCCAGGCTCCGAGCCATCAGCCCAGAGCCTGACGCGGGGCTCGAACTCACGGACCGCAAGATCGTGACCTGGCTGAAGTCGGAGGCTTAACCGACTGCGCCACCCAGGCGCCCCTCCCTTTTGTTATTAAAGATAATATTAGCCCATTTTATAGGATATCAATAGTATTAAATGGAATAATCCATGCAAAATGCTTATTATAGTATCTGGTATACAGTAAGCAATGTATTTTATGAAAATTTGTCCAGAAATTGTCATTATGACAAATTTCTCAATGGATTATTCCGCAGAGAAAAGACTTTTAATCAACACTATGGAGTAGTTATCTATCCCAATCAATAGAGGACATTCTGTAATAGTTTAATTATGATATATTTTATTGCATCAGATTATTTGTGTTCTTGAAATAGTCTACAACTAATCAGACCAAGTAAATTTCCAGATTGATATAATCACCAGGCAGCCACTTAAAGCGTTTATAATCAATTATATAAAATTAGGATAATGAGGTGTTTTTTTTTTTTTTTTTTACTGATACTTATTTTAGTGTAAAACAGAAGAAAAGAGTTCCACACAAAGCTTCATTGTGATTTCCCTATCTATAAACTTCAGTGTATCTGAGTCCTTCCTAAGTGGCTAACAAATTGCCGGTGATTTGCTGTTCATATATGGTTAACCATAACTTCATACTCCAATAGTGCTATCACACTGTGGTATCACAGTGATTATCACTGGTTAATGTTAACCAATAAATATCAAAGAATGCTTAAATCATAATGATAACTACTGTTACAGCAAATTTAACTTGGCCTTTTGTTCAAATTATACTTCTATTTTCTGAAGAGTGTAAAGGCATAAATCCTCAAAGAATCATACTATCTTGGTAATGATATATCAGGCTGGCATGTGAACCACAGTTCTTTCCCCATTCTATAATGTAACTGAAACCAAGTGCACTTACTTGTTAAAGGCTCTCTAGGCTGTCAGTTCTTCACATGACCCATGTGATTTGTGCTGCTAAAAATATTGAATATTTTCCAGAACATTGCTATTATCCTCCTATTTATAGTTCACAGATGATGGTAAGAAAACTATTTAAAAATCTAGATGGTGTTCAGTGAAAACACCAATTAGATACGAGGAAAGCTGTGTTCTAGTCCTCTCAGCTGCTAACAAAGTAACTGACTTTGAACTTGTCCTCAACCCCTCCATAAGGGGTTAGTGTGGTCTAGAACCTATTAGGGCAATTACCTACAAATAAGTTCATAAAATATGCTATAGATTTATGCCTCATTGTAATTACCAATATTAAATATATACTTTTTATAACTAAATGATACCTGTAGTTTGGGATGCTATGAGACACTAATTTATATTTCCTTTACTCCTAAGTAATTGATTACATTCTTGGTTTATTTCTTGACTCCATCTATCTGCACACTAAGACACTGAGCTGCCTTAGTAACAGAATCAATGGTAGTGATTTGGTCTTTGATTTCCTTGTCCCTGTGTTCTACTTATCTGGTGAAACTGGTCCAACATTTTCTTGGTCTTCTAACAAATAACAATGCTTTCTTTATGAAATAAAATAACATTATTGACTTCTTGCTCTTCATTTTACATGTGTTCTTACTGAAATCAGAATTGTGGGTGGCTAGGTTAAGAATGCTTCCAGATTGTTGATTTGGGAGGTTTTCCAAACTAATTGTTGATTTCCTGAATATGAGTAATAAAATCAGTTGATGAAAGCTCTATCTTTCAGCTGTAGTAAACTTTCGTCCTGTTTACTTTCAGATCTTATGATGAAATTGTTTTACAATTCTGGTAGAGTGAAGGAAACATCCCTGAATAATTATACAACTTACTAAATAAAACCAACATTTTTGATGAAATAGTATGTATTGGATGCCAAGCATTGATTGGAGGCTAAAATCTCTTGTATTACTAAATCCTTGCAAAAACTTGTGATATAAGTTATTACTAAAGAGTCAAGAAAACAGGCTTAGAATGGTAAACTTACTAGCTGTCGTTATTCAGTGAGAAAGATTCAGAGTCTGACTATAACCCATGATTGCAAAGTCAAGCTTACTCACATATTCAGTGATAGTGGATATATTGTTAATTACAAAAAAAAAATCTGGATGATATGAAAACAGGTTATATGGAAGAACATATACAGAGGAATATATGGAAACAAATGTAGTACAGTCACATAATTTTTTTACCTTTCTTAAATATCTTTCAAGGGGCACTTGGGTGGCTCAGTCAGTTAAACATCTGACTTCAGCTCAGGTCATGATCTCACTGTTCATGGGTTCGAGCCCCGCATCGGACTCTGGGGCTGACAGCTCAGAGCCTGGAGCCTGCTTCAGATTCTGTACCTCCCTCTCTCTCTGCCCTTCTTCCACTTGTGCTCTGTCTCTCTGTCTCTCTCTCAAAAATGAATAAAATTAAAAAATATATATCTTTCTAGATTTAAAATTTAATAAATATATTTAGGGATGTATTTAATTTAATAGAGATTTAATCATTTTGGTTATTTATTATTTTTAAAGTTATTAATATTTAAATGTAATTTCTTTCAAGTTTCTTTTCCCATGAAATAATATCATTTTGTAATCACTGAGATATGCAGAAGCAAAAGAAACTTGATTAAAGCTTGTGTTAAAGATTCATGAGTTAAAAAAAAAAGGAAATAATGATCACAGAGAGATAATAGATCCACTAAAACACGTCTTTCCATCTCCTATATCTTCTTAGGATCATAAAGACACTGCTAGAAAGGTGATTTTTCACTTCCATTTAAAGCCTTTTATGAATAGCTATCTCTGGAGCAACTCTGTTCTATGCCATGTTACTCAGAATCTAGGATAATGCAGCCCTTGTTTCTGCCTTACTAGTTGTTCAGTGATGAATGTATTCAGGGTCCTTCCTTGACTTGAGACATTTGTGTCAACCTTCTCCCAGAATGTGTGCTTGAGTCCTGATGGCTGTTACAGGTATTTTTTTTATAATGGTGATGAAATTGCATTAAGCAATTTAGAATCTTTCACTTTCCTTTTAAGTATTAGGTATTGATGTATATGCCATGATGTCACTCATTCTTTCCCTGAATGCATTAACCTTCATTCTCTATGTTTGTGTCTGGTCTGTCTGTCTAATTTAGAATAAAAGCCCTGTGGGAAAAGTCTAATTTGGTGCTGTGTACATTCTAAAGTCATTGCATGAGCTCAGTAAATGTTTATTAATGAATATAATTGTCAACATTATTAGTGGATATTATTGATTCGTAGTAGTGATGATAATCTGCATTTAGTATCACTGGAAGGAGGTGCTAGACCTAAGTTTTTTTAATGAGTGAAATACAAGTAATGTGTGTGTCTGCATTAAGTGTAAATACATACACACACACATATTGCATATACATATATGTGTATATATATTGAACAACTATTGCTTTTCATGTCCACACTGTAGTATAAAATATTTTCAGATGAACGTTTTATGCTTCATTTAAATATACTTTAATAATCATGAAAATAAGCAAAACACATCTAAATGTTTGCATTGTCACATGACTTAATTCAGAAAATTCTTACTATTTTTATATTACCATATGCCAAATGCACCTATTAATCTGCTGTATATTGGAAACAAAGGAGGAACAAGAAATGGTCCCTATCTTCAAGATACCCATCATGCAAAGTACACATAAGTAAGTAGGTACTTGCAGTCCAGGATGCTGAATGCTGAGATATAGTGTCAGGTTGGAAAAAGGAAAGGTATGGAATCCCTTAGCACGTGTGCTTTTTAGAATACTTTCCTGATTCCAATAGGGCACCAGCCTTGTTTTGAGAACTACCATGTGCTAGCCAAATTTAAGCTTTTAAGAACCTAGAGGTGTTCAATTTCCATTTTCACGTGAGAAAACCAACTTAAAAGAATTTGTGATGAACAACGAAGATGACAGAGCAGAAGTTTAAATCCAGTTCTGACATAATCAAGGCCTAAATTCTGTCTCCTTAATAATTCCCTAAATAAAGCCTTAAGATCCAATCTGTTAGAAAATTAGGAAGCTTTCCCTCATTTGATGTATTGATAAATGTATAATGAACCTATAATTTGAATTACAGATGGTTATTATCCAGAGAAGCAACTATTTAAATGCTTGGTCTTAAGCTAATATGGCAAAGTTGAGCTAGAAAATAATACTAAATAATGTTTTCTTTTCTTTAAAAAACTGTCCACTGCAGGTTTCTGGTGGTCCTAGGGCTAAAGGTTAATCTCATATTCTTATTTTTTATAAGCATATTTCATGGCCTGATAATGCTCTGGACTTATTGAAGAGGCATGTTCTTTCCTATGTTTTGACCCAGTATTGTTAGAGTCCCACATAATATATTTTTGTGATTCTTACATCGCTGTAAGAAAATTATATGACTCATTTTGGTTCACTTTGTCTGGATTAAGGAGCAACATTGGTGTCTCAGCTGTCCAAGCCTGAAAAATGGATTGCCACTAAACGTATCATTAAGCACAACAATCAGTAACTTCAGCAAAGGCTTCAAGTAGCAATGCTCGTGCTTAAGGAGGAAAAAAGTAGGGATGTAGCCCAGTTAAATACAAATTTATTTGTACTTGGTGTTGCATTTTATCTGTTCATAGAACATAGGGTCATAGAATAAATATACATTAAAAGTGGATCTTTTCTTCATTCATTCTAATGGCAAAACTGAAATACAGCCTTTTCAGCTAAATGTTAGAGTATCAGAGTAGATTTTCTGTTAATTCCTACATTTACTTGAAGTTGCAAGCTTCTTTGAGATGGAGTGGCAAGATAATAAGTCCTAGAGAACCACTCATGTTTTAAGGCTTTGGTAACTGACTTTAACCTACAATTCATTTTGTCTTCAAAGTGATCACATTGAATTTCAGAAGTATTATATTACTTTTTAAATGTTATTTTTAAATACTTGTTCCTCAGATGGTGTTCTAGCAGTACTTACTCCATAAGATATAATAAATAAAAATAAGTAGCTTATATAAAAAATGTGTAAATAAAATTAAATAAGTATATATTTTTTCTATAGCGCTTTTCAGAATTTTTTTACCTCCCAGGAAAGAGATATAGTATGCAGCATTTCCAAATTTATTCCAGTAGGAGAACTTTTATGATTAAGAATCAAAATGAAGGATATTCTAGGGGAAACACTGTAACATGCTGTAGTTATTAACTGAAATTTTAAATTAAGTACTTATATGAAATATAAGGATCAATTGAATGGGACCTTCTAGATGTCTCAGATTATTGCTGAAACTCCAATAATCAAACAACAGATGATGAATAGTCTACAGTCTACTAAGAATGTCTAAACACATTCATAATAACTGACAACAGATGTGCTCAGTAGCTTTTAACTCTCCTTCCACCCATATAAGAGAGGGCCAGAAATTCAAAAGAATGGTGGCATGGAAAACCATGGAAGTAGAGTTGTCAGCTTCATGGAGAATATTGTGTGATTTCATATGCCCGCCTCTATTTCTATTGATGCCACCCCACTTTCTCCACCCCCCACACACAGGAGGATACTGATACTTTCTCCTCTAAGCCAAGGGAATACTTTTAAAATTTTGGGGTCTTCTGGAAGGTCCAGGCTAGTATTATTCTCCTCAGTTGAGGAAGTACTCAGCTACAGCAATGTGTAGAACTAACATTGCATTTGAGGGATACTCAGTAAGATAATTCTTGAAAGAGGTTGGCTCAGGTCATGACATTAAGGAATGAACATGAACATAGTGACTATTACCTGATTCCCATGCCTTGGTTTTGTTCCAAGCTTGGTTTTGTTTAAAAAAAAAAAAAAGAGGGGGTGGGGGGCAGGATAAGGGAAAAGGTCTGTATTTCTGCATTTGCAGAATATGTACAATGTAGGGGCACCTGGATGGCTCAGTCAGTTAGCTTCCTACTTCGGCTCAGGTCATGATTTCGCAGTTTGTGAGTTTGAGCCCTGCATCAGGCTCTGGGCGGACAGCTCAGAGCCCGGAGCCTGCTTCGGATTCTGTGTCTCCCTCTCTCTGCCCCTTCCTGCTCATGCTCTGTCTCTCTGTCTCTCTCTGTCTCTAAAATAAATAAACATGTTTTATTTTTTTTTTATTTTTAAAAAAAAATTTTTTTTTTCACGTTTATTTATTTTTGGGACAGAGAGAGACAGAGCATGAACGGGGGAGGGGCAGAGAGAGAGGGAGACACAGAATCGGAAACAGGCTCCAGGCTCTGAGCCATCAGCCCAGAGCCCGACGCGGGGCTCGAACTCACGGACCGCGAGATCGTGACCTGGCTGAAGTCGGACACTTAACCGACTGCGCCACCCAGGCGCCCCAATAAACATGTTTTAAAAAAACATTAAAAAAAGAATATGTACAACGTATAAGTTTGCAGTGGATGAAATGATTCAAGTGATCAACATGACTTGAACATAAGAGCTACTAGATGAGGCAGAAAGAAGCTGTAAGGTGTGCCACTGGGAGAGGTTGCTGGGATGGGTGGGGTGTTAGAGCACACATAGCACATTTGAGGGACTGTGCAGTCCTATGCAAAGGGAATATGTTCTGGGCAGTGTCTCTGAAGAAGGCACAAATGTGCCCTACGCAAAGGCTGGCGTTTTTAGATGTGCCATAGTGGAGGGCATGGCGTGATGGTCAACAAGCATTAGCCAAGTGAGAACTACAGAGAAATTAGTACAAAGGCTTTTTGCACATCTGCCTTAAATTGCCTTTCCTTGCACTGACCCTGGAAAATACAGAGTTGGAGAGCTAAAGACTAAGTCCCACTTCCTTCCCCATTGGGGGTTCCAGACCCAAAGTTCAACCCCAAAATGAAGGGGGAAGAGTACAGTTAACTGGATGTAAATGTGAAATTTGTATTTACTTAGGACTGGAGTTATTAATAATTGTTTGAGTTGTTTTTGTTTTTGTCCTTTTCCCCACTCTCCAGTATAGGACTCATTCTAATCATTGACAATGACTACAAAGCTACAAAATCTCATGGAGGTGTTTCAAGGGATCTGAAAGGGAATCCCCAAAAGCATATTGAACATATGCTTATTTCTTGAAAAAATAAAGCTTTTTTTCTAATTGTATCCTATTAGATTCAGCGTGTCCAATATGCCAGTTATAGACATTATGTTTAATTTCCATGTCACTAATTTTATGTTAAATTGGCAGGTTATTGTATTATTTAGTTAAAATAATACAAGTTTACTAACTTCAGATGAGATTAATTCTACAACAAACTTAGAAATGGCATATATTTTATATACAGGTGCATAATTTATATATAATGGTTTATGAAATATTAATGAACATAATTGTGAAAAAATATATTTTAGAACATCAGATTAGGTTCAGGAAAATACTTTTAAACAGATACTATGTATTTTATTATTTTAATTCATAGCTAAAAGCCCAATTATTATATTAATCATATTCTGCTGATAATATCTGGTAATGTCAGAACCCGAGAGCTAATGGAAACTTAAATTAACAATCTATGTCAAATTTTAGGAGAGGAACAATAAGAATGCCAAAAGGGAAAAGAAACATATGAATATAAAATAAATTCAGACACTCTGTTTTAGAAAATTATTAAAAATTCGTATATAATATTTCTATATCATGTAGCTGGTGGCAAAGACATCAATCATCATATTATCTGTACATTGAACATGATAAATTGATTGTGTTCTAATGAAAGGATCTAATTACTTAGAGAAATGCAGGGAACATATGAAAGCTTCTTAGCTCCAGTGGCCATACATTATCATTAATAACACTGAACACTATGTGGTTTAATTCCTCTGCTCTGAACATTTTGCAACACACAATCTTCCTAGTTCATTTCCCTAAAGAGAGGTCAGATAATTAATCTATCATCCTCCTAAAAATAGCAAGGGGAAATATCACATGAAACCCCTTCAATGGTGTTCAGAGGTTTTGTACTTCAATTTTTTTTCTCTTTGCTAAACTTCATGGGTAACAAACATTAAGCCTATGCATAATCATTGGTTCAATATATAATTGCAAAGCTCTTTCAGTAATTTTTGTAGTTACGTCCTATTATCATTAAAATTACGTTGTAGCCTTGCTATAGCCATAACACAGAATCAAGATTCAAAATTATTTCAATAGGATGGAATTCAAGGTTGATATCAGTAAAGTAGAATTTAACAGAGGATATGAAAACTTGTGTATCTGGGCTTAAATGATCGTTTGTGCAAATGTCGCAGAGGGAGACATATACTGAGAAACGAATGGCTGAATAAGAGCCCAATTGAGAGTGAGAATATTACACAGCATTTGAAGGAGGCTTCTGCACAAGGAAGATTAGAGCTGTAGGCAGATGAGGCTATGGAATTTCTCCTTAGGCAGTTTTTAATTCAAGAAATAATGTGTTAACAACCACAGCTATCAAATATGGAAATGAGTGTTTTGCAAGGTGGTGAGTGCCTTCTCTTTGGTGTTCTTGGATACTTCCAAACATTGACTGTATATGCCATGAAAGTAGACTATATAAAAGGCATATCTGCAATCAAATCTGGAAGAAATCATTAACTCTACAGTTCCTGGATTGTACTTCTTTCTCACTTATATGACCCATCGACTCTCTCATTGGCATGTATATTCTGTCTTATTAAGTATAGGTATTTATGTAGGTGTGTAGCTCATTTCTAGATTTTTTTCTTATGCAGCAAGTTCTGTAATATTAGTAACCGAATTTTACTTGTATCCTTATCTCCTGTAGGAGGTCTAGAAGCCTTGAACTAGAAGCACACCAAAAATGTTTGGGCATATTATGAAATTAATGTATAATAGGACTTTCTTGAACAATATACAAGAGCAATATTTACCACAGTGTTAAAATGATATTTTAATGAGAGATACCATTCAAGAATTGTGAAGAGTCTGAGGTTTTACCTAGCTTGCATGCTAACAAGTTAGCCTATCTCAGCTTTATGGATGCTATCCGAACACCCAAGATTCCTGGGTCAGAGGATATCACAATTTCATGAACGTTAACAGAAGACCCAAGACTCCTGGATTAGAGTCAGAGGATTTTATTACTCACAGTATAGCAAAGAGCATGAGAATCAGCATATGTGAGTTCCTCAAGCTATCAGAGCACAGAGGAGTAAGGTAGATGAGCCAAGATTGTGCATGAATGCCTGGGAGGTTGTATTACAGGACAGAAACCTGAGCTTGCTTAGGGAACCACAAATTTTTTATAATAGTTATAAGCTGGTTTTCCCCTGCTCCAGAGGAAGAAAATAGGATCCTGTCTTCCTAGGCTGTTTGCTATATGCAAAGGTCTTTGAAAAGATAGTTCAAAGAAAGTTCAGTTAGTACCTCGCATAAGACACACAGAAACACAAGAAACCCATGGAGAATTGCCTCCCAACAATATCATTCACAGAATGCTTCTACATTGTGAGTTAAAGAGGACACTATTTAAGCCAGACTGGTGTAGCACTGTGTGATAATGATGAGAAAAAGAACGTGAAAAAAATCATGGAAACTGAAATTTACAGATCCAATGTGTCAGAAGTGACCTCAAGACTATGAATTATCGTTAAATAATTTGAAGCTAGAATCTGTCATGACTACCTCTTGAATTTCATGATTTTTGTGGCTTTTATTTATTGTTAAGACCCTTCTGATTATACCTTCACAATGGTTTATTTCTCCTTTGTTGTTCAGTTGTTACTTTTGTACCTGTGTTCATCTGTGTTCTGGCTTTTATTTTACTGGTTAGCAGCTAACCAGAGTATTTGTAGGGGAGGGTGTCTGGTGATTCTACCCAAGATGGGAGACTTAAAAAAAAAGAAAAAAGAAAAGAGGAAAAAGCACTATCTATAAAACTCAGGTCCTCTGTAAACATTCCTGTAATTTACTTGGTTTCCATACTTCAAAACAGCAATTCTATTTAAAAGCCATAGGAAGGGGCGCCTGGGTGGCGCAGTCGGTTAAGCGTCCGACTTCAGCCAGGTCACGATCTCGCGGTCCGTGAGTTCGAGCCCCGCGTCAGGCTCTGGGCTGATGGCTCAGAGCCTGGAGCCTGTTTCCGATTCTGTGTCTCCCTCTCTCTCTGCCCCTCCCCCGTTCATGCTCTGTCTCTCTCTGTCCCAAAAATAAATAAACGTTGAAAAAAAAAATTTTAAAAGCCATAGGAAGATGATAGTAGATAATATCATGAAAACACACAGGGACAGAACTCTTTTTAACTTTTAAAGTTTTGGAGATAGCAAGTTTCTTTTTAAAAATACTAGTGTTGGGGCGCCTGGGTGGCGCAGTCGGTTAAGCGTCCGACTTCAGCCAGGTCACGATCTCGCGGTCCGTGAGTTCGAGCCCCGCGTCAGGCTCTGGGCTGATGGCTCAGAGCCTGGAGCCTGTTTCAGATTCTGTGTCTCCCTCTCTCTCTGCCCCTCCCCCGTTCATGCTCTGTCTCTCTCTGTCCCAAAAATAAAATAAACGTTGAAAAAAAAAATTTAAAAAAAAATAAAATAAAAATACTAGTGTTTACTCAGAAATAACCAAGGCTTTCATTCTCCTTGTGTGTCTTTCTTTCTCTGTATATAGATGCAGTTTGCAAATTGATACAGAGATGACTATTCACGATATCTAAAATGTATGGTTTAAATTTCTTTAAACTCCGTTGAACTTTTTGCTATAAACAATCACTAATTTTAATGTCACTGAATCTTTTGTCATCATCAACATCAAACCTCATTAATGAAATTCTTAATTGAATGTGGGCCTTTAAATACTATTGAACAAAGGTAATTAGTGATCCCCAAATCAAATATGTGATTATAACAGGTTATGTTATCCCACAATAGCATCTGGAACAGAGGAAAGAGCCAATAACTTTAGTTGAACTGAGCTTACTGTGTTTATCAGGACAAAGTATTAAAATTATAATTTTCATAAAAGGTTTCAATAATTATAAAGAAAATAGAATATATTTTGTTATTAAGTTTATTTCTGCCTTTATCACTCTCTTATTTACAAAAAAGAATAAAGATATTGTCCAATAATAGATAAGCATTGCCTTATATCATGTACACATTTTTAGACTATAGTATATTTGAGAAACACAGAGACATGCTTTTTGGGTAAATGTGCTTTGTTAGTGATCTCTAAAACTACAGGAAGAGCACCGACATTAGACTCCACATTGCATCATCATATGTGACTGCTTTTACACTTCATCTGCTTACAATAAATTTTTAAATGTACTTTACATACATACATACATACATGTATGCACCCTTTTAATTTCAAGTAAGAATAATGAAATGAATATCCATTTCAGAAAAGTTAAAAGGGTATATTTCAAGGTTAGACTGAGGTTCCAGAAACCTACAGACTGGCCTTTATTCATTCAGTGTAACAAGTCAGTGCTAAGCACAGGCATTGGTGAAAAGAGAGGTGGGTGGAATTCTGAGTCTACCCCTAACTCTTTGTGCTGATTACAGGTGGTTACTTAATCATTCCAGTCTGGTCCTCCCCATTTCCTCCTGTTAATGGGGACGACACCTATGGTTATGCATATCAAATGATACGATATATACAAAGGACTGAACACAGCTTCTTGCACATATTGCACCATATGATTTCAGCTTTCCTGGGTCTCGATTTCCTCACCTCTAAAAATAGGATTAGACTATATGCTCTCTAATGATTTTCCAGCTTTAACTTTATATGGAATTTTGTTCAGGTTCCTCATTTGCTATTGCCTGTGGTTCTGCTCAGTTTTGCTATCTTCCTAATGCATTTTTTTTAACCAACTGAGTAAGATCTAGGGACTAGAACACAAATATATGATTATGAATGTATTCCATATTATCATGACAGATATCTAATATCCAGACATGGTATATGAGCATTTTTCATGCATAATCTTGCTACACTTCTGACTCTAGTTTACCTTTGATAACTAAATCATTGATGAGGACCAGAGAGAAAGGGAGTGACAGAGAGAGAGGGAGGTAGGGACGATGGCAGGGAGGGGGTTGAAACTGAACATTTTAAGGATTCCCACAGCCTGGATACTCTGAGATTTTGATTATGGTTAAAGAACTGGCATATGGTATGACAGAGACTATAGACATCAAACAGAATTAGAGTTCTGGAATGCAGATTCTGTTTTTGCTGAGAACAGCTCTTGCTTGACATGCAGAAATGAGCCCCACATTTGTAAAGGCCAATTGACCCAATGTTAATAGATAGTAAACACAATTGTCTCCTAAAGTCTAGACATATCTGATACTACCTTAGACACTTAATGTAGTTTAGAAAGTCTTTTTCAGCATGAAAGATAGCAATAGCAGTGTCTCTCATATCTTTAATAAGAAAGTTACCAGAGAGGTAATTTAGAATTTATATGAGGGATATATTTTTCAATAATTACCTATTTTAACAAAAAGTACATCCATCTTTTGAGGTTGTAACCGTAGATGTTTTGATTTTAGGTGGGTATAGATGTTTTATATGTATGTGTGTACACATGCATATAAATAATTAATGACCTTGTGGCGAATATACTATACAGAAGCTCAGATGGCTTCTTTTGCATGTCAATGTAGTTACAAATGTGAGACTTATGTTATTAGATCATTGATGATACATATCTGATATATCCTATTCCTTTCCCTAAATTACTAGTAGCTAGAGGACTATATTTTAGTCAGTGATACAACATCTATGCCAATGAATAAGTGTGTGCTGAAACAAAACGAAGTCGGTCTCTTGATTTTCTCTATTATCTAAAAATTTCAAAAGTTATATTCATCTCTTAAATGAATACCTTAGTGTCTTTTAAAATATTTCTGTAAATTTTACCTACTTTCGTTAATAAAAACTTGTTCTTCCTCTGAAGGTTCTTCAGGGTTTTCCTAAGTTGGGACCCATGGGGTGCATTTGAATAGCATCAGAGCTTTTTTCTTGGCTTTAATCAAAATACTCTCCTATCTCAGCCGCTCAGGGTTATATGAAAAATAAGTTGGTCTGTTTCTCTTCTTCGAGACATAGGGAATGCACCTTTCTTCTTTAAGAGCTTTATAAAATGTCCTTTTCTTTAGGTTTGTCTTGAAATTCTCAACACTATTAGCCTAAATGTCCTCTTTACTAACAGTATTTTGTAAACGCTTTGCTATATCAGTCATCATTTTGTGTTATAGCCTCTTATCTTTGTTTTTGTCTCCCTTGTTAAACTGTGGATTATGTCATTCCACCAACAGCCATGACTCTTGGTAGTGTCAGAGTGAGGATGTCCTCCTTGATTCCCATACATTGAGCAGATTACTTGGAGTCCAAAGGACGAACAAACCACGAGCTTTCTCATGCCACTTGCATCCACCCCATATGGTAATGAACAGAATGGAGTACTTTAAGAATTATGACTTACAAAATATTATTTCCAAAGAACCATCAGCTGTGTTAACATTACCCTATATTATTCCCAAAGGAAAAAAAATAATTCTGCTCTTCTTAGAACTGGCTGATTGTTACTACCATGAGGTTGTAGAAAACATCTGCTTCTAAAAATATCTTTTGTTTACCATACCACATAAATAAAAAATTGTCTCTGAATCTTAAATGATTTGTATGATAAGGACAGAGGGAGCATATACCCCCTATGTAATTTGTAAATAAATTATAAAAAGTTTATAATTTTTTTTTACTTTGTTACTTTCAAATGTTCGCATAAGTGACAATTATACAATAAAAACCTTTCCCTGTGCTATCTTTACTAAATCTCCAGGTTCCCAGGTGAAATTTGTTCCCTTAAAAAGAAGTTGAGGCCACAGTGGATTTGTTTTATATATAGGATGTGTCACATGTGGGCACTGTATAATAAGACAATAGTCCTAGGGCTGCTGTGACAAAGTACCACAAACTGGGTGGCTTAAAAGAATAAAAATTTACTTTCTAAAAGTTCTGGAGGTTGGAAGTCTGACGTTAAGGTGTCAACAATATTGGTTCATTCTGAGCCTCTGGTGACAGCCAGCAAACCTTGGTATTCCTTGGCTTGTAGATGAATCGCTACACCCTCTGCCTTGTTGTCACAGGGCATGTTCCCTGTGTGCCTGTGTCTCTTATAAGGCAACCAGTCATGTTGGATTAGGGCTCCCTCTAATGACTTTATTTTCACCTAATCACATCAGCAAAATCCCTGTTTCCAAATAGGTACGAGGGGTTAAGACTTCAACTGGTTTATTTGTATCAAATACAAATGTGTTCAGAGCATATGTGTTTCGCAGACACAGTTCAGCCCCTCACAGGTATGGCTTGAAGGTTGAATCAGGGTTTGTAATTCCAGGACCAGAAAAAACAAAGACAGACTGTTTGAAATTCATAGCTTTAACTGTATTAACAAGCACTGCTGTGTGCTTCAAGGTCTTTTGTGTATGTGCACTGGTATATCAGTTTTCTATTAGGAGAGAGACTGGGCCCAGCACATGTCATAAACACAGGAAAAATTGCCTCCAATTAATTAATAGGTTTTAGAGAAAGATCGCTTGATTTTGTAGTAGATGCCATTGACTGTATGAATATTGAAACTTAGCCTAGTCTCTTAACCCTTTCTATGGATGTTCAAATTTTAATTTGTTAAGGAATAAGGCCAGAAAGATACCTATGGTACATATCGAGCACATTGATTGTTTTTAAGTAAATTTTTAAAATTATATAAAAATAAGAAAATCTTTACTGGAACCAGGTTGTCCCCCCAGATAATCCTATATTTTCTGCTAAACATTCACTGCTAACACCCAAGAGAGGACTGGTTTCTGCTCCTTTGACTTTGGGATCTTCCTTTTAATTTTTATTAACAATCTTTCTGCATAACGGCACAGCTTCATGACACACACTAAGACAGTGTAGACTGTGAAATTGCAGACATCTTCAGGTAAGAACTCTGTTAGTGTGTTATAAATTCATATAGTAGAGACAAACTTATGTGATAATAAGGATGACTTCTTGTAATGGAAAATGTGGAAAGGAGGAAGATAGGTACCTTGTATTACACAGCCAGAGTTCAAGGGAAGGGCACGGCTATAATTTGTGGACACTAAAAAGTCATTAAGAGACTGATGGGATCCAGCTTTTTTTTTGTAACATTTTTGGAGATATAATTCACATGCCATACTATTCATTTGTTTAACATATACAGTTCAATTATTTTTTTAATATTCACAGAGTTGTGAAACTGTCACCATAATCAACTTTAGAACATTTTCGTCACCCAAATAAAGAGATCCCCAGGCCTTTAGCAGTGACCCCCTCCCCATTCCACCTCCATCCCCTCTGTTCTAAGCATCAGCTAATCTACTTTCTGTCTGTATTTATTTGCCTATTCTGGACATTCCATATAATTGAAATCATATAACGTGTAGTCTTTTATAATGGGTTTCTTTCCCTTAGCATAATATTTTAAAGTTTCATACAAGATACAGCATGGGGATGTACAACATTTTATTTATTCATTCATCAGTTGATTTACATTTTGGTTTTTCTGCTATTTGACTATTATGAATAATGTTGCTATGAACATATATGTACAAGTTTTTTGCGCACATTGCTTTTCATTTCTCTTGGATACACACTTAGAAATGGAATTGCTGAGGGGCACCTGGGTGGCTCAGTCAGTTAAGGATCTGACTTTGGCTCAGGTCATGATCTCACAGTTCATGAGTTCGAGCTCCACATCAGGCTCTGTGCTGATAGCTCAGAGCCTGCAGCCTGCTTCTGATTCTGTATCTCCCTCTCTCTGCCCCTCCCCCACTCACACTGCCTCTCTCTCTCTCTCTCTTTCTCTCTCTCAAAAATAAACGTAAAAAAAATGGAATGAGGGGTGCCTGGGTGGTTCAGTCAGTTAAGTGTCCCACTCTTGCCTTTGGCCCAGGTCATGGTCTTATGGTTCGTAGGTTTGAGCATGCAACGGGCTCTGTGCTGACAGTTCAGAGCCTGGAGCTTGCTTCGGATTGCTTGTGTCTCCCTCTCTGCCCCTCCCCTGCTCAGTCTCTCTCTCTCTCTCTCTCTCTCTCTCTCTCTCAAAACTAAATAAACATTAAAAAAAAAAAGAAATGGAATTGCTGAGTCATATGGTAACTTTATGTTTAACCTTTGAAGGAATAGTAAGACTGTTTTCCAAGGTGGCACCATTTTATTTATTTATTTTTTTTTTAATTTTTTTTTCAACGTTTTATTTATTTTTGGGACAGAGAGAGACAGACCATGAACGGGGGAGGGGCAGAGAGAGAGGGAGACACAGAACTGGAAACAGGCTCCAGGCTCTGAGCCATCAGCCCAGAGCCCGACGCGGGGCTCGAACTCACGGACCGCGAGATCGTGACCTGGCTGAAGTCGGACGCTTAACCGACTGCGCCACCCAGGCGCCCCCTGGTGGCACCATTTTAAATGTTCACCAGTAATTTATAAGTGTTCTAATTTCTCCACATCCTGGTCAACATTTATTATTATCTGCCTGTGATTATAGCCAACCTAGTAGATGAGAAGCCTTATCTCATTAATATTTCAATTCGTGTTTCTCTGAAGGCTGATAATGATATGAGCATTTTTTAATGCACTTATTATTTGCAGATCTTCTTTGGAGAAATACCTACTTTAATCAGATATGTGATTTATAAATATTTTCCCCCATTCTGTGACTCGGCTTTTCATTTCCTTGATGGTGTCCTTCAAAGCACAAAATTTTTAAATTTTGATGAATTTCAATGTATCTATTTTTTTTTTTGGTTAGTTGTACTTTAGGTGTCATATTTAATGAAACATTGTCTAATCCAGGATCATGAAGATTTACATCTATGTTTTCTTCTAAGAGTTTAAACTTTTCATTCTTATGGTTAGGTCTTTATTCCATTTTAAGTTAATTTTTGTATATGGTATGAGGTAAGGGTCCAAATTTGTTCTTTCTGCCTCTATAATTCTTACTTTATCAACAACTTAATTCAGACTGTCCTCTGTATATCTGATTTTCTCTACCTCATGAATTCTGCTCATTCATAACTTCTGATTGATAATAGTTTTTGCAACACAAACTGTCAGCTGTTTAATGTTATCTGTGTTGTGTCTTAAAGACTGTGGCTTTTGATCTACCAACCAATAAACTTTCTCCATGCATCTCCAATCTCCAGATCAGAGTCCTGCAGGAGAAACTGTGGCTGCCACTAAACACCATGCTCTCTGTTTGGACAGAGCTTTTGAAAGATCTATGGTAGCTTATCTAGTTGGCTTTTAGTAAAGATCCATGGTAGCTTATCAGTTGGCTTTTCTCTAGTAAAGGCACACACTTTTTGTATTTACCCTCTAATAGAGGATCATAGGAAACAGAATATGGACATTTAACCTATTTAATAATGTGTAGCCATGCGCCTTCTCACGGAGCAGAAATCATGGACCTGTTAGAAGGTAAGCTTCAGATCTATCAGCCATTTGTGGTTTTATGTATCCAATGTAAACCTCTATGCACAGACCATTTATAATTTCACAGATAGCATTTTTTCATCTCCAAATTGATTCATTTAAAGCAGAGACCTCAGGATGCCTGGGTGATTCAGTTGGTTGAGTGTCTGACTTTTGATTTCAGTTGAGGTTATGACCTCCTAGTCATGGGATCAAGCCTCCCATGGGCTCTACACGGGCATGGAGCCTGCTTGGGATTCTCTCTCTTTTTCCCTCTGCGCCTCTCCCACTCACACATGTGTACACACTCTCTCTCAAAAAGTAAATAAATAGGAGCATCTGGGTGGCTCAGTCAGTTAAGCATCTGGCTGTTGGTTTCAGCTCAAGTCATGATCTCACAATTCCCGAGTTCAAGCTCAGCATCAGGGTTTTCTCTCTCCTGCCTCTCTCTCTGCCCCTACCCTGCTCATGCTCTCTCTCTCTCTCAAAATAAATAAACTTTAAAAAAAAATGAAATAAATAAATAAATAAATAATGTTTTTAAAAGTTAAGAAAAAATAAAGCAGAGGCCACAACGGCTTATTCATTCTTCATCTGAGACCTTGAGGAACACCACATATATATTTTGCTTTGGCTTGAGATTAATCTTTCCATTGCAAAGTGAGCATCTTCCTTCAAAGCTGCCTAAATTCAAGTCCAGTCTCCCATTTCTGATTGAACACACCATTATATGCACAGTTCTTTCTTAGAACTTCCCTGTCTCCTTGTTTCTATTCAGATTCCATGGGACTGTGCCTCAAAGCTCACTGTTGTTTGTTTTTTTCTCACCATCTCATTAATGGTAGCATTTGGGCCCATTTTAATGCCTTTTTTTAGCTCTTTCTACGTCAACTCCCACAATGTCTTCTTACAGATCTCCACATTTTTTACTTAGCTTCTTTTACATCCATAGTTTGACCCCAATCCTCATTAGGTTTATGTACCTGGCTTCTATTTTCCAGCCCACATTCAGTATCATCTGTCAATCAATCTGATACCTAAAAAGCATTAACATCTCTGAGATACTTATTCTCATTTAATAACTTTTTTTCAGAAATGGAAAAATTCATGATACAGTCTACAATAAATTAGACAAAATAGGATAGTTTGAGCAGTATAATCATGTTGCCTAATGTTTATTGATGTACTAAAAAAACTAAGTTATAAAATTAAGACAAAAAATGTTCTTTTTTCGTCCTGAGTGAAAACTTTAAAAGGTTTGTTATATAAACAAGATTATATTAAAATCCAGTTATAAGTATTAAGAATATAATTTGGTAAAAACATTTTCAGTATTCAGAATATTTATATTGCTATTAATAACTTTGGGGAGCAAATAGCTGAAGCATTCTACTTTACTTAAAAATATGTACTAACAACAATAACCCTGGAAATTTTAAGAGAATAAATTTTACTATAATAGCACAAATCATTATTTCTTCTGTCTGCCACAATCATTACTTCAGATAAAACCCAATGTGCTTTTGGCTAACATAAAAGAGGAGACATTTTCATGTTAACAGTTGTGAGACTTTTTTTGTAACCTAAATGATTCCAACTATTGATCCTAGATTGAAATCTTCAAATAAAACTGATTTATTTCGTTAATGGAATATTTAAACTAGGGAAGTCTATCAAGTTGGGGTTTCAGCCTGAATGAACCACCTCCATTTAGAAAATTGATCTTCCAGTCATACCTTTATTAACCTTGAGTTTTTAGAGCATGGTTGCTTTTAAAGAGAGAGAGAAAAAGAAATGGTCTCCAGTAACATTTTATAGCATTGACAAGTTAGAGTATGGACATTAGAGCTAACTGGCTTTGTGGTATATAACCTCCCCACACACAAGCAAAATGAACAGTGCACATATTTAAATATGCAAACTAGAGCACTAAGTAGGAAGTAAGCCCTATTGAATTGGTACTGGGACACCAGTGCATTCTACTAACTCTGATAAAGGAAAAAACTCCAGGAGAAATGATAATTCCCCAAAGATTACTTTTAATCACCAAATTATGATATTTCCAAGTTCATAAATTACTCAACCATGTTGATGAAGATTTGAAAATGTCCTTGAACAAGCGGTTCAATGTCTTACCTCTTGACTCATTATGAGAAGGGCATTGTTGGGATCTGATTTACAGAGTTTGGTGCCCAGACTTAACTGGACACAGGACGGGCAGCTCACAAAGCACTAGAGCGCCTACCAGAAAGCTATGTGATTGGCTTACAGTGGGACTACTGGGTAGAGTAACTGCAATGCAGCTTTAGAGCTCAGTAGAACTAGGTTTGAATCCTGGAAGCAGCTCATAAAGTTTTGTGTCTTTGGATAAGTTTCTTAACCTCTGTAAGCCCTTCAAAGTGTGGATAACATGCACTTTCATGGGTGTGAATGTTAGACAAAGTGTAATTGTGCTTTCTAAAAAGGAGCCGCTGTGTAAATGGTGACAATTAATAGGAAACATACCTGCAAGAGCCATGAAAAATCCCATCTTTTGGCAACAGTTTCTCCCCCCTGCTAGAAAATCACAGGGAACAAAATTAAAATCAGAACTTTTAGGATTGCCTGGGTGGCTCAGTCGGTTAAGCATTCACCTTTGACTCAGGTCATGGTCTTACAGTTTGTGAGTTTGAGCCCTGCATCAGCCTCTGTGCTGACAGCTCAAAGCTTGGAGCCTGCTTTGGATTCTGTGTCTCCCTCTCTCTCTGCCCCTCCCCTGCTCACGCTCTGTCTCTCTCTCTCTCTCTGAAATAATATAACCATTAAAATTTTTTTAAGTTTTATTTTTGTGGGTTTTTTTCCCCAAGAAATCAAAGCAAGAGGGATTTGCACTATGCACCTAATGCTTAAGGCATGCGCCTTCAGAATAGAAAAATTTCCGTGTAAACTGAGCAGCTGGAATCTTCAGGGTCACCCTACAGGGTTGGAGAAACTCAGACATCCTTTTTCTCAAACTACTCATTCTCTTCTTCTGGTCACCAAAGTTTAAATGACACATTTCTTATACATTCCATGAGAAGTTGCTCAGCTAATAATTTCCTAGACATCTTATTAGTTCACTATCATATGGACAAAAAACCCACAAAACTATGCAAATTGTGACACCTAAGTCACAATTCTGTTTGTGTGGGCTCAGCGTAAAGACTGAGGAAAACTCAGGGTGTTTGGGTGAGCTCAAATATACTGACCCTTTCAAACAGGCCCTGCGCAATTACTGTTGTGTTCCATTGTCCATTTGTCCTCATTGCTGTTGGCAGTTTTGCGTTCTTTGTATTCACATCACTTACTATTTTTCAACTGATCCATATTTTAGCTCCTTCAATTGTGTTGTTATTCTCAGTGACACTGTTATTTCAAGACCGTGTGTTTCCTCTCTGGCAAAGTCTCATTATGTGTGCCTCTGTGACACCTCATTCTAAATTCTCAGGAGCGTCTGGGCCAGGGCCTTTCGTTTTCCAGCATTAGGGGAAACAATCCTGCACAGAAAAAAAAAATCTTTTTTCCACTTACATTTTTGTTAATTCATGCCTTGTGCCAATTTAAGTAACCCTACATTCACCGGCCTTAATTGCTTTATTGTTTCTGATGCCCATGTGACCAGACAGTCTGGTGGGATCAAGGGTAACGGTGAAGCCAACCTAACCCACATTAAAGACACAGAAGTGGGTTATTTTCCTCCAACGTGTCTAGTTTCTCTCCAAGCTGCTCTTTGATACCTGCAGACAAATGTTTTCTGGTCCCAATTCCCCTGGATACTTCTGCATCAGCCAGTTGGGGAAATAGAGAGGAAAGGAACCCTTGAGTTTACAAGCATTTTTTGTTTTTATTTCATTGATTTTCTTTGATTTGCTTTTGCCTTAGCTTCTTCCCTGGGACTTGATTTGTATATAGCAACTAAAGGAACTCTTACTGGTATCAGTAGAGCAGAATGGGAGAGATTGGTAGGGTTACTTAACGAAGCAGAATGAGAGCTGAAGGTAATATAATGATTGTAAGATAGAAAATGAGAAGCTACAGACTTAATAAAATGAGTATAGGGGCGCCTGGGTGGCGCAGTCGGTTAAGCATCCGACTTCAGCCAGGTCACGATCTCGCACTCCGTGAGTTCGAGCCCCGCGTCGGGCTCTGGGCTGATGGCTCAGAGCCTGGAGCCTGTTTCCGATTCTGTGTCTCCCTCTCTCTCTGCCCCTCCCCCGTTCATGCTCTGTCTCTCTCTGTCCCAAAAATAAATAAACGTTGGAAAAAAAAAAAAAATGAGTATAAACTTCAATAGGAAAACAAACCATTATAAAGACCAGCTTCTCTGAAATAAGAAAATTTGAAAGAATGTAAGTTTCCCAGGACAGGGAAGTGCATTCATAAGTATAAAAGCAGAGAGAATGTGCTAGTGTTTAGTAGTGAAACATGGCTTTAGGTCGTCCAGCGGAATGAAGTCTGATCTCCACAACTCACGTTTCTCAGACTTCTCTGGATCTATCATCGTGTGCCCTAGACTATACCCTCTTCTAATTCTCCATCATATTTGGAAATAGCACATCTATCCAGCCATTCACTTCAGAAACCTGCATGTTTTTTGTAATACTTCCCTTATGCTTATCTCTAAATTCCCAAATTCTGCTGATTTATTACCCAAATATTCTTGATTTCCCCCTTTCTTTTCAATCTCTACTATAAATATCCTTTTCAGACTCACCTAGTTCTTTTTATTTTTTAAATGTTTTTAATGTTTATTTTTGGAGAGAGACAGAGCACAAGTGGGGGAGGGGGAAGGGCAGAGAGAGGAGACACAGAATCCAAAGCAGGTTCCAGTCTCCGGGCCGTCAGCGCAGAGCCCGATGTGGGGCTTGAATCCACGAATTGTGAGATCATGACCCAAGCCGAAGTCAGACGCTTAACCAGCTGAGCCACCCAGGTGCCCAGACTCACCTAGTTCTTATAGTGAGTGCCTAAAATAACTTCTTCATAGCTCTCTATGCTTCTAGCCTTGGTCTCATTCAAATGCATGCTCCATAGATCTGGCCAGAGTATTAGTTCTAAAGCAGGGCTGAGTGAACAACAGCTTGTAAGCCGGGATCTACTTCTGGATGACCCAAAGCAAAAGATGGTTTTTACAGTTTTAAATCTTTCTTTTTAATCAAAGGAGAATACTGTTTTGTGACACATGAAAATTACATAGGGGCGCCTGGGTGGCTCAGTCAGTTAAGTGACTGACTGTTGATCTTGGCTCAAGTCATGATCTCACAGTTTGTGGGTTAAAGCCCCACATCGGGCTCTGCTCTGACAATGAGGAGCCTGCTTGAGATGTTCTCCCTCTCTCTCTCTCTCTCTCTCTCTCTCTGCCCCTTCCTCCCGCTAAATAAATAAATAAATAAATATTTTTTAAAACAGAAATTACGTGAAGTTCAATGTCCGTAAATTGACACGTATTGAAACACAACCACACTTCTTTGTTTGCTTATTGTCTGTGGATGTTTTTGTGCTTCAACAGCAGAGTTGAGTATTTGTAACAGGAACCAGAGCATCCACAAAGTCTAAAATATTTACTATCAGGCCCTTTGCAGACAAAGTTTGCCCACCCATGCTCTAAAGCATAAAGATGACCCCATCATTCCTCTGCTCAGAATCTTTTAGTGATACTCCATCACCTGCAAGATAAGACCAGGCTCCGGAATGTGACATACAGACCTCTGTTATCTGCACCCTATGTTTCTCCAGCCCCAGGCTCCTTCTTAGTGTTACCTGCTGTTGTGTCATAGTGCCTTGCCTGGGTTCCTACACTTACCTCCCTGGAATGCCATACTTCTACATTTTGTAGAGTTTAATGTTTCTCATCCCTTTGGAAAGAGTACTGAGGTCATCTCCTCTAGGGAGTCTCCTTAGACTTCTCCCCCCAGGAATGATGTGTCCTCCCTAACTTCTGTTGTCCTAAGTACCACATTATTTTACAGATATTGCCTTCTGCATGTGCATAAATAGCAAGTGTGGATTACAAGCCCATTGGCTGGAGAAGGGTCTTGTTTACCTTTCTATCCCCCATGAATATCACAGTGTCTCACACTTAATATTAACTCAATTATTGTTTGTTGAGTAAATTAAAATACCTGACATATAATTAACAATTGTTAGATTTAGAACAGGACTTTATATATAATTATTAAAAATATCATCCTATAACACAATATAGCATTAAATTATTTTAAACGTTTAATTTTTATTTATGAAAAAAATGTAATTTTTGGTTTGGAAGCATTGCAGTAAGAAATACATAAGCCTGAGCTAATTTCTTTATATGCAAAAGTAACTTTCTATCATAGGGATGGATAACACATTTAATAAATATTTAAAGGACCTAGCTTGCCATTATCCCTTATTATCATGTATTGCTGACCATTAAAAATTTCATGGAGCACCTGGGTGGCTCAGTTGGTTAAGTGTCCGACTTCAGCTCAGGTCATGATCTCACAGTTCGTGGGTTCAAGCCCCATGTCGGGCTATGTGCTGACAGCTCAGAGCCTGGAGCCTGCTTCAGATTCTCTGTCTCCTTCTATCTCTACCCCTCCCTCACTTGTGCTCTGTCTCTCTCTGTCTCTCAAAATAAATAAATGCAAATTTTTTTTTAAATTTCATAAATGCACTATGATTATAAATAGAGAATATTAAATCCTCATGTATGTGAAATATTTTACATGTATAATCTTGACTAGAAGAAAAGATTTATTATGGTAGCATTAAATTTCTAGATGATTCTTTGTATTTATTTTTAAGTCAAGAAACTATATTGCAAAATAAACTGCTTCCTCCTGTAGAAGTTAGCCAAGTGACCTCAGCAAATACATCCATATTTAAATATTAGTGAAATGTCAAGGCACCTGGGTGGTTCAGTCGGTTAAGCGTCTGACTCTTGATTTCGTCTCAGGTCATGATGTCACAGTTTGTGAGTTTGAGCTCTGCATCAGACTCACTGCTGACAGCCTCAAGGCCTGCTTGGGATTCTCTGTCTCCCTCTCTCTCTACCCCTCCCTCGCTCATGCATGCATGCTCATTCAAAAGTAAATGAATAAATACATAAACGTTAAAAAATAGATAAATATTAGTGAAATGTAATTTTTTTAATGTTTATTAATTTTTGAGAGAGAGAGAGAGAGAGAGAGAGAGAGAGAGAGAGAGATTAAGAGTGAGGAAGGGCAGAGAGAAAGGGAGACAGAATATGAAGCAGGCTCCAGGGTCTGAGCTGTGAGCACAGAGCCTGATGCAGGGCTTAAACCCACAAGCCACGAGATCATGACCTGAGCCAAAGTTGGACACTTCACCAACTGAGCCACCCAAGTACCCCAATGAAATGTCATTTTAAAAATGTAAGATGAGGGGCGCCTGGGTGGCTCAGTCGGTTAAGCGTCCGACTTCAGCTCAGGTCACGATCTCGCGGTCCGTGAGTTCGAGCCCCGCGTCAGGCTCTGGGCTGATGGCTCGGAGCCTGGAGCCTGCTTCCGATTCTGTGTCTCCCTCTCTCTCTGCTCCTCACCCGTTCATGGTCTGTCTCTCTCTGTCTCAAAAATAAATAAACGTTAAAAAAAAAAAAATTAAAAAAAAAAATGTAAGATGATATGTGTATTGAACCTACTGTTGTGATTAAAATTATCTTTTAAATATTGAAATATAAAAAGGGGGGGTACCAGGGTGGCTCAGTTGGTTAAGCATCCAACTCTTGGTTTCAGCTCAGGTTGATCTCAGGGTCATGAGACCAAGCCCAATGCTCAGCATTTTTTCAGCTTGGGATTCTTTCTCTCCTTCTCTCTTGCTGCCCTTCCCCTGCTTGCTGTCTCTCCAAACAAATAAATAAACATTTTTTTTTTTAAAAAGAAAGAAACATAAAAAGGAATTACTTCCTTTGATATCTCTAATTAGAAAAAAATCTAATGTTTTAAATGTTTTATCGTTCATTCCTTTTATATGCCTCCCTCCCCTCAAATAAGTGTTTGGATGGATTGAATTACTTGTAAATATATGTGTATGTGTTTCTTAAACACAGGAAGCTCGGCTTCAGATATATATTAAAAAAAAAAAGGCTTTTCTTCAGATTAACTGTTCCAAGCACACTCTGCTTTTGTTACTAGAGTGTTGTGAGAAATTGGTTTAGGGTTTAGCAGGATACACATGTATTATTTCTTCTGTCATCGGCTGTACAACCCCATTCGTTCTCATAGCCTGACCTAATTTGATGATGGGGTCACTTTCGGCTTTGAATCTAATTTTTAGGTGGCCAGTGTTCACCAAATTGATGGGTAATATCCTAAGCACATATATTTGTGGGTTTTCACAGTGTTTTCTATCACTTTTTGACTTATTTATTCCTGAAACTTTTTTTTTTTAATTTTTTTTTTCAACGTTTATTTATTTTTGGGACAGAGAGAGACAGAGCATGAACGGGGGAGGGGCAGAGAGAGAGGGAGACACAGAATCGGAAACAGGCTCCAGGCTCTGAGCCATCAGCCCAGAGCCTGACGCGGGGCTCGAACTCACGGACCGCGAGATCGTGACCTGGCTGAAGTCGGACGCTTAACCGACTGCGCCACCCAGGCGCCCCTGAAACTTTTAATTTTAAAACTTGCTGTTACTAGTTTGTTTTAATGTCAGTTTTATTATTTTGCTTGTTTCCTCTAAAAACAAAACAGCTCGTTTGCACGTTAATTATACTCTATCCCTTAAGTAGGGCTCATCCTGTATTCATCAAATGTAATACTTTTTTTTTTTTCACTCATGTGAAACAGTAACACCTCTCTAGAGGCTGAGCTGAACTGAAGCATTTGGTTCTTTTGTAGAGACAAATCATAGACTGATTGTCAGCTATGTTTCCACATTTTTGGTTTCTGCTAGACTTTTTCTCTTGGCTTGACTGACTTAGTTTATCTTATAACCATCCACTCTCTGTTATTTGCCTGCTGAGCACACGCCCTTTCTTTTGCACACTGTGTAGAAAGGGCTGCTCTTTAAGAAGTTAATAGGTAAAGAGAGGTTGGTATTTGAGGCAAAATGTTTTCCTAGGAGGATCCTCATCGCTGACATTTGCTTTCCTTTCAGATCTCACAGTCTGAATTTGCAGGCCTTTGGGGCTCCATGCACAGTCCATCTGTTGGAGCAGACCTATGCCAAGCTGATTTGGATATGTTTGAGAGGAATGAGGAGGGAATTTGAAAAAATTACTTTCATAATCTTTTTTTTTTAATGCAAACCCTGATTATTGGGATGAACCTGATTCTGCTATCCTGAACAAACTGACAACATGATATTAGAAATAAACATCAAGAAGAGCCTGTTGAAAGGCCCACTTGTATTGGGAAAGGTGTTATATTTAATTCTGTATGTGTTTTTGTTCAACAGTTTGCATCCTGGTGCTGTTGATTATCATAGAGAACTTAAACTCAGCAACAGGTTCAGAAAACATTTAGTGATGCCCTATAATATGTAAAGCAAGGTTATATGAAATCTTAAATATGCAAAGATGTTTGAGATGTAGTTCCATCCCTGGAGAAGATTCCATACTAGGCATGGCAGAGCTAAGATGTAGTCAGAGAATAAGATAAATGCATCTGATACATACAGATAGGATCCTATTAATATTGAAACCACTTATATCTCTTTACTGTATATTATTCTCTAAAATGCATTGTATATTTTCTTTTTTAAAATTTTTAATGTTTATTTAAAATAAATGTTTATGTTTACCTTTTAGAGAGAGATAGAGCATGAGCAGGGGAGGTCATGGGAAGAGGGAGACAGAATCCGAAGCAAGCTCCAGGCTCTGAGCTGTCAGCACTGAGCCCAGTGCAGGGTTCAAACCCATGAACCACAGGATCATGACCTGAGCCAAAGTTGGACGCTTAACCGACTGAGACACCCAGGCACTCCAGTGTTTATTTATTTTTGAGAGAGAGAGAGAGAGCGAGAGAGAGAGAGAGGTAGAATGCGTGTGGAAGCAGGGGAGCGGCAGACTGAGAGGGAGGCAGAGATCTGAAGCAGACTCTGTGCTGACAGCAGAGAGCCCAATGAAGGGCTCAAACTCATGAACCATGAAAAACTGATCCGAAGTTGACGTTTAACCGACTGAGCCATCCAGGAGCCCCTGCAGTGTGTATTTTCTACACTTAATCTTATAACAAGGTGTATCTCCATTTTGCAGGGAAGGAATTGGACCTGTAGAAAGTTGTGCCCTCTGGTCTGACAGGTAGTTAGGAGTGGAGCCTGTCTGTCTTGTCCCCAAACCTATGGTATTTACCAATAAACTACATTGCCTACAGAAACAAAATACAAAGAAGAGGAAAACCAAAAATGTTTTCAGTGCTAAAGCAGATGAATATTTCCACTAGAGATGATTAGAAAAACCAAACACCCACCTCCCCAGCCTTCCTGAAGCAGTGATTTTCAGAGTTTCTGCACAGAACTCAATCTACTGATAGGATTTTAAGTAGGTCAGGTGAGGCCGACTCTGCTCTGTCTCCCGGCATTAAACACAGATGCAATGGTCACAGCGGCTGCTGCCACCTTGCAACATGAGAAGAAGAAAAACCCAAAAACAAAAACTAGAGTTCCATAGACCTTGGCTCAGGTAGATTGATGACCATCACTAGGAGCCAAGTGAGAAAAATAATGCCCTGCTGGTTTAAGCAACTTGGCAACCACCATTCTTTTCGCTTGTTTCTATGAATATGGCTTTTTTTAGATTCCACATACAAATGATATCAGAGTATTGTCTTTCTCTGAACAATTTCATGTAGCATAATGTCCACAGGGTCCATTCTTGTTACAAATGGCAGGATTTCCTTCCTTCTCATGACTCAATAATATCTTATTGTATATATTATATATATGCCATCGTCTGCCATATGCATATGCCATATATATATGTCCATATATATATATATATGTATATATATATATATATATATGTATATATATATACCATAACCATTTATCCACTGATGGACACTTAGGTTGCTTCCATATCTACACTAATGCTACAATAAACATGGGGTGGGGTGCAAATACCTCTCCAAGATAGTGATTTCATTGCCTTTTGATATACACATGGAAGTGGGATTTCTGAATTATGTAGTACTTCTATTCCTAATTTTTTTTGAGGTCCTAATTTTTTTTGAGGACCTCCATACCATTTTCCATAATGGCTATAGCAATGTACATTCCCATCAACAGTGTACAAGAGCTCCTTTTTTGACACATCCTCACCAGTACTAGTTATCTCTTGTCTTTTTGATGATAACCATTCTGACAGGTGTGAGGTGAGCTCTCACTGTGGCTTTCATTTGCATTTTCCTGGTAAACCTCTTTTCGTGTACTTTTTGGCCATCTGTGTGTCTTTTTCGGGAAAATGTCTATTTACTTCTTTCTTCTGCTCATTTTTTCATTGAATTGTTTGTGGTTTTGCTATTGAGTTGTATACATTCTTTATGTACTTTGGATATTAATCCTTCATCAGATATATGATTTGTAAATATTTTCCCTCACTCTGTAGGTTGGCTTTTCATTTTGATTGTTTCTTTGGCTGTGCAGAAGCCTTTTAGTAGTCCTAGTTACTAAATTTCGTTTCTGTTGCTTTTATTGTTTGTGCTTCCAGTGTTATATCCAAAAAAATTGTTCCCAAGACCAACGTCAAGGAGGTGTTTCCCTGATGTTTTCTTCTAGGAGTTTTATGGTTTTCGGTCTAATGTTTAAATTTTTAATACATTAAAATGTTAATGTTTGTGAGTGGTTTAAGAAAAGGGGTCCAGTTTCATTCTTCTGCATGTGATTATCCAGTTCTCCCTGCAACATTTATTGAAAGATTTACAAATTTCCCCAGATTTGGGAAGGCTTGAGCCATTATTTCTTTAAATCGGTTTTCTGCACCTTTTTTTCTCTCTTCTCCTCTGGAACTCCAGTAACTTCTACATCAGTTCTTTGAAGGTATCTGTCTCATCGATCATAGAGGCTTCTTCCTTCTTTGTTCTCCTCTGACAGGATAATTTCGAGGATCCTGTCTTTTGCCTCACAGATTCATTTTCTGCTTTATCATTTTTTCTACTGATACTCTTTCTTGCATTTTTTTTCATTCATTGCATTCTTCAGCTCCAGAATTTCTGGTTGATGCTTTTTTTTTTTTTTTTATGATTTCTATCTCTGTTAAACTTTTCATTTTATCCATGTATTGTTTTTCTGGTTTCATTGAGTTGTCTTTCTGTGTTTTCTGATAGCTCACTAAGGCTCCTTAAAATAGCTATTTTGAATTCTTTACCAGGTATATTATAGACCTCCATGTTCAGGGATCACTTATTGGAAGATTATTGTGATCCTTTGATGGTGTCATGTGTCCTTGACTTTCCGTGTTTCTTGAAGTTCGGCATTGTTGTCTTTGCATATGATGTAGCAGACACCTCTTTCAGGCATTTGTAACTAACTGCCTTTCTGTGGGACAGAAATGCCTTTCGTCAGCCCTAGGACTAGGGCTTCTGAGGCCTTTTCTGGCTATCTGTGGATACACTTCTCTCCACACTCCTTACTCCCTCTTGTGGCAGGATCCTTAAGCTTGTGTGCCTTTTATTGATCCTGCAGTGCATCACCAGGCTGGGTGCTGATAGCCTCCCTTTTGTTCTATGAAAGGCGGCACTAAGCTCAAGTTTGTAGTCTCTCTCTGGCTCCACAGATTCAGGCTTGTTTTGTGTGTGTGCTCACTAGCCATCTGCCAAAGCTCACTCTGTCGCCGCCATCAGAAGAGTGCACAGGGAGCCGGCTGCAGAGTATCGTGTGGGTAAAGTGCACGGAGTGCTGGGCGTGACCGTGGGCCATTTGGGATGTGTTGCCTGTGAGGTGATCCCAGTGGCTCGGGGTTGGGCTTCTTGATGAAGTCCACAATGTAGTCAGTTGGATCCACATCTTTTTAATGTCTTCTGGGAGTCGTGTGTGTCACTCTCCCAGCCTTTTCCTGCCCAGTCATACAGTTCATTACTCTGGATGAGTAGAGAGAGCAACGAGCCTCTTTGGCAACATCCCACCCCAATGGGGAAGCTGGGGTCTCATTCACATGCTCTCACTTTCCCCATGAGAGAAATCACAGGCTGCAAATACCTCCCTTGGCCCTGAGCCATGCCATCTTGAGGCAGGGAGGGGAGTAGTGTGGGAGATGTGGGTAAAGTCAAGGTGCTCCTCTCACGGTCTCATATTTTTTGGTCCAGTGGTATACTGGAACTTCTTTGGAAACCAGGACTTCCACAAAGGCCCTCTCATCCATGGGTGATTGTCTAAGACAGGGGCTCCCAGACCATGACTAAGAGGGACTAGAGCCAGTTCACAGGCCACTACAGGGTCCACACCAGAACTGAGGTCTCCCTGCTTATTACCCGATGCACAGATGTGTGGGAGTCCGCCTGGATCTCTTGGCACGTGTACTGGATCCCACAGCTCCCACAAGGACACTTTCGCCCATGGATGGATGCTGAACTGCTGCTGAAGGGAGACAAAAACAAGAGATGTCTTTTGCAGCCGTGATGCTGATGTCACTCCCAAGGTTCTATTATTTTCTTCTAATTTTCTCACTGCATACTCTTTCTCTAAGTAAGCCCATCCTCTCCTTGTTATCAGATAACCATGTATTGTTTCCATAAAAGTTCCTTAATGCCCTGATGTATTTGACTCCCTAGTCTACATCCTAGACCTTTCCCCCAACCTCCAGACTTATATATATCAAAACTTCTCATTTTTCCATATAAGTATTATTTTCTTACCTACTCAAATGCCTAAGTCAAAAATCCAGAATTCCTTTTAGACTTTTTCTACATTATCCCTTTATATCAGTTACACACCTAATTCTATCCATTTGCAATAACCTTTAATATGTTTATTCCATCATTATAGCCACTAACTTAGCCTAAGCTTTTGCAGTATCTCTCACCTGAATTAATACGGCAGGCCCTTAGTGGATCTCCCTGACTGTAGTCTTCCTCATTCCAATCAATTCCCTTACATCCTTGGCAGAGTGATTTTCTGTAATAAAAATGCACTGTGCCATTTGTCTACTGAGATCCTACAAGGACTTTCCAGAGCTTTAAGATCTAGTGCAAACTTCTAACATGGGATTTCCTCGTCTCTGCTTAGTTTTTTAATCTATTCTCTAGTTGTCCTAATTCTTTCACTCATTTCCAATTATCCACTACAGAAATAAATAGTTCCTAAGCACAAGGTATACATGAGAACCAGTAACTTCTGGGATTACAGAATTTTCCTGACCCTCATTGCACGTACAGTGGAGTAGGGGAGACAGATAATTTAAAAAGTTGACAAAATGATATCAGCTTGTGATCAGGACATTAAAAGAGACAAATTTCTGTCATTCAGAACAATGATGGGGGAGAGTAGTTTGTATTGTGTGGTCTAAGAAGGTCTCACTGAAATGATAATATTTAAACTGGGACTTACAAGAAGAGAAGGACTCCACCACATGAAGTCTTGAGGGTAAGACTATCCTAAGCGTAAAGAACATAAATTATAAATGTCTCAATGAGATAGAGTCTAGCAGGTTTTAGAAAGTGTCAGAAAGCCAATGAGGGAAGAGAAAAAGTAGTAGGAGGGATGGTATTAAAAGTAACTATTTGTAAATTCCCCCAAAAAGTGACACACTCTCGGGGCACCTGAGTGGCTCAGTCAGTTGAGCGTCTGACTTCCCATGATCTCACAGTTCGTGGGTTCAAGCCCCGCATCAGGCTCTGTGCTGATAGCTCGGAGCCTGGAGCCTGCTTCAGATTCTGTCTCCCTCTCTGCCCCTCCTCTGCTTGTACTCTGTCTCTTTCTCTCTCAAAAATAAATAAACATTTAAAAAGTAATAAGTGGCACACTCTCTATTACCACTTCTTCAGATTGATGATGATGATGATGGTGATGGTGATTATGTAAAAATCTTCCTTCTTTTCCCTGTGTCGGGTAAAATTCTACTCTTCTTTCAAATTCCTTTGGGACAGCGGGAGTAAGTACTCCTCTGTCTTCTCATCTGACACTGTGAATGACTTTGATAGTAATTACCACATCTAATGTGACTTCTTGTTTGCTTCCCGCATCAGACTCAATTCCCTGTAAAGGCTTAGAGTGGAACTCATTCATCCTTAAAACAACCATGTCCAACAGAGTCCCCTGTTTCCTTAGAACCTAACAAGCACTTGTTGGACAAATGGGTGAATGAATAAAGACATTCTCCTCCTCCAACTGTATGATGGTTAAAACATATAAAAGAATTAGGAATAAAAGAGGAGAGAAGAAAGGTCTGTGCTGTTGGTGTGATGTTTCACTTGGTTCAGTCACACTGTGAGGCGAGGGCTGTCATTCTGTTCTCTAGGGCAGAGGGAACACAGGGGAGAGCGGGAAGTCACCCAAATCGCCTCTGGATGACGTTGTGGAGCTGGGATGTGACCAGGAACCTGGCTGCCTGAAAGGCCAGTGAGGCTCCTGTCTTGCAAACTGGACTTGGAAATAAGAAGTAACACTTTCTGACATACTTGGGCATTCACACGTACAGGCTACAGATATGTTCTTGGTGTTAGGATTTGATTAAATCCGGTGTCTCTGTGGCTCATTGTCACCTCATTCAGGTGTCTGCTAAAATGTCCCTTTGTGGAAAATGCCTCATGCCCTGAGCCCAGGTTAAGGGAAACCTCACCATCCTTCTCTAGACCCTCGTTTCCAGGCTTTTTAAAATAACAGCTGTGCCCATCTGGCATTTTCTATTCATTTGCCTGCTCTTTATAATAGCAGAGCCTGGAACCCAGTACCTTTATGGAGCCCGTAATTTGGATGAGAGGGCTAATACATAGCTCTTTCGTCCTTCACAAAGTTTTCTCCGACCAATTAGAAATACGATGGGTGTTTTTCTCCTTTTATAAAACATAGTCCCCGTCTCCTAATAGCACGACTCTAATCTATTTGAACCTCTAACAATGAATAATGAGTTTCCATATCCTGCTCATTCAAGTATTTTATTTGGGGTTGCTTGTAAGGTGTGGAAGTTGGAAAAATACACTAAGTGAGATGAGGCTTCTTGTCTGTCACTGTATTCCATTTTGGCTACCAGTTAGAAATACGATGGGTGTTTTTCTCCTTTTATAAAACATAGTCCCCGTCTCCTAATAGCACGACTCTAATCTATTTGAACCTCTAACAATGAATAATGAGTTTCCATATCCTGCTCATTCAAATATTTTATTTGGGGTTGCTTGTAAGGTGTGGAAGTTGGAAAAATACACTAAGTGAGATGAGGCTTATTGTCTGTCTGTATTCCATTTTGGCTGCCTTTTTGTTTTGTCAACTACTTTTATGTTAAATCTTTTCTACCTACATGAAGGACACATGTTAACACACAGTACGGTAGATCTGAGTGCCTTACGTGCAAACTGATAGTTGATGTGAGATTGATGTGAAATACACTGAGATTGTCTGTACCCTAGCACCAAAAACATAATTCCATTTTACTGTATCTGCTAGGGGAGTGTACTGTACTTCCTTGAAAGAATTCCTGCATATTTCTAATTTGAATTTCTGCAAAGCACTCAAGGTGTTTCCACATGTGTATTTCAAATACAAGGAGACTTACCACACACTCTTTAAGAGGTTATTGTCTCTGAAATTGCAGCACATTTTAATAGGGTTGTTTTCCATCTATTCTTATTCCTTACCTTAACCTCACATCCATTTGAAATCCGTCGATGTGTCACATTCGGGATTTGTTACCAAGAGAAACTTAACTGTCAGGTTTCCTGTTCGCTTTTAGAGGATAAAGAATGCTGTGTAGCTTTTACTTATTATATGTGATAGATGAAGGAAAACAGCAAATGCAACAAATGTATAGAGGTAAATCTTTGGAAAGCGCTTTGGTGCCACCATGTGGTGAAAATGTGGTACTACCAAAAATATCTTGGGACAATTGGATTCTTCAAACATTCTACCTGCATACACGATTTTTGTTCCATTACCTTCCTAAGATCTAGCTCTCCCATTATCCTTGAAAAGGTGAATTTTTATTATAAAGTAAATCAAGGGAAGTCTCAGAAATTGATTTGGAGAACATTTAGCTTTTCAGCCTAAGTGCATGCTCTCTCTCTCTCTCTCTCTCCTCCCTTTGAATGCTAAATAGAGGGAAAGTCGTACCTTACAAGTTTCATTTAAGTATTTCCAATAAAAGAACATTATCTTTGAACTAAATCAATACCTCTTACTTGGATTTCCATCTTAGTACACAACTTCAGGCATGTGTATCTCTATGTTCTAATCAAAGACCATCATCTCTCTGTTTTTATTTACAAACATTAATATGGCTACGAACTGGGCACTATTCTAAGGAATCCACAAAAGTAACATTTAATCCTCTTGACAACGCTTTTTGGTAGGGACTATCAGCGCAACCATCGCCATCTTAACACAGATTCCACTTACCCCCTACTCTGCTCCCTCTTCTCTAGTAGATCCCCTCTCTTCACTGCACCTTATCATAGTTAACCTGCCCCTCAATCCTATCATTCTCTACCTTCTGCAGATTCTCTCACAGCTAATGTTCCCAGTGTACAGGCTCAGCCCTGTTTAGTTGTTTAGGTGATTCCAACCAGGGTAGGCGGGTCCGTGTCAGTAGCCACAGTATCATTCAGTACATTGGATCCATTATTAGTCATTTTGCTCCAAACCTAGATCCTGTTGTGCTAGGGACAAGCCCTGTAAATACTCAGATTATGTGGTGGTCTTATTCTCATTCCCTATTCTTTTGGCCCAACCAGCATGAGGTCCTGCCTCAGTAACCTAGCACACTGTGTCCCCAGTGGGGAAGAACACCACCCTGGATTCTGACCTCCTCTAAAACACTGAACTATGATGCTATGGCCGGTTGACATCAACCTTTCTCCTGAAATGCCCCAACTGCCAGGTTAAACCTACCGGAGTGAAGCTTAGATAGCCAGAGCTTTTTTGTGGAGTTAATTCCTCTGAAAGTAGTTCTTGTATAAGCTGGCCTCACACTTGTGTCTATTTTATCTCCTGACCCTCTCCTAACTCCTCCGCAGTACATATTAGGTTATTACGATTTCAGTAGCTTTTGCAAACAAATTGGCCCACGTCTTCTGCATTGCTCTCTGCTGTTCATCACCCTCACTTGTTTTGGGTGCTTCCCTATCCCCATCATGCTCCTGCACCCTCATACACATGTCAGATAGCCTCCTTTTCTTTAAAACGCTTCTGCTACTTTCCATCTTTCACAAAGATTTCTCTGCAAATTGACCTGAGGTGGAGAGTTTACATTCAATCATAGGAAATAAAATATATTGTTGCCAGCAAAAAATCCTTCCATTATTTGAGCAGGAACATGCCATAAGTACTAATGACCTTGCTGTTGAGAACAGCTCCTACCTGCAGTGTTTGGTTGCACATGTGCCTAAAAGTTTGGAATTGAGAAAGACTGAAGATGTTTTTTAATGTTGTTTTAATTACAAAAACACAAGAACATAGCTTTGGAACCTAGTATCATTCTGTGTATACAGAGAATAACTTAATATGAAGTACTGAATAAATTAATTGAATACCATTTTAATTCTCCCTCGAAGGTACCAATATGTTTTAAGTTTTTCTGTGCAGAAGTAAAGAACCTTTCCATTACATGCACATAATTCAAATGTGGTTGGTCTATGCTTCTAAATGTTTATCCAACCTAACTTTGCACAGCCAGGTATTCTTATACATGGCCCTGTGTTTTTGTACAGTTAATAGATGTTGTCTTGCGATAATGCACTTTTTTGCAAGAAGGGTATAAATATGACTAGTCACTAAAGAGCAATATACCATACGTGTGTATGTTTCAGGTCTATAACTATATAGAGGAAAAAACTCAGTGTGCTTTAGTGGAAAGATTTGGCGTCACAGAATCAAGTTCTAATTTTGCTCCTAACTGTATTAATGACTTATCAGCATTTTATTTCAATAAAAGTGTTTATGGAAGCTGAGAAAGTAATGCTCTCTTTCCAGAAGTGGTGTATTTGTGTGTGTGTGTGTGTGCGTGCTCACGCATGTGTAATGATGATACATCTAAAGTATCATGCATGTGACTGCTACCTTTTAGTTCTATACTGGATTTTTAAAACTTTTATAAATTTTAATTTTTAATTTTCATTTTTTAAATTTAGTTTCATAAAACGAAAACAGCATTTCTGTGTCTTCTTTTTTGTTCTTTCTTTTGTCTTCCCTAATTTTTCTTTTCTTCTGTTCCTCTTTTCTTCCCTCTTTTCCTCCTAAAAAGAAGTAGAATTTGTAGAAGCAGCAATATGCGTTACCTTTTTACAGACTAACTGCTTAATTTCCTTTGACTGTCTCTGGCCAGAGTACAGATAGGAACTGCGGTAATTCAGTACTAAAATTTGGGAACGTTTATAAAGGCAATTTTGGAAGGAGAGTAATTAAATATTAATTCAGACCCTCAAACTGATGTTTAAATTGCAGAAATACATCTCTGATGTTCCAGGTTAAAGACAAATCAGTTATGTATTGATTTAGCAAAATGACAGTTCAGGGAGAAGGAGCCTTTGTGCAGCGGAGGAAGGATGCTGGCCAGGTCAGCAGCCTGGGTGTGGTGCTGGGCGGGTCACTGACTGACCATTTGTCTCATGTTCCTGGACTGTGGAAAACTGGGTGTCCTTTTGCTCTCTCTGTTGCAGTTCTTGTGGGAATAAAAGGAGACAAATTCCGTACACCTGAACAGACTTTAGAAACTATGATGTACTCTAGCCATAGAATGATTTACATAAGTGTTGAGAAGGGTGCAATTCAGGATCCTTCTTCTCACTATACTAAGGGAAATTAACAATTTCCTTTCCTTTTTCCCTAACACGTATAACATGGAGGCCGACCTGTGATACTCTTTTATTAACGCAAAAAAATGTATCCATGGCCTCAACAGTCCCTGCTCTTAAAATGTCATTTACCAAAGATTATGAAAATATGTCTGTTTTCAGGGTTTTTTATAAATAAAACTTGGGGCGCCTGGGTGGCGCAGTCGGTTAGGCGTCCGACTTCAGCCAGGTCACGATCTCGCGGTCCGTGAGTTCGAGCCCCGCGTCGGGCTCTGGGCTGATGGCTCGGAGCCTGGAGCCTGTTTCTGATTCTGTGTCTCCCTCTCTCTCTGCCCCTCCCCCGTTCATGCTCTGTCTCTCTCTGTCCCAAAAATAAATAAACGTTGAAAAAAAAAAAATTAAAAAAAAAAAATAAATAAAACTTATTTTGTATTTAAAAGAAACAAGCCTCCTAAGGCCACTTAACTTCTTTTTAATTTAAATATTCACCTAGTTAATGAGTATCTGACTGGTAATCACCTTGTAAAAAGCATGAAAGTAATTTATGTTAAGAGACTGAAACATTGGTGACAGACCAATTTTTTTTTTTTAACGTTTATTTTATTTTTGGGACAGAGAGAGACAGAGCATGAACGGGGGAGGGGCAGAGAGAGAGGGAGACACAGAATCGGAAACAGGCTCCAGGCTCCGAGCCATCAGCCCAGAGCCTGACGCGGGGCTCGAACTCACGGACCGCGAGATCGTGACCTGGCTGAAGTCGGACGCTTAACCGACTGCGCCACCCAGGCGCCCCGGTGACAGACCAATTTTAAGGAAATATAATTGTATACATATATATGTGTGTGTATATATATATATATATATATATATATATATACATAACATCAAACCCATACAAATGGTGAAAATATGTATCTGTGATATAATTTCTAAGTCAAAATTGAGTGATGTTAAATCAGCAGTTAAAGATGTGCAGCCAATAGCCAAACACACTATCCAAATTGTTCTGAAGAAGTCTAGAGATCTCTTTAAGAGGCATGACATTGTACATTTGCTGTTGTATAATTCTGGGACACTTACTAGATCCAGAACTAATGTTTTGGGGGTATCATATTAAGACCTACAGTTTAAAACCTTTTTCCTTAGTATGGTTATGAAGGGAACCAATTCATAAACACACATTTGACTGATACTATTCATTCTTTATGCTAAGACATTTTCTGATTTACAAAGGATATTTCAGTAGCCTCTATTCATTTAAAATTTGAACTCGGGTCACGTATTCAAGAGTTTTCACAAATGGGTTTCTCCATGTCCGCAGCCCATAGACAGAATCCCCCACTATGTAAGCTCCACTGTCCTCTGCTCTGAAACTGTGGAAAGCAGGGCCCTTCAGTCAGCTTGGACAACTGTTTCACCTGCCCTGGATCCTGAGCTTTAGAGAGATCCACTCTGTCCTCGCTTGGCGAGGACCGTGTAGGTCCAAGGTGCGTGCCCTTACAACCCGTATCCTTCTTCTCAACAGGTGTTTCCCAAATGCTAAAGAGGGAAGGGCTCATTTTTGTCCCGCACTCTGTTAAGGATAATTTGATAACATACTATAAAAATAAATTCCTGCAAATCTAAAATTCATTTTAAAAGATATATAAATTGTAAGCCTTGAAGTGTTTTATTCTTAGCCTCAACAGACCTAAAATTACTCTAGCAAGTGGCTCTCAAGTTGCTAAGCTTTTACTCTTAATTTTTGTAGATATCTCCTTGAATTCAGGAAAAGTTTACAGACAGCAACCATGCATGGATACACGTTTAATGGCACCGTTTTAAACCACAGTCACAATACTCAAGACTCCACAATTCCCTATCCAAAGGCCCCACGCTGGCTCCAACATCCTCTCCTTCAGGTTCATTCTTCAGGTCATAACGAACCCCTCAGACTGACGGGTGGCCCAGGGACAGCTGTTGGTGGAGGTTGTGGGGTTGTGGCTGGAGCCTGGGTATTTGGGCCAAGGTGTCCTCCCATGAATCCTTGAGCCCTTCATGCAGGACTGTGCCTAGGATGAGAAGAGAGGGGCCCAGCACCCGGAAGCTCCTCTTTTTACTCTCTCGTCCCTCCCCCTGCAGATGTTAGGGTCAGGCTGAGTTAGCATTGCTGTTTTGTCAGCGCCCTGGGCCCCTGAGGGCTCTGCTACCACCCAATCCTGCTGTCCCTTGAGTCCAGTGTCGCTGGAGCAATCGTGTCTGCTCTCCTGCCTCACCTGCCTCTCCTGCCGCCTTCCCCAGGGCTGCAGGCATTCATATTCTAAGCAGTTGTTTCATAGTTCCACCCAGGGTCATTTCTGTTTCTTTGAGCATGATTCTGTTAGACTGTTAGGAGGTTCTTAAAGGGAAATAAAGTTTGCGATATCCTAAATTCACAACTTCCCAAGATTTTTGTAAGAATGACACAAATTTTCTGAATTCTGGCTGCTTGAACACCTCTTTGCAAAGCTGCCTCTGAAAGGTCTTTCGAAGGCTTTGACCATGGACCTAGCTCTGCCATAATTCCTCAGTTCCGTTTAAGTCAGCAGAGATGGGGTTGCTTATCTGCAAGGGGGCAGGCATTTCATTGAGCGCTGGGAGTATATGCTTCCTAAGACCAAGCCCATCCACTTACGGGGTGTACCATCTAATTGGCCTTTTTAAAACAGGTGTGGAATCTGAAGTCAGGATACTTGAAACATTACCCCAGATCTCACAGTTAGTGTGTGAAAGGAGGAGCCTCAAACCAGGATCTCAGCTCAGAGTCCAGTGACCTTTCCTATTATCATTCTGCCTCAAGCTAGCAAAAACTTCTCAATTGTGTCTGTCTTAGCATACTATGTGCATTCAAGAAGTCTATGTAATTAGGATTTGTTGGAGGCATGGAGTGGTGGGAGGAGTCAGGCTCAAATTTGAACACCATTTTCATTTACAGTTTCTCCTTAATCAGCTGAACCTCTCAACCTCAGTTTCCTTGCCTGTAAAACGGGAATCATATCTACTTCATAGTATTAAAGAATTAAAGATAATGACATACGTGAAAGTTCCTATCACTGATGCCATGTTATATTAGGAACTTGGCAAATGAGAATTCCTTTCTGATAGTTGTTCAGTTTTTGAAATCCAAACCCTTGAGCCCATGAGGTGTGTGAATGGTTAGGAATATTGGCTGGAGTATAAATTCACTGTAACTGGTGCCGGATTGACTACTGGATGTTTATCAATAGACTATTTTTGCAGGAATGGTTTTAGATTTACAGAAGATCGAGCAGGTACTTCAGAGTAGCCATATGATCCCAGCTCCCTCATGCAGTTTCCCCTCTTATGAGCATCTGATGTATTTGCTCCAATTAACGAACCAATATCGATCATTATTATTAACCAAAGTCATTCAGATTTCCTTAATTTTTACCTAATGCCTTTTTCCTATTCCAGGATGTCATCCAGGGTACCACATTACATTTTATTGCCTTATCTCTTTAGGATCCTTTTGGCTGTGACATTGTCTTAGACTTTCCTTGTTTTTGACGACCTTCATAGATTTGAAGAGTACTGATCATGTATATTGTAAGATGCCTTTCTACTGGATTTTGTCTGATGTTTTTACCATAATTATAGTTTTTTTTAATTTTTTTAATGTTTATTTTTTAGAGAGAGAGAGACAGAGTGTGAGTGGGGGGGAGGGCAGAGAAAGAGGGAGACCCAGAATCTGAAGCAGGCTCCAGGCTCCCAGCTGTCAGCACAGAGCTAGATGAAGGGTTTTAACTCACAAGCTGTGAGATCATGACCTGAGCTGAAGTCAGATGCTTAACCAACTGAGCCACCCAGGCACCCATCCATGGTTATAGATTTGTGAAAGGAAGACCACAGATGTAAAATGCTATTCTCATCACATCATACAAAGGTACATACTATCAACATATTTATAACTGTTGATGCTGACCTTTATCAACTGGCTGAAGTAGTTAGTGTTTGTCAGGCTTCTTCTTGTAAAGCTACTCCCCCCACTGCCCTGTGTTTTGTATTCTTTGGAGGGAAATCATTATGCATAGCCCACACTTAAGGAGTGGGGAGTTAGGCCCTCCCTTCTCTATTGTGAGGTATCTACCTAATGTAATTGTAAATTTTCTCCTGAATTTGTAAATTTATTCAACTGTTTATCTACATTTGTATTGAGTCATGGATGCTTATTTTATTTGGAGATTATAATCCAACAGTACTTTATTTTGTTACTCACGTTGTTCCAGCTTTGACCATTGGAAACACTTTCATTTGGTTTCTGTGTTCTGTGACATATCCCCGTCAGTGTGTACATGTATGTGTGTGTGTTGTGTTGTGTTTGTTTCTTTTGATACCTCCTAACTCCCTGACACTCCAAGATGCTCCAGGCTCATCTTGTCTGTTACCTGCCCCAGTACTGGCGTCAGCTGTTTCTGCAAAGAGCTTTTCCTGTTAATGGAGAATGGCAGCAGAAACCATGATCTAGGTACTAGGTGCCTTGTGGCTACCGGAATGCCATTTCTTATAGGCATGTGGATTTTAATGCCCACATTTGTGGTGTTGTTTTATCACAGGTTATCCTACTTGCAGAATATGGGAAATGATATTTTTAAGAACATACCACCGAGTGCTTTTTAGAAATATTTTATTCACATAGCGTTTTCTAGTAAATAAATATCTTGTGGTTTGATGTGTAGAAAATGCCATTAACTTCCTAGAAGTTATTATGTATATCAGAGCAGTAAAGTGATTATTTTTTAGATAATAATGCTGATATACACATTTTTTCCATTTTGCCAATACTTTTTCTTCCTAGGGTGACCGCATCTTAGTTTTTCTGGGACTGTGGTAGTTTCCAGAATGTATGACTTCGTGTTTGATTGATTGAGTGATCGATTGATTGATTGACTTTCAAATGATATGGCCTCTTTTTATTTTTATTTTTTTTATTATTTTAAGTAAGGTCCATGCCCACCATGGGGCTTGAACTCATGACCCTGAGATCAAGAGTCGCATGCTCTACTGAGTGAGCCAGCCAGGCACCCCAGGACTTTGTGTTTTAAAACAAGGAAAGCCCTGAGCAAGCACTGGTGATAGATGGCCAACCTCTACATAGCTGTTATAACAATTATCATTAGACATTAGGCATAGAGAGACATAGGCAGACATGCATAAGTATGTGTATGTAGTAGTTCAGTATATGCATATTTTCTGTATACTGTAGATATGTTATAATGTTGAGGACAGTTTAGAGACTTTCCTGTTATAGGCACATCTTTGTCAGTTCCCATTGCCTGTAATACAAAGTACTGTCATCCTGATAGACAAAATGTGGGATTTGTATTTTTGAGCTTGGACGATTTTTCTTATGTTTTTGATTATGTGTCTTTCTTTATTTTTTATTAAATTGACTATTCCCATTTTTAAGTTTATTTATTTATTTTAAGTATCGACTACAACTCAGCCTGAGGCTCGACCTCACAACCCCGAGATCAAGAGTCACATGTTATACCAACTGAGCAAGGTGCCTCTACTCATTCCCATTTTTTAAAAATTTGTATTTGTCCAGCTGTCTTACTAATAAGAACTCTTTTCATAATAATACTATTAGCCTGTCTTCTAGCAGACATTGAACTTTTTTCTCCCAGATAGTGCTTTGTCTGGCTTGCCATGTAGAAGATTTTATTTGAGGAATTTTTGTTTCTTTCTAGTAGTAAAAAGAATTTAGGATTTATTTATCTATTGTCTCTGGCTTTGGTGTAATTTGTGAGACTTAAAAATAGTGTTTTTTTGTTTTTTTTTGTTGTTGTTGTTGTTGTTACAAAAAACAGCACCAAAAATGGCCCATGTGGTTATCCGTGTAGTACCCAAGTCATGAATACCTGGCCATATCACTTCCAGGGATGGCAAATGTCACAGAATAACAGCAAAAAGGCATAGTCCCTGTGTCAAAGTCCCCCATTTGTAGGCTTTTTAATAGTCTGTACGGTGCTTATCTATGAGTCAGAACAAGACCACTAATGCTTTTTATAAAGCCAATAAACAGCCATTACCAGCCTGGGGAGGTAGCTACAAGAAAGGAAATAGATCCAATCTATTACTCTATCTCAGAAGGGAAACATGCAGGGACTCTAAAAATTAATAGGCTTCAATATTTCTTTTTGAGAGAATATGATTCTTTTATTTGAAGTATCTCATTTTCTTTTTATGACAACAATCTAGAAACTTTCAGAAAATGTATGTGTCTGTGCTACTTGTGAGTACTGTTCTGTGTGGTTTGGTGTAAAAGGGGAAATTACAAAAATCATTTAAATGTCCTCTGAATAAACAAGGGATAAAAAGAGTAAGACCACTTTTGTTCAATATGCTTGGAATAGCATTGCTAATGTCACTTTAAAATGCATGCTTATGAATCCACAGTGACACTGTACAAAAAAAAAATGTCACTGCATGTAAATTGCTTGTATTTTCCAGTAAATATAATTTAGTTACGGTAGTAAAATACACTGTGCAGAATGGATTCTGTTCACTCTTCCCTTTGAAGGTGGTTGCAAAGCATGTTTACTTGTGATCCAAGTTCATGGAGTGCAGAAGCTCTTGAAAAGATTAGGGGCTTATGAATTGCTTTAGGTAAAGAAGTTAATCAAATGCTAGAAAATATAAAATATCTGAGTAAACACATAATTTCAATATAAAAGATTTAAAGTGGGAAGAGTTATGCTTGTCTTACAGAATTACGGTCTGAAACCCTAAAGCCTCTATTTTCATAAGAACTGAAAATGAATCCTTTAAAAAAATCAATTTTAGTACAGTAAACTCTTAGTTGGAAACAGCAGAAACATAAAAGATACACTTCTTTAAAAATACATATCCCTGAACTTCTTACTTTCTATTGATTCTTTGAAGAAGTAACTGATTCTGAATGTAATCTCAAAATGTTGGCAGAAAGCTCATGTGATATTTTCTTGACTTTTGATGATAATAATCACGATAACAGCAGAACCTATTGAATACTCGCCATGTGCAAGACACTGACTCTTAAGTATCGTGCGTGTATTAATTAACTAAATCCCCGTAACAATCTCCTGAAGGAGCTGCTATTATTATTGCCATTTTAGATGAGGAAATTTAGACGTGGAGACGTTAAGTAAGTTACGGGAAGTCACACAGTAACTGGAGCAGATAGCAGTTCAATGGAAGTAACTGATAACTGGTCTCAGTAAACACAACTATAGAAGTCTGGAAAATAATAAAAAAGAGAGACATGTAACTGAGCCACTGACTAGTGTGACACAAAAAAAGTTATGAAAGAGTCTTCCTAACTTGTCAGTTATTGTTAGTTTTTAAGCTTTGAAACTTCATTTTAATGAGCAGAGATACTCCCTAGAGCAGTGACTCCTTAACTGTGGAATGTAAAAGAAATATGGATAAAAATACTATTGAAAATTAGGTTTCCAGGGGTGCCTGGGTGGCTCAGTCGGTTAAGCATCCTGTTTCAGCTCAGGTCCGTGCGTTCGAGTCCCGTGAGTTCAAGTCCCGCATTGGGGTCTGTGCTGACAGCTCAGACCCTGGAGCCTGTTTCAGATTCTGTGTCTTCCTCTCTATCTGACTCTCCCCTACTCATGCTCATGCTCATGCTCGCTCTCTCTCTCTCTCAAAAATAAATAAACATCAAAAAAATTTTTTAAAAAAAATTAGGTTTCCAAAGGACATCTCGGAAAGACACTTGAATTCTGCGTAACTAACAATAGGGGAACTACCGGCTCTATAAATTATGGAAAATTGACCCTGGAAGAAAATGCAGACAACACCGTAAGCCCATTCCTCATTTTCCAGATCAGGAACTGACTATAAAAGAAGAGAAATAATTGGCTCACAGCCACAGAGGGCTCATTGGTAGATGAACCTAGGTCCAGACTTAGATCACTGCCTCGAAAATTAGACTCTTCTCTCTCCCCTCTCCCCTCCAAAAAAAAATAATAATAATAAATAAATAAATAAATAAATAAATAAATAAAAATAAATAAGAAATAAATAAAAATCAGAAGCAAGCCTGAGATGTCAGGTGAGATTTACCCTGGAGAAGGCACAGAAGATTTTACCCGATCCTCCTGAGAGCTTTTCAGAGACCGGGTCACCCTACACTGAGCAGCAGGCATCCAGCACTCTGAGCTTCAAGGCCCTCACACCGTTCATCACTCCCTCACTCCCTTCTGAATCACTTTCCAGACCTACACTGAACTCTCCTCCCTGACAGGCTGTATATATCGTTTCTGTCTCTGAGCTCAGGGTCCATTTTTCTCCCATTTATGGCCCTGCTTTACCCTTTGGCAGAGCACTAACCATGCTTCTCACACTTTGCCTGACCCAACCCGTGCTAGAAGCAAAAAAGCAAAAGAAGCATCATTAGCAAAAACAAAAATGAAAAATAAATAATAAGCTTCCAAGGCTGTAGTCTTCAAGATCCCGAGTTAGTTGGCCCAGATGGAATTACCCACACTCTCAGGTGGGTTTGTTGTAAGCAGGACTGGGCAGCCTTTGTTTTCAGGGGTCTGCTGTCAGAGAGAACTGATGCCTTGTGGAGAAATCAGGGGAATTGCTTACAACCCATCTCAAAATGAAAAAGGGATCTACCTTACTAAAAGACGTGAGAAGAAACTCATTTGTAAATACAGCTAGCATTAGACAAACAGTATTCGTCAAAGTAAGTGGCAATGCATTTGAGAGCAAGTTAGGCAATATTTTAAGCCCCTGAATATCTTTTCTTACTGTTTATTTACTTTTGAGAGAGAGAGAGAGAGCACAAAGGAGAGGGGAAAGAGAGAGGGAGACAGAGTATCGATCCCAAGCTGTGCTGACGGCAGAGAGCCCGATGTGGGGCTTGAACTCACAAACCATGAGATCATGACCTGAGCTGAAGTGGAACACTTAACCGCCACCCAGGCGCCCCTGAATAGCTTTGCCAATACTTACAGAAGCAGCAAAGTAGAAGCAATGAAGCCGTAACATAATAATAATGGCTCTGCTAAGCTAAAATTTACCATAACTTCCACGTGCCTGTCACTGCACTGAGTATCTTGCTGTATTATTTAATTTAGCAACTGTTATTTTCTCGATCTTGCAAGTGAAGATTCTGAGACTTAGAGAAGGCCCGTGACCTGCTCAGACTCACAAAGTAATGGACAAAGGGAAGATGTAGACCAGTTGCCGTCTGCCCGAGAACTTCCGGTCTGTATTAAGGCTTGTCAAAACTTGTGTGCACACCAGCCACCTGGGGATCTTGTTACAATGCAGATTCCCATTCAGGAGGTCTGGGTGGAGCCTGAACATCTGGTTTCTGCAAACCCGTCAAGCAATGCCAATGCTTTTGGTCAGAGCCAACTACATGATTTGCAGGGTCTGGTGCAAAATGAAAGTGTGGGGCCCCTGGTTAGTCATTTCTGAACTGCAGAGCATTTAATCAAGTCTTTCTTCGCATAGCGTCTGTGCCAATGCCCAGGTTATAGGACCTTGGCACCCGCCCTCCACACTGGGAGCAGCAGTGCAGAAATCACTCTGACTTGTAAGTCTGTCTTGTTCCTGTCTTGTTCCTGGATGTAGCTACTGCTCTTCATAAATGCTTGGCAGTAGTGGGAGGTGAGCAAATATCTTTTATAAATGAATTTTGTTTTAATTTTAGCGATACATTATAAATAAATGATTTCCATGCTTATCTCTCGCATGAGATTTTCTCAAGTTCACGCACCTACTGTGCTTGGCTCATAGAATTTACTTGACCTAATTTAGATTCTTCTTTCGAGATCTTCCTTAACTTCTTTAGCTTCATTTTCTTAATCTTATCATATTTGTGGTATCCTTTCTTACAACTTACAGAATTCTGGTTGACCCCGTACGATAACATACAGGAAAGAAAGCCTTTTAAAAACTTACAATGCCTTACACAAGCAAAATATTAGTATCATTATAGGTTTTACGGTCTCTCAAATATTTTCCTAATTTACGCAGAATCATTTGGAGGTCAGAAGTCTCTGCAGGTTTTACTTAGAATAATTTGCTTCAGAACCCTTGAGAGATGCCATATATAAAGTTTGCTATTTCTACTATAACAGCTCCAGAATTTGAGGCCTACCAGGTAACTTCCGTCTTTGGACCACATTGTATAGGATTTTGAGTTAAGAAGTCTTCCCTTTCAAGTTAATAGCTCTACAATTTACCAACTCTTGTAAGCTAATGTGGGTGTTAAGCCTCAGTGTTCTCATATGTAAAATGAGATCCATTAATGGAGCACCTCCCACATAGAATTGATATAATAAGCATTATTGTTTGTTAGGGTGAATTTTCCAAGATAATAAATTTAAAATACTCTCTCTGTGCCGGGCACACAATAAGGACTCAGTTGTGGCTGTTGCTGTTAATATTAGTATTAGCGTTACCGTCCATGCAGGTATCAATGTTGGTGTCAGAATTGATCTTACAAGAACATAGAAAAAGTCTGTCTACTCTCAGATTTTGTGCTAAAATTGTAGCAATAAAATCACAAAGACCACCAGGCAACACAGATCTTCCCTGACTTGAGATTGCTTTGCAGAATCTGGAAAACACGTAGAGATGGAATCAGGCACGTAATGGTCCCTGTTCTTTCCATCTTCCCCATCTCTCCAGGTAGACACTGGTGCTACCTCTTCCATCTTCCTCAAGAATAGTTTTCTTAGCTTACCACTAGAATTGTTTATAGGTTCTTAGATGTTTAAATCTGGAAGGGACCTCGGATGCCTTTAATTCGACTTCTTATTTCTGCATATGGCTGTAAACTCAGAGTGAGCAAGCTTTAGTAAAAGAGGGAGGTCCATGGCCAGATATTTCTTCCCTTCTTTCCTTTTTTCATTTTCTTTCTTTCTTTTTTTTTTTTTTTTTTTGAAAACACTTACATATTTTAGAGGGTAAGGAGCAGGCTAAGTATGTGTTGCACATGGCATTTCCTGGCCGTGGTAAAACAGCATCTCTGTGATGCCTGCCCTTGAAGAATGACAACATAAATTACTGTAAGATCAGTAGAGGCAGAAGCCACAATGCCTTTCCTTGTGTGCTATGATATTTTCAGTCTTCCTCACAGAGCCTGGAAGCTAATAGGCGTTTCAAAAATCTTATTAAATAAATATAATCACATTTCCTTTTTACATAGAACCATCTTATGAAGTTCTATTTTAAGATATTTGTAATATTTTGTGGAAATTTTTAAGATTGACTATTATTCTTTTCCTATACTCTTTTATTAAACTGAGTTCACTTCACTTGATTTAACTAGTCCTGGGGAACTGTTACGGATTCTTTTTCACTTATTTGCTTTTATTTTCCAACTGCATCAGCTTTCAACTGCCTCTTTCTCTGCTGTCATATTTTTAAACATGTTTTAGAAAAATAAAAAGAGGGGCACCTGGGTGGCTCAGTCGGTTAAGCATCCGACTTTGGCTCAGGTCATGATCTCACAGTTTGTGGGTTTGAGCCCCGCATCGGGCTCTGTGCTGACAGCTCAGAGCCTGGAGCCTGCTTCTGATTCTGTGTCTCCCTCCCTCTCTGCCCCTCCCCTGCTCGTGCTGTCTGTCTGTCTGTCTCTCTCTCTCTCTCAAAAATAAATAAATGTAAAAAAAATTAAAAGAAAAAAGAAAAAGAGAAAGAGAAAAGTAAAGGAAAACCAGAGAGGTGGTTAGTGGTTAGCATGGGCTTTTGCACAAGTAGCTTGTCAATGTCAGTATGAATTTATATGCTACTTTGTTCCAGAAAAGAACACTAACTGCTTACACTCTCACTAAAAGTTTTGTAAACTTAAATTAAGTTGTAGTAGCTAGCTTAAACAATCTACAACTACTTGGAAGTCAATAGGTTCTACCAGAACCTGACTGTAGAACTTTCATAAAGCACACAAATTTGTAAAACCAATTTCACTGCTAAAGCAAAGGGTTTTTAATTACGTCACTGTTTGCTGTACTAATTTAGACGATAGCGGGCAGTAACCCTAAGGAAGCCAAGAGGATTACTGGAAAGCGTGGGTTCTAAATCCCGCCCCCACCAAGGCATGACTATTACAGGTACATGTAATGTCAAGCCTGTGTAAATCCCTAAAGCTCTGAGCGTTAATTCAACCATTATTTTCAGGTTCTTTTTCTGTGAAATTAATCATCTTTGGTCCCTTAGCAAAAGCTTCTCTAGTCATAGCCATTTACTATTCCTGAAGGTATATCTGCATAATTATTGTTAATAGCATCAATAAGTTCATTTAAATGTTTTAGTTAGAAACTTAAATTCATAGGATTAATCAGAAGAGGCCATGGTGAATTAATATTATTGCATCAATAGTAGAATTTGGAGAGAAGAATCCAAGGTAAAAGTAGTAATGTGTGAAAATTGGCGCTTTGTTGCTATAAGAATGAAAGGAACGATGTGTTTGATGCCATGAAGCAGAGAGAGCAGTGGGTGGCAATCCTAGAGAGAAGCAAGGGAAAAGCTTAAGTTATATTTTAGCGTGAAAGGCTTGTTCAAAATTTATTCTAGGAAGAATATAGAAGTGTTTGCTTTATTGGTAATGTCAAATAAATCTCAAGAGTGATTTTCCTTGAGCCCAGAATTCAGTCTCAGACGTGAACATTCATTATTTTGGGGGGCCAGACTATGTTCAGACTTAGGAAATTTTAGAACTTAATCAGGGCCATTGACCTCTGAGCTGATTTTTACAGGGTTGTCATCATTTCCTAGGGGAAAAAAATGGCAGCAACAGATGTGGGAGAGGAAGAATGTCCTTAGAGTTAATGTGTCCAGGGGTCAGGTCATATGCTCAACACAATCTCATGTGCATTAGTATAATTTTTCTAGAGAAATCCCCTTTAAAGTTCATAAAATAAGTCCCTGTCTAATTTCCTTACTGTCCTATGGGAAAGATCAAAACACCAATATGGATGGACTCTCCCAACATAAAGTCCTGTGGGTCATGAAAAGTCCATGTAGAAAATAATGGGGAAAAAAGGAAGCAGAAATACTTTTTCATTTAAAAAATAGACATCCTTGTTTCAAGTAATAAGATTTGAGGTTTACATCCCAAGTTGTGACCTGTGGAAAAAACTTTAAGTGGATTGATTTGTTTGTATGATCTGAAGTCTTATGAAAAATGAGAATTATACACTTCGCTTTATGACATAATCAGGGTAAAATTTTAAATAGATTTGTCTTTTTAAAGGAGAGTACACATCACAATGCTTAAAAATTCAAGTTACTGGGGCACCTGGGTGGCTCAGTTGGTTGAGCATCTGACTTTGGCTCAGGTCATGATCTCACAGTTTGTGAGTTCAAGCCCCATGTTGGGCTCTGTGCTGACAGCTCAGAGCTCAGAGCCTGGAGCCTGCTTTGGATTCTGTGTCTCCCTCCCTCTTTGCCCCTCCCCTGCTTGTGCTCTCTCTCTCTGTCTCAAAAATAAACATTAAATTTTTTTTTTTAAATTCAAGTTACTTATGGCTAACTAAAAGTCAATTACAATATGCACAGTTCTCAACAAGCAAATGCTAATAATGGTGATAGCTCTAACAGAAATTTAAGTGTGTCTTTGAAGAAAGAACTTGCTCTTACTTTTATTCTGTCTTCAAATATTAGTTCAGTTTCATTCCTCAACTATGACATGGTGTTAGATTTGTTCTTTTATTTATTGTTTAAATCTTCAATGGTAGCAAGTTGTTCATTAGGAAAAGCATTAATGAGCCAGATTATATTATTCTAGAAGTATGAAACATCATTTTGAGCTAGCTATTATTTCACCACATGAAATAATAATTATTACCCATATTCAACTTTAAAAGGCATTCCTTGCTATTTATGGGAGGTTTGGTGGTGAGGATAGATGTGTTTGTGAAATTAATAAACCCTTAAATTAGTATTTTGAAAAAGATTTTACTCGGGTCTCCCTATTGCCCAGTGGTAAGTCACCAATAGTAAGCAGAATTCAGTTCTCTTAATATTGAGATCATTACTGACCTTGATAGTTCTTTTAGAAAAGTATGGGGAGAGTATTCTCAACTTGAGTGCATTAAGGAGAGAGTGAGAACATGGGATCAAGAGGTGAGAACGTGGAATCAAGGATTACAAACAGCTCTTGGAAGGATTTTTGTCATTCACTTCAATTAGCGCATGAGGACAGAACATAAGTTAGTGTTGGACATACTGACTTACAGCTGCGTGGGGAAATTCCAAGCTGCCACCAGGCAGCTATATCTGTGTGCCTACATTGTGTTAATTCTGCCTTGTTTTACCCTCTGAATGATTAGCCAGCAAAATTCTGTCCCTCTAAGGAACACAGAAAATGGACTTCCGTTCTCTACTGCTGCTGTATTATTAGTTTCTGGCCACACGATGGAGCCCTTTCTTCACATTTCCTCATTCTGATGTTTCTGTTAAAATTTATCCAAGTAAATATTAGATGTAATAAAAGACCTTTAAACTACTAGAATATTCCTCTAAAAATTTAGGATCTGTTTGACAAGGAAAATGAAATTCAGTGAGTATTCATGCCAGCCACAGAGTATTTCAGATGAAATTTGAGATTGCTATAAAATATTAATTCAGGAATATTGATTTTAATAATTCCTTAAAAAGACACTGAAAAAGCATAAATATATAACTCCCTGAGAACATAGTACTGTTTAATAATGATTAATTTAATACAAACTTTGCAAGTCTGGATTAAGTTTTGAATGTAGTTAAAATAGGAGAATGACTATACACATATTATCGTTATTATATATATGTTTCTGCCCAGGTTTTACATGTTTTTAATGTTTATTTATTTTTGAGAGAGAGCGCAAGTCGGGGAAGGGAAGAGAGAGAGAGAGAGAGAGAGAGAGAGAATCTAAAGCAGGCTCCAGGCTCTGAGCTGTCAGCACAGAGTCCAACATGGGGCTTGCACCCAAGGACGCTAGATCGTGACTTGAGCTGAAGTCGGACGCTGACTGACTGAGCCACCCAGGCAACCCCGCCAGTTTTAATATATATTATCAGAGTTTATCAGCCTTTGACCTTTTATCAGTAATGTTTTAGAATAAAATAATACCTTAGCTACTGGTATTGGTGAGCACCTTACAGTTTGCTATGTTTTCATAAGCTTTATTTCATGGGCTGCTCAAGGACCAACCAAATCCCTATTCCAGGGAAAATTTAAACACCTGACTGATTCTGGACAAAGTAAAAAATCAGTATCATTACCTCTTTTCACCTTCCTATTTACATTACCCTTGTTTTTTAACAATGTATCTCTATATTATATCCTAAGTATGTTACAATGCTTTTAAATTATTGCAGCAATAGAAGGATGGTTCTTGCATTTCTGGACTGGATTGAATGACCTAAAAAGGGCTTCTGAAATCTTAAAATTTAGCATTCCTCTCTCCGGTCGAAAGTTCCCCTTTTTGTTTTTTAGGTGGAACAATTCTTTGGGAATAATCCCTCTCCTAGACTGGGATACTTTTCCAGTTTTCAGAATTTGGGTCTCTGATTCTCCTCTTGTAAGTGACATTTGAGGAAGCCTCAGTGGTAATGCATTCATTCTTAACTCATTCTCACCTTGCTCTCGGTTGCGGGGTGGGGGTGGGGGTGGGGGGTGGGGGGTGGGGTGGTGGGGGGGAAAGCCTCGTTGAATTCACCCACTGGCCAGATTGACAGTTTAGTGAATAATTTTTAGTTTTTCCTCATAGAATCTCTCACTGATACAGATAACGTTTCTTTCTTCCTGAAACATCGTCTTCTCCGAGGTTTCCTACTACATTTCAGGCCACTCTTTCTCAGGTCCCTTTCCCTGTCTCCTTCACTTCGGATTTTGTATTCTCATAAGTAACAGTTTTATTTCCCTAACTCAGACCTCTTCTCTAAGCTCATAATATTACAGCTGAAATTGAATCATGGTACCATCATCCATCCTCTCATTTGTTCAAGTCAGAAAGCTGACTCCCCTTTCTCTTGAACACCACACCCTCTCCAGTCCATTAGCATACCTTGTCAGTCCTGTTTCAAATTATACAACCACTAAATTAACTTCTTTCTGTGTCCATTGCCAGCAACTGATCCACTTAAGACTACACTGTTAACCTCCTAATTAGTGCAAAGTCTTTCTCTCTTCCCCATCTTTTCACTCCATTCTCTAGAAGCTCAAAGTAATTTTATAAAAATATAAACATGAAGCCACCTAATGAGCAAAAACCCTTCAATGGCTTTTGGATACAGAATAAAATCCTCACTGCTAACCGGTTAGTGTGGTATAAATGGTACTTACCTCTTCTCCTTTATCTCAAGTCGCTGTTCCCTCTTCTCATTATTTTACAGCCACCAGCCTTGATGCATCTTCTCAGCTCACAGAATATTTCCTTCCAGCACAGGATGTACTAAGATGCATTCCCTGTGGCTCTTTCTCATCCTTCAAGTTGCAAATTAAGTAATACCTCTTTAGAACAGCCTTCCTGAGTACCCACTGCGATTTCCACTAGGCTTAATTGTTTGTTTTCTTTATAGTACTTCCTGCTTTTGTCGGCACTTGTCTTCTTCCCTAGTTATAGTATAAATGCCTTTGAAGATAGACCAACAGCTTTTGCTCACTACCACATTTAAATCCTACATAATAGGTCATTATTAATGTTCACTGAAAGAGTAAGTAGGTGTTCTTTCGTGTGTATATACATATACGTATACTATACATATACACGTATACATATATACACGTATACATATATATATACACATATACACGTATACATATATACACGTATGCATATATATATGTATACGTGTATATATGTATACGTGTATGTGTATATGTATATGTGTATGTATATACGTATATATACATATACACGTATATGTATATATGTACATATACACATATACGCATATATATACATATGTACATATATATGCCAGCCCACATGGCAGTTAAATTCTGAAGAATTCACTATGGAAAATGACAAGCAAGATTATGAAGTTTTATTGACAAACACGTTGAAAGAGTCAGCTGCAGATGGGGAGGATCAGTTAGCTCGGAGATGCCAAAGAAAACCCCAAGTGTGAAGAGACGGGGGAGAGAGAGAAGCCTAATGGAAAAGACATAGCATTTTACATGACAGCACACAATCTTAGATTGAAAGATGAAGGACATTTGGCAAAAGTAGAGAGAAGAACAAAAATATGAATGGTGAAGGTTCCCATTTCAGTGGACTGGCCAGTAAGAGAAATATGGAAGGTAATTTTCTGAGATCAGGGAACTGGTATATAATTGCAATTATTGACATCTTGATTACCCCAATTGCTGATTGACTCGGCGAAAAGCAGGGCACTTGATGATGTGTAGGACTTTAGCTCAGAATGATAATCTACTGGAGATGACTGCACAAAGAATCTAGTCTGTTACTGTTACTTCTTAATCCCTTCCCTGGTTTTTCTCAGTGGCACATATCATCTTCTAATACTAGGTAACATTTGTTTTACCATCGTCTGTCATGCTCTATTAGTGCGTGTGCTCTAATAAGGCGGGAATTTTTGTCTATTTCGTTCAGCCCTATATTTCCTGTATCTAGATAGTAGATGCGGAATAAACATTTGCTGAGTGGCTGGAAATAAAAATGAGCTCCAGTATTTTACCTCCATGTTGGAAAATATTAAAGAGGAAATAATTAGGAGAGTGTGGGAAGAATACTTCAAAAATGTGCATACACTTAGGCTTGGAAACTATTTCTGGGTGTCCATCCTAGGGAAAAAAGCAAGCGTACAAGGATGTTCATTGAAATGTTTTTATAATATAATAAATGAGACCTAGCAATCCTCAAAAATAGCAAATTCCTTTTTTTTTTCCTGTTGAAGAAAAACCCATTTAATGAAAGAATTCACCCAAAATTGTAGGCTCTGTTTGGTACTTAACAGTATTTAATTTACAAGTTTTACTAAATTCTATTTTGTTAACTTTACCCATCATCATAAGAGTGACCTTAGAACTGATACACATCATCCCATGGCAGTTTGAAGGGCCTGTGGTCACCAACACGCTTGGACCTCTAACATCTGAGTATTAGCCAGTCATGAAACGTTTCCACGCTTTATTTTTTTTTAATTTTTTTTAACATTTATTCATTTTTGAGAGACAGAGAGAGACAGAGCATGAGCGGGGAAGGGGCAGAGAGAGGGAGACACAAAATCTGAAGCAGGCTCCAGGCTCTGAGCTGTCAGCACAGAGCCCAGCGCAGGGTTCGAACCCACAAACTGTGAGATCATGACCTGAGCGGAAGTGTGACGCTTCACTGACTGAACCACCCAGGCACCCCTCCACGATTTATTTTTTGAATACTTCAAATTTTCCACTTTAAGTTACTGAGTTAATAGCTACTCCATGTCAAGTCAAGGGACTGCTGAACGGGAACATTGAACATTTTGGGGTTTACAAAATACCTTTCATAGATGGTGCGACTGGGAAAATGACTCCATAACATGTCTATATCCTAGTTTCCAGAACCTGTGAATCAGTTACTGTGAATCCTGGCAAAGGGTCTTTGCTGATGTAATTTAAGTTAGAGACCTTAAGATAAGGAGATTACCCTGGAATATTCTCATGGGTCCCCTTTAATTACATGAGCTGTTAAAAGCAGAGAACTCTCTGGGGGCACCTGGGTGGCTCAGTCTGAGTGTATGACTTCGGCTCAGGTGGTGATTTCATGCTTCGTGAGGTTGAGCCCTGCATCAGTCTCTGTGCTGACAGCTTGGAGCCTGGAACCTGCTCCGGATCCTGTCTCCCTCTCTCCCTGCCTCTCCCCTGCTCACGCCCTGTGTCATTCTCTCTCTCTCTGAAAACTGAATAAACATAAAAAAATTTTTTGAAAACAGCAGAAAAGTCTCTCTGGATGGAGGAAGAACTGATGTAACAGGAGGGGAGGTCAGAGACATCTGAAATGGGGGAAGGACTCCAGGCACCATTGCTGGTTTAAATATAAGAGATGAAAATGAGGGATGCAGGAGGCTTTGAGCAGCTGAGAGAGGCTTCCAGCTGACACCCAGCAAGGAATGGAAGGAACCTCAGTCCTATAAATATAAGCAACTGGATTCTGGTAACCATCTGGATGAGCCTGGTAGCAGATTTGACCCCTGAGCCTAGGCCAGCTGACACCCTGATTTTAGCCTTGTGAAACCTGGAGCAGAGGAGCAAGGCTGGCTCACCTGGACTTCTGACCTACAGAAGTGTGAGATACTTAAGTCTGCTTGTTTTAAAGCACCAGAGTTTTGGCAATTTGTTATTGTGGCAATAAAAAATAAATACATAGATTAAATTATTTTCTCATATATACTAAATCAAAAAAAGAAAAGATACCGCCACAGGTAATGTAAGAGGGAAGATGTATGATTGTCCTGTTTTTAGGTTCTTGGACTTACTGTTTCCCCATCAAGTCATGAAGTAGCATTGGCCCAAGAAGCATAGTTGGTGTCAGGAAATGAAGAATAGTTCCCGTTGACCAGTTAACCTCAGTTAAAAGTCAGGAACAGGCGTTGTTTCCAGAAAGATCATCTTTTAAGGTGTGACTACTTTTTCTTGGTTTGTCCCTGATAGTTGTGCAATCACTGCCAGAGCACCAAACACAGCATCCTCATCCAGCAGCACGCAAAGGAAGACGAAGGCAATAGCACCTCTTGAGGAGAGGTGTAGATCCAACCTCACAAAATAAACAGGCTAGAAACATTTCCTCAATCTAATCCGGCAGTGTTTAAAAAAACAACAACAACAACACTATGTCAAAGAAGAATATTTGATACTTTTGCTAGTCCATTCCCATGATCCTCCCCCCCCTTCATTTGATCACCCGATTTATAACATTCAAAGCTAAAGTCCAGCAATGTACTAAATAAAAGTGGGGGAGGTATAGAATAAATATCTGACACAAAGGCACGTTAATAGCAGATTTCTTAAACAAATTCTGGAACATTCATACAGTGTAAACCTAAAGCAAACAAAAAAAATGTCATTGGGATGTAAAAATGTTTTGCTTATATTTCTTGGTGAAAACGAGGTTCAGATGATGGAACAGTATTATGCATAATAATAAACTGGAAAGTGTTAAATGAGAGTGATAACTACCATAGTCCTAGTTCCTAGCTCAATGACTGTTGCAGCATAGACATGACACACATTTATAAAGGAGAGCAGAGCTACAAATATTATCAGAAAAAAAGTAAATATTTTAGTAAATCTATCTGCATTTCCAAAGAATTAAATGCTGTAATACAGGAAGAAAAACTTGCACATGAGATTAGACTTTTTTTTTTTTAAATCAAGGAGTTTTGGATAGAATTAGAAGTCTGAAACATATAAATGTTTGTATTATCAATAGCTCAAGTGAAAATTGATCGCATACTGTTTCAATTGCTGTAGCTTTATAATACATTTTGAAATAAGGAACTCTCTTCTTTCTCCAGACTGTTTTAGCTATTTGGGGTCCCTTGTGGTTCCAGAAGAATTTTAGAATTATTTTCTCTATTTGTGTAAAAAATGTCATTGGAATTATAGTAAGAATTGCCTTGCATTTGTACATTGCTTTGGGCAGTATGGACATTTTGACAATTTTAAGTCTTCCAATCCATGAACATAGAATGTCTTTCCATTTACTTTTGTCTCCTTTAATTTCTTTCATCAATGTTTTGCAGTCTTCAGTGTGTAGGTCTTTCACTGTTTCACAAGTTTATTCCTATGCATTTGTTATTTTTGACATTTTGCAAATGGGATTGCTTTCTTCATTTCTTTTTTAGATAGTTTCTTGTTAGGGTATAGAAATGCTACTGGAAGGAAGACAGGCATATAAACCAATGGTACAGAATAGAGAATCTAGACATAAACCCACACATATACAGTCAACTCATCTTTAACAAGAGTTCCAAGAAAACACAATTGGAAAAGAATAGTCCGTGTCTTCAACAAACAGTGTTGGGAAAATTGGATATCCATATGCAAATGAATGAATTTGGATCCTTATTTTATACCATACACAAAATGGAACTCAAAATGGACCAAAAACTTAAACATAAGACCTGAAACTGTAAAACTCTTAGAGGAAAACAAGAAGCTTCGTGACATTGGTCTTGGTAAGGATCTCCTGGCTGAGACACCAATAACACAGGCAAGAACAGCAAAAATAAACAAGTATGCATCAAATTTAAAAGCTTCTGTACAGCAAAGGGAATAATCAACAGAGTAAAAAGGCAACCTAAATAATGAGGGAAAATATTTATAAATCATGGATCTTATAAGGGCTAATATCGAAAATATATAAGGAATTCCTTCAAATCAAGAACAGCAACAGTGACAAAAAAATAATGAAAAACAACCAATAAACAAAGAATCAAAAATAGGCAAAGGACCTAAATAAACAGTTCTCCATAGAAGACATACAAATGACCAACACGTATATGAAGGGGTACTCAACTCATAAGTCAGGAAAATGGCAAACTAAAGCCACAATGAGATATCACCTCACATCTGTTAGGATGGGTGTTATCAAACAAACAAAATGTAACAAGTGTAGGTAAATATGTGGAGAAATTGGAACCCTGACACATCGTTGGTGGGAATGTAAAATGGTACAGCCACTGTTAAAAACATATGGAGGTTCCTTAAAGAATTAAAAACAGAACTACCATATGATTTGGCATCCCATTCTTGGGTGTTTATCCAAAAGAAGTTAAATCCAGATCTCAAAGAGATATTTAAATTCCCATGTTGATTGCAGCATTATTCATGATAGTCTAGATGTGGCAATAACTTAAACATCCATTGATGGATGAATCCATGAAGAAAATCGGGCATACACATGCAATGGGACATTATTCAGCTTTAAAAAAAGACATCCTGCCATATATGGTCACATGGATGAACCTGTAGGACATTATGCTAAGTGAAATAAATCATCCATAGAGGTAAAATACTGAAAAATTCTACTAAGATGAAGAATTTAAAATAGCTAAACAGATTGAAGTAGAGGGTAGAATGGCTGTTGCTAGGGGTTAAAGGAAAGGGAAAGTGGGAGTTTCTATTCAGTGGGATAAAGAGTTAGTTACACAAGATGATTAAGCTCTAGAGATCTGCTGTTCTATGTTGTGCTTATAATTAACCACACTATATTGTACACTTAAAAATTTGTTGAGGATTAATCTCATGTGTTCTTACTGGAATAAAAAATTATTGTATAAACACCAGACTGATGAACTTGACACTAATCCCAAGTAAAATTCTAAAAGACATAGAAGGTTTTAAGAACATTCTAGAAGAAAAGTGGTGACCATAAGACGATGAGATCACAGTTCTCACACCGTATTTCCTTTTCTGATAGCATCCCTAAGTTGACAAATTAGATGAACATATTTTTAACATCTCTGCATTTCAACAATATCCAAATGATTTTCTTTTTTGATTACTGAAAATACAATAGGATTCATATTTATTTACATCTATCACATAATATTTATATTATATAATAATATAAAGATACACAATCTACCCTTTATCTTTCTGTCTGAACTTGACATTTAGTATATTCCAGTATAGTAGTGACCTTGACTTACTCTAGCTAAAAGCAAAGTTAAATGCTATTATTTTGTAAAGTACTGCACAGAGACTATTTAGAAGATAGTTTGTGGAAAGCCTTATGAATATCTCCAAAGAAGCATTATTTTGAATAAGAATGAAGGAAAGCTTTTCCCAGAGGAACACACAGTGTTTTCATCTCAGTGACATTGAATTCCCACTACACATACTCCTGTAGCCTTAATTAAGTAACTGACTCAATATGGTACTATTTTGGGAGCAAAACTCTGTAATGTCTTAATGCCATGTGTATCACATTTCCATTCAAAATGGAATAGATTTCAGTGTAAATATCTATCTCACAAATGTTTATGATAGTAACACTAAATGGATGCACTTCCTCTGGTCATAAAATTGTGGAGAGTTTATGCATAGACTTAGATAGCATAAATTAATATCTTCACTACAACTGATAGAACTGGACTTCTTTTCCCTGAATACTAAGTGTGGTTGTTAGAATCCTAGAGACTGGGCTTGGAATGAATCTCCTTTTAATGCACTTTCCTAGACATATGCTATAAACTATATTTGCATCACTTCAAAATATTCTGTTTTAGAAATAAAATTCATAGCTAGATAAATCACAAACTGATGACCCCTAGAGTTTGGATGTTAGAGGATGACTATGTATCACATCAGGTAAATAAAGTAGAGACTGAATCTTTCTTTCTTTGGTTGTTTTTCCTTGTTCTTTATTTTTAGCTGCACAATTTGAAATACAAAAGATAGCTGTTTCAATAAAAAATTATATTTTATTTTATTACTATTTTTATTTTAGAGAGAAAGGTGGAAGGAGGGGCAGGGGGAAAGAGAAAATATTAAACAGGCTTCATGCTCAGCTTGGAGCCTGGCACCAGGCTCTATCCCACAATGCCGGGATTAAGATCTAAGCCAAAATCAGCAGTAGGACGCTCAACTGACTGAGCCACCCAGGCACCCCAAAAATCACATTTTAAAATATACTTGAGTGGCTCCGGGATGGCTCAGTTAAGCATCCAAATCTTGATTTTGGCTCAGGTCATGATCCCATGGTCATGAGATCAAGCCCTGCATCAATCTCTGTGCTGACAGTACAGACAGAGCCTGCTTGGGATTCTCTCTCCCTCTCTGTCTCTCTCTCAATCTCTCTGTCTCTGTCTCTCTCTCCCCCCCCTCAGTCCTCCCCCACTCACATATGTGCACTCTCATAATAAATAAGCATTTTAAAAATAAAATAAATAAATGTATTTGATGTTTGATTGAAATACAGTAACTTCACAAAACAATGCCTTGATCAATTTTATAGATAAAATTTTTTGGGGGGTAAAAATATTTGCTTTTAAGATAAGAGAGGATAGTAATACATCATGGATACCAACAAGAACAATGACAACTTAAAAACAGGCTATGAGTCAATACTAGCTAAAGATTAAATTTCAAGTGATGTTTGGGAAATGAATAGCAAACAGCTTATTTTTGCAAAAATGCTAGCTTTACTGATCAAATCATTCCAAATTAAGGCAGATGAGTATGTGTGTGTCTCACACTGTTTTTGCTGTTAATACAGAGGCATCGTGGTGTTTGTTACAGTAAGAACTGTCAGAGACAGCCCCCACTTACAATTGTTTGGATTTGGAGCAAGTTACTTAACTATTTTTTTAAATTTTTTTTAATGTTTATTTATTTTTGAGAGAGACAGAGACAGAATGCGAGTGGGCTAGGGGCAGAGAGAGAGGGAGACACAGAAGCAGAGGCAGGCTCCAGGCTCTGAGCTGTCAGCACAGAGCCTGACGTGGCACCAGAACCCATGAACTGTGAGATCATGACCTGAGCCGAAGTCGGATGCTCAACCGACTGAGCCACCCAGGCACCCCAATTACTTAACTATTTTAAGCCTCATCTTCAAAACAATTCTAAGAAGTGTTGACCCACGGTCAAATGATATAATGAATATAAATAACTTAATCACAGTTCCTACCAAAATACCTCATTAGTCAGTGGCATCATCATAGTTGTAGTCGGAAAGATTGCAGATGAGATGAAGATCCAGCCTACTGTCAATTTTTACAAGATTAGGTTAGATTAGAATTTGTTATTATTAGATCTTTTTTTGTGCATGATTTTCAAATGGAAATGAGAAGTGCATATATAAATAACATCCTCTAGTCACATAGATTTATGTGCTGCCCCTAAACATATCCCCTTCATTTGTTTCTCTTTCTCCATGCTTTCGATTGACATCCTCTGTCTGCCAGCCGTATCTCCCCCTCTCTTCATATCTGCCTTCCCAAGGCTGTAATGTATTGATGAAAACCCAGCTGGCCCACTATACCTTCCATGAAGCCTTTTCAGATATCACAGTTTAAATAAATCTGTCCCTCTCTGTCATTCTTCAGGATTTGTCATTTATTTAATTTTTATAGCTGTTTATGAAATGTTTGTCTGCCCCATAACACTGTGAGCTATTGGAGCCAAAATACTACATGTACTCAATTTTATATTCTCCGTGGCTCATAACACAACCTGCCATACTCAATACATGTATTCATTGACCGCAAAATTTTCTAGCACTTTCTGTGTGGAAGCACTGAGGATACAACAATAAACAAGACATCTGTAATAATAGGTAATAATAACAAACAAATGCACTAAAGATTTTACTTCTCTAGTTGTCACATTTCCGGCAGCCTCTGCCATGAGGAACATAAATGTGAACCTGCAAAAAGGGGAAAGTCTCTAAATACCATTGAAAACAATTCTCATAAAGACCATGACTTACTCTGTAAGAAGCTCAGTACTCAGGTCAGAGTGTACTGACTTACTTAGTAATAGATTTAAAAATATGTTAAGGGATTAAATAATTAGTCATCTGTTTTCTCCTGGCAACCATCAGTTCTTTCTAGTTCCAAGGACCATAAATTATACCCAGAGTGAGTGGGAACCACTTGGAACAGACCCAATGAGAATATTCTAAAGTGTCAGTAGTTAAGGATGATATAGAAGAAATAACAGTAAGAATGGCAAGCTGGGCCTTTCACTGGGCCTTTTGACTATCTCCTTCCATGTCAATAAACTCTAAAGGGTTCATGTTGAATAGAAATAAACATCACCAAGGATGAGCATGGCTTGAACAAAGGGTCCTTTGTATCTATAAAATTATTCAGCATCAGCTAAGATGAAGACCAACAGCTATAGAAAGAAGTGACCACAAACAGTGACAGCGAACCACAGGGTTTCCACAAGGACTGAGGACCCCCTCCGCGTTGAGAACACTCTCAAATGTGTTTGTAAGCTCTCTTTACCAAAATAAGAATCCTATAACTACCTAGAAAGGATTTTTTTGGGGGGGGGAGTAAAGATAAAAATAGAATCCTATAACTACCTGGAAAGGATTTGGGGGGGTAAAGATAAAAATTTACTTAATATGGTTTTATAAATAATTAAAAGACATGTTCTATAATGTTGGGGAAGTTCAGCCATCAAGACCGAGGCTGATTGAAAAACATCAATTGGAGTAATAATAATAGAATTCAGTTATGCGTTCAGCAAGAACAGTGAGAATAGCAATACTTAGGAATAATTCCAAAATGCATTCTAATTTGAGATAGTATTGTTTGTTGAACCTGGAATTGGGATTATGGCATAAAATGGGAAGAGGATGACCAACCATATGCCTGGCTTCCTGTAAGTACTTAACAGGACCTAGAAGGTATTTGCTTTAGATTAATAATGGTCAAACAATATTCCAGTACATACTATGTACTGTCTACTACAAATTTAGCAGATGGTTAGACATTGAGTTCATCAACTTGAGATGCAGTTTTTGGAGTCATCACATGTAAATTATGGTTGAATACATAGAATAAGATACAGGCATCACCAGATAGAGTGAATATAAAATTCAGGGAATTTTAAATATAAAATTTAAAAAATTTAAAAAATATAAAATATAAAATATAAAATTGAATATAAAAGACAGGGAACCTCCTAGGAATTAAGTTTAAACAATGTGAACAATTCACTAAAAACTTTGGAAGGAAAGGTCAAAGAGATAGGAGGGAAACCATAGTGGAGTATATTACAGGTTGAGAAGAGAACTCCAAGGATTTGGGGGAGGTCAACATATTAAATTTGATAACTACTCCAATTTCTTTGAATTTGTTCTAATGATACCCAAATGGCGGGAAAATGGTATACCACTATGTTCCTTTAGCTTGGTTCTACTACACTTATTGAGTTGAAGCTTTTAACCCTATAAATTATAATTACAGTTTTATTTTTGACCCTGAAAAGTCCAGATGTATATATTAATTATGTAACTAGAGACAAGCTACTGTTTGGCAGATAATGATGGTGTAAGGGTATGGGAAGTAGTCATGATTCCTTATTTCTGCCATTTTGAAGTATCCATCCTATTTACTGAGAGTGGTGTTTTTTGAACATTAGTAATGAGCTAAGTAATATGTGAAATGTTTTATATATGTTTTCTCATTTAATTCTTACAATAATTCTATGAGGAAGTATGTTATATTATTACCCATATTTACTGAAGACAAAGTAAAACATGAAAGAATATTTAATTGATATGCTATTCTGGGTGAAGATAAAATAAATCCAATTATCTTACGCTTTACATCCTTTCCAATTTTTTTTTCTAGTGGCTGTCATGCCCTCTAAGTACTATTTTTACAGAAAAGCTATTCCTTTCATGACAGAGTTTTCAGGCTTTTTGTTTTCCTGGATAATTTTATTAGGATATGCTGTATGTGCACAATGATCTTTTATTAGCCATTTCTTGGTATAGTGTGTCAAGCACAATAATCACCTCTCTTATTGTGGAAACTCCAGTTCTACTGACATTGTATTCAGCTTTCTAGCAATTACATACACTGTTGAGAGATTTAAATAAAGGTCATAAAAGCCTGTATGTCTTTTCGTATAAAGTGAAATTATGTCAGCTTGTCCTTAGTTGTGAATAATTTGGGGGCCATTTGATATTTTTTTAGATCTACAAGATATAATAAAATGGCATGGTAAATATAGGAGAGACTTTATTCAACATAAGGCTTTTAGCATGATACCTGAAATATAGGTATTCAATAAATTAGCTTCTGTTACTATTAGTTTTCTGTTCTAGAGATGAAGAAGTGGGATAATACAGTTTCCTCACTCTCAACAGTTAACTTCATGCCATATGACCCCATCAGTGGATTTATTGCATCTTTGGCTTTGTTAGTCTGAACATGATTAAAACCACCTCTTGGCTTTCAGATAACCGTTTTTTTTTTTCAATTCTTTCATCCCATCCCATTCTTCCCAGTTTATTTGACCTATTTTTATAATATAGAGTGTACTTTTCCAACAGGAGTCGATTTGAGAGTCCTGTAGTATCACACGCCTTCTTAAGAACGTCTGTTTTTTCTTTCTTACTGATTAGGATTATCTGATCATATTACTAAAATTTACTTTGGCACACGTCCACCAAGAAACACCTTCCTTTTTAGTAGTATTGTCTAAAGGGATTATTCTGATATTTGCTCTGAAATTTCTGTAAGGTGCTCTCCTAAATTTAGAATTATGACTATTATCAGTGACTCCTTTCAAGATCATATAGATTCAAAGTGGAAACATGTTTCTCCTCTAGTTAGTTAAGTGCAAGCAAGTTGCTTTAGTACCTGCTTAAGATTCTGTCTCTCTCTCCCTCTGCCCCTCTCCCACACTCACGTGCTGTCTCGCTTTCTCTAAAATTAAAAAAGGAAAATACACACTTTTCATCTGTAAGTGTCCAGGTATCCAGAAGAAACCCTAACAGAGCTCTCCTCTTGTGGCACCTTGGTTTTGTCAGTTGGGTGCCCTGTGGCAGCACAGCACCACCATGTGCTCTGTCCATCTGGCCAGCCTGTATGTGTAACATTCCCCACAAGAATAGCACCTCACTTCCTCCTTTCATTGTCACCAGAATGTTCCTCTCCTTTTTCCACCCATTGATTCTTGGATCTTTTAGAAGTATTTATCTTGTTGACAAATGGTGCTATTCCACATTTTCTTTTTCAATTGGTTTCTTTTGCACAAAGAAAATCCTTCAGCCAGAGTGGCATGTATTTTTTTTAGAATGTGTGGAGAGAAAAAAATATATAGCAGTATTAAAGTGCATCTTCAAATCTATTTAAGGATAAGATAATATCTGTGTTCCTTGAAGAAAAACATCCTCACAGCTTCTTTCTCACCTTTTCACCCGAACAGAATGGCTGTATGTCCTGACTTTCTAACTATTCCGCTATTTCTTATCTTCATCCATGTGGAGCTTGAGTTTAGTGTCATATATGAAAATTAAAATAGGAATACAGTCAACCTGCTTTACCCCCCAAATATACATAGAGCTGTGGATGTATTTGGTAAAAATTGAATTATAATATTGATGGTTTCTGTACTTCAAGTTCCAGAATTCTATGAGTCTGTGATTCTCCCCTGTGAGACAGACAAAGTATTCTTTCACTTGTTATTTTAGTTATCACTAATTCACGTCACTGAAGGTCCTAAATGTACTGACATACCTAAACATGCTGAAATGTTATATACTTCTACTCTTCCATAGACGTACACACAATGAAAATAAGGAAATGGTTGAGGCGAAAGGAGAACTGTAAGGCTCAGTATTGGTCACTAATATATTTTATGGTTGCTTACCACATATTTGTTCTTATATTAATTCATTAATTTACGATGAGTTGGTAAATGAAAGGCAGGAATAGAAGTATGATGTATACCATGGTAACTAAAACTCTCTTGAGAGAGATGCGTTTATTCCTTTCTTAAATTTTACTACTACTCAATATAACAGTGTTTCTAACAATGAGGAATGGATGTCATTAGAGAAAACTGGAGCACCAAATTGTAGACATTTCATATAAACAACCACTATCAGATAGGACTATCAATTCAGTTTTTATTTTCTCTAGAATAGTTTTGCTTTTTTCAAACCAATATTCCTAAGTACTTAATAACATCAAAAGTTAGATTACGGGGCGCCTGGGTGGCGCAGTCGGTTAAGCGTCCGACTTCAGCCAGGTCACGATCTCGCGGTCCGTGAGTTCGAGCCCCGCGTCGGGCTCTGGGCTGATGGCTCAGAGCCTGGAGCCTGTTTCCGATTCTGTGTCTCCCTCTCTCTCTGCCCCTCCCCCGTTCATGCTCTGTCTCTCTCTGTCCCAAAAATAAATAAACGTTGAAAAAAAAAATTAAAAAAAAAAGTTAGATTTGACACTATTATTATTATTTATTGATATTATTATTGTTATTATTATTTACTATTACTAAATGTACACAAACATCAAGTGACTCTTTGCTGGAAGATATGCATTTTCTTCTGTTCTTACATGTGGCCTGCAAGGGCATATTATTCCCATTACACAGGTGAGAAAAACCAATTAGATTTATTCATTCATTTAACAACTATTTATTGAGCATTTACTGTGTATTAGGCTTTATTCTAAAAGTTTGACATATACAAATTAAAAATACAGCTAAAATTCTTTTCCTCATGGGCTGACATATAGTCGTAAATTTACTCAGTTATTAATACGTATAATAACTGAGTAAATTATATATTAGAAGTTCATACATTCTTTGGAAAAAAGAAAAAGTAGGTCAGTTGTAAGGAGATCTGCATTGCTGGAGTGATAGCAGGGTAATTTCAGCACTCTGAAGTTTATTCTTTCCTCAATGTTTTTGGCTTAAATTGAACTTCATCAGGCATCAGGGTACAATGTCTGCATTCTTGGGTTTCATCCTGTCTTACACATTCCTTTGGTTTTTAGCCTCTGAATCACTATATTTCAGGTTTATCTCTTGTATATAGCATAGAGTTTGGCTCTGCTTATCAGTCAATTTGAAAAATCCATTTTTGAAATTAAATGGGTATGCTGTAATCAAATTTATTGACATTACTAATATGGTGGATCTCAATTCTGTCATACTATCCTTTGCTGTAGTTGCTATATATATATATATATAATATATGTATATTATATATATATATATAAAATGTTACCTTATTTTTACTGTATTTTGTTCTCTGTGTTGTGTGTCCTTTCTCTTTGATATTGTTTGTTTCTTTGATTTGCTTCTGCTATATTTTATAATTGGTAAATATTTCTGTTTTAATGCTGGTGGTTACCTTTGTTTTAATACTTGTACAGTGATCTTAATTCCTTTTTTAAAGTCTTTTTTAAAATGTTTAGTATCTCTTCTGTCAGTTTTGCTATCTTTTGACTCCCACCTAATACAGGTGAGATACAATAGCCGATGAACCAATTCTACTTTCTTCTCTCCTCCATTTTCTGTTTCTTTCTTTTGTTTGTCAGAGCATAATCATGTTTCCATATTATTTTTCTACCTATGACTGAGACTTTTAGTTTAAGAACTAAGTTATGTAAATCTATAGAAACAAGTCTTGTCTTAGTTCTGTAATTTTTTTTTATTTGAGAGAGAGAGATAAGTGAGAGCAAGTGGGGGAGAGGGCAAGAGGGGAGAGAGACGGAATCCTAAGCAGACTCCACCCTTGGCTTGGAGCCTAATGGGAGTTCGGGCCCATGACCCTGGGATCGTGACTTGAGCCAAAATCAAGAGCTGGATGCTCAAACAACTGGGCCATGCAGGCACCCCATTAGCCCTATAATTAAAAATGCAAAATACCATCAATCCTTATGCAAGCGTTCTCTAGTCAAGGCTTGATTGTGTGAAGAGCGTCCTCTGCTAGATTCCTTTAGAAGGGCATATGTATTCTCTGGGTTTTTGAACATTCAAAACTGCTTTTCTATTGCTCTGATACTGGAAGAACTTAGCTGGTGTCAGAATTTCTTTGTTTCTTGAAAATATCACTTCGTATTGCCTTGCTTTATATGTCATTTTTGAGAAGTCTGGTTGCCTGTCTACTTCTCGTGCCTTTGTACTTGGCCATCTCTTGGCCTGGAGGTACTGAGGATGTGTTATTTTTCTTTAAAGTCTAATAGTTTTACTCAGATAGGTCTTGAAGTTGCTTGTCTGAATTTGATTTTTCTTTATACTTACTTGGCCCTTTCAATATGCAGATTCAGGTTTTATTTCATTTTCTGGCAAGTTTTCTTGGACTATGGTTTTAAACATGAGTTCTATTCTCTGGTTTTGATTTTCATAGTCAAGGACACCATATATACAAATGTTGGACATCCTTTGTTCCTCTTCCATTTCACTTTCTGACCCTTTGCATTTTCCTTTTTTATATCATTTTCATTCTTTCTGGTTGATTATCTCTTTCATCAAGACCCTTGATAAATTTTCATTAGAATCCATTCTCCCTTGGACATCATGTAATTTAGTCTTCATTTGTGATTATGTTTCTTGTTTCTTTTCTGGGTTCAGTTAATTGTCATTTTATTTCTTCATCTTTTTATCCATTTCTGCTCCCAATTTTTGTAATTCTAACTCAAAATATCCTTTAAAATTTTCCAACGTGTTGTTTGGGGATATTTAATTCAGTTTCGTGTATTGTGTTAGTTATTGTTTTTTTAGTTTTGTGGGGAGAGTTTTCATCAACTGAAATGCTTTGATGCAATTTTACCGATTTTTCATAATAGTTTTATATGGATATAGTTTGCTCTTTTCTATTCCTGTATCCCTCATATGTAAGGATGCTCACTTGTCCTAGTTCTGCCCTAATCTGTGCAACTTCTTTTATGAATCATGTTTTTGATGGCAGTGTGGTGAGTGGAGAGATTGATGGGGTTTTTTTTTGTTTGTTTGTTTCTTTAAGTTTCCCCTTGTTTCCTTCTTTTCCTGCATGTCCATATATACTAGTTATGACTCCCCTCTTAATTCATCACACTCCTCCCTTCTCCCCAGAAACAATGATGCCCTGTATTTGCCACTTGCATTACCACTCATTTTTCCTTAGCCCAGTGCTAATAACTTCAATTCCTGACCAGTGTTCAGTATTTTGGCATTTGATATTGAACTTTGTCTCTTTAGTGATGGTTTTATTTGCATTTTATCTCAGTCATCTTCACTCCTCTCCTCTTTTTAGCTGAGTCTCTTAAGCCTCTTCTCTCTTCCTCTCTACACCCATGGGCTTGCAAGGCAGGCAGTGGGAATGCCTGAAATCGAATTTTTTTCTTCTACTTACAATGTAAAGGTTATTATTGCATTTTCTATTTCCTACTGCTGCTGAAAGTGTGGATCATCTGTGGTTTTATTTGCTTTCCTTGTTGGTTTTATAGGTTCTGAGGGGAAGGTAGGTGGAGAGATTTTAATTCAGGCAGCCATTGTCTTCCAAACCCCTAGATCTTCAAGATCTGAGATAGGGTCAGGAGAGGAGATTTTAATGAGTAAGTTATAATAAAGACTTAAAGGAGATTAGGAAGTTATTCTTGGGGATTTGGGGACAGAAATATTTCAGGTAGAGGAAACAGCATAGGTCCTGAAGTGTGAGCATGTCTGGCATGTTTGAAGAACAGAAATGAGGGGGATTGGAGTGGACCATGGATATGGATAGGGATGTGGGGGGAAAGAGTAATAAGGGATGGACATGTTTGTAAGGACTGAACTTTCTTGCCCCAAGGATTACAGTTGAGGGGGTGGTATTCAAATCTAAATCTGTCTCCATGCCTTGTGTCCTTTGCACACTACAATGCTAGTATTCATAAAGAGTTTTATGAAATTGATCCATAATAAAACTATAAGCCAAAATCTCCAATTTTGTGTTGGCAAAATAATCCAGTATGGCAGCGGTATAGACTTTTGGACACAGCTTCTGTCGTAGTCACCTTTCCCTTGAACCTGTCATGTGTTTCCACTATCATCACAACCAAACTTCTAGGGAAGTACTGAACCCTTTCAATATGGAATTCAAAACAAATAGACAATCCTTTACCTAAGGGATATTTTAAAAATATAGCAATACAACAGCTAAACCAAAGATTTATTTCAAGCAAAGAGGAAACTATGAAATACATACTGCTAAAAACCATAACACTAACATTGTATAGTGCAGTGTGTGCTGAATCTGATGTCAGTGCTTTACCCATATTAAATCATTAAGTTCTTAGCAATCCTGAGAACTAGATGTGATGTCATTAATCCTCCTTTAAAGATGAAGATAGGGGCATCTGGCTGGCTCAGTCAAAGGAACGTGCAACTCGATCTTGGGGTTGTGAGTTGGAGCCCCATGTTGGGTGTAGATATTATTTAAATAAATAAAACTTTTTTGAATTAAAAAAAATAGAGATGAAGCTATTGAGGCGCAGTTAAGCAAATTCCCCAAGGCTGTCTAGGCATGTAGATCATCTGAGTTATGGAATAAAGATTACCTGTCCTCAGGACTCCCCTTCCTGAATCCAGACCTCCATTCAAGTGAAGTGTAGATATGTTATCTCTACAAAATCTATTGGGCCCTTAGAAGTAGGCTAAGCCCTTTTTTCTAGCTGTTTTTCCTCTACCTAAGTATTTGCCTTTGGTCTTCACTCTCTGATAACTGACACTAGGATAGATTCTTCTTTCTCATATGATACCGTGTCCTTAGCAAAGGGATATGTTCTTCCCTTTCATCCACAGTGAAATAAATTTTGTAGCATTCTTGCTGGAAATAAACTGGGTAAGGGTGTGGGTTTCTTTAAAGTGACCTAGCAGAGATTGTAAAATTTGTCTTCTTGTGTTTTCAGTTTCTTTTTTCTCATATCTTTGCTTCTAATTAGTCACTATATTCATTGAAAAAGATAGAAAACTTTTCTCTCTCTTATTTTGTCTTGTAATTCATTAGGTACATGCTTTCTCATCATGAGCACCTGGGAGGATCTGGGAAAAAAAAAAGATGAGTGAAGGAATCTTTTTTTAGAACGATACTCCATTTAAGTCCTCATCATTGGGCTGTGGATCTCCTTCCTTGTATCCTGCAAGAAGGCAGTATAGAGAGGTGTCAAAAGATTCAGATATTTATATAGTGACACATACACATATAAACTGAACGCCAAAAAGAGAGGGAGCTTTTCCTAGCATATGCTTAGTACATAAAGCAATGAAAGAAATGTTATTGAAAATTGGAGAAGTGAGTGGTCATGGAGAAACACTTTAAATGTTTCCTTGTTCTGGTTAATTCAGAAAAAGTGGAAAGAAAAGACAACGTTGTTCTATTCTGCGGCTTAAGTGAATATGAGATATTGGAGATATTTTTGTTTTGCAAACGATTAAAGTGTCATAGCTTGTGACAATAGGAAGAGCTCGTAGAGAGTCCTGGATTCAATTCCTAGTTTCACCACTGACTAGTTATTCATTCATTTACTCTTTCATTCATTAATGAATGTTTATTAAGTGTCTACTCTTGCCAGCACTCTTCTGGTGCTAGGATGATAGTCAAGAGCAAAACAGCTAAAATTCCGGTATCATGCAGTTGACATCCTGTGGAGAGAGAAGGGCAAGAAACAAGATATGTAACTAAAATATATTATAGTGATAATTACTAAACAGTGAAAGAGAATAAGAAGTGTCCTCTTTAATGTGTCCTCATTAAATTTTAGGCAAGAAAGCTAGGGAAAGACTAAAAAAACGACATTTGAATTAAAAACCTGAAAAATGTTGAGGGCCTAATTCAAGATGTTTAATCTTTCTGCACTGAGTTTCCTCATCTGTAATTTGGAAATGGATATTATTTATGATATTAAATTGAATGATCCATGTCCAAATATCTAACTAAAGAGTAACACCTCACTGGTCTTCTTCACACAGCTGTCTTTTAAATGCCCAGGCTCAAAGCCAGCACCACAGACGATTGTGTCTGTGGTTCTCCAGCTTTATTATAATGCTTAGAAGAAAAAGACAGAGAGAGATTTGACAGACTCATTTAATCCTGGAGAAGATTATTTTGGCCTCTGATTAGACATTTCAGCATGAATATCACCTGTGGAGGTGGGCACCTGTGGAGGTGGGCACCTGTGGAGGTGGACTCCTGCAGACACATTAAAGCAAGTTTTCATTAGTGGTGAGAAGGCACGATCAGATTCCAAGGGCGCAGCATGAAATTTACTGACATATCTGAATGCATCAACTACTGTCAGTGTCGATGGCTCAGGCTACTCATCAGTAATGAAAAATGAGGAAGAAAAGTTATGTTTTATTCATTCACTACAGATTTGCATGTGGTTTGATGAGAAAGGAAAGCAATGCAGTCAATAGATGGTGCCAGAGGGTAAGTTCTCACTGCAAAGCTAAACATGAGTTTGTTGGAGATGATCTTTTGTGTGAGGATTCTTCTTTTCTCTGACCATATTACACATTTCTCATACTTGATGAATTATTAACATAAGGAAAACCTAAAACTTTATGTTAGTTTCACAGTACCATAGAAGAAATGGATACTTAAAATCTCTTCAAGAAGCATTTCAGTATATAAAGTTCAAATGAGTTAGAAAGGAGAAAAAAATAATTCCAGTGTTTTATAATCATACAGTAAGCATCATTGCTCATTTAGTAAAAAATATTACATGCGTTATTTGAGATGTATCTAATGTAGTTAATTGGGTTTTAAATATATTTGTGTATACTTGTGTGCAAGATAGTTAAAAATAGAAATAGAGGGGCGCCTGGGTGGCGCAGTCGGTTAAGCGTCCGACTTCAGCCAGGTCACGATCTCGCGGTCCGTGAGTTCGAGCCCCGCATCAGGCTCTGGGCTGATGGCTCAGAGCCTGGAGCCTGTTTCCCATTCTGTGTCTCCCTCTCTCTCTGCCCCTCCCCCGTTCATGCTCTGTCTCTCTCTGTCCCAAAAATAAATAAACGTTGAAAAAAAAATAGAAATAGATATTTCAGTACTAAAATGAAATAAAGGTAACCACTGAAGTAGATTCAGGGAGCAAAGTAGGATTGAGCCAATTGTAGTTGGGATGGAGCATGTCAAATTCTGTGGAAAAAGCTTGTGAAATAAAAGCAAGTAGATTGGATAAGGCAATTTGAAAGAGTAGAGAAAGGGTCTGGATATCTTTAATTTCAGAAAATGAGAATATTTCGATGTCTTTGTATAGAAAGCATCTTAGAATCTTTTGCTGGCACCCTAAAATTTGTATTTCACATGAAAATTGAACATGTCATTATATCTCAAGAGCCTAGAGTGTCCCATAAAGATTCCAGTCTCCTGTGATTACCCATAGGAATCTGAAGTATAAGACAATTTGGTGTCAAATGTGTTTCTGCAAGTAGATACAGTATTGTATTATAATTTTAAGAGGAGGGGAAATTTTTAAATATTTGCCAAAGAAACTTTTGTTATCAAAACTTATCATTTTAAGTCAATCTGCTGCCTGGAAACTTAAAAATTATTTTCTGTGATGAGGTTCATTGTTCATTAGTAGTACAACTATGGATACTCTATTTCATGATTCCATCACTTCAATTTTAGGAAAAGAAATAAGGACTGTACTATTACATATGCCAGAGGGTGCTCAGAGCCACCGCTGGTTACACTGATGGTCACTGAGTAACGATAGTTCTGTACTGCTATGGCCTTAGGGTAACTTAGCCCAATGAAGTTCTATAATAATCCCCTTTCAATGGTTTCTATAATAATTGAACATAATTCTTCCTACCTCCCTTGTTTGCTTAGATCCCATTCCTCTAATGGCTCTGTACTGGACCTGCTTGTGTTTTCATCTGAATAAATCCTCCCAAGCAACACTGGGCTGGGATTTATAACTCCGCATTATGGGTCTAAGACAGCCTACGGAGTGTGTTTCAATCTACAAAGGGAGTGATTCAATTCTAGATCTGCTTAACTCTACAACTGTTGTTCGATCTGTCTCTGGGACCCATATATTCTAGTTGTTTGGGACAGTTCAGATTTATGCCCTTCCAATATAGCATTTGCCCTCTACCAAAGTGTCCTACTTTAGATGATAAATTATATGGTCACTCTAGATCACACCAAGAAGCCAGGATTATTTAATCAGAATTCAGACGTTGCATCGATTCACTGGAAAGCAAGAAATGTGGTTTCTACTACCAGTGCCATAAAAAGGAAAATCTGAACATCTGCGCAAGTTAGTGTCTACAGCGCATTTGCATAAATATCACTGGGTACACCAATTAGTCCAATGCTAAAAACAAACAGGGTATGAAACTTGTGGGTGGGTACCAGAGGTTAATACTAGAAATTTTTGCATTCTGAAAACAAGTTTTCTTTAGAAAAAAAATGTGTCCCTGGGTAAAATTTATTAACACAGGATACTCTTTTTTCAGGTGCTTTTACTCCCTGTCGCTGTTTTTTAATGATATAGAGCAAAAGAGTTTATTTTTTTAGCCAACAGAGTTCTAAGAATATTGTCATCAAAATCATTATCTATACATAGATATAAGCACACTGGGTATGAAACCAAAGTCCTTAAATGTCCTCTAGCCATACACACACACCCCCATCCCAGACCTCATCTCATTCTGCTCTCTCTTTTGCTCCTTCTGCTCCAGCCATGTTTAGCATTCTTGCTCTCCTGGAAACTCTCTTTTCCACAGAACCTTTGCAACTGTCATTCCCTTTACTTGGACTGCTTTTCCTTCTGAAATCCTCATGGCTTGCTTCCTCTTCCACTTCAGGTCTTTGCACAAATGGCATTTCCTAGTAGAGACCTGTTTAATAAAATTAAAATAGTGACTGCCCCATTTTTGCATACCTTATATTTCCCCCCTACGTTAATCTTCATAGAACTTGCACTTTCTAGCATACTGCATAGCTTACTTATTTATTATACTTATTCTTTATCTTCCCCCTCTAAAAGATAAGCCCATCAAGAGTAGGTTTTTATTTTGTTTCATTTCAGGGGGTCTATGTTTTTCACCACTATTACTACAGTATGTAGAATAGCATCTGGCATATTGTAGACCCTCAATAAATATTTTTTGACCAAGAGAATGAAGAAATAGATTATGAATGTCCTGAATTTCAGCCTGGATAAGGTGATGCTTTGACTTCCGCTGGAATTATTTTTCAGAGATTAGCAGTATGATCCACTGGAACAACGTCCCTTTTTGGTTATTCTTACGATATTAGCCATCACTGAGAGCCAGCAATGGTTAGCACTTTATGTGCATATATATTACCCAATCTCACGTGATGCTACAAGCTGGGTATGATGTTAAATCATTTGCCTCTTTCTCAAGTTGCCAAAGTGTGTGTGTGTGTGTGGGGGGGGGTGAGTTAAAAACCAAAGTCAGGTGTTTTTTCTTTGTTTTGTTTTGCTCTTCTTATTGCAATGAGACGTATTTGCTATGTAACCAAATATAAAGGGGCAAGATTGGTTTTCACTGTGTTGTGGACCCAGCCTCATATCCTTTTAATTACACCGTATGCCCTTAAAGAGTTGCTATCCAGGAGCCCAAGACAGCTTTCTTTCTGATATTATTGAGGTTCTCATTTGACAGGCAGTATTAATCAGTGACTCTGCGGGCACCCTTGAAAAATAGTTGTTTCCTTGAAATAGATTTTTCAATTCATAGGAATATGATCAATCTCATTTCAATTAACCCATGAAGATGGGAATGTGAAGGTAAATAATATCATTGATTGGATACTGTGTGTTAAACACACTCAGTCCTCATTTGGACCCTAAGAGAACAGATATTAGTATTCTGATTTCATAGCAAGAAAACCAGCAGTCTAGAAAATAGCTTCACAGTGCTTGGTAACTAGTAAGCATTCACAAAGTGTCAGTGCCTTTATTTCCTTCACCACCCCTTAAAGCCCCAACATTCTATTATATACTTGAAAAATGAATGTAAACAATAAACGTATCTAAAATTGAGTGTGGATTTCCCATAAATAGGAAAATGGTGACAATTAAAGAAAGCATTATCTGTGTATTTTTAAATATGCTTTAAATGCATATAAAATGAGTAAAACTCATTATGTCTTAAAATGCATTGGGTTTAAGGAACCATGTGAGATGAATCAATGGACTATTTTCTCATTTAATATCTGAAGTAGCCTGGAAGGTTTCTTGTCCATTTTGCTTGCCTCTGATTATAATTTTATAGCTGAACTTATTCTAAAATACATAGGACAATGGAAATGGAAATGGAATGGAAAAATGTTTTATGTGGCAAACACGAGTTCACTTTAAGCGGCTGATTCAGATTTTACATAATGTTAAAAATTATTTCTTTTTTTTTTAATGTTTATTCATTTTTGAGAGAGAGACAGAGCATGAGCAGGGGAGGGGCAGAGAGAGAGGGAGACACAAAATCCAAGCAGGCTCCCGGCTCTGAGCTGTCAGCACAGAGCCCAGTGTGGGGCTCAAACCCACGAATTGTGAGATCATGACCTAAGGCTTAACCAACTGAGCCATCCAGATGCCCCTATAAAAATTATTTCTGAGACCACATTATGACAGTGCAAGAAATTTCAGCTGCTGAAAATAAAGATTGTTTCACTATACTTTTAAAGCATACTAAAAATCTATAGGCTTCAACAGACATCTAGCATATAGTGACAAATCCACAGACCGCTCTGCTGTTTCAGTGGCAAGTTCTTTTTTGAATTGTATAATTGATGTTGAATTTCACTCCATCTCTTGTAACCTCAAAAACCATCTAGAGCAGTGCACAGTACAGAGTAGTTGCTTATTAAATGTGTTACCATTTGTCAAATTTGTTTTCTTTTACTGAAAAACAAAAGAATGTGCTGTCACGGGAAAAATTTCCAACAACTCAGAAAGAACTGGGTCCCCAGACAGCTCTTTCACCCTCTTTGTGAGGATTCAATAAAAAGTCAACAGTCTGCAGCTCACAAGAGAGCTCTCACCAGAACCAACCATCCTGGTACCCTGATCTCAGACTTTCAGCTTCCAGAACTATAAGAAATACATTTCTGTTGTTTATAAGTATGGCATTTTGTTATAGCAGTCCAAACCAAGTAAGAGAAATAGAAAACTGAAATTAATGGATATTCTGTGTCAAGGGTTGTTCAGACATGGTACTGAAAAGGGGCAGCACTGGGAGAAGAGTGCACTGGGGCAGGACAAAAAAAGCAGACTGTGTCTCAGTCTTGTATGAACCAGATTCTCCTTTCGACTTTATGCCTCCTTCACAGCAGGATGTGGCCTCCCTCAAGAGATAAGCGCTGTCCAGTAGGAAAAGAGTGAAGGGAGGTCTTACTACGCCGACTCAGACTTGTTTCTAGGGAAGACCGTTTACTACAAGTGGGATGACTGAGAATTGGCACCTGGAGAACTTCCTTTTAGGGCTAGTGGCTTTAGGTTGTCCTGGCATCCTTTTTGTTGGCATGATCTCCAGGTTCCTGGCCAAGGTGCTGGTCACGTGAAAACAGCAGATTGAGTTCTTGGGGAAGTGGACTCTGGGATGGAAGTTAGCATGTGAGATGTTTATTGAGGACTGCTGTTGGGATCAACACCTTTCAAAAGGGTTGGAGGAAGCAGGACTGGGTTGAGTGAGAGGGAAACTCTGACTGAATTGTTCTCTAGTGGGCCACAAATGGGAAATCTTTTATTCTATTGCCTGGATCAGTCATCTGCAGGGCACCAGCCCAGCAGGGTGTGGCGATGGTCATCGCTGCTCTCTGCACATGAGACAATCTGATGAGGGCTGTCCACTGAGGAAAGGCAGCACTTGCTGTCCGCATTTCCAGCTGCTGAGGCAAGTTCTTCCTTACAGGTGACCTAAGCAGTGTCACAATATGCTTGAGATATCAGAAGAACTTGACACGGACAGAGGTTGCTAATCCAAGAGCAAGAGAAAAGGGCTATAAAGTCTTCAAGAATGTGTAGGAGGAGGTGGGAGGTCAAGGCAAACTTTGCCAGAAAGGAAATACAGTTAGCCATTTGGCTTAACGTTGTCACGATAATATAAACATTATTTATTGCTTTTACCTTTTATATCAAACATGTTGAAATTCAGAAGATTGATGGTCATAAGATCAAATGCATTTGCTTTCTGCACCAACAGTCAAAACTTAAAATTATAGATAACTGTTTGGGAATGAAAGGTGGAGAGGAGTGACAGAGAGGGCAAGGTTGACAAGGTAACAAGGTGAAGGGGGAACATAAATACCATTGTATTAATGAGACAAGAAGTGGAGAAATAAATTTTTCACATTTACCTGCTACTATAGAAAAATAAAAATAATGACATGAGTGTATCGAAAGGACGTGAGAAGCAGTGATCGTATAAATGGCCTATATTGTAATATGAAAGAAGGAAATCAAAAGACATAATGCAAAGTAGCTAAATCGAGAGAAGCCATAGAATCACATGATTTAGAGAAATGAAGGAACTACCTGGAGCACTTTCTTTTTTTTAATTTTTTGAGTACAGTTGACACACAATGTCACAGTAATTTCAGGTGTACAACTTTCATCATGCTATGCACCCAGCAAGTGTAGCTACCATCTGTCACCATAAAATGCTTTTACAATACCACTGACTATGTTCCTTATGTTGTGCCTTTTATTCCTATGACTTACTGATTCCATAACTGGAAGCCTGTATCTCCCACACCCCTTGAATCATTTTGTCCACCTCCCCACCCCCTTCCCTCTGGCAACTACCACTTTGTTCTCTGTTAGTCTGATTCTGCTTTTGTTTATTCATTTGTTTTGTTTTTTTAGATTCCACACGTGAGTGAAATCACATGGTATGTGTCTTTCTCTGACGTATTTCACTTAGCATAATACTAATACCCTCAAGGTCTATCCAGATTGTCGCAAATGACAAACTTTTTTAAGCTGTTAAAAACTAATTGTCACTAAGGATCAATACCAAAAGTAGAGAGTAGTGAGGCAGAGAATCATTACTTTTATTTATAAGCTTTTCATACTATTTAAATTCCTAATTTTTATATATGCAAAATATTTTCAAATATTATGTTTCTTGTGCCTGTTTCTAGAAATTGTCTATGCACAATTGTCTATACACTTTCAAGATACGTATAATCACATTGTATGTTAGTCAATTTGACAATAAATTATATTAAGAAAAATAAATAAATAGAAGGAAACTTAAAAAAAATACATATAATCATTCTATTTGCCTGCACTTTATCCTGTTATGAAGATTTTTTTTCTTTATTAACTTAATTTTTATCCCAAAATATTCTGTTGAATAAAGAGTCCATAATATATTTAACTAGTACCTAATAGGGAACATGTAGACACATTGTAGGTTTTCCAAAAATGTTGAATCCATATTCATTCCCATAAAGAGTGAATGAGAATATCTGTTTCATCTTCTGTCCTTTGTTAAAAATATGTATTATAAAACTTTTTACCTTTATCAATATGATGGGTAAAAAATATATATTCTTATTGATTTGTGTTTATTTCTTTAATGTGACCATTTTATTCTTTATAACGTTAAAAATCATACCTAGGAAAAACTGTGTAGTCTACATATGCAATTGCAATCACACTAATCAAACTTTGAAGATGTTTGCCTCTGTGTGTCTCATTGGGAAGCCCTTTCTTAATCTAAGATTGTGAAGAAAATATAACATGTTCCTTCTAGAGCAATTGCGATTATATTTATATTTTTATCCTTAATGTGTGGGTCACAACCCACTTGAAGATATTTTATAGTTAGAAATAAGGTATTTTTCTGTGTCAATTTAGTTGTCCCAACATGATTTATTTCAATAAAACATCTCTTCCAAACTGAAACAAAATATTACTTTCACAATATTAGTTGTATTATCTAGAAGCAATTCCTGAATTATCTCTAGCTTTTCACTTATATATATCCATATAAACACTCATATCAACTAGTTTATATATCATAGCTTTATAATGTGTTTATATGTTTTAAAATCTGATAAGACTTTTCCCACTCAATATTCTTTTTCTTTCTGCCCCCCTCCTCATTCACTCAGAATCATATTTGTACATGTTTATCTTTCCTCTTGATCTGTGGATCACCTCTCAAGTCTCCCAAAGTAATATTTAGAGTTTTATTGTTTGCTTGCTTTTGGAGGGGAGGGAGTATTATGTAGGATTTACACATACACACAGGACAATCAGTATCCTTACAATTCCAAGTTTGTCTATCCAAGAATAAAATACATGGGGCTATTTAGTCAAATGTTCATTTCAGGTTATAGTTTGGAATTTTTGCTTCAATCATCATAAGTGTGATTGACTCGTAGTTTTTATCAGGGGTGTGTGTATGTGTGTGTGTGTGTGTGTGTGTGTGTGTGTGTGTGTGGTTATCTCTTTATCAGGTGTTAGTTTCAATGAGGTTTGGAGTTTTAAAGTTTTATCTAATCTTCATTAGCTCTGGATCAGTTTAAATAATAGCAGAAACATCTGTTCCATGGAAATTTGGTTGGTAGTACATTTGAAATAATCTAAGCCCGTGTTTTTACAACTTTCTTAATTCGCTCTACTACAGTTGGCCTATCTGGGTTAAATATTTCTTCTGAAGAAAAGATGCCTGTTGTAAATTTTCCAAATTATGTACATAGAGTAATAGAGTAGAACATGGAGAATTATTTTCTTTAATTATTTCTTCATTAATATTTCTAACTTTGTGATTTCTCTTTTTGTTTCATAATTAGTTTATTAAGTATTTTATCTAATCATTTCTTTCAAAGAACCACATGCTGGAATTATGTATTAGTTATACTGTATTTGTACCTTCTAAATGTCATTAATTTCTGTCTTTATTAGTTTTTCTCATCTGTTTCATTAGGCTCATTTTATTTTAGTTTTTTTTTTTTTTAGCTTACAAATTAATTCACTTAATTTATATTTTCATACTTAGATGTATAGTGTTTAAAACTAGGAATTTTCCTGTGGTAACAACTTTGACTTATATTATAGATCCTCCCCCTCAGTGTTTTTTAATCATTCTATTTTAGATTCTATAACTGTGTTTTTTCATTTCCTTAGCTTCCAGGTTTATATTTGAGGATATTTTTTGAAGGGGATTTTGGTTTTTCATTTTTTATTTGATATTGTCACCAGAGAACCACGTATATATATAAACTAAGGAATTCACTGGATTTATAATTGAAACTTACTATAGAACAGATTTTGAATATATCTCCCAAGAAAACTTGAAAAGAAAGTATATATTTATTTTCAGGATGTAATGTTTAATATATTCATATACATCTAAAATGCCTTATTTATGAGCTTTATTTTATATCTATAGTCTATAAATTCCTACCGTTTGGGCCATTTGGGATTAATTTCTAGACTTTATGAGTGATTTTGTTATAGGCATGGATAGGCATGGATTTCATTTATAGCAATAGTTGTTTTCTTTACATATTTTCTTTAATTACATACATTTTCTAAGAAACAACAGAGAACTTCACCTAATTTTATGCTCTTATATTTCTTGACTTTGCTCTTTTTGTTCCCAGATAACCTGGGCTGGCAGCATGGAAGGAATCCTGCGAAACTTTTTTTCCCCTCTTTTCCTTGAGCTGGAGTAGCTCTATGTGGTCACGTTCAGGTTTTTATTTTGTTCTCTTCTTGTGTACCCACACTGCTTGTAGTTATCCAGATTTAAAACTTGCTTTCCTCATGATCTTACAAGACCTCCAATTTCAGTTCCCACAGAAAACAAAGAAGTTTGTGAGTTATTCAAACCCATGATTCAATATGTGATCTCTTTTCCAGCAACTTTTAGTTCCTTTCCTCTTAAATATACTCATGTCTCTCAATCCTTAAAATATTTCAGTGGTTTCTCGTTGCTTTCAGGATAGTGTGCAAACTCCTTCCCGTGGTTTATCACGCCTTTCATGATAGGAATGTGCTTTCATTTCTGAATTTCCTTCTGTAAACTGGTCTTTATGCTACAATTACACTAATATACATTTTATCTCTGTGATTAGTTTACAGATCTTATTTGGATCTTTATTTGAACAGTATATAAAGAAAAATATTTTTGAGACAAAGAAATTTGACTACTACCTGGAAATTTGGCGATATTTAGAGATTATGCTATTAATTGTAGATGTTATGATAGATAGTATTATAGTTTTGTTTAAACAAAGAAATCATATTCTTTAGTTGTGCACGCTGAAATACTTATGGAAAACATAACCTATGGATTTGTTTCAAAATAACCTGGGGTGGGACAGTAGATAAAAAAAAAAAGTTGTTTTGAGCTGATAATTATTTAAGCTGGATGATGGGTTTGTGGTATTCATTACACTAATCTCTTGATTTCTGCATATGTTTGAAACTTTACATAGTAAAAAATAAAAAAGAGCTCAGGTCTTGATTAAGCCATCTGATTTAAGCTATTTTTCAGCTCTCTTATAACATCAAATGAGAGATCATGCTGAAAAGAACCATCTGGTAACAAGAAATGGAAAGCAATACTGGACCAGTTTTTGCTTAATCTAGTATTTTTTGGAATGTAGATGTGTTTGGGCTTTGCACGCTGAGAACCAGCAGCCCCCTTAATGGCACACTCATCGACAGACTGGATCTGCGTGTGTTTTCTCAATAAAGCAAAGATAACAGAACTTTGATTCTGCCAACCGTGGGGGTTCTGTTCTTGCTTTAGGAATTAGCTTTAGTGCATGTATCCATCACCATAACACATTTTGCACTGCTATGAAATACCCATTTTTCTCTCTATTGGCTTCATGGCCTGTATTACTTACTTCTGAGAAGCACCAGTGTGAAGACAGTCTCTTGAAAAAAGGGCTTTCATATTCATTCACATGAACAAAACATACATATGAAATGAGTGTGCATGTGTTCACACACACACACAGAGAGAGAGAGAGAGAGAGAGAGAGAGAGAGAGAATGAGCGCTAACACTGTGAGCTAAGCTCTGGACTAGGATCTGAGGCTATAACAGTGAACTCTCTATTCAAAGAGATGTTAGAGTTTGAGAGAGAGGGTGTGATGGAAAATGCATTAAAAACAGATACAAAGCATTTCTTCATGCTGGCCCCACACTTGTATCTCCTCAAGAGTTGAAAGAAAGAAAGAAAGAAAGAAAGAAGAAAGAAAAAGAAAGAAAGAAAGAAAGAAAGAAAAGAAAAGAAAAGAAAAGAAAAGAAAAGAAAAGAAAAAGAAAAAGAAAGAAAGAAATCTTATACCTAGGTCCCATCCAAAATCAAATGAATCAAAATCTCTAAAGATGTGACCAGCTGAAAGTGTTTTTAAATTTTCCCCATGTGATATTAATGTGTAGCAGGTATTGAAAATGCTGATAAAAGGTAAGCTTTGCAAACCTTTATCTGAAATCAATGAAAACCTTTTTGTTGCCATCTTGCCTTTCCTTGGTACCTCTAGCTCCCTACTCCCAGATCAGACAAGTTGGAAAAAGGAGTTATAAAACTAAGAGAAATGGCAAGCTGATGGTGCTGGGAGTTCATTCATTTCCTTATTCTGCAAACATTTATTGAGCATCTGTTCTGTGCCGTGTACTGGGCACTCTGGTAATTGGCTAGTAATACAAAATTAACAAGTCTCTGTCTCTGCTCTATCTATTGACAGAGATGGGTAAATAATCTGATTATAAACCCTAATGCTAAGTGCTGATTTGTGAAGATAAATTTAAGTTAGTCAGGTGAAAGGGAAGAAGTGAAGTGGGTTTATTCAGAGAGATGGGGTCTCCCTCTCTTTTTTATTTAACTCATTTGTGGAAGAAAACAGGATGAATGACTGATTGAATTTTTAATTTTAATCTTCTGAGTCTTCAAAATACTTGTTCCACTACCTTTCCTGTTCCAAAGTATTTCCTGTAAACTGCTTATTAAATCTAGAGACTTGATCAGGTTCAGGTTCAAGTCTTGACAAGAATACTTTATAGTATTAGAGTACTTCCATCAACACACTAACACTATCTGTCCCTCTTTTTGGAATTTATGGGCCATTTACAATCATTGCCTGAATCTAGTATTTCATCAAGGACTCCAAAATGTTGGTTTTCTGTTATTCATTCTTAATTTATTTGCTGTAGTATTTCTGTGAAAAGAAACTTCCTCTGATTTATGCTGCAGGGCAGTGGATATAAGAAAATCAAGATAAATGCTTGATTATCAGTTTTCAAAACAATGAGTTGGTTCCTTAGTATCATTTAAAGGTGACTAATGAAGCGTTTTACCTACTATCACTATGAACTCATGTTTTTAAATATTTAATGTTTTCAATCTATTACAGCTATTCCTTTTTTTTTTTTTCCCCTCAAACCATTCCAACTTTAATCAGTGAGAACCAGTTCAAGTTGGCTCCAACTTTAGACATGACCTGAATCATCTCTAATGGCTTCTTTGTGTGTGGTGTGATAGAATGTAACTGGCCTATCTTGTACCTTTCCTGATCCACACTCAGAATCAGCCAGTCCTTCCAAGTACCTTAGTGGGCAGTGCTGTGTAAGGATCCCTTCTGAAACCTTGTACCTAGTACACTGCAGACGATGGTGGCGCTTCTCTGAGAATGAATTAGGAAGAATGGATATTTCCACATAGGCTGTGGACTGGGTGATGCTCTGTGAAGAAATCATGCCTTGGAGACATGAATTCTTTCCTAAGCTTTCTCATTACTGTTTTTAACTTTTAGGTAAATATTTTTAGGCTGTGTGTCACCTTTCTCCCATGGCTTACCTCCATAGATGAAGAAAAGGCATGTGATGCTAGCAGGCAATTATCTTTTAAATTACTATCAACGCCTACCATGGAAGTCTGTGTCTGTCAATGTATACGATGATCGGAAAATGTTTAATGAATAGTCATTGTGTTAGGTGTAGGGGACTCCAACACGATTAAGACTTTATTTCACATGGTCTCTTCAGGTCATTTCAATAGTGCTGAATGCTACCGTGAGAGCCCAGAGGAAGAACTAATAAGTTCTGCCTGAGTGAAAGAAAGATGTGTTTATGGTGTAAGAAGCTTTTGAGTAAAGGTCTTGAAAGGAATAAAACTCTGGAGTGTGTGTAGAGGAGGGGTGTTGGAGAAGAAGATACAGGCTGCTGTTTTAAAAAAACAGAGCAGCAGGGGTAAAGACCCAGTGATTTCAAAGTTGAAAGGGTATTTGATCCATGTGGCTGCAGTGTTAAGTGCCAAGTTTATACAGGGCAGAAGTTCAAATATTATGCTGAGAAGACCCTTTGGGTCAGTTTGTTAAGGCAGGGAGGCCACTTTACAAAGTTGTTCTCTAAACTTGGGCAATTACAGTGGGAAGTAAATAGAGAAGATTGCTGAGACACTGTATGGATAAAGCAGTCTTAATGTGAATGAATATGAGGGAGAATTGAAAGATGACAAAGTCATTTTGCTTATGATGACTGATATTACAACATGGTTGATAATGGAGTGAGACCAAACTAGAGTTGGAGCTCAGGAAGGACCCGGTGAGACAGAAAACAGTATTAAAGAACTTACAAACAAGTCAAGAAGTAAACAATAGAGAAACAGAGAGATATGCCAATAAATGAGTTATTTGGAAGGAGGATTGATTGAGGTTAAGTGATTTGTTCAACATCTCATTGATTCATTTATCTGAAGGAAAGAATCATCACATTCATGCATTCACATTCTTTCTGCCCAGAATCAGTCTTCTCAGCATAATATCCAAACTTCCACTCAGGCACTTTATAGTGCAAGCATACAGGTCAACTACCCTTTCAACTCTAAGATCACTGTGATGTTCCTAGTACCATGCTGTATACAAGAAATAAAATACAAAAACTTGGTCTTGCCTTGGAGCTGTTATAATACGGTGGTAAATCAGTGTAGGTATCACCTACAGCTAGTGGTAAATAGCTGATAGGTAGGTGATAGAAAGCTGGGAATAGAAGCCAGAACTCCCAGTCTAGTGTTGGTTTTGTCACACCATCCCTGCCCGTCCCATCTCACAGGGTCTGCTCCTCACTCTTGGACTCTGTATTTTAAACTGAAGGTGACATAATACTTGCCCACTTTTGCATTATCAGTCTCTATGCTTGGGCAAAGCCGTTTGGGCTCTACCATTTGGGAACACTCATATGCTTTTGGATATGTTTATGATCAACTCTGTGTAAAATAAATGTTAGGGATTTATAAGACTCTTTCAATATAGTATGACAGTTTACATTTTACAGTCCAGGCCTCAAGTAAATGGTCTGTTTCCATCACCATTAGAGTATGTATATCTAATTTTTTCCCCTGGCTCCATACATTAGATTAGTAAATGACAAATTCTTTTAAAAATTATGTAATTATTAAATAAGCACAACTTCATTTATTTTCCATCAAACACTGACTTTAAATATTTTACTTCTTGGGGCGCCTGGGTGGCGCAGTCGGTTGAGCGTCCGACTTCAGCCAGGTCACGATCTCGCGGTCCGTGAGTTCGAGCCCCGCGTCGGGCTCTGGGCTGATGGCTCGGAGCCTGGAGCCTGTTTCCGATTCTGTGTCTCCCTCTCTCTCTGCCCCTCCCCCATTCATGCTCTGTCTCTCTCTGTCCCAAAAATAAATAAACGTTGAAAAAAAAATTTTAAATATTTTACTTCTTAATGCATCTCTATAAATAGAGAGGTTGGCAAACTGAAAGCGTGCATTGAAAGTGATTCTTAGTTCTTTCATTATTTTTATATTCATCTTTCTTAATTTAGTCTCAAAACACCCCTAGGCAGTTGGTGCTGACTCTTGCTTATTTGATATCAAAATTCTTGGGAGCCTGTTCCTCCACAACAGGGTTTAATTTTCTCATTTTAAGGCATCTTCTTTAACTATTTCCTGCCGACAAAAAAAGAAAAGCCCATCTTCTTCCAACTCTTGCACTGATTTGACCCTGGGATCCTGGTTATGGACGCTCAGCTCAAGATTACTTCCAACTTGTTTCCCCTGAGAAGACACGTAAAGGATTTGAAAGATCTTTTGTGTGGTTTTCATGCTTTTACCATTTAAGGAATTATTCATAACTTTCTGCCTTAGCATTCAACTCATTTTGAACACAATGCTTGCAAACCAGTTAACAATTCTGATTGGACTCTCCCTTTAGAAGGAGCATCAAGAAGGAAACATCTGGGTTCTCATCTTTCTTAAAGAGACGACTCAAAAAATATTAATTTTAATAATATATTCTCACCAAGAAGTTCTGGTTTCTAGCAATGTATTTCTCTAATTCTGTTGGACAAATTTTCAAAGATCTTGCTTTATACAAAGTGGACTATGGTATTAAAAAAGAATTATAGAATTTTAGGAATTGGGAGAGAACTTAGAGGTTTGACAGTTCGGGTTTCTCATTTGCAGGTGATTCCACTGAAGTACTCAGAAAGGCGGGTACTGCTGGATCATGCAGGTTTCAGAGGAGGGCTGGGTTTAGGCCTGGATTTCCTATTCCCTGCCTCTCTCTATTCCTACTATATTCTTCAACATCAGTCTAAATATTCTCTCCTCTTGTTCTCTCTGGCTCTTTATACTTCCTCCACAGGCCAAATTGTACAGTTGGGATCATTAAACAGGAATTTTTAAGTACTAAAAAGGTTTTATCATTATATCATCAAGACTAAAAAATCCTGGTGGATCTATGTTTTTTGCATATAATGGGTACTCAATAAATATGCATTAAACAAAATGGCCCCTGTTTGCCTTTGACAAAATTCAGCATCCTTTCTTAATAAAAACCCTCGAGAAAGTCGGAATAGAAGGAACATACTTAAACATCATAAAAGCCATTTATGAAAAGCCCACAGCTAACATCATCCTCAATGGGGAAAAACTGAGAGCTTTCTCCCTGAGATCAGGAACACGACAGGGATGTCCACTGTCACTGCTGTTGTTTAACGTAGTTTTGGAAGTTCTAGCATCAGCAATCAGACAACAAAAGGAAATCAAAGGCATCAAAATTGACAAAGATGAAGTCAAGCTTTCACTTTTTGGAGATGACATGATATTATGCATGGAAAACCCGACTGACTCCACCAAAAGTCTGCTGGAACTGATACATGAATTCAGCAAAGTCGCAGGATAGAAAATTAATATACATAAATCAGTTGCATTCTTCTACACTAATAATGAAGCAACAGAAAGACAAATAAAGAAACTTATCCCATTCACAGTTGCACCAAGAATCATAAAATACCTAGGAATAAACCTGACCAAAGATGTAAAAGACCTGTATGCTGAAAACTATAGAAAGCTTATGAAGGAAATTGAAGATGATACAAAGAAATGGGAAAACATTCCGTGCTCATGGATAGGAAGAATAAATATTGTTAAAATGTCAATATTACCCAAACCTATCTACACATTCAATGCAATCCCAATTAAAATTGCACCAACATTCTTCTCGAAGCTAAAACAAGCAATCCTAAAATTTGTATGGAACCACAAAAGACCCCGAATAGCCAAAATAATTTTGAAGAAGAAGACCAAAGCTGGAGGCATCACAATCCCAGACTTTAGCCTATACTGCAAAGCTGTAATCATCAAGACAGCATGGTATTGGCACAAAAACAGACACATAGACCAATGGAATAGAATAGAGACTCCAGAATTGGACCCACAAAAGTATGGCCAACTAATCTTTGACAAAGCAGGAAAGAATATCCAATGGAAAAAAGACAATCTCTTTAACAAATGGTGCTGGGAGAACTGGACAGCAACATGCAGAAGAATGAAACTAGACCACTTTCTTACACTATTCATAAAAATAAACTCAAAATGGATAAAGGACCTGAATGTGAGACAGGAAACCATCAAAACCCTAGAGGAGAAAGCAGGAAAAAACCTCTCTGACCTCAGCCACAGCAATTTCTTACTTGACACATCTCTAAAGGCAAGGAAATTAAAAGCAGAAATGAACTATTGGGACCTCATCAAGATGAAAAGCTTCTGCACTGCAAAGGAAACAATCAACAAAATCAACAGGCAACTGACAGAATGGAAAAAGATATTTGCAAATGACATATCAGACAAAGGGCTAGTATCCAAAATCTATAAATAACTCACCAAACTCCACATCCGAAAAACAAATAATCCAGTGAAGAAATGGGCAGAAGACATGAGTAGACACTTCTCTAAAGCAGACATCCAGATGGCCAACAGGCGCATGAAAAGATGCTCAACGTCACTCTTCATCAGGGAAATGCAAATCAAAACCACACTGAGATATCACTTCACACCAGTCAGAGTGGCTAAAATGAACAGATCAGGAGACTATAGATGCTGGAGAGGACGTGGAGAAACAGGAACCCTCTTGCACTGTTGGTGGGAATGCAAACTGGTGCAGCTGCTCTGGAAAACAGTGTGGAGGTTCCTCAAAAAATTAAAAGTAGATCTACCCTATGACCCAGCAATAGCACTGCTAGGAATTTACCCAAGGGATACAGGTGTGCTAATGCATAGGGGCACTTATCCCCCAATGTTTATAGCAGCATTTTCAACAATAGCCAAATTATGGAAAGAGCCTAAATGTCCATCAGTTGATGAATGGATGAAGAAGTTGTGGTTTATATACACAATGGAATACTACTTGGCAATGAGAAAGAATGAAATATGGCCTTTTGTAGCAATGCGGATGGAGCTGGAGAGTGTTATGCTAAGTGAAATAAGTCATACAGAGAATGACAGATCCCATATGTTTTCACTTTTATGTGGATCCTGAGAAACTTAACAGAAGACCATGGGGGAGGGGGAAGGGGGAAAAAAAGTTAGAGAAGGAGGGAGGCAAACCATAAGAGACTCTTAAAAACTGAGAATAAACTGAAGGCTGAGGGTTGATGGGGGGTGGGAGGGTGGGGAAAGTGGGTGATGGGCATTGAGGAGGGCACATGTTGGGATGAGCACTGGGTGTTGTATGGAATCCAATTTGACAATAAATTTCATATTAAAATTTTTTTTTAATTAAAGTCTTATAAAAATTTAAAAAATAAATAAAATAAAAAGGTGTTATCATTATATCATCAAGACTGAATAATCCTGGCGGATATATATTTTTTTGCGTATAATTGGTACTCAATAAATATGCATTAAACAAAATGACCCCTGTTTGCCTTGTTAGCGTGGTCTGTTCTTTGCTTAGTAATGCAAGGAATCTATGATTGCAGAATATTTTACAAGATGTTCTTTAAATGATATAGATTGATCGAAATATGTACCCTAGATTTAAACTTACTTATTTTTACTTAAATTTTGATTATAAGAAGGTATATGCCAATTTTTTAGGGGGAAAAAAAGGAAAACAAAATTCAGTGCTACCTACTTTTTGTATTAACATTTTTTTTAATATTTATTTATTTTTGAGAGAAAGAGACACACAGAGCACAAGCTGGGGAGAGGCAGAGAGAAGCAGACCCAGAATCTGAAGCAGGCTCTAGGCTCTGAGCTGTCAGCACAGAGCCTGACATGGGGCTTGAACCCACAGATGAGCTGTGAGATCATGACCTGAGCTGACGTCAGATGCTCAACCAACTTAGCCACCCAGGTGCCCCAGTTCTAGCTACTTTTAAGTAGTTTTGAGTTCTTTTTTTGTTTTATTTTTGAGAGACAGAGAGATTGAGAGAGAGAGACAGAGACAGAGACAGAGACAGAGACAGAGAATGGATTCCAAGCAGGGATTCTGTCTCACAGGGCTCTATTTCACGACCATTTGGCTCATTTTGACATGAGCCAAATCAAGAGTCAGCTCAACTGACTGAGCCACCCAGGTGCCCCAAGTTCTTAAAATATAAATATGCTTCGTTGAATAATTAAAATGAAGAATTTTTATTTTTTAAGCTTATTTATTCATTTCAAGAGAGACAGAGAGAGTGAGCAGGGGAGGGGCTGAGAAAGAGGGAGAGAGAGAATCCCAAGCAGACTCCACACCATCAGCCCAGAGCCTGATGCAGCCTAACCCACAAAACACAAGATCATGACCTGAACTGAGATCAAGAGTAGGACACTTAACAGATTGAGTTACCCAGGTGCCCCTAAAATGAAGAATTTTTAAAAATAAAATCTATAACAAATTTATTATAATGCCAGTTGCAAGCAGTATAAATATTCATTTGAAAACTGACTTGCATTTTTCCATGAACCATCTTAGATATACTTGTTATATGTTTTTATTTCTCAATTATAATATAACTTCAGGTAATATAGGTGGCTTCAGAGAGCACATTGAGGAATTTCTTTTTTTTTTAAATGTGTATTCAAATATAAACAATTCACCAATTCTGTTGTTTTCCCACTAATGATTTTAAATAATTCATCTTAATACAGGCTTACAAAATGCCCCTTAAATATAAGATATAGGGGAGTTGAATGGAACTGCCTGATTCCCCAAATATTAGTTTGTCTTTTTTTTTTTTTTAATTTTTTTTTCAACGTTTATTTATTTTGGGACAGAGAGAGACAGAGCATGAACGGGGGAGGGGCAGAGAGAGAGGGAGACACAGAATCGGAAACAGGCTCCAGGCTCCGAGCCATCAGCCCAGAGCCTGACGCGGGGCTCGAACTCACGGACCGCGAGATCGTGACCTGGCTGAAGTCGGACGCTTAACCGACTGCACCACCCAGGCGCCCCCCCAAATATTAGTTTAAAATTCACTTCATAACTACAAAAATTACCACCCAAAGTTTGGGGAATGTTTTCAAAACTCAATTATGAATTGAAATCCTAGAGGTTGATTTGACTTAGGGAACAAATATTTGATGATATTCATACCTCAAATACAAATGTTGCCAGATTCAAACATTTCTTTTCTTTTGAAAGTCTTTGTCTTTCACTGTCAAATTCCTTAATATTTCATGGTATGGACACTGAGAAAAAGTCTGTCTCCTCTAGCTTGCCACTTTCCACAGATGCTATGCTACCCATGCATTTGCATTGTGGTGTATACATACTGGATGGTCTTTTCTTTATGAAACAATCATGATAGGAGATACTATTTTTTATTGTCCTTACTTGAAAGAATATTTTCCCTTTTGGAGTCTTTCTGATCCAGAAATCCCAAAGTCAATGAATCACTGATCTGGAAATATGGATATTGAATTTGGGTTGCTTATACTGTAATATTAGAGTGCAGTCCATTTCTTCCTCCAAATTGTTTGTGAGATGTTGTAGATGTCCAAGTGGCAGAAACAGGTCTTAGTTTGTGGCTTGCATGTAAATGTGCAATGTTTAATTGTAAGCATAATGCTATTTTTTCCTATTTTTTATGAAGATGTTGCAGTCAAAACCATATCCCAAATCCCATATCCCAAATCACATTTAGTCACGTGAACAGAGTGATTTTATAGTGAATCCGTGAGATACCTGAATCTCTCTCCATGGCTTTCAATGTGTTATGATTAATAGTAGATGACAGTTTAAGGTCTGCACCAGATCCTAAAACAGTGTTACAGATTATTCTAAGCTAAATAAGAGCTAGTTATGCCATAGTTAAGCTTCAACCAAATGATTATTGAGGATTTTCTGTGCTTGGAGTCATGGGGGAACACGAAATGAATGTAGAAGTTGTAATTCTCTCAAAATATTGTCAGGTGCTTAGGCTTGATTACATATACATAGATAAGTGTCGTGCACTTTTGCATTTTGAAGGATGAAATGAGGAATTAAGGAAATGCAGAAGCAGAAAGATTTCATCAAGGTGGAGCCATTTAAATTCAGCCATAAAGGCTTAACTTTTTTTTCTCTAGCTGTGAATGTCCTGGATAAAATAAAATTTGATCTTCATCAGTCTTATTAAATAGACTAATAAAGATTTAAAATTGTTACATTAATAAAATGCATTATGAATAACATGGTTCAGTTACTTTCAGACAGTACTAAATATAGATTAGAGATGATATAAACAATTGAAACCTGGTCAAGATACTACTAATAATCTTAAAATGAAATAAAATGAAGTATGGTAATGGTATGTGAAAATAAGGAGAAATTACTTACTAGGAAATACTAATTTGTAGTATCAAGAATAAATAAATTGCCTATTTCTTAATGATCACAATAAATATCTAACTAAAGTATTAATTAAATTATTCATCAAGATTGCTTCTGAATGGAAAATGCTTAAAACCAGCAGTATTTATTGATATTTCATGCAATAAAAAAGAAAATAAAAGATGCAATTACTTCAGCTACCTTCTCAGTTAAAACAGTTTTTAAGGAAAACATAGCAGTGGCTAACCTGGCTCCCGCATGAGATGACTTTTTTATGACATTTTCAGTGTTCCTTCAATACATGTACTTCTAGTCTAAATTATTAGCCTGAACTACTTTCCTTTTAGACACTTCAGATACTATTTTTCAAGAAATAAACACATTCAGTGCAAGTGGAAAATAAAACCACTTTCCATTTCTCCATTTATGGGAGGTTGAACTTCTTTGGATTGCTAGGGCTGTAGATTTTTCAGAATGTGTTCTTCAGAGTGAAGTCAAATGATACTACTTTTCTCTCAAATTATCAGCCAACTGAAAAAAACAAAATCATTATTTCCAAATTTCAAATTTAACTATACCATAAGTTGTACATACAAGACCACCTTGCTTTTCTCACCTTTTTTTAAAATGTGGTCTATGTGAGAATGGACACCTCCTGATTATTGTGGCCTATTGTCAGCTTTATGGATTTCCTTCCATACGCAGACTTCCTCTTACACAGTGTGTAGCATTTTTTAATACAACCAACAACAGGTATGTGATAAAGAATTTAAAAGGAGGCTACAAAAGGTCAGAAAAAGTACTTGAATCTCTTTCAACATGGAGCTATTTCTTGAGTCTTTTTTTTTTGTTATTTTCACATGTCTTAAACGTAATGCTAAACTAGCATTAGTGCATACAGGAAATAATGGCAACAGAAGTCATTTATTGAATACGTATATGATATTGAGCAAAATCACTATGCGGAGCACATTTGTGTTTTTCAATAAATATTTATTGAGTACCTACTATATATCTGATAACATAGAAGGAATTAGGAAAAGGAAGGTAATCACTGCCCTCAAGGAACTTATAATCCAATATTTAAAAAGATGAAAATATGCAGCAGGAATTATGAAAGCATTGACTAGCTTGAGGCAAAGCTTTCTGAAGGAGTTGAGGATTGAGCTACTACTAAAGGATAATTGGAAGATTTGCATATACAGATGAAGAGAAGTGACATTGTAAACAGAGAAGTTGTGTGAACAGAGTATCGATGAGAAAACAGTATATGACATGTGTTTAAGGAATAACAGATAATTTGGCATTTGGGAGGTTGGGCCTGGCAAGAGATTAGTCTGGGGAGGTATGTAGCGCTAAAATCATGAAAGCACTGACATGACATGTTAAGATATTTAAATTTTATCCAAGAGGCTTGTAAGCCAGTTAAGAGTCTCAAAAGTTCTGCATAGCTTATATACATATCTTATATACAATCTTATAACACATATCAGGGTAGAGTTTGTATTTATGAGATTGTATTAGTTAGGGCTACCAAAAGAATTTACTATAGACTGGGTGGCTTAAACAAATTTGTTCTCTCACAGTTCTGGAGGCTTAGAAGGCCAAAATCAAGGTGCTAGCAAAGTAGATGTCATTTTGAGGTCTCTTTCCTTGGCTCTTTGATGGACACCGTGTCACTGTGTGCTTGAGCACGGAGAGGGGGGAGAGAGAGAGAGAGAGAGCTCTCTGGTGTCTCTTATTGTAGAGGCACTAATCCCATTATGAGTCCCCCACTGTCATGACCTCATCTGACCTTAATTACATCACAATGATTCTATCTCCAAATAACATCACATTGGACGTTAAAGCTTGAGCATATGAATTTGGTGGGGGGGATCACAGACCTTCAGTCTACAGCAAAAAAAGAAAAGAAAAAGGGAGAGATAATAAAGGCTTGAGCTAGAACTGGTAAGGTACATGGACAAAAGGAATGAGAGAGTAGTTATGGGGTGAAATCAATGGATTTTGGTGATTGGAGCTGAGAGAGAAAAAGCAGTCCATTTTTTCCCATCTCCAGTATCACCCGTCAACTCCAGACCACCAGGTGAGGCTAATGTCCAGTCTCTGCCCTGCACTTACCCAACTCCTACCTGTTTCCACACTGCTGCCCCTCACCTCACTACCCTACTTAGGACTTTCCAGCCATAATGATACTCAACAGCTTCTTCCAAGTACCTGATTATTTCCCAGTTTAGCACATTTACACATTATGGAGGACAAAATAGGTAAGCATACAAATAAATGCAACCTTATACGCTAGGTGCCACTGAATCAGAAGAGGAAGCAACTAACAGGAGTATAGTCAGTTCTGCTATGACGCAATGTTTGCTTTTCTAAAAATCAACACGCTATGCAAAATTGTGAAATATGAAGCTACGAGGCTAATGAGAAAATCAAGGTTTGGATTTTCAAAAATTGCGTTACTGACTTTTTTTTTTAGTGGTAAGAACCTAATACAGGTGGTAGCATTGTTGATATTTACTAATAGTTAAGAAATACATAAATGGCACAATATAAAATCTGAAGTTTGCTCCGGCATCAGAAGAGTTGTGGTTGTGTCACTGCGGGGTAGAGGAAGGACGGTGACCTGAAATCCGAGGGAAGGTTGTAGCAAATGCAGATGGATGTGACTCTTAGGCCAGTGACCTGAAATAGCGTGTTTGAGGTGTGCATCAGCTCGAGTTACTGCTTTTCGCTGCCAGTCAGCTGGCGGTGTTTTTTGCGTTCACCTCATGTTTCTCATGGGGGAAATCGCACATAAGCAATCCCAAACTGTCCCTTGGTACCAAATGCTTTGTTACAAGTTTACATTTTCAAAACAATCATTGTGACAGAACTGAGTATAATTGTGCCTAGAGCAGTTGGGAACAGCACCACAAAGGTGGTGTCGTGTGAAGTGAATCTTAAGACATAAAAAAGTGTGTACTAGCAGGAAAAGAGGGAAGGGAACTAGACAAACAGAAATGTCAGACATAGAGCGGACGAGGTGTGAAAGAGAATGTCATGTTTTACAAACTGCCCGGCGTGTGATTTTCTCATATTAACCCATTTCCTGGGTTTTTAAAAAAAAATATTATTTTCCTCATAGGAATTATCCTAATTTTGCCCCCCCCTTTTCCCACACTTGATTGTTTATTTTGTATTATTTGGGGAAAAATGATTTGCTTTCATTCGATATCTGAAATCTCCATTGTATACGTGTGCTTTTATTTTTGTATAATTCACCAGATAGCATGACAACATTGTACACATTTCATGCCTTTCTTCCTAATAACTAAATATACAAATAGTCCTTTCAGGTCTAAAAATAAGCAAGCATAATTCACATACTTGGAATGACTAAAATGGTAACTTTATGATTTCTAATCCTGGTATAATCATGTCTTCATTTTGTCTGTATTCTGAAATATCACAAATTTAAAGTTCATGTTAGCCAAAATTAATGTTAGAATTTTTAATTCCGCCAAGGAAGTATTGCTTCTAGGGGTGTAATTTAACATGGTTGATTACAAGTTAATAAAGTATGTGTTCTTATATTACATAGATCCATCATATCAATTAAAATCACTTATTTAATACCTGCCATATGCATAATACGATCTTTGGGTCTGTGCTTCTTTTTCATTTCAGTTCATATCTTACAATTTCCAGTGCTCCCTCCTGTGTTGTATATTATGAATTTGTACTGAGAATACTCCTGAGGGACGCACACTGAATGGGAAAAAATACTTCAATGAAAAACAACAATATTATTTAATTCACTCAAATGATTGTGTTAATTGATTTCCTGATAGACACAGACCTTGTTTTTCCACATGGATGATCAAATTTATTTTAGAGTCAAATCCTTTGAGGACACTGCAATCTAAGTTTTACATAACTTTCTGTTTTATATTGGCAAATATCTTTATTAGATGGAGCAGTCACTTGAGATAGAATGAAAAATGTGCTGCTTAATCAACAAAATCATTGAACCTATTCAAACTACATGTAGTACATTGTTTCCTTTAGGGTCCTATAAAGTGTGCTGCTGAAGTGTTCTAAATGCTGCTTTTATTTTCTGCAAAAATTCTGTAGCATTTTAGTGTCTGGGTATTTATTAGCTCCCAATGACATCTGGAGGGCAAATGTTTCACTGAAATCTCTAAGATAGTTGTAGTGATGCTTATTCCAGAAGGATAGTTATGTAAGTCCTTTGATTCTTATTTCCTGTTTCCATTCTCCCACTTGCCCTTTTGCGCAATTCGCTTTACTCACTTTGCACATTTTGGTACTCTGAGATGGGAACAGTATGAGAAAGATAATAAATTCGTGTAAGTTAATTCTACTGTTCTATTGGGATAAATTAAAGAACAAATTTTAAAATGGATAAATAAGACCTCTTTTTCATTTAGTCAGCTCTTCCTAGTGCCCTTGATTAAATGAGCTATTTATTTATTCCTCATAGTTTTTATCTGTTTTTTTTCAAACTGTAGAAAGAATGTTTGAAGTGTAAGACGAGTTTGGATAAAACTTCTTTTATGCTTTAAATAATATGTCATGTTCGTCAATTTAGAATTTATTTGGGAGAGACCTTGAAATCCAATTATCTGAGAAGGTTAGGGGACAAAATAACAGGGTACAGGTAAAGCCGAATATATGTCCAATGATAAGATGCAACTTATAAATTGCTAATGTAAAGAACTATTGCACTTTAAGAATATCTGCCATCATCACATTTAAATAATATGCAAGATGGAATCAGCCTAAGTTCTACAGCCACATATTAAATAATTAAAATAAATGTGGGAAAATGAAGAGAAAGAAAGTAGATGGTGAAGCCTAAAATGCTGGAGTGTGAGAACTCTGTTTTTGGAGATAGCATCTGTTATTTCATATATTTTTATGAACTTATCAGTGAAGCTAAGAGAAATGTGAATCCACAGGAGGAAAAAAAATGACATAACTGCTCTTGAAGGTGTGATTGCCAAAATCCTTATCCTTATAAAAGTGATTTTTGAGGTTAAAAGGAAAAGAAATCTAGCATCTGTAAGCATTTTACAGTTATAACATTTTACAGACAGGTTAAAGCACTGTTGGGAGAATTTCCACATGGCTGGTATTTATTAAACCTAAAAGTTAAAATTACTTTCTTCAGTTTTATTGCAATGCAAACATTTTGTATTGTTAGTCAGGATAACTTTATAAAAGATGTACAAATGGGAAATGTGCTTGTGGTGATCTGTGACTGAAGGAAAACAGAAGGGACTTTGGTTTCTGTCATACATAAAGTATGGCATTCCGGATTACAAGGAGGGTTCTCTTTTTCTGCACGTCTCTCTTGAGATCAAATCTGGGACATTCTAGCCATCTCTGGTTAGCTGAAAGTATAGATTATGTTTTGGCTCTCTAAATCTTTTTGCTGGAGGAAAATTAATTTGTGCGTTTTAGTAAGAACAGTGTATTTTCATCAAGTTTTTGCAGTGAGTGTGAATTGAGAAAGGGTACAATACAATTCAAAAATGAAAACTAAGATCTCCCAATTATCTGATTATGTCCCTAAGGAATGAAGCACAGCCCCATTTAATTCAGGAAAGATGTATGGTGCGCCTTCTAAACCACAAATACTGGCATATTCTTTTTCTGCTTATACTCTCCTGGGGAAGTGGGGAGACCTTTAACCGAGGACTGTTCCAGGTGCTATGAAAACCACAAAGGAGACTGGCTCTAACTCTCTTGGAGGAAAAGCAGGGAAGGGAGATTCCATACAGAAAAAAAAAAGCACATACAAAAGGAGCGATGCTAAAATCAGTGGAGTGGGAACATACAGTCCAAGTTTTTCATGAGCATGAATCCAAAAATCTAAACAAGAGGAAAATATTAGCAAATCAAAGGCAGTGATCTATAGAAAGGATAACGTATAATGATCACATTGGGTTTATTCTAGAAATGCAAGTCTGGTGTAACATTTAAAAATGATAACCTGAGCCCCACTCACCTCACATCATACAAAAAAATTTTTCAGTTATATTGGAGATCAAAGTGTGAAAATAATGAAACTTCAACACATAATCATAGGAGCATATTTTCATTATCTTGGTGAACACAAAATTTTCTTAAAGGTAACATAAATTAATAACTACAACAGGAAAAATGAAAATATAGACCTAATTAAAAATAAGAACTTGTATTTATCAAATATATCATCTAGAGAATGAAGAGCAAGCCAAAGTATGGAAGAAATCATTTGATCTGTCTCTACCTGTATTTCTATATATCTGACAAAGAATTCCTATCCAGAATTTATAAAGGAGTCCTACAAATCAATTTAAAAGAAAACTCAACAGAGAAATGGAGGAAAACTTGAAATAGCACTTTAGAAGACAGGATATACAAATGAAAAAAAAAACACAATAGTTTATAACCTCATTAATCACTAGGGAAATGCAAATTAAAAACTATAGTGATATCCCAGTACACACCCACCAAAATGATTAAAATAAATGTACTGACAAACGTTGGCAAGGATGTGGAACATCAAGAACTCCCTTGAATTGCTGGTGGGAGTGAAAATGGATATAAGCACTTTGGAAAATATTATACAGCTACAATAATTAAAGCAAAGTCTTGGTCACATCTATTAAGGCTGATGATACATCACCTAATGAACTAGTAATTCTACTCCTAGATATAAATATATACCCCCTAAAAACAAATACGTATGTTTACCAAAAGAGTTATAAAAGTATTTTCATATGTTATTTCTAGTAGCTCCAAATTAGAAAAAATCCTAAAGTCCATCAACATTAGAATGTACAAGAAAAATTGTAGTGTATTGATACAATGAAATGCTCTTAAGTAATTAAAATGAATAGAATATTCTGGTATCCATCAGCGCATTTAAATATCGCAAACATAATTTTGAGCACAAGAAGGCAAATACAAGAGTACATAGCATATGGTTCTATTTATATGAAGTTCAAAAACAACTAACTTATGATGTTATTAGTTGGTGTGGTGTTTACTTGAAGAAGAGGTGACTGGGAAGAGGTAAGAGTAGGGCAGTTGCTGGATCTTGGTACTGATTACATAGTGTGTTCACTTTGTACAATGTATCAAGCTCCACATTTATCCTCTGTAAAACTTGTATGTGTTATTTTTCAATATAAATTTTACATCTAGATTATTACATCTAGAAGTACTAGTCTGGGCTTTTGGTGTCATGTTTTCAGTCATTGTCTTTCCAGCTGAAGGTGTAAACTTTTTTATGAGCAGAGGCTAACTTGTACCTTGTGTGCAATCCATTGGTACCATCCCCATGGATTTAATTAATTTAATGGACGCTCTTAAGTATTGTAAGTGGAGAGAAACATAACAGGATTTTCATTTTTAAAATGTTATTGTTATTCATAGAAGTTTCATAATTTTTTGAGTTTATGCTATTTAAGGCAAAGTAATGCATTAAATGAACATATTATGACATTTCTCATATTCCAACTCACCATAGATGATGAATATGATGACCAGGCATCTATTCCAACCTTTTCCTGGTTTTACTTGCTCTGCTTTGGAAACTGGGAAACTAAAAATGCCAAGCATGAGTCATTTATTTTGTTGATTTCTATTGTAATAGGCACAGTGTAGGTTAGGAGCGAGCTATTGTTTCCTAATCCTAAAGGCAGATTAGTTGTGACAATGGCAATAGTGGCAGGATTCTAGAGCCTACTTTGTACTCAGAAAGTGACTTCCTGAGCCAAGAGATACGGTGGCAGCTCATCTGGGTGCTCAGTTCTGCAGCATAGCTTTGAGTGAGCTTTGATGAAAGCTCAATTTAAGTCTCTTTCTTCATCCCTTTCAGTGATCTTGTAAGCTATTTAATGCCTTATAGTAAATGCCTTTCTGTACAAAGTACCTACAAGTGAATCTGTTTTCTGCAACTGATTCCTAGTTGGTAACAAAAGAGCATAGTCAGCATTCTGTACAGGAACAAAACTTTAAACTAGATGGATAAACAATTTGTATCCTTCTCTATAATTAGAGTTTAATCTTGGCCTTCTCATCTATGATAACAGGGAATGTTAACTAAAAATAAATGTTGTCAGTTCAATTCCATCACCACTCTTGAAAACTCTAAGATACGATATTCTGCTTTTATTAAATCCAACAAGATATTCCATGTAATTATAAGCATTAGGGTCTACATGAGAAAAGCAATACGAATGTCATTGTACTACTAAATAGTGAGTCTTTGTGGTTGTAATTTACCTTTTCCCATTTGCTTATTATGCCATGTGGTTGTATTTTCCCTGTACTAGTGAATCAGTAGGTGCAGGGTTCTTCTGTCTTATTAGATTTCATTGAGTTGATTTACTCCCATACAGGAATAGAGGAGAAATATAAAAGTCATAACAGTGCATGCAAGCACACGCATACACACACGCACACACACACACACAGAAATAGAGAAAGAGGAAGATGGGGGGAGTGGGAGAGGGAGAGATAAAGAGAGAAACAGAGAGAGGTGGGGGGAGAGAGAATCCGGTCTATTCAAAACATGAAGTATTGTTTATCATGGCCATTTCTTTAGCTAAAGGAGTAGAGAATTATTTTCCTAAAAATCACAAAAGAGGATACTGGTGATTTATTTAGTTTTCCCTCATGGTATTAAGCCACAATAAACACTATTTTTTGCAACATAATGACTGTTAAGCAACTTTGTATATGCTTGCCTCTTGATGGATTGCTTCTCAATTTACAATTTCACAATTCATGTAACATTTTATTGAGCACCCACTAAGTACAGAGTGTTGGGCATTATAGGAGATATAAAGCTACCCATGAAACTGACTCTATTCTCATAATTAATCTTATGGGAGAGGCAGACACAAATATTTAATTATAAAACAAATCACTATAATTTGTTGTAGTAGATTGTGGTCAATATTATAAATAAATTATCATGTGAGTATAGAACAAGGAAAAACAAATTCCAAAATGAGGGTACTGGAGAAAGCTCAGGACAGATATTTTGTTTGAGTTACGTAGCAGGACCTTTCAAAAAATAAACATCATAAACAGATGCTATTAATGGACAGGTAGGTTTATAAAACAACCAAGAGCTGTTCCTTTGCCATATTATGGAGGGTGGGGGAAGCTAAGACTATAAAAGAAGAAAAGTTGAGGCCAGAGTTTGGAAGATCATAAACATCATGCTAAGAATTTTAGATGTTATTCCATTGTCATCTGGAAGCAAGGAATTAAAAATGTAAGTTAGGGCATTCTGTGTTGACCAATGGAAAGATTGGAGCTGAGTGAGAGAGGTTTGAGTGGTAAAAAGTCATGATAGTAGGAATGGGGAGGGGCAACGTACATAGGAAGTGTATGTTGATTAAGGAGTAATAAGAGGACTAGTTATGAGAGAAAGATCCCTAGAATGTGGCCAAAGAAACCTGCGTATAGGGTATCATTCACTCAAAGTGTTAGACAGAATAATGTCCCCCTTAAGATGTCCATGTACCAATCCCCAGAACCTTTGAATATGTTAACTTCTGTGGAAAAGAGACTTTGCAAATGTGGTTAAGGATCTTCAGATGGGGAGACGTTATCCTGGATTATCTGGATGGGTCCATGTAATCATGAGGGCCCTTATGAAATGGAGGCAGCATGATACAAGTGAGCAAAAGGAGATATGAAAATGGAACCAGCTGTTGAAATAATGTACTTTGAAGATGGACAAAGAGGCCATTAAGTCAAGAAATGCCAGCAGCCTCTAGAAGCTAGGAGATGCAAGGAAATGGGTTCCCCAGATTCTACTCTGAAGCATCCAGATAGAATGCAACATGACCTACAATTTAACTTTATACTTTTGATTTACAGCCATTAAGAAAATAAATTTGTAGGGTTTTTTTTTCCTAATTTTTGTTACGAAAAATTTTAAATGTAGATTTTATAGTGTACATACTACAGTGAATTATTGTTACAGGGAATTCTTACATGTCCGTCATTCAGGATTTTTTAAATAATAGTGTAATTTACATAGTATATTAGTTTCAGGTGCACAACATGATTTGGGATTTGTATACACTACAAAAGTGTAAGTCACAATAGGTCTAGTGATCCACCATCCATCACTACACAGACTTGCACTTTTTTTCCTTAGGATTAGAACTTTCAATATCTACTCTCTTAACTACTTTCAAATATAGAATATAATATTATTGACTACAGTCATCATGCTGTACATTACATCTCCAAGATTTATTTATTTTATAACTGAAAGTTTATACTCTTAATACCTTTTACCGTTTTGCCCACTCCCCTACACCTCTCTCCCCTGGCAACCATCACTCTGTTCTCTGTGTCTCCTGGTTTTGTTTTGTTTTGTTTTGTTCATTAAAGTTCATCTGTGTTGTCAAAAATAGCAAGAGTTCATTCTTTTTCATGACTGAGTAATATTCCATTGTGTGTGTACATGTATATGTGTGTATATGCACATATGTATATGTATGTATGTGTGTGTATATATATGTGTGTGTGTGTGTGTGTATTACATTTTCTTTATCCATTCATTCATCAGTAGACATTTAGGTTGTCTTCATATCTTGACTATTGTAAATAGTGTTGCAATAAACATTGGGGTATATATATGTTTTCTTTTTTTTTTTTTTTTTTTAACGTTTATTTATTTTTGAGACAGAGAGAGAAAGAGAGAGAGCATGAACGGGGGAGGGACAGAGAGAGAGGGAGACACAGAATCTGAAACAGGCTCCAGGCTCCGGGCTGTCAGCACAGAGCCCGACGCGGGGCTCGAACTCACGGACCGCGAGATCGTGACCTGGCTGAAGTCGGACGCTCAACCGACTGCGCCACCCAGGCGCCCCAGGGGTATATATATGTTTTCAAATGAGTGTTTTCATTTCCTTTGGATAAATACCCAGGAATAGAATTAATCGATCTTATGGTAGTTCTATTTTTAACTTTTTTGAGGAACCTCCATACCATTTTCCATAGTGGCCACAATAATTTATATTCCCACCGGTAGTGAACTAGGGTTCCCTTTTCTCCAAATTCTCACCAACACTTGTTTCTTGTCTTTTTGACAGTATCCATTTTGACAAGTGTGCGGTGATATTTTATTGTGATTTTGATTTATTTTGTTTATTTTGATTTTGATTAGTGATGTTGAGCATCTTTTCATGTACCTGTTGGCCATCTCTATGTCTTCTTTGGAAAAAATGTCTATTCAGATCCTTTGTCCATTATTTAATTAGATTCCTTGTTTTTGTTTGTTTGTTTTTTGTTACTGGGTTGTAGAAGAGCTTTATATATTTTGGATATTAACCTCTTATCAGATATGTGATATGCAGATATCTTCTCCCATTAATCAGGTAGCATTTTCATTTTGTTGTTGGTTTCTTCTGCTGTGAAGAAGCTTTTTCTTTGGATGTACTCCCATTTGTTCATTTTTGGTTTTGTTGCCCTTACCTTTGGAATTAGGTTCAAAAAAATCATTGCCAAGGTCAGTGTCCAGGAATTTATTGCCTGTTTTCTTCTAGTAGTTTTATGGTTTCAGGTTTGCATTTAAGTCTTTAATCCATGTTGAGTTAATTTTTGTGTATGTTGTAATATAGTGGTCTACTTTCACTCTTTTGCCTATGGCTATCCATTATCCCAACACCATTTATTAAAGAGACTGTCCTTTCCCCATTGCAAATTTTTGCCTTCCTTGTTGTAAATTAATTGACCGTGTATTCATGGATTTATTTATGGGCTTTTTATTCTGTTCTGTTGATCTTTGTGTTAAGTTTTACACCAATACTATATTGTTTTGATTACTATAGCTTAGTAATATAATTTGAAATTAGGAAGCATGATGACTTCAGCTTTGTTTTTTTCTCAAGATTGCTTTGGCTATTTGGAATCTTTTGTGGCTTCGTACAAATTTTAGGATTGTTTGTTCTATTTCTGTGAAAAATGCCATTGGAATTTTGATAAGGATTGCATTGAATCTATAGATTGCTTTGAGTATTATGGACATGTTTAAAAGAATTTTTAATGTTTATTTTTGAGAGAGAGAATGAGCAGGGGAGGGGCAGAGAGAAAGGGAGACACAGAATCTGAAGCAGGCTCTAGGCTCTGAGCTGTCAACACAGAGCTTGATGTGGGGCTTGAACCCACAAACTGTGAAATCATTACCTGCGCCAAAGTCGGATACTTAACTGACTGAGCCACCCAGGTGCCCCAAGTAATATAGACATGTTAACAATATTAATTCTTCCAAGCCATGAGCACAGAATATCTTTCTATTTATTTGTGTCTTCTTCAATATCTTTCATCAATGTCCTATAGTTTAAAGTGTAAAGTTCTTTCACCTCCTTGATTAAATAAATGTATTCTTTGGTATTTTATTCTTTTTGATGCAAATGTACATGAGGTTAAGTTTTTTCTCATAGTTCATTATTATTATATAAAAACACAATAGATTTTGCATATTGATTTTGTAACCTTCAATTTTATGAATTCATTTGTTAGTTCTAAAGGTTTTCTGGTGGATTGTGTAGAGTTTTCTATATGTAAAATTATACCACCCACAAACAATGATGGCTTTACTTATTCCTCTCCAATATGGATGCCTTTTATTTCTTTTTGCTGTATAATTACTCTTGCTGGGACTTCCAATACTATGGTGAATTAAAGTGGTGAGAGTAGACATCTTTGTCTTATTCCTGAACTTAAAGGAAAAACTTTCAGCTTGTCACCATTGAATAAGATGTTAGCTATGGGCTTGTCATATATGGCCTTTATTATGTTATGGTACTTTCCATCTGTACTGACTTTGCTGAGACTTTTTATCATAAATGGATGTTGAATCTTGTCAAATGCTTTTTCTGTATTTATTGAGATGATCATTGGTTTTCATCCCTTATTTTGCTAATGTGGTGTATCATGATGATTAATTTGTAGAAGTTGAACCATCCTTGCATCCCTGGAATAATTCCCACTTGATCATTGTATTTGATCCTCTTCACATATTGTTGAATCCCATTTGCTAATATTTTGTTGAGGATTTTTGCATCTGTGTTCATCAGGAATATTGGCTGTGTGTGTGTGTGTGTGTGTGTGTGTGTGTGTGCTGTCTGGTCCAGTTTTAGTATCAGGGTAACAACTAGCCTTATAAAATAAGTTTGGAGGCATTCCCATCTCTTCAGTTTTTTGGAAGAGCTTGCCAAGGTATTAAATCTTTTTTGAATGTTTGATAGGATTCACCAGTGAAGTTATCTAGTCCTGGCCTTTTGTTATTTGGGATATTTTATATTTTTGTTGTCGTATTTTATATCTTTTTATTTTATGTATCCCTTAACTAATTATTGTAGTTAGAGTTATTTTTACTATTTTTGTCTTTTAATCTTCATATTAGAAAGCTAAATTAACTCCAGTGACATTTTTACTTTCATATATTTTCTTGTTTCTAATTAGAGACCCTTCTTTTAAGTTTAAAAATCCCTTTAATGTTTCTTTTAAAGCCAGTTTAATAGTGATGAATTCTGTTAGCTTTTGTTTCTCTGGAAAGCCTTTTATCTGTCCTTCAATTCTGCATGATAACCTTGCCAGGTAGAGAATTCTTAGTTGCGAGTTTTTTGCTTTCAGTACTTTAAATATATCACCCTTCTGGCCTATGAAGTTTCTGCTGAGGAATCTGCTGATAGTCCCTGGTATGTAACAAGTTATTTTTTTCTACCATTTAAAATTTCCTCTTTGGAGGCACAGGAAGATGGCAGCGTAGGAGGACGCTGGGCTCACCGCGCGTCCTGCTGATCACTTAGATTCCACCTACACCTGCCTAAATAACCCAGAAAACCGCCAGAGGATTAGCAGAACGGAGTCACCGGACCCAAGTGCAGACGAGAGGCCCACGGAAGAGGGTAGGAAGGGCGGCGAGGCGGTGCACGCTCCACGGACTGGTGGGAGGGAGCCGGGGCGGAGGGGCGGCTCGCCAGCCAAGCAGAGCCCCCGAGTCCGGCTGGCAAAAGCTGAGGGGCCTGACGGACTGTGTTCCGACAGCAAGCGCGACTTAGCGTCTGGGAGGTCATAAGTTAACAGCTCTGCTCGGAAAGCGGGAAGGCCGGAGGACAAAGGGAGGGTGAGCTGCGGAGCCCCCGGACGACAGAGCTCAGTTTGGCGGGGAACAAAGGCGCTCGCCAGCGCCATCTCCCCCGCCCATCCCCCAGCCAAAATCCCAAAGGGAACCGGTTCCGGCCAGGGAAATTGCTCGCTCCGCGCAAACACCCAACTCTGTGCTTCTGCGGAGCCAAACCTCCGGCAGCGGATCTGACTCCCTCTGGCTGCCACAGGGCCCCTCCTGAAGTGGATCACCTAAGGAGAAGCGAGCTAAGCCTCCCCCCCTCCCGCCGTGCACCCTGCCTTCCCACCCCAGCTAATACGCCAGATCCCCAGCATCACAAGCCTGGCAGTGTGCAAGTAGCCCAGACGGGCCACGCCACCCCACAGTGAATCCCACCCCTAGGAGAGGGGAAGAGAAGGCACACACCAGTCTGACTGTGGCCCCAGCAGTGGGCTGGGGGCAGACATCAGGTCGGACTGCGGCCCCGCCCACCAACTCCAGTTATACACCACAGCACAGGGGAAGTGCCCTGCAGGTCCTCACCACACCAGGGACTATCCAAAATGACCAAGCGGAAGAATTCCCCTCAGAAGAATCTCCAGGAAATAACAACAGCTAATGAGCTGATCAAAAAGGATTTAAATAATAGAACAGAAAGTGAATTTAGAATAATAGTCATAAAATTAATCGCTGGGCTGGAAAACAGTATACAGGACAGCAGAGAATCTCTTGCTACAGAGATCAAGGGACTAAGGAACAGTCACGAGGAGCTGAAAAACGCTTTAAAGGAAATGCAAAACAAAATGCAAACCACCACAGCTCGGATGGAAGAGGCAGAGGAGAGAATAGGTGAACTAGAAGATAAAGTTATGGAAAAAGAGGAAGCTGAGAAAAAGAGAGATAAAAAAATCCAGGAGTATGAGGGGAAAATTAGAGAACTAAGTGATACACTAAAAAGAAATAATATACGCATAATTGGTATCCCAGAGGAGGAAGAGAGAGGGAAAGGTGCTGAAGGGGTACTTGAAGAAATCATAGCTGAGAACTTCCCTGAACTGGGGAATGAAAAAGGCATTGAAATCCAAGAGGCACAGAGAACTCCCTTCAGACGTAACTTGAATCGATCTTCTGCACGACATATCATAGTGAAACTGGCAAAATACAAGGATAAAGAGAAAATTCTGAAAGCAGCAAAGGGTAAACGTGCCCTCACATATAAAGGGAGACCTATAAGACTCGTGACTGATCTCTCTTTTGAAACTTGGCAGGCCAGAAAGAATTGGCACGAGATTTTCAGGGTGCTAGACAGCAAAAATATGCAGCTGAGAATCCTTTATCCAGCAAGTCTGTCATTTAGAATAGAAGGAGAGATAAAGGTCTTCCCAAACAAACAAAAACTGAAGGAATTTGTCACCACTAAACCAGCCCTACAAGAGATCCTAAGGGGGACCCTGTGAGACAAAGTACCAGAGACATCACTACAAGCATAAAACATACAGACATCACAATGACTCTAAACCCGTATCTTTCTATAATAACACTGAATGTAAACGGATTAAATGCGCCAACCAAAAGACATAGGGTATCAGAATGGATAAAAAAACAAGACCCATCTATTTGCTGTCTACAAGAGACTCATTTTAGACCTGAGGACACCTTTAGATTCAGAGTGAGGGGATGGAAAACTATTTATCATGCTACTGGAAGCCAAAAGAAAGCTGGAGTAGCCATACTTATATCAGACAAACTAGACTTTAAATTAAAGGCTGTAACAAGAGATGAAGAAGGACATTATATAATAGTTACAGGGTCTATCCATCAGGAAGAGCTAACAATTATAAATGTCTATGCGCCGAATACCGGAGCCCCCAAGTATATAAAACAATTACTCATAAACAGAAGCAACCTTATTGATAAGAATGTGGTAATTGCAGGGGACTTTAACACCCCACTTACAGAAATGGATAGATCATCTAGACACACAGTCAATAAAGAAACAAGGGCCCTGAATGAGACATTGGATCAGATGGACTTGACAGATATATTTAGAACTCTGCATCCCAAAGCAACAGAATATACTTTCTTCTCGAGTGCACATGGAACATTCTCCAAGATAGATCATATACTGGATCACAAAACAGCCCTTCATAAGTTTACAAGAATTGAAATTATACCATGCATACTTTCAGACCACAATGCTATGAAGCTTGAAATCAACCACAGGAAAAAGTCTGGAAAACCTCCAAAAGCGTGGAGGTTAAAGAACACCCTACTAACGAATGAGTGGGTCAACCAGGCAATTAGAGAAGAAATCAAAAAATATATGGAAACAAACGAAAATGAAAATACAACAATCCAAACGCTTTGGGACGCAGCGAAGGCAGTCCTGAGAGGAAAATACATTGCAATCCAGGCCTATCTCAAGAAACAAGAAAAATCCCAAATACAAAATCTAACAGCACACCTAAAGGAAATAGAAGCAGAACAGCAAAGGCAGCCTAAACCCAGCAGAAGAAGAGAAATAATAAAGATCAGAGCAGAAATAAACAATATAGAATCTAAAAAAACTGTAGAGCAGATCAACGAAACCAAGAGTTGGTTTTTTGAAAAAATAAACAAAATTGACAAACCTCTAGCCAGGCTTCTCAAAAAGAAAAGGGAGATGACCCAAATAGATAAAATCATGAATGAAAATGGAATTATTACAACCAATCCCTCAGAGATACAAACAATTATCAGGGAATACTATGAAAAATTATATGCCAACAAATTGGACAACCTGGAAGAAATGGACACATTCCTGAACACCCACACTCTTCCAAAACTCAATCAGGAGGAAATAGAAAGCTTGAACAGACCCATAACCAGCGAAGAAATTGAATCGGTTATCAAAAATCTCCCAACAAATAAGAGTCCAGGACCAGATGGCTTCCCAGGGGAGTTCTACCAGACATTTAAAGCAGAGATAATACCTATCCTTCTCAAGCTATTCCAAGAAATAGAAAGGGAAGGAAAACTTCCAGACTCCTTCTATGAAGCCAGTATTACTTTGATTCCTAAACCAGACAGAGACCCAGTAAAAAAAGAGAACTACAGGCCAATATCCCTGATGAATATGGATGCAAAAATTCTCAATAAGATACTAGCAAATCGAATTCAACAGCATATAAAAAGAATTATTCACCATGATCAAGTGGGATTCATTCCTGGGATGCAGGGCTGGTTCAACATTCGCAAATCAATCAACGTGATACATCACATTAACAAAAAAAAAGAGAAGAACCATATGATCCTGTCAATCGATGCAGAAAAGGCCTTTGACAAAATCCAGCACGCTTTCTTAATAAAAACCCTTGAGAAAGTCGGGATAGAAGGAACATACTTAAAGATCATAAAAGCCATTTATGAAAAGCCCACAGCTAACATCATCCTCAACGGGGAAAAACTGAGAGCTTTTTCCCTGAGATCAGGAACACGACAGGGATGCCCACTCTCACCGCTGTTGTTTAACATAGTGCTGGAAGTTCTAGCATCAGCAATCAGACAACAAAAGGAAATCAAAGGCATCAAAATTGGCAAAGATGAAGTCAAGCTTTCGCTTTTTGCAGATGACATGATATTATACATGGAAAATCCGATAGACTCCACCAAAAGTCTGCTAGAACTGATACATGAATTCAGCAAAGTTGCAGGATACAAAATCAATGTCCAGAAATCAGTTGCATTCTTATACACTAACAATGAAGCAACAGAAAGACAAATAAAGAAAATGATCCCATTCACAATTGCACCAAGAAGCATAAAATACCTAGGAATAAATCTAACCAAAGATGTAAAGGATCTGTATGCTGAAAACTATAGAAAGCTTATGAAGGTAATTGAAGAAGACTTAAAGAAATGGAAAGACATTCCCTGCTCATGGATTGGAAAAATAAATATTGTCAAAATGTCAATACTACCCAAAGCTATCTACACATTCAATGCAATCCCAATAAAAATTGCACCAGCATTCTTCTCGAAATTAGAACAAGCAATCCTAAAATTCATATGGAACCACAAAAGGCCCTGAATAGCCAAAGGAATTTTGAAGAAGAAGACCAAAGCAGGAGGCATCACAATCCCAGACTTTAGCCTCTACTACAAAGCTGTCATCATCAAGACAGCATGGTATTGGCACAAAAACAGACACACAGACCAATGGAATAGAATAGAAACCCCAGAACTAGACCCACAAACGTATGGCCAACTCATCTTTGACAAAGCAGGAAAGAACATCCAATGGAAAAAAGACAGCCTCTTTAACAAATGGTGCTGGGAGAACTGGACAGCAACATGCAGAAGGTTGAAACTAGACCACTTTCTCACACCATGTACAAAAATAAACTCAAAATGGATAAAGGACCTAAATGTGAGACAGGAAACCATCAAAACCTTAGAGGAGAAAGCAGGAAAAGACCTCTCTGACCTCAGCCGTAGCAATCTCTTACTCGACACATCCCCAAAGGCAAGGGAATTAAAAGCAAAAGTGAATTACTGGGACCTTATGAAGATAAAAAGCTTCTGCACGGCAAAGGAAACAACCAACAAAACTAAAAGGCAACCAACGGAATGGGAAAAGATATTTGCAAATGACATATCGGACAAAGGGCTAGTATCTAAAATCTATAAAGAGCTCACCAAACTCCACACCCGAAAAACAAATAACCCAGTGAAGAAATGGGCAGAAAACATGAATAGACACTTCTCTAAAGAAGACATCCAGATGGCCAACAGGCACATGAAAAGATGTTCAGCGTCGCTCCTTATCAGGGAAATACAAATCAAAACCACACTCAGGTATCACCTCACGCCAGTCAGAGTGGCCAAAATGAACAAATCAGGAGACTATAGATGCTGGAGAGGATGTGGAGAAACGGGAACCCTCTTGCACTGTTGGTGGGAATGCAAATTGGTGCAGCCGCTCTGGAAAGCAGTGTGGAGGTTCCTCAGAAAATTAAAAATAGACCTACCCTATGACCCAGCAATAGCACTGCTAGGAATTTATCCAAGGGATACAGGAGTACTGATGCATAGGGGCACTTGTACCCCAATGTTCATAGCAGCACTCTCAACAATAGCCAAATTATGGAAAGAGCCTAAATGTCCATCAACTGATGAATGGATAAAGAAATTGTGGTTTATATACACAATGGAATACTATGTGGCAATGAGAAAAAATGAAATATGGCCCTTTGTAGCAACGTGGATGGAACTGGAGAGTGTAATGCTAAGTGAAATAAGCCATACAGAGAAAGACAGATACCATATGGTTTCACTCTTATGTGGATCCTGAGAAACTTAACAGGAACCCATGGGGGAGGGGAAGGAAAAAAAAAAAAGAGGTTAGAGTGGGAGAGAGCCAAAGCATAAGAGACTGTTAAAAACTGAGAACAAACTGAGGGTTGATGGGGGGTGGGAGGGAGGGGAGGGTGGGTGATGGGTATTGAGGAGGGCACCTTTTGGGATGAGCACTGGGTGTTGTATGGAAACCAAATTGTCAATAAATTTCATAAAAAAAAATAAATAAAATTTCCTCTTTATCTTTAACTTTTGATATTTTAACTATAATGTATCTTGGTGTAAATTTGTGTTGTTTTCAGTCACTATTATTATGATAATATGCATCCTCAGGAATATGTAACAAATAAAGATTTTTTTTTTTACCTAGAAGTAGGTTGTAACTGTAACAGATATCTAAAAATCAGGAAGTAGTTTTGGAATTGGGTAATGGCTAGGGGCTAGAGGAATTTTTAGTATGATCCAAAAAATTAGATTGCGCTTAACAAACTTTTAGTAGAAAATGAATGTTTAAGGATACAGAAAAAAAGTGAGGAGCAATATAGAGAAAATCTACATTGCCTCAAAGAATACGTACCTTCATACTCAGCAAACCATTGATAGAAAGTACATTAAATGTTTAAGTTGAGAGATACTGGTGAGGACTCAAAAGGAAATGAGGAACATGTTATTGAAAAAGGGCTTCTTTGTTATATAATGGTAGAAAGCTTGCTTAACTGTTACTACAGTTTTGTGGAAAGCAGATGAACTGTTATCTGGTACATGTAATGCATTTACATGGTAAGTGATGAATTAGGATATTTAGCTCAGGAAATTTACAAGCAATGCATTGAAGGTATGACCTGATTTCTTCTTGCTATTTACTGTAAAATGTAAAGAGAAAGAGGTAAATTCAGGAAATAACTGTTAACCGAAAAGGAATCAGGATTTGATAATGTTGGGAATTCTCAGTCTATCCATACTACAAAAGATGCCAAAATAAGGATATTCACTGTCAGGAAAGCATGCTCCAGAGATGTGTGGCTGGCCAATCTTTTGTTAATGCTTTGAAAGGATAGAAAGGTGTGTTCAGTCATACAGAGGGTTTTTGAAGAGATAGGCATATGTCTTATGGGTCCTCTCTGCCATCTTGGCAGGATCCAGGAATAGAGGATTCCCCCCAAAGATTATGGAGGATCTTCTGGTCTAATGGAGTGAATCCCCATGCCATATATGGGAGACCACTGGGTTCTTAAGGATGTTATACAAGCAGAAATACTGCCATCTTGATCTGAAAGGGACAAAGAAAGAACAAAATAAACAACAGCTGGGGCACCTGGGTGGCTCAGTTGGTTGAGGGACCAACTTCGACTCAGGTCATAATCTGGTGGTTTGTGAGTTTGAGCTCCACATTGGCCTTGCTGCTGTCAGCCTGTCAGTGCAGAGCTTGCTTTGGATCCCATGTCCCCCTCTCTTTGCCCCTTCCTGCTTGTGCTCTTCCAAAAATAAATATATATTTTTAAAAAAATAAATGAAGAAATAAAAAGACTGCTGGACTCAACAAAATTCTACAGACAAGAAACAGTATGACAAAACTCCTCTACTACAAACATGCACTATTGTCAAGAAAAATTGTGGATGACTCTGAGGGCAGAGACTAGGACCAAAAGATGGAACCATGGGCCCAAAGAGCAGAACTATGGTCCTGGAGGGAGGAACCAAGATCCATGGGGGATTATTCCCAGTCCTTGAGACATAATGGAGTTTTTCCAGTTGGATTTTGGACTTTTGAGGTGACAAGATGAGATTTTGAACTTTTTTATTCTACTGTACTGAGACTTTTGTATATGGGATAGACATGACTCTTTCGGAGTCAGAATGCAGACTGTGATGGAGAGAATAATGACTTTCTTAAGATACCCACATCTTAATCCCCAGAACTTTTGTGTGTGTGTGTGTGTGTGTGTGTGTGTATACACACACACACACACACACACATATATATATACATATATATATATATATTATTTTATATGGCAAAAGGGATTTTGATCAGTGATGATCAAATTAAGGATCTTAAAATGTGGATATTATCTTGGATTTTCTGAATGGGCCATTGGTAAGCCAAGTATCCTTTAAGACAGGCAAGAGGGTCAAAGGAAGAAAAAGGAGATGTGGCAATGGAACCAGTAGTTGGAGTGACATACTTTTAAGGTGGACCAGATCATGAGCCAAGGAAGATAAGCAAACTGTGGAAGTTGGAAAAGACAAACAGATTCTCTTCTGAATTCTTCAGAAAGACTGTTGCCTGACCAATGACTTATTTTAAACTTCTTACTTTCTGAATTATAAGAATAAATTTTTGCTGTTTTAAATGACTAAGTTTGTGGTAATTTGTTGCAGTAAAACCAGAAAACTAATATGTTTCATTTATTTATAAATATTTGTAGAGCAGCTAGTATGTTTCAGACAGTGAGCTGGCTGCTAGGAATATAGTGAACAAATGAAACAGATGTAGTGGATTATAGTTTTATGATATATTTTGATCTGGCCAGAAACAATGGGAAAGAAGCATATTTTTTGCACATGCTGGATTTGATATATATGGCTTTTGGACATCTACATGGATATATTTAGTAAGAACAGCTAATGCTTATGCCAATCGCTGTTCTAAGCACTGTTTATATATTCATTCATTTAATTCTTACAATAATCCTGGGAGGATGTTATATATGAGGAAACTTCTTTTTTTTTAATGTGTATTTAGTTAGTTTTGAGAGGCAGAGAGAGGGAGACAAAGACTACCAAGCAGGCTCTGTGCTGTCAACACAGAGCCCAATATTGGGCTTGAACTAACACAAACCATGAAATCGTGACCTGAGCCAAAGTCAAGAGTCAGACACTTAACTGACTAAGGCACCCAGGTGCCCCTGGATGAGGAAACTTCTATAGATGAAAGAACTGTGGTATAGATATGTAAAGCAACTTGCCCAAACTCATGCAGCTGGGTTGCAGAACTATCTAAATAAATAAGCAAGTCTGGCTGCAAATCTTGAGCTTTAAATATATTTAGCAACTTAAGAATATGAGTCTGTCATTTTACAAAGTTTGATCTACAGTTATTAATTTTGTACTTGTAAGGAAAAAAAAACAGCAATAGCATAGAGCCAAGGAATAGGGTTTTCAAGAGAAAGATAATAATTAATTTTGTCAGATGTTGATTAATGTCAAGTGGAATGACAGTTGACCAGAAATGCCTTGATTTGGTGTTCTCATTATAACATTTTTCTTATTACCATTCTCTGAAGTCATATTTGTTAACCATTATTTCTAAGAATGTGTCAGACCTTTGCACATATTTTTCAGCAATTTATTTATTTCAGCTGCTTCAGGATATTTGGGCAGCTGCTATTTACCCACTCAGGTCATGAGCACCAGCCCACATACCTATATCTTGGCTTACATTCCTATGATATTCTCCAGCATAGATATAATTTGCTTTGTTTCCACTGAAATTTCTCAAGATGTCTTGCCCAGTGATCTGCATGGAATTAGCTCTTGTCAGATACTTACTGACATATTACATGAGCTTCTATCACCACTCACTGCACTTCTGCAAAACTCAAATCAGCATTCAGGTATTGGTACCATATTCATTTATCCTCATTGATATGAACAAATATTTTAACTGGTATTTTCATTAAATACTCTTTTTAAAAATATTTGGATTCACATGATATCTATTAGTAAATAAAATTTCAGATTAAGACCATGGTTATTTTGTCTTCCTGTGCCCCCTTCTATCTTGTGTCAGTGTATACTTAATAAGTATTTGTGGAATGAAGTAATGAGGCATGCAATTCTATTAACTATTATCATCTTAATTTGAGTAATGAACAATTGTTTGGAGTGTCATTATAAATTGGTAACAAAGTTAACGTAAGAATTACTTTGTCAGGGGTGCCTGAGTGGCTCAGTCAGCTGAGTGTCCGACTCTTGATTTTGGCTCAGGTCATGATCCCATGGCCATGGTATTCAGCCTTGCGACCGGCTCTGCACTGAGAGTGGAGACTGCTTGGGATTCTCTCTCTCCCCCTCTGCCCCTCTGCCCTGCTTACGTGCTCTCTCCCTCCTTCTAAAATTAAAAAATTAAAATTAAAAAACTAAAAATAATTATAAATAAAAAAGAATAACTTCTTCAACATTATTTATTGAATATAAATTATGTATCGTCATCCACTTTATACAACCGCATATTTCTATAAGCTTTTCACCAACCTTGGTAGATCTCTCACCAACACCTTGTGGCCACCTGTGACTATTCTTTGAGCACTCCTTCCACAGAAGGAGCTCTCCTCCACAGAATCTCAGAGAAGAATGGACTGACTTACTGTCAAGGGCTGTTTTTATACACACTGTCATAGGGCCACAAATCTACTTTTAGAGCACCTATTTTTGAACGTACAGAATATATGTATATTTTTCAGAATATATTTTTTATGTTATCACTCAATGTCTTCACTAAAATAAAAACTATACAAACAGTTGTATAGCTGTATTGTCTATCTTTACTCAGCATCACTTTATCCACATGGCACAATTTGAGTATATGGATTGGATAAACAAAAAAAAAATTAAAGTTAATTTAGTTTTAGTGAGGTATCATACATAGAATCCTAAATTTATAAGAAAAAAATATAATCTAATCCTGGTAGGATTAGAAACATCTGCTATTTAATCCTGGTGGAAACATAGGTGTTTATGCTACTGAAAATACATACCATAATGTCTTCCAGAAAATCGTAAAAGACAATTGTTTTTTCTCATTGAGTCAAGATCAGGTTGTTATAAGCTGAAATGCCAGTTCCTTCTCTATTGCTACTTTCTTACAAACATTTCTTTGAGGAGTCTTAGAAGTCGGGAACCAGGGGCGCCTTGGTGGCTTAGCTGGTTAAGCTTCCAAATTTGGCTCAGGTCATGATCTCACAGCTTGTGAGTTCAAGCCCTGGGTCGGGCTCTGTGCTGACAGCTCAGAGCCTGGAACCTGCTTTGCATTCTGTCTCCCACTTTCTCTCTGCCCTTCCCCTGCTTGTGCTCTCTCTCCCTGTCTCTCAAAAATAAATACTTTTAAAAAAAGAAGTTGGGAACCAAAGGTTTTTGAAATTGAATAATCACCTTTCACATGCTGTATTTGTGTTCATATTTTGTGAGCCCCCTAATGACTCGTTTATGTATTTACTGCACAGTCCAGGTGGGTTTTCTGAAGCTTTCCAAGACATGATTTAAAGATAACTTGAGATTTAATGTTCATCAAACCAAAGGAAAGCGTTTGGAAAATAAAATTTGAGACTCCTTTTTCCATGCATAGTCCTGTTTCTGTATCTGAGGCCATTTAAGTAAACATCTAAAAATGGTTTTTATAACAGTAAGAGAATCATGAATTTCATTTACATATTTACTGTTCACATACTGCTGTGCTGGTAATGGCAAATGCAGAGTTTATTCAAATAGTTGTCTTTGAACACATATGTGAGGTCAAAGACTATCCAGGTGGTTCTGAGCCCTTCAGCAGACACAAATACACACAAAATGAGGATTGGAGCTGGATTCCTGAAATACCCTTGGGCTATGTAATGCTAAATTATACCTGAAAATTCAATCTATTCAACTCAGCAGGCTGAAGTAGCTCATCAATGTGATAATTATAGCTAAATATGAACAGGAAAGAAATTAGGAGAACAGGACTGCTGTGTATACCACTTTTGTAGACAGGCTGAAATGAACTCTATTAATATACTTAAGATATTTTATGTACATTTTACGTTGGAAATGATTAGAAATTCTGAAGTAACAATTTTGATGTTATCATTAGAAATCAATATATGCTGAATGTGATCCATAATAGAAAGTCATGTTTAATTAGCAGGTTTTAAAAGCCCATAAACAATCATACATCTTGGTATTGATCTTTGTCCATCTTAAATATTGTATTTTTAAATCACAAAAAAACTAGCATAATGTCTAGCCCAATATTTTCAAGGGTGTGTGTGCGTGTGTGCATGTGTGTGCATGTGTGTGCGTGTGTGTGTACACTGAACTTTCTGACCTAATTTTCTCTAATTTTAATTGGAAACTTTCTCCAAGTCATTCTAACCCACTTGATTCATTTTCTTGAAGAACATTCTCCAAATCCTTCCTGGATCTCAAGTTAATACAAATATATATCATATGCATTGATTAGGCTCCTCTGCTGCCTTTACATAAATATCTTTCGAATCCTTGTACATGCATCTCTAGAATCCTTTATTTGAAGTACTGGGATGGGAATCAGAATGTATTCCATATTGAAATTCTGTGAATCAAAGTTGTTCTCCCATTGTTTCACACATTAAAAGCAGGTGCATATTCCAAAAGGATAGCAGTAATTCCAGCAATTTAAACTGAATTAAAATCCTAGATGGTGGTCTCTGTTCCCTGCTTTTTCTAAATTTGGTTTTATTGCCTGACATTTCTTCATTTAATGTATAAGTTAGTGGTATCATAGATTAGACATGGCTTTTGCAGTTCACAAACTTGGATACAAATTTCAGCTCTACTTTCTGCCAGCATTGTGAACTCAACCTCACTTGACCTTCAGTTTTCTTACCTGTAAAATGAGATAACAATTCCTTTCTCACATAGCTGTTTCAAGATTAAATAAAACAATATAAGTAAAATCTTTGGCACTAACTAATCACTTAATAATTCATTCTGTAATAAATATTACAGAAGTCAAATATGATTCCATTTGACTTCTGAAACTAATCGATGAACTATTTTCAATTAAAATTTCTCATATGTATGTATATTGCCTGCATTATGAAACTAATGTTGGTCAACCGTACAGGTGATGACATGAAATTAAAATGTTTGGTCCAGGGGCGCCTGGGTGGCGCAGTCGGTTGGGCGTCTGACTTCAGCCAGGTCGCGATCTCGCGGTCCGTGAGTTCGAGCCCCGCGTCAGGTTCTGGGCTGATGGCTCGGAGCCTGGAGCCTGTTTCCGATTCTGTGTCTCCCTCTCTCTCTGCCCCTCCCCCGTTCATGCTCTGTCTCTCTCTGTCCCAAAAATAAATAAACGTTGAAAAAAAAATTAAAAAAAAAATAATAAAATGTTTGGTCCTAACCACAATGTAGTATACTCTTCAAAGCAGAAAATCATACAGTAAAGTGCTAAATCCTGTGAGTCAGGCTTTTTTAGCATAATGTACTTATTCTCTGCCTCATGCCAATAAGAATTTGAGGTGACTTACCCCTTGCTTATACTCCACTACCACATATATCCAATAAAGTATAATTTTATATAGATAAAATACAGCAGAAGAAAAAATAGAATAGAAAGATAAGGCCAGATGCTCTCGTTCAAAGGCAAGAAAGAAGAGAGGGCAAGTTTGATGGAAGAAGTTGACTGAGATAAAAATTGACTGGAAAAAGAGAAGGGCAATGCTCTGGGGAATCAAACATTTGTGCAAGAGGACATTTAGCACTTGATTTCTCCGTGAACATTTGCTACATTTTGCCTTCCTCTGCCTCAGGTGCCGCTTGCTGGTCACCACCCTTAACCCTTTATCTTCTCTGCTTCTTCTTTTTTTTTTTAATTTTAAATATTTTTTTTATTTTTTGAGAGAGAGACAGAGTATGAACTGGGAGGGGCAGAGAGAGAGGAAGACACAGAATCCGAGGCAGACTCCAGGCTCTGAGCTGTCAGCACAGAGCCTGACACGGGGCTCGAACCTATGAACCATGAGATCATGACCTGAGCCAAAGTTGGAAGCTTAACCAACTGAGCCACCCAGGCGCCCTTCTACTCTGCTTCTTTAAAGATCTTTCCTAACTAGAGTCTGGCCACTGAAGTATGGTTCATCCTCTAAGCACCCTGGACACTGTTTTGCTAGGTGGCCCTACAACTTACAACTCTATGGTTTTTAAGATAGGAAGATAATGGGTAAATAGGAAATGAGAGACAGATAGATGACAGATGATAGATAGATAGATAGATAGATAGATAGATATGATAAAGCATATATAATTCTTATTTTGTAAATTCTGTTACAGTGAAATTCTACACATTATGTTCACAATCATGGGAACCATTATGATTTTAAGGATGTTTCAATGTCTCACCATTATTTCTTATTCTTTATAAACTCATAAGAATCCCTTCATCTCAGAACACAGTGAAGATGCTAGGTCTGAGACAGAGTTTTAAGCTACTGAGGAAGTGTTTTTCATCAATAAAACACCACCAGGGACCATGGTAGGGCAATTCCTCCACACCATGCCCATGTCCCGTAAACTCTATTATTGTGTTCATAGGTCTGTGAGGTAATTTGTTACAGACATATTACCCTGTATGTGGTTATCGCCCCTCTGAGACTTTGTACTTTTTAGATCTAGGATTGCTACATTTTTAGTGTGTAACAGTCAACATTTGTTAAAATATGTTGAAGTGAGATAAACTGTTTACACAGGCATAAATACCTTACTTCATACTTCCAGTTACAATCTGTAGGAAGTTCAAAGTTAATTTTATTGCTTATGTTTTAGTCTTCTTAAAAAAAAATATTTTAGTGGGGCACCTGGGTGGCTCAGTCAGTTAAGCGTCTGACTTCGGCTCAGGTCATGATCTCATGGTCTGTGAGTTCCAGCCTCGCATTGGGCTCTGCCCTGACAGCTCAGAGCCTGGAGCCTGCTTTGGATTCTGTGTCCTCTCTGTCTCTCTCTCTCTCTCTCTCTCTGCCTCTCACCTGCTCATGCTCTGTTTTTGTCTCTCAAAAAAATAATAATAAAGAAACATTAAAAAAATTAAAAAAAATCTTTTAGTAACCAATAAATATTTGGGCCCACCCAAAGGATGTGATTAAAAAGATAGAATATCACTAGCCTCGAGAAAATGCAAATAAATTTATTCAAATATGAATGGGAAAAGAAGACCACTAAGAAGATAAAACTAAGGCTGAATAATCAGATTTAAGCTATAAGGAAAGAATGATGAAACTAAGACAAGATGGAATGGAAACTGTATACAGAAAAGGAAGTAGGCAAAAGCAAGATTCTCGGAAACAATTACCACAAAAGAGATTCAGTAAAAATAAAATCAATTGTAGGGTGAGTTATAAAAGAGAAACATTTAACTGTGTTGAATACTTTTAAGTATTAAAATACTTTTAAAATTTACTGATTTCAAAGATTTTTTTGATATTAGACCATAAGAAACTGGAGAAGGTCCAAAGAAATGGATAAAACCTTAGTAATACAATCCTATTCTAGTTTACAAAAAAATCTTAGAAAAGTCTTCTCCAGATGTATAAAAAACATTTAATGAACCAAACTGAGGAATTTACAATTGACTTGTTTGTCAAGTACAAACAGGCAAGTATAAAGAAGCATCATTTTGGAAATTTTCCCATTCATTTGAACCTATATTACAAATGAAAACTTGGATGAAACATTAGGAAGTTTTATGTTTTCTCTGATTAAAAAAAAGAACAGTGATAAATCTATTAGTAAAGGGGGGTACTAGGTAAAATGACAAGAAAATTTTTTAACATGATAGCCACTCAGTATTTTAATTAATAGCTATTTTTAGATTATCCACTAACAGAAGAGCACTTGACTCTGGGCAAAGAGATATGGATCCAGTTACAGAACATTGGGCAAGACAGCAAATCATTTGATATAGACATGTACAGAGAATGCAGATATATTTTCTTAAATTGTTGAAAAGATGGATCAGTGATTGTGCTGTGGTTGAAAATGCTTGAATGTTATCCATGAAAATACCTGAGCAAAGGACTTTCATCAAGAATTTTTAGAGACTGTAGCAGCAAGGAGATGTCTTAATAAAGAAGGCAGAGCTCATATCTGAGGGGAGAAAAGGCAGAGTTCCCACAGGGACAGCTGATGTGTCTGAGGGACAGGTAGAGAAGATCCTCATCTGTACATTGTGCTGTAGACTGACAAGAATGACAAAAGAGAAGGTGAATTGTGGGTAACTTTCTGTGAAAACCTGAGAAACACTGACCAAAGGAAAGTTGAGGTATCACTCATATCAATTAAGGAAATAATTTCAGAGTAGGGAGTTCAGAGGGAGAAGCTCCAGGCTAACTCCGGGAGTCCTGGATTGAAGCCCCTGCTGCAAGTACAGGGTTCAAGGTGCTTGAGGTCATGCCCCTCAGTTCCCTTCGGTTTCCAGTCCGGCAAATTTGTCAGAGCGCTCTGTTTCAGACCAGACATCTGTAAATGAGGAATTCTGGCAACTTAACTTTTTACACCTCTTTGGTTTTACCATTGTATTGTTCTAGTAATTCTCCGAAATATAAATATCATGCAGTTCAAGTTAAATATTTCTGCACAGTTCACATACTAAGTCTGATAAAATTCTTAAAAGTTTTATCAAAATTAACACATATTATCATTGTTACTTATTTTTTCCTTCCAAGTTCTTATTTAAATTCCAGTTTGTTAATGCACCGTGTAATAGTAGTTTCGGGCGTAGGATTTAGTGATTCATCACTTACATACATATTGTAATTTTTAAACCAGATAAGGAAATCAGAACTCTGGATGGGCTAATAATTTGATACTCTTGGTGTTCTTTAAATCTTCTTTCAGTGTCTTATTTGGAGGAAAGGATGAGGGCTGGGGTAGCAAGAGGGAAGGTGGGTGAGGTGACACGAGAAAGGGAAAGAGAAGAGAAAGTCCCGAGCAGTCCACTGTGCTTCTGAACGTGGATGTCCTTGCCAGCAGCCAAAGCCCTGCAGTTAACTGCATTCACCCCTCTGAGAATTTAAACACCACTGTTTGCTATGGAAATAGGTCTCTGTGGGTCTCCCTCCCTTGTTGCCTAAACAGCTACCAAAGGTATCCCTTCAACCTTACATGCATGGCATGTTATACTGCATTGGCTCCAGAGAAAGATCAACTAGTTCAAAGCAGGGCATTACCTCTTGTTCTCTGTGAGACTTTAGTCAGAACACTTAATCTCTCAGCCTTATCTTGCTAAACATCAAAAAGGGCAAAAACAACAACAACTATAATAATAATAGTAATAGGAGGAGGAGGAATCCATCCTAGGGTTGTTTTTGGTATTCAGTGAGTAATCCTGTAAAACTCTGAGAAGACAGCCTAACACCTAATGCGCACTCCGTAAATGAATGTTAGCTCTCATTAAACCACAGTGTTCATTCCGTGTGACGAGTTCCAGCAAACATCATTTTCTTGATCTCAATACATTACTAGTGACATTATAATGACACTTCTACATAAGTCTTTTCCAGCAGCTACCCTGTGCATTGTCCCTTATTCAGTCCTAAAATCATATCTATCTTACAATAAAATAATCTCAACACAACTATGTAAGTCATGCAGTGTCCCTGAATATTATCTGCACCTGCCCTCATCTGGGGAAAGCTTACTCATTTCTAAAAGGAAGGTAGGGGTAGCTAAGTAATAAATAGAATTGCAAAGATTATGAGACATGATGTGTACTCAGCACAGTGCTTTATACACAGCACATAGTACTTCTTTTCCTCATTCTAACACACACCCACACCCACACCCACACACACACACCCACACACACAATACACACATTCTTTCTTTCTGTGTTTCCTTCCTCCCTCCCTCTCTTCTTTCCTCCCTCCCTTCCTCCCTCCCTCCCTCCCTTCTTTCCTTCCTTCCTTCTTTCCTTCTGGTTATTCTTTTATGTTAAAATGTGTCTTCCCTTACTTTGCCAGGAACTTTTATTTTTTAGATAGTTCCTTCCCTGAAAAGAAGAAAGACATTGATAGAATCGTTTGATTTTAGATGATAAATCATCCTTCCCAATTTATCAACACATTAAATTTGTATTGTAAATACGGAATATAAAGATTGAGTCCATTACAGGAAATTATGTTGCAGGGAATAGAGAGATGTTTTATAAAGCAAGCACTCCTTCTTTTGACCTCTGACATTATAGGCATAAAGCTGATTTTGAAGATAAAACAACTGCATTTAGTCTGGATTCTTGAAGAGTGTAGGAAAGAAAGAATGAGATGCCTGGACCTGTCTTCTCTCTTTAACCGCTTTTTTTTTGTTCCGTGTGTCCACATTCCTCCTCCCTGTTCTTGTGGCTGCAAGTTTCCCAGCCAATACCTTCTCCTCTCCCTCAGCCACTTCATATTCCTACCTGTACTGCAACATGGTACTCATGAAGTTGGTCTTAATTCATCAGGAATATTTGAGGTCCCCAACTTTGATGGTTTGAAGCATGAAACACAGTGGATGGATGTCTCTGTATTCCCTGTGGTAAGAAAAGTAATGTAGGAAAAGAGTTGACAAGATGAAAATCCCTACATAGAACTAAGAAAGTCAACGCTGTTACAAGGTTGAGAGTGCACAGGTGTACCAAACATTGATGAGTGTCAGTCAGGATTCTTGTTTTAATGTGTATCTGTGTCTGTGTGATGAGTGAAGCTGGGTCAGGAGTTGTGGTGTGTGTACATGAATTTAATTAAATTGTTACATGGTCTTTACAAAAATTGTTCAGATTGATATTAATTACAGATAATACAGAACAATGTGAAAAGAGAAAAACTACTAATTTGATTGTATAATATAATAATGTTAAAATTAATACCATTCATGTCATGATATCATTAAGCTATTTCTTCTTAATAATTACCAATGACATGTTTATTCATATCATAGATATGTATACATTTATGTCGGACAAACTTTTAATTTTGTTTGGTTATAAGAGATTTTTATGGTTTATTGGCCAGATGGCATGAATAATTTTTATAAAGGAGAACTTGCTTCATGGTTGTGACTTTGTTTCATAAATTTATGATTTATCTTCACACCTCTAAGTATATACAATTTCATTCAAAACAGTGAACTCAGGACCAAAAGATAGACATGAAATGACTAGTATTTGCATTAAGTAAGAAAGTAACTTTAGTCAATTAGCATGAATTTGACTATTGTCCAAATTTACTGGAAAATAATCTATAGTTGTATTGTATTTATTATTTAAATTAGTTTATACAGAGCCCTTTATTCAGCAAGTATTTACCGAAAGCCTACTTTATATCAGGCACTGATATGCCCTGTGGATATATATCTCTGAAAAAAGAAAGCCCTGTTCTCTGAAAGCTAATGTTCTAATAGGCAGAGACAGAAAAACAAGTAAATACAGACTATATCAGGTGATTATAAAGTGCTATGGAGAGAAGCAGGTAAAGGCTGTGGAATATAAGGTGTATTATATCTCAGTAAGAAAAGGCTTATTTATTGAAAATTTTAATATCACTATTAGAGAAAACACAAGGAAAATCCTCCTGGTGTTCCATAACTGACCATTTCTTATATGAAGATACAACCGTAGTGGTCTTTGACAAAGAATCTTACTAAATACTGCAGCTTGTTAGTCAAAAGTCAAGAAACTGGACAGGAATACTATTTTAAAAAAAAACTGCTTAAATGCTATTCTTGATATCTGTGATCATGAAATATAGTAATTACTTAAATATAAAAATATTCTTGACATTGAAACAATCCTTCTACTAAGAATTATGGAGTTGATATCTCCTCCTATCAATAAGTAGACTGAGTTTGTTAACACTGGAAAAGAATTTTGGCAGTTGAAAATGTCTTCTGCTTTTAGCTGGAGGATGAAGCTTAATGTATAATCAGGAAGTCTTATTACATAGAAATTATTCACTGGTGGATAAATCCTCTGTATTCTAAATAAATCTGCTTTTCAAACACCCTAATTAGCACATGGAGGAGATTTGAAATCATACACAATTTTGGAGTGGTTGGGAGAGGTAGCACTCCTGAGTTTCTGCTGGGTGCCAGGCAGTGCTCAGCACAGAGAGTACAAGGTGTATGAAGACAAAGCTTCCATGCTGCCCAGTTGACAGTGTGCAATGTGTTCAGATAAGGATATGCCCACAATACTGTGAAAATAGAGGTCTGAGGACAAAAATGAGGCAGGAAGGATGAAGGCGGGGGAAAGATTCGTCAAAAGCTCCTTTCAGGAGGGGACACATAGCACATAGCACATAGTGGATACCTAGCACATAGTAGGCACTCACTGAGCCTGAGACCCTATTGAGTGCCCCTTCAATTCTAGGCCTGGGGAAATAATGTAAAAATATTACAACTCTTGCACTGCCTGAGACGCAGTCTGTTTGGAGAAATAGACCAAACTAAAAGTGATAATTGCTTTAATAATTGAACATGCAAAGTGCATTGAGAGCTCAGAGAAAGAATTTAGTAGAGTTTCAAAAATAAAATACACATCTAAGCACTATAGGGTGGCTGAAAGACATATGAACCCAAAGGATAGTTTTTGCTTTCTATAAATATCAAACATGGGTTTTTATATTTCCTATTTATATTTTCAGTTTTACTGTTCTTGCTAAATACACGAATCTGTTCTTAATTCAACATTGCTTCCAGCACAGCACTTTAATAGTGCAGATTTTATTAGAGAACTTAACTGATACCAGTTGGGGGGAGGTGAAGGAAATACAATTTCCTCTAGAAGATTTGCATTAGATAGAGTAGTTACAGGCTGTAGCATCTCCCCTGTAATTTTATGAGAATGGTATTACCCTGGCTTTCACTGTGTGATTGCTGGTTACCTTCTGTCAGTGAGCAACAGTCTTACTGCAAAGCAGGAGCCCAACCGGTCTCTTTGTCTCCGTGGTCAAAGCAATTACTTCTTAGAAAGTCGGATTTTTTCAGAATGACCATGTACAGAAGCAAACGCAGACATCAGAGATGTAAGTAAATTCTGACCCAACTTTTTCATATGACTGTAGTGGGAGAAACATACTTGATTCCTTAAAAGACTAATCATGACTTCTTCAGATCTATCCTGGTAGTAGAAAAAATATTGTAGCTTTTTTCTCTCTAGCCTTTATCTATCCCTGTTACATGCTTGGAAAATGTTGGGGGGAGAGGGGATAATTCACTTGTTACTATGGAAACCTTTGGAAAGGTTTACAAAATCAACAGAGAAACAGATCAAATGGAATTTCAGTCTAGCTCAGCAGCCTTCATTCAGGCATGATCACTGGCTAGTTCTCTCTCTTTCTTTTTTCTTTTCTTTTCCTTTCCAGAAGTGGTAGATTTCCTTTCCTAGAAGTCTATTGAAAGGTTTGGGAAGCTAGCCTAAAACTTCTATTTATTTATCCAATTTCAATTATAACTCTTGGGAGAAATAAAACAGTTCAGAACAGAGGGAGAGAGTTAATTGTGAATGACAAGCTGAATATGTAACAGGGTATTCATTGCCAAACTTCTTGGTCCGGAGCACATTTGGAACATAATTCGCTACAGGCACCACTTTAAAGGGTTAAAAGGAGTCATTTGTAATCTACCCCAAAGGAATTGATTCTGACTGAAAAGGAGCAGCACAGTTACCCTGGCCTAAAGTCCAGAACAAAGATGATTATGTTACTGAAAGCCATTAGGTTTAGCTAAAAACCAAAGTCTTATAATAAAACTGTGTTTTATGGTAAAGCAATATGCCTGCCATGAAAAGCTTTCCAATCACCTCTCTTTCTAGTAAGCTCAGTTCGTTACCACTTCATCTTCCCTATTGTCTAAAGTAAATTTTCCCGTATTTAGCCCAGTGTTTCTGATCACTGACTCTGTTTACCACCTTAGGTAACTACAACTTGTTCTTTAGTCGAAGTCTGTACTTTTTCATTATTCCTTATGATGTCTTTAGACGTTATGAAATATTATAAAATACAGAAAGACTATCGACAACACTTACTCTATCAAAAGGTCAAAATGTGATAGAAATGTAATATTTTTTTTAGTGTGATAATGTTTTGGGTCTATTTCCACCTGAGCCCGGAACACTAACATTTCTCTTGTTCAAAGAAGTTTTATGCACCATAGAAAGCTCTGAGGGCCGGGACTGCCAGTTTGATTTTCTGTGCCTGATTGCCTTTTGATGCCTCTCTTTCTTGTGACTGAGAAATAACATAGGGTAACTGTTACTTGTTTCTTACAAAAATTATTGGTGCAAAGTCTACAAATACATTGCTGATTAATTTCCTTGTGATTTCCTCCCACAAGAATGAATCTAAATTATGCATGTACTTTAAAACCGTCCTGTGCCTTTACTCCTGTATCTTTTATACACCCCCTCATTTTTTTCCATGTAGGCAATCATCACCTTAATGCACATGGCAAATAAAAGATTATAGACAAATTGTACTGAGTCTCTCCTTTAAGATGTGCTTGCTGAAGTCTGCGATTAAGCAGCAGGAAGAAATTGTGAATTACATGAGACAAGTCAGAAGATGTATAATTATACAGGGATGAACACAGTAGGGTGTACTAAATGGTTTACTTAAAAAAACATCGAATGTATTACTTATGTTTAATTGTATCTGTTAGCTATATTATACTGCATTAACTGTTTCTATATTCTAATCATATAAAATATTGGAGAGCAGGAATATAATAAAATTAAAGTATATAGAAAGGTTAGCAATAAAAGCAAATAGAATCCTTAAATGAATTTCTATCTTACACTAATAATATTTGCAAAAATGGAAAGTAATGCAATTGTTTGCTATCCAATGGGTATATAAAAATATTGAATTATCCCTTCATCAAAATCCTGTGCATTTCCATTTTCAATCATATCTTTTATGTGTGTGTGTTTGATGATGTAAAAGGCATAAACTAGCCTCAAGGCAATTATAATCCAATTAAGGCAATAATTGCACACTTAACAAAATCTCAATGTGAGAAAGAAGGCAAGTGTTCTTATGATTTTCTTTAAAATTGAAAAAGTACATAAATAAACTTTCTAATTTCCTCATTCCCTAAAGACGTACTGTACTATCCTTTAGTGGAAATAATGCAACTTTCTTTTAGAGGACCTGGTGAGAGGAATAGGCGAGGTGCATGTGGCTGTGCTAGGGGTTTGAAGAGAGGGAGTGAGCGAGCCAGAATATTGGTAAAAGATATTTTAAAGTGTAAATGACACTAAGCCTTTGAAAATTCATGTGGGACTTTGAAATCCATTCCTCACTCATGTCTAAATTGGTTATTTATAATTCCCTACAGAGGTGAAGGAAAGGGAGGGAAGGGTACTCTTTTCCTTGCTTCTGGTGAAGCAGTAACTGTGGAAAATGGAACAGCTTCAGTGTTCGTTCAGGTAGCAGGTCTTACCTGTGCACAACTGCATAATGACTTTCAATTAGATACAGAATTTGTTGCGTGGTAATAAAAAAATGTTCGCATATGTCGAACGTTGATTTTGCCAGAGCCAGACAGGTAGAAACCACTTTAAGGGACTCTAATATATGTAAACCTGTTTTTACACATTAGGTGGAGGAAAGAATCATCATTAGTGTAAATAACTTTGTTCTTTAGTGTTTAGACATAGAATTTTTTTCATGCATACTATATCAATCTATTGAGGTGTGCAGTTTATGTTTAAATTTTCAAAATGTTATAGTATGTATAAAACAATGTATACTTACGACCTCCCTTGTTAAAGTTCCAAATGACCTTGAGCAAACATATTGTTTTAGTTTTTGAAAGAGACATAGACATAAATTCTTGAAGATGAATATGTTTTTTAAATACAGACTCAGAGAAAAACTAGAGTAGGATCCATATGCTATTAGATACTGAATTTTGAAAATACCACAACCCCCATACCACAGCAAAGAGAACAGTGTACATCTGATTTTAAGTGTGTAACATTTCATCTTATTTTACCAAATAGGAACAGATGTTCATTTTTGATTACTAGTGATATTTTTGGGTGCTTATCCATCTTATCCATCCCATTATGGAAATGCTTAATGAGATCACTTCAGGAACCTGAATACTAGCCATAGTCCTCTACCTGTAATCTTGGCCAATATCTATTATCTCTATGGGTTGCAATTTCTTTTTCTATAACGTTAGCAGACTGTGCACAGAAGATGTTTTCTGAGGTATCTTCAATCTCTAACCCTCAGAGTTTCCACAACATAAACCTCATCATGTAATTCTCCTACTTATTTTACGGGTTCTTGTTGCCTAGACTGTGGCTCTGGGCTCATGTGCTCCAAATCCATGTGACCATGGATTTACTACAAGAGGCCCTAAAATCCATATAAATATTAACCATTGCCTGTATAATGGTGATATATATAAAAAGTGTATATATATATATATATATATATATATACACACACACATCTATGTGTATATCTCCCATGTATGTTTTTACAACATATATACACACATACTATTTTTTTTTGCTTCTAAAGTGACATGTTTAATTAAATAAAATGCATTGAAAAGATGGTACTAAATTTGTAATGGCTTTTAATGCCATATGTTTTATATGATTTTTCAACCAATTATATCACATAGGGATTTTGTTATGTTTCAATGTTTTGAAGAAGTGTTTTCATATTCCCAAATGTTAGGAATCACCGAACCAGTAAATGAAATACAAACATGACCTTATAAACACATATTTACATCACTGTCACTCACTGCCTACTTTTCCTTGATAGCACTTTGTTCTAGCCTTTATCAGGCTACTGAATCATCCACAAAATTCACTATAGATTCTCTTATCTCTGTGTTTTTGCCCACACATCTTCCTGTTGATGGATAGTCCTCACCAGCATCTTCATGTGTAGAAATCATCTCTAGTCAAGGGTTCACTCAAATGTCAAATCCTTCATGAAGGTCTCTTCAGTTTCCACATCAAATTTATCCTTTTCTTCTCTCTTTTCAGATGCTATTTTATAATTTTATTTGTACTTCCTATGTTCTATCTGAGGTTTTTTCTTGTAAGGTATCTTTAGTTCTTGTTGAAGTATTCTCAGAGCATGATGCAATGCTTTGTCCATAACAATGCATAGCCATCGTGTGAAACTCATTCATTTAAAGAAATATTTATTGATCACCCGTTATATTACTTTCTAGACACTGCTCTAGTACTATGGCTGTAGTAATGTCAAAACAAAGTTCAAGACAAAGGTGACAAACAAAAAAATACATAATATGCTGTGTGATGCTAAGCACTATAGTGAAAAATAATGCAAGCAAAAGGGAAGGGGAGTTTTTGAAGGTAGGTTGGAGAACTGCTATTTTCTATAGGGTAGTCAGGAAAAGCCACTGTGATTAAGATGACATTTACTCAGACACCTGAAGGAAAAGAGGGAACAAACTCTGCTTCTTCCTGGAGAGTTCCAGACAGAAATAACATGTGCAAATTCTCTGGGGTAGCTGGGATATTAGAGGACCACAAAGGAGGCAATAGAGAGTTAATGAAAAGATAGGAGATCCAAAAAGCATTGAGGCATTGGATGGATGGAGTAAGACACAGAATTAAACAATATTTTTTATTTGTAACTGAATTGTATATAATGCATGTTAACTTTTAGAAACACTATCCATACTTCTAAGTGACTCTTGCATTGCTTTTATTAAAATGAAAATGATAAAAAAAGTTATTTTAAAAAGCATTACATTTCATACTAGGCAAGACATCCAGTTGTTAATTGAAGGAGAATCAAATTGTGGTCATATAGACATCAGAAAAATTATTTGAACAAGAATATCTGATTTATCTTCCTGTAAATATCCTTGGATTATTAATTCTCTATATCTTTAAAATCATGCTATGAGAAAAAATAAATTCATAGTTTCATAGAATTGTAAGGCCTTTTAAAGTAGTTGCAGGAAGAAATAAGACTGCTGGCAGGTTTTTTTTTAAGTTTATTTATTTATTTTGAGAGAGGGCCAGAGAGCGAGCAGGGAAGGGGCAGAGAGAGGGAGAGACAGAATCCAAGCAGGCACAGATCCTGATGCGGGGCTCGAGCTCAAACGGTGAGATCATGGCCTGAGCCAAGATCAAGAGTCGGATGCTTAACTGAACCACCCAGGCGCCCCTGCCAGTCTTAATTGATGTAGAATTGGCATCTCAGTGGTCAAGATGGATAATAGGTTTGATGTTCGATTATTGGAACATGAGTTGTCTTAGCTGTTGAATACATCTTTATTACTACATTTTATCTCATACAAATCTTTAAGTATTTTTTGAAATTCTTTATTACCAACTGGATATCAAAGATAAAAATGGAGTCTTATTTAAAACAAATATTATATTGATACCTTATATAACTGTGAAGATAAAAGTAATCATGACTCTTAATTCACAAATGATGACATTATTTATTACAGAATCATTTGAAGATTCATATGATCTACGTTTCAAAAAATTCCTTCAGTTTACACTAAGAGTAAATAAATAAATTGTGCTTGATAAGTAAAGCTCTCTGGAGGACACTATTAAGTTCAATCCTTTTTTCTCTATTGTTGATGCTTGTTTGGAATTCTGGTCCGACATCTGAAATTTCTCCAGTCTTTTCTCTCTCAAGTTTCTAATATGAATTCTGTAACTGATATGGATTGAGAACTTGTAACTTTACACATTCCTCGTGGAATCATGTCTGCATGGATAGATTCAGGATTCTCTGATTCTGCATGCCGAATGGGACCATAGTTACCAGTTTAAGATCAGAGATGTACAAAAGCTGACTAATAACACCCCTGATACTGATTGACCTTATATACAAATACATACTGGTCTGTCTCACATCCTTAATAATTTGCTTTGCTTTTACAGGCTCCAGCCTGTGACTGTTCCACCTGGAGGAATACTTACTTTCTCCCTCTCCCTCCCTCTCTTCCTTTCTCTCTCTGTCTCTGTCTCTGTCTCTCTCTCTCTCTGGTCCATGTGTTTTGTGTTTTGCAATGCTCCACAAAGTCAGAGGTCACTTTTGTAGAGGGTGATCATTTGTACATTTTCTTTTAACTTCTCTACTTTCAGAAAACAACTTGGCTATCCTACCTCCCCTACTCTTTTAGCTTCTCTCTTCTGAGAAGCTGTGCTGCATTTATATCTAGACCTACAAAAGAGCCATGACATTGACTCTGTCCCCAGTTGTTCACGTAAATGTTCTCTACTGAATGGCTTTGAAGATCATCAGAATTTTAGAAATTGCCTACCTCCTACCAAACATAAAATGTTTATTAAAAAAATTTGAGTTCTAACTTCATATGATTTTATGATTAGAATTTTGCTCATATCCAAGTAGAAAATGGGACAGCAGAAATGAATTAATAATACTACCAAAAACAATAAAAATAACATTTGACATCTATCTTATTCTTACATATAGCCAGGTACTGTTTTAAGCATTTTGTTACACATGACTAATATAATTTATGTAGTAGAGCTGTAACTGAACATGTAAAAGCAATAATCTAGTAATCTATGGCACTTTTAATTTCCATTCCAATTTCAAATGTTATTTATAATTTTGATACTAATCTCTAGGAAATTGAACACAAGAAGTTAAATCGAAATATGTGTGTTGACCAGGGTGAAAGAATAAACTTATATGTCCCTTGAGGAAACAAAGAAATTAACTTCATAAAGCAAAATATATTGTTTGACCAATATTCCTGTTTTTTGAGTCCTATAAAAACAGAAAAAAATATCCTGAGGAAAGGTTTTACATATATATGCAAATGAAATATTCACATATGAATACATTTGCCGTCTTTTCCGCAAAAGAAAAAAAGGTTTCCAGAACTTAGAAAATCGAAGTGCTCTGCAGTGATTTAGTAATTCACTGTGAGTAGTTACACACTTTTTGGTCTAGAACAGCTAAATTGTTTGGCATAACCTTTTGATTCATTTTCCTTTGTGTAGTTATTGATCTTCTTGGCATTATTTACTGAATTGCACTCCCATTCTGATTATAGACTTTCTGACACCTTTACTTATATAAGGCTACATTATATATGTGTTAATATTGACTCAAGGTCTTAATGGTCTTTTATCATTGACTTTATATTATCTTGAGAATTTCATTTATATTTAAAATAAAGATAAAATCCACATCTATTTTGTGAAACTCCTTATAGAGAGTGTGGCATATATATTTGTAATGTTTCATGCCCTCGGCTGCTTATCATTGGGAAGTGTTATATTTTATATTATACGATTCTTTTGACCCCTAGTGAACTTGAAACTGCCTTAGAGGAACAGCTGGATGTATTTCCTTAAATAAACACACATTGTTCTTCAAATTGCTAGTATCTGTCTTCTTAATAGGCTCCACAGGCAATGGGAATCTTGACTTTGAAGTCACCTCTACTGGGTTCATGTAGGTATCTGACTATTTCATACCTTTTTCCCCTGTCATACTTGAATAGTATCTTTCAACTCAAGTTTGTCTTGAAATGTGCAGCATATAGCCATAACTTATCATTTACCTATACTCTGCGATTATAATATTTTTGATATTTTACTTTATATAATAACAATGCAATATAAAATAAAATATCAAAAATATACAGCACCTGTAAACGCATTACAGACTACATGGAACATTTAATTCTATCTAATTTATAGTGTCAGTAATTAATGAGAGGTTGGCTCACAAATAAAAATTCACTCACACAAAGTCAGAAACAATTTACTTTTAATTAGAATGCAAGGAAAAATTCATTTGCTTTTTCACTTCTGATTTTGCTAAGGTAGCAAGGGGAAAATGGCCGCTCAAATTTTAAGTGGTCAAAAAATTTTTCTTAGCACTGAATTTGTCCTCCCAGAACTATTTTTACAAATCTAGCCTTTTTCAAATGATCATTTCTAGCAAAGATGATACCCCCAAATTTGACTAATGGGTACAGAATCTCCCAAAGAAGCTTTAGCAATGATACTACATGAAGGTTTCTAGAATTTGTTTGTTGATTCACTATTTAGAGAGAAATACTTTTCAGATTAACAGACCAGTTTTCCAAACCAAGCTAGATTTTGAGAGAAGATTTGACTTGAATGAATGGGACAATTTATTTGAAATTGAAAGAAAAACAAATCATTTAAAATTATACTTTAAAAATATTCTTTGTTACTTGGATATTTAAGAAAGGAGTAAGCAAGCACAGGAACAAGATATTAAGACATTGTGTCATGAAGTTCATAAATATGTTTGTTGCTGAGATTTTCTTTTACGTTTGTGGAAATGGGTCTCTGGAAATTGGAATCATGCTAAGTTAACGAGTTCATTTATACTGAAAACAGTTGTCCATCAGGTTAAAATCAGTTGGAGTTGCTTTTGTCCTATGGAAACAGCCATCTAACATATTTAGTTGTTTGGGGAAGCTACGAATCGTTAGTAATACCATTTCTCCTAGATTACTACTGACAGTAATTAAATCAACAGTTGTACTAATTTACCATATACTTCAAGCCCAATTAAGTAAGACTTGCCTTGCTTATCTGGCTGTTAAAGGATGAAGGGGCTTGGGATCCAGAATTCTCAGTAAGTTGCCTGCATTATTAATTTTTGCCAATGTAGACTTAGGTTGCAGAGTATAATCAATATCTGTTGTAGGGGCCTCCAAGATGGTGGCATAAGAAATATCCTGAACTTCCCTCCTCTCACAGACATACCCACACCTACAGCTACATATGGATCATTTCCTTCTGGAAAAGATTGGAAAACTAGATCAATGCCCTCCACAACAAAGAATAAAAGGACAGCATCGAGACTGGTGGTGAGGCAGAGACATGGCCTTACAAAACCCCACCTCCAGCACAGCAATACACAATAGGGAGAGATCTCACCAGACAGGCACTTCTCCCAGAGAAGCAATGTTTTGGTGCCCAATGCGTGACTTATATCAGAAAGATCTATACCGTCCCATGGGATCTATACCAGAAAGATGAGCTCCTGACCATCTGCCTTGGATAAGCAGTGGAACCAATGTCTGAGCATCCCCAAATGCTATAGGAAACTGAGATTTCTTGTGGAGAGCTTACATGTTGTCCTGTTTTACCTGAGACCCAAGGGGGGAAAAACCCAGCAGTTTGAAAAACACCTAAATTATATGTGAGGGAGATTCATTTGCTGGATCTGATATAGAGGCATCAGCTGGGCATGGGGCAGGGGGAGGGTGGACAATTGAGGTGCTCTCTAGAGATGGAGGTATTAGTGGATGCCATTGTTGCACTCCCCACATAGCTTAGTAGCGTAAGTAGGTGAGAATGGCCATATCACCCTCCCACCACCTTGCTGGAACAGGTGAGGTGAGTGGTCATGGCACTTGCTGAGGCTGGAGAGCATGGAGACAGGTGCTTGGGACACTTCCCCACCACCTTGCTAAGACACGTGGTGCAAGGAGTCAGATCATCCTTCCATTCATAGCCTAAAACCAGCATATACACAGACAGGGATGTTCCTTGCCGCATTGCTGAAGCCTGTGAGCACATGCAGACAAGACATTTTCCCACTGGCTTTAGGAAGGCTTCAGGAATGTGCCTGGCCCGTTACACTTTCCAGCTGCCTCACTAAAGCCAGCAGGTATGTGTGGTCTACACAGAGGATACCCCTGGATCACCTGGCCCTGGTGGTGAAGAGGGCTGGTGTCCCAGAGCCCTATAGGACTATAACAATCTGAAAGATAGCTCTTGGCAGGCCACCAATTCCAAGGCACTGCACAGACAGCAGACTGAAACAAGCTGTCTTCCTCTGAAAATGGCCTGTTTATTTAGTCTGGAGCTTCAGCCTGAGGGACAGGCTTCAAGTTTCCCACACTTCCAGAGGCTAAGGAGGCAACCACAGGGAACATAAGCAGGAAGACACCATCCTTGCACATACCCTTGGCCTTGCTACAACCCAATGAGACTTCTCAGAAAGGAGCTTACATACTCACCTGGAGCCCTGATTTTGACAACTGTCACCCTGGAAACATCCAGATCTCCTGGTGTGGAGGCCTACAGGTATTACAATTGCAGATCCACAGGACTATAAATATTTTCATATCTTAAAAGCTGCTGCCTGAGGGCTTGGTTTCCAGTCAGCCTGAAATTAGGTACGTAATGAAATTCCTCCCCTTGACTTAGTAACAAGTCTTGGCACACCATCAACAATGAGGGTATATCAAGAATGAATCAGGCAGTTTAGACAATCAAAAAGGTTCCCATGAGCTAGGGCAGGGTTGAGTGAGAAGGGTCATCATCTATACAAGGTCATGCCTTCAAGACTAAGAGAGATAACTGTTTCATTTAATACATGGAAACAAACAGTCAAGCAAAATGAGGAAACAGAAAAATATGTTCCAAACAAAAGAAGAAATCTTCAGAAAAAGATCCAAATGATATGGAGATAAGTAATCTACCTAGTAAAGAATTCAAAGTCATGTTCATAAAGATGCTCACCAAACTCAGCAGAAGAATAGAGGAACACAGTGATGACATCAACAAAGAGATGGAAAACATAACAAAGTCACAGAGTTGAAGAATACAATAACTGAACTGAAAAATGCACTGGAGGGGTTCAGCAGCAGACTAGATGAAACAGAAGTAGGGATTTGTGAGCTGGAAGATAAAGCAACGGAACTCATCCAGACCCAGCAGCATGAAGAAGAAATCATTTTTTTAAGTTTATTTATTTTGAGAGAGAGAGAAAGAGAGAGCACGAGTGGGGATGGGCAGAGAGAGAGGGAGGGAAAGAATCCCAAAAAGGCTCTGCACTGTCAGCGCAGAACCCAGTGCAGGGCTTGAAATCAAACCACAAGATCATGACTTGAGCTGAAATCAAGTGTCAGCACTTAACCAACTGAGCCACCAGGCACCCCAAAAAAAGAACTTTAAAAAATTGAAGATAACTAAAACAACATCAAGTGAAATAACATTCTCATTACAAGGATCCCAGAAGGAAAAGAAAGGGAAGAGGGGGCAGAAAAAATATTTGAAGACATAATGTCTGAAAACTCTTAGAACCTAAGGAAGGAAACAGACATCCAGGGCCAGGAACACATAAATTTGGGTCCAGGAACCCAAAGAGAGCCACACCAAGACACATTACAATTAAAACATCCAAAGTTAGGGGCACTTGGGTGGCTCTATTGGTTAAGCATCTGACTTCAGCTCAGGTCATGATCTCACGGTTTGTGAGTTTGAGCCCCATGTCAGGCTCTGTACTGACAGATCAGAGCCTGGAGTCTGCTTCAGATTCTGTGCCTCCCTCTCTTTCAGCCCATCCCCGACTCACACCATGTCTCTCTCGCAAGAATAAGTAAGCTAAATGGGGTGCTCTCCATTGTCGTGATTTCTGGAGTGACAAGGAAAAAAGGGAAGGGAAGCATTCTCACCAGTCTGACCCAGAATTGTACTTCTTTGTCTGTCTTAGTCAAGGCATGCAACCTCATAACTCCAGTTGCCAACATTTTGCCAATATTATAAAAATAATAATAAAATAAAACCACAAAAGTTAAAGATAGAATCTTAAAAGCAGCAAGAGAAAAACAGTGTTAAGTGCAAAGGAAGTCCCATGAGGCTAACAGCAGATTTCTCAGCAGAAATGTTGCCATCCAGAAGGGAGTAGTAGCATGACATATTGAAAGTGCTGAAAAAAAAAATCTTCTAATCAAGAATATGCTACCCAGCAAGGTGATCATTCAGAATTGAAGGAGTGTTAAGAGTTTTTCAGACAAGTAAGAGCTAAAAGAGTTTATCACTCTTAAACCAGCCTTATAAAAAACACTAGGAGACTTCTTTAAGCTGAAAACAAATGGCAGTAAATAATTACAAGAAAGCATATGAAAGTAAAAGCCTCACTAAAAAAAAAGGTAAATATATAGTAAAAGTGGTGGATTAATCACTTATAAAGCTACTAAGAAGATTAAAAGATGAAAGTAGTAAAAATAACTATAACTACAATAGTTAGTTAAGAGAAACCTAAAACAAAAAGAGGTAAAAATGTGACGTCAAAAACTTAAGGCGTGGGAGGAGGGGAGAATACAGAGTTTGGAATGTGTTCAAATTTAAGTTGCTATCAACTTAAAATAGACCATTGTGTGCAGAGGATGATATATGTGAACCTCACGGTAACCACAAAGCAAAAAGTTACAGTAAATTCACACAAGAAAATGAGAAAGGAATCTAAGCATACCACCAAAGAAAGTCATGAAGCCACTAGGGAAGAAATAAAAGAGAGGAGCTACAAAATCGGCCAGAAAACAACTAACAAAATGGCAAATAAGTACATACCTATTCCCTAACCTAGAAAAAAAAAATCAATAGAGTAGAAAGTTTAATGAAGGGGCGCCTGGGTGGCTCAGGTCATGATCTCGCGGTCCGTGAGTTCGAGCCCCGCGTCCGGCTCTGTGCTGACAGCTCGGAGCCTGGATCCTGTTTCAGATTCTGTGTCTCCCCATCTCTGACCCTCCCCTGTTCATGCTCTGTCTCTCCCTGTCTAAAAAATAAATAAAACGTTAAAAAATTTTTTTAAAAAAGAAAGTTTAATGAAAAAAAAAATGTGGCAGTGACTGGATAATCATTCACTCCTTCTTGCACAATAATAGAATCATCAATAATTACCTGGGTTGGTAGCCACATTTCTCTGCTTTCTGGTGGCCAGGTAACTGCTGAGCTGTGAAGTGTGAAAAAGGATGTGTGCAACATCTGGGGAAATATCTCTAAAAGGAAGCAGTTGTATCTATAGAACCTTGCCATGTCCTCAGTCTTGCTCTGGGAGCAATAATATGATAGTCATAGCTCACCTTGGACCCTGAGGTTCAAAACCAAGCCCTCAGAATGGCTGAGCAGGTGACCTGGAGAGCCTGGTTTGGGAAGGAGCAAAGAGCCATTACACTGCCCTAAAGTGCCTTCATCCAGACTTTTACATCAGAGGGAAAGAAACTTTGATCCCCCTTAAGCCCTTTATTTGGGGTCTCCTTTACACAAACAGCCGAATAATTCCTCCCTAATATAAGAAATTCTGCAATGCTATACAGGCCCAGATGGGAACACATCCAAAACCTTGACATATCAGTGAGGAGTAGGACATATTCCACAGGTGAGAGAAAATCTGAAGCCTGGAGCTGCTCCGAGATCCACTGAGAGTCACACAGGTAGTGGCAGGGCACTCCAGACCCAGGGTCCAGGATTCTTACTTCTGGACTAGTGCCTGGCCCTGAGCTGTTCTGCCTTGAGTTCCAGCTGTAGGACCTCCCTGGAATTGAGGGCTCATGACCTCAGGAATGCCTGGGGGCCAAGGAAAGGCTCTGCGAGAGAAACAGTTCTGGGTATAAATGACTGCTCTGTCTTGCCAATTTGAGTCCAGATTGTACTACAACTATTTTGTGCTTCGGTTCCCTTGCTTCTTTGGACAGAGCTAAGCATTTTACCAGCAGTTCAATGCTTTGACCTCTGATTAAGACTTTCTGGAAGGAAAGGCAGTCCTTTTGGCTGTAATTCACCATGGATCCTCTTCCAGGAAAAAGTACTGACTGGGGTGCTGGAGGGAGAATTGTTGCTCTCTGCTCAAAAGCGACAGTTTGGGGTGCTCTCCACTGTCTTTGTGGTTTCTGGAGTGACAGGGGAATAAGAGAAGGGAAGCATTCTCCTCATCAGTCAGACCCAGAATTGTGCTTCTTTGCCTGTCTTAGTCAAGGCATGCTACCTCATAACTTCAGTTGCCAACATTTTCGGACTGATTTGGGTTTCGTGTGTAACTCCCGAGTGCTCTGGAAAGAATCTGATTAACCCAATGCCATTTGGTGCCCTCAGGATCCTATATCCACCTGATGTGGACAGTGGGGATGTTCTTTGAGGGCTTTCCAAGGATAGAAAGACAGAACGTTAAATTCTACTAAGGTAGGCAGCCAAAACCGGAACACTGTTTCCCTATGGCTCCACATGAAAACAACAAACTTGCCTTTCCCTCTTCTGTTACCACCGGCAGCTTCACAGAGGGTCCCTGGATGGCAAAATGGGGTTTAAGTCTGCCTTTCCGGCATAGAATAAAAGTTTGATAATTTGTATCTAAAAACAAATTAGACTGTAGTACTCTTTTTTCCAAAAACATGTTCTAAATATTGTTATTCAGTGTAACCACATCAGTTAGGATAATATAACTTCAATTTGGGACCAGATCATTAAATCTGGAAATATGTAACGTATGTTACAATGATGAATATATTCCATTAATCTTTGGAGCTAGCATTCCAATCATTGGTATAGAACAATGCTTAAAATATGACCGAAAAACAATTCTTTGTCCTTGAAGATTTTCTAGTGGACATTTTATACCTTGCTATATAGCTTTTCATGTACTTAATAACAGTATAGCTTCATAACAAATACTTACCATCGCCATACTTATGTGGCAATAAAGTTAGTTTAAGTTACTTTTTATGAAGTCATTTATAGCTTTCAGTCATTATTGAGTTTTTTATGACTATTATAAAATGATATGACTTAAGAGAAATTATGAACTTCTCCCTATGGTTATTTGTCATGACTAGCATTTATAGAATTCTATTGGCTGTAATGTCTGGGATATTTTATTGTCTTCCTTCTAGACAAGTAAAATAATAGAGATATCCAGGAAAGTAGTTATGAAGTTAAGATTTTGTTGTATGTATTGTATATATCCCCATGACCTGTTCTCCTTTTAATAAACTTTGCCAAGTTTCCTGAAAAACCAAGTAAGTCTAGAGGTAACTTCAGTTGGCAAGTAAGCATCATCACTTTGTGTTAGAAACTAAAAATTTTACTGGTTCTCCTTTCAGTTATTCTGGGTCAGTTTTTACATGAGTATTAAGTGAAAGTCTTAATATTATTTTCCCATATAAACTTTATTATAGGAAAGATATGTTTCTATCATTGCATAAAAACATATGTTTAAAAAGCATTATTTAATTTTTTTATTTTAAAAAAACTTACAAGGCATTTCTTGATCAGGTGCCATCTTTGTAGATTCATTTCTTGCCATCCCACTTTGCAGGTGATACTGAATTTTCTTTCTGATGTCTGAGGAATTCTTTTCATCAGTAGCTCCTTATGTTGCTTCTTCTGTTTAGAGCACTCTCCCCTCCTTTCTTAGTTAACTACTTCTCCTTCAGGTTCCAGCTTAGATAGTCACCTGCTACTGATTCATTTTTCTAACTCCTTGTGTAGGAGTAGAGGCCAGTAGAGGCTACTAGAATTGATCTTTTTATGTTTTCCTTTATACCCTACATGTGCCCTGTGTATAAATTGTAATGTACCCAGTCATTTGGCCTTAGCTCTTGAAGACAGAAACCAGACCTCTTTGTTCACTGCTGTATCCCCAGCATGGTCTGGCACTAGAAAGCCTTCAGTCAATAGTTGTTGAAGGATGAAAGGAATAGATAGCCTTCCTTATGTACCTGTTTTAGCAAGTAGAAATTGTAGTCATTTGCCCCAAAATAAATCACTATGATATTTCTGTTTATGAAATATTGTTTGCCTTTTCATATTCATAAGTGTCCATGGATGATGTTCCTGTGCTAAGGCCTTTTTGGTGTCAGATTTTAGAGGGTTTTTTTTTTGTTTTTTGGTTTTTTTTTTTTTTATTTTTGTCTACTCACCAGTCTATTTTACTCATTTCTTAAGGAGTATTAAAAGGAATCAAAAACACTTTAAGTCTTGGCTGGTTTAACAGTGTTTCCCCCCAAATTTAAGGCACATTTGGAAATGACATGAAATCTCAAGCATTTCTATTGCAACTATACTAGTTGTTAGTTAATGTAAAATGTCCAGAGGGGCGCCTGGGTTGCTCAGTTGGTTGAGCGTCCGACTTCGGCTCAGGTCATGATCTCGTGGTCTGTGAGTTCGAGCCCCACGTTGGGCTCTGTGCTGACAGCTCAGAGCCTGGAGCCTGTTTCAGATTCTGTGTCTCCCTCTCTCTCTGCCCCTCCCCACTCATGCTCTGTCTGTCTGTGTCTCTGTCAAAAATAAATAAACATAAAAAAATTTTTTAAAACTTCCAGATTTTTTTATATCATTATGTTTTGAGAACTCAAGACTTATGGCTGATAACACATTCAGAATTAAAACTTGTTTCTCTACCTTCTCATTTTTCCTTCTAGCCAGGTTTGGATCTGCTGCTAGGTTTCATTATTTCTTAAATCAATTTTGCACCACTTAGAGGAACAATTTGTTTGTTTCTCCTCAGATTTGTAGCTATTAATCTCAGCAGTAAGTCAGTGATTGATTTTTTTCCAGACCCTCAACATTACAAAGACGTAGACTATAAGGAGTAACTTGAACCAAATCCAAGATATACTGGCTGAAAATATGCAAGTTAAGACTTCATGTCCTATGTAATAAATCTGTGTCACTAATTTGTTACACCACTTTAAAATTTGGGAATATAATTAGAATGGTCATATAAAGTCATTTCACTGCCTACTTTAAAATTCCCTTCTTTCTTGTCCTCTCCATAATTCTTTCTACTCAGTAGTTGTATCAACTAGACATTCTTGAATTGTAACTAAAAGTGACCTCGTTTCCAAAGCATTTAAAGTGACTGTGGGTGAAAGCCCTCTCAAGGGCTTTCAGTGCTTAAAATGTGGATATACAATCTGTGTCAATAATGAATACTGAACATTAAATTGACCTGAATAGTTAGAGCACAAACTTTTTTCTCAGCGTTGGCAAATTTCTGACATGAAAGCTTAGAATAGGACATTTGAAGAGAAGCTATTAGGATAATGCAGGGACTCTGAAAGGATCTCCATGCTATACATTTTTTTCCCCTTTCTGAGTATAATTGAGATTTCCAAGAATTTTTACTGAGGAGCCATTTTACCTTCTGGACTTGGTAATTGAAAAAAAGATAAAATTATTAAGGGAGCAGTATAAAATTCAATAAAAAATTGAAGGCAAAATATTATGTGCTTGATAAATTTATTTCAAGCTTTTACCTGAGTTGTTTAGCGTGCCAGTTAATGAGTCCAAGGTCAGAGATTTGAGCTTTCCGTGGTGTGGATGGTTTCTCTCTGGATCACAGACCACTGTTGTCACCCTGCCCAACCATCCTTCAAAGAAAGAGCTGGTTCCAAGAAAACACTGTGAAAGAGGGAAGACAGATCAGGCTAAAGCCATTATACAGCCATCAGAACTGCAATGTCTCAAAGTGGATATATCACTCACTTTACATATCTATGTATATGTTATATATATGTATAATTTGTGATATTGCTTGTGACACCTTTGTATACAAAAGAGAACACATCTGTGTTTGAACAAGCATGATTTGTTTTCATTTTAATTTATGAAGGCAGTAAAATTAAATCAGCTTTTTTAAAATTAAATGTCAAGTTCATACACTTGGAATTTCACAGAATACAAAATATCTACAATTTCAAAAAAGGCTCGCTTCACAGCAGGATATGAAGTTAGTCTCAATATTTTTCCCTATACGTTTTCGTTTTATCAGGCATGTTAAATTTTAGATAACTTAAAAAACATTGAAATAATAAAATATGCTGTTGTCTTCTCTCTCAAGGCATCAGTATGAGTGAGGCTAGATTTCTCTAAAAAAACCTTTGATTACCATGGAAGAATCTAAGAATCTAAGATTTCTTTTCATTGAGGAAGACTGAGGATAGTTTCAGGTACCGCTATGAGTAGAATTAGTAGGGAATTTTCCAGTTTTACCTAGTTATGATGACAGTATGCCATGGCATCTGTTTTGTTTTGTTTTGTTTGTTTTGTTTTGTTTTGTTTTGTTTTGTTTTTAATAAGCATGCATCTTATACCTCCACTAAAAGTGCAGGCCACTAACTACTGATTTACTTCCAATTCGAAATAAAGTTGTCATGCACATCACAGTCACAGTGGTTCATAGACCTGGATCAGGTCGGACAGAATTATCAGGACTTTCATATTATTTTATGCTCCATTTTTTAATAAATGGAACCCACTAATTACATAGAATCAAGCAAAAAAGATGGGATGTCTGGGTGGCTCAGTCGGTTAAGCATCCAACTTTGGCTCTGGTCATGATCTTGGTTTGTGGATTCCAGCCTGCATGGGGCTCTGGGCTGTCAGCAGGCCTGGAGCCTGCTTCAGATTCTGTCTCCCTCTCACTCTGCCCCTCTCCTGCTTGCTTGTTCTCGCTCTCTCTCTCTCTCTCTCTCCCCCAAAAAATAGACATTAAAAAATTTTTTTTAATAACAAAAACAAAAAGAATCAAGCAAAAAGACTGTGGAGTTACCTAGCCTAACTTTCTTATTTCATAGAGGAGGAATGGGTTTATTTTATTGCCCATTAGAAATGATGACCAATAAATGTGCCTCCCCACTTTCTTTGGAAGAGTAGGAGCTTATTCAGCACTAGTTAATTCATTAAAAAAAAAATAGTCATTACTGAAAAGTTAAGTTTTAATGGCAATACACACGACAATATTCTTCTCTTATATTTAACATAAATTTTCAAGTAGTTCTTTTTATTGTTGCAACAGTCCCTCTTCCTATTTACAGCTACTTTTTCTGTACTCACTATTCTCATAACTTTTTCTTAGATGCTTTCTCATCATCCTTTATTTTCTTTATTAAAGTAATTACCATCTTGTAAATTATATTTCTTCTTTGTTTAGCTTATTCCAGTAAACTATGATAACTAAATAGATTTTTTTTTAATCTTTGAATCACCTTCCCAGGCTCTGTACTCAATTCATGCTAGGATCTCAGTGAGCACTTAATGAACGAATAAATCAATGCATTCATTAATATTTTGCAGTCCTTGGTTTTACTTTTTATCTTATATTTTATTATATTTGACTTATTTTGCTTACACTTAGTAACATAGATAAATCAGAACACATTTATTTACCTTTCTAATAAAATTGTACGTGATGGAACCATAATATTCTTTGCAGTTTCTAAAAATGTGCATGGCTACAAAGGTTAAACTTGAACTCCTCTTTATGGTTATTAATCTAATAATGATTCCAGATTCATAATTTAAAAACTTTACATGGTCTATTGTTAAATAAAATTTAGGCTTTGTATTTAAATTAGAAATAATTCATCATCATATATCCACTTCAGAGTGCTAAGCACATTTGTTAAAGATTTCAGTTAGTCATCTATTTATCTGTGTTAGAGGAAAAATATCCAAGGCCCTTGACCTACTACTCCAATTTCTGGCAAACTTAAGAAGTTCCATCTTTGACATTCATTTAGAATTCATCTTTTATCTCTTTTGGCCCAGAGCCACAGGCTTTGATTGAGGACTTCTAAAGCAACTTGTTTTGGCCTCTACTCTGTTACTTGACAAATCATTCTAAAACTGAGGAAAAAAATAATCCTCCTCCACATTTTATCAATGTAACAACCAAAATTCTCAAGTATCCCTTTGTACCTTATTCCATCATTTCCCCCCACACTATGCACATTATGTTGTTTAAGATTTTATAGGCAAGTTGCTCATTTCCCTGGAATTTGTGCTTGGAACTTCACCAGGTAGCTATCAAATCAATAGTCCATAATTAAACTCGGAGTAGAAGTACTCTGTATATTTCACAATGTTTAATTAATCTTCCCCAATGGAACACTTTACTGCTATTTTCATAATGGGAATAGTATTATGAGCTCTGAGAATATTTCATTTCGCAATCATCTATTAATTATGAAACATAGTTTAATTCATTTTTTTACTTGATATGTGATCAACCTGCTCTTTATCATGGTCTCAGTTTCATGGCAAATAAGGTAGTTATGTATATACTTTAATTGTATGTATTTAATGAGTATCTATAAATTTCCCACTGCCTACGCCAGTACTATTTGTTAATCATGTGAGTACCAATGTTATTCAATTGTGTTGTATTAAAAATGTCACTTTCATCTTTCAGGAGGTGGCTTAAGCACAGTTGGTTTTTTTTTCTTTCTAGATATAATATAATTGCCAAAGTCATTAAATAATATAGGAAGATACATTGTCATGACAAAAGACCAGCCAAGAATGGATATAGGCCACACTTGTTTCTTTTCCCATTACAGTAGAAATTAGATTTGTGATAATGGTAGTTAATTACTTTGGACAATGAATCCAATCAATCTAGTCAGTTTACCAAGGAAAAAAGATAGTATTCAACAAGAACTCTGATAAGACTGGAATGGACCACTCAAGTAGATTAATTAGTTCGATGCATGCTTTAATCAAAGCAGTGTTGTCATGTCCTTTAGTAGATAATACATCTGTTCACACATAAAAGAATGATGGTTCTTTAAAAAACTTAATTTCAAGTTCTTTTAATAACAGTAATTTTTACATTCACCGTGTTCTAGTTGAGTGTGAACATTATGTAATATATGTCTGTGAGTCCTTCAATTTAGAAATATGAGTTACTGTGAGAGATAATAAAACTGCCAGAACCCAGATACGTGAAGCTCATAATGAATGATACAGATTCCTATATACTCTGCTCATAAACATTAGAAATGATGAAAAGCTTAATCTAGTTGTAAACAACCTGCATAAATATATTTTATGTTTTTTTTTCCTGGATGCATATAGGAGTAGCAAACACATTTAATAGTATTGAGCAATCTTAGTTTGAAATCATCAGTTTCTTTTAAATTTAAAATGAGGATTATGAAAATAATTATGCTTTATAAGCAAGTAGGTTTATATTTTCATTGGATATAAAACAATAAAATATTACCATTTCACAAATTTTAATACAACTAAACTAGTTCTTTATTGTAAAAGTAAATCCAGATACATAAAATGGTCTTAAGGCAACTTGAATATATAAAATCAAGAAATCCTTAAATAACCATTATTTTGAATAACTACATACATAGACAAACCTGCTCACTGGTAACATAATTGATCCATATTCCACCTATATAAGTTTTCCTTTTGGAAGTATAGTCTTATGTAATGTCTCTTTTACAGATAATCACTGAAAAATCAGGGAAATTCCAAAACAGGTGTTTTAGTTACTACTTAACAGGTCACTTGACATTTTGTGGACTGTATAACTCTACATATATGATTTAAACTCTATTTTGACTTTAAAAAGACAGAAATAAGACAGCACTATGCCATTTCTAACAGCAATGTTTATAAAAGAGAAATTGGCTTAAATCCGTATTTAGAAACAAAATATGCAATGCCATATAGAATATCCAAAATACATGTATATGATGCAGAAAAAATCTATTTTTTTTGCCCATGGTATAAGAGAGCCAATTTCCAAGGATTTGCTCAATTTTTCATGTTCATGTCATATTTACCGAGTCTTTTTCATTGCTCCTGCCCAAGTTACTTTCAGCTTTTAAGTGATAAGCATTGAATCCATTCACATATTTAGCAAACATTTATTCAATGAAAAATGCACTCTGCTAGGGCTTATAAGGGTTGTAAGTGTACATGAGGAAGTCTTTATTCTCAGGAAGTTCACACAAACACAACACAAAGTAATGTACAAAATTCCATTTCAGTCTTGAGAAAACAAGATGATTCTGCCATGTCTTTAAACCTTGAAGGACAGGTAGACTGTGGGTAATTAGAAGTAGGGAGAAAGGTATAGAATGAAACAGAAAAGGAGACTTGGAAGGTAGTAAGTGTGTTTTGAGAATGAAGAGGGGTTACATTTATTTCTCAAGATAGAATTCCTGTTGAATGGCTCTGCTGGGAAGAGGGTTATCAGATGTAAATATAAACAGACATCAGATGGGAAGATTTTGAGTTGTATGCTTAAAGTATGACATTCATTCCATAATGATAATGATACCAACTACTGAGTGTGTCCTAAGATGTATGAGGCTTGGCTCTAAGCATCTGACTGCATTACTCAGCTGATCTTCAAAGCCTGTAGGGAATTATTATCTCCACTTTACAGAAGAGGACGTCAAGCCTTAGAGACATACAAGAAGTGCCTCCTAGATTGGTGAGTGCCTGAACCAAAATAAATAAATTAAATAAATAAATAAACAAACAAAACACAGCTTCTGACTCCAAAGGCCCAACTCCTCACTATATTTCCATTCCACACGCCAACAGTGAGGAGCTCTGAAAGGTTCTGAGCAAGACCATGGGACATGATGTAAAATAGCAGTTAAGGAACATTAATCTGACAGGGGTGTATCACATGATTTGAAGTGGCAAGACTGGAAGCAATGACACAGTTCATTAGTTAGTAGAGGAATAAAATAATAAAAGCCAATAGTTGGTGGTGGTAATGGGAATGGAAATGGGAATGGGAAATGGGAATGGGAATAGGAGGGAATGAAAAGAAATCATTGAGATAAATGAATGAGTGTATTAACGAATAAGAAGAGGGAAAAGGAAAAGGGTACTAATGATAGTGGGTGGGTGGAGGAAGAGGTGGAGAAAATGGAGATGGTACAGGAGGAGCCTGTACAGAAGAAACAGGGGCAGAAGAGAAGAGGAAGAGAGAGGGAGGAGCAGGAGCATTTTTATTGGTTGAAAACTCTCATTTGACAAAAAGTAAGCAAGTAAGCCACATGGAATATGTGATTTACTTTTTATGACAACCCTATGTGTTAGATACTGTTATCATCTTTAATTTGTAGAAGGGGACATGAAAACTTGGAAAATCTGACTTGCCTGTGACCACAGAGCCTGTAGGATATGAAGCTGAAACCTGCACCCACACTGTTGGATGGCAGAGCTCATGCTTACTTGGCCTTCCCAATAACTGTGTGGTGAGCAGAATGGGGTTGTTAATCCTCTTTTAAGGATAAGGCTCAGGAAGTATTTTAGCTGAGAGCATAGAGTATGGTATTCTGCTTTAAAAAAATCTCTCTTTTGGAGTACAGGGAAACAGCATACATACGGATTATGCAAACAGTATATTCTCCTGAGATCTCTTACTCCTGTATCTTCCGTCTTTTTAAATTGTTTTCATGTTTATTTATTTATTTTGAGAGACAGACACAGAGAGAGAATAAGCACAAGTGGGGGAAGGGGCAGAGAGAGGGGGAGAGAGAGACCCCCAAGCAGGCTCCACTCTGTAAGCACAGAGGCCATTTCAGGGCTCAAAATCACGAATCGTGAGATCATGACCTGAGCCGAAACCAAGAGTTGGATGCTTAACCAACTGAGCCCTGCAGGCACCTCCTGTACCCTCCATCTTTCATCTCATTGTTTTTGTCTCTTAAATTGTTCTGTAACCCATCCACTTCTCTCCACCTTCACAGTGACCTACCTACTGCAAAAATTTAATGCTTTGTATTTGGCCTACTGAGATAGCCTTCCAAGCAGTGCCTCCCATATCCATTCTTTCCAGGATACCATTTGCTTTTTAATACTCTAGCCAGGGTGATATTTTTATTTTTATTTTTATTTTTTTTTTAATTTTTTTTCAACGTTTATTTATTTTTGGGACAGAGAGAGACAGAGCATGAACGGGGGAGGAGCAGAGAGAGAGGGAGACACAGAATCGGAAACAGGCTCCAGGCTCTGAGCCATCAGCCCAGAGCCTGACGCGGGGCTCGAACTCCCGGACTGCGAGATCGTGACCTGGCTGAAGTCGGACGCTTAACCGACTGCGCCACCCAGGCGCCCCAGGGTGATATTTTTAAAATGCAAATATAGTCTTCATGTTCAGCTACAAATAAATAAATAAATAAATAAGTAAATAATAAATAAAAGATACCTTTAATGGCTTTCTATTACCCTTAGAAAAAAGAGCAAAGTCCTTCAATGATCTAGAAGGTATTTTATAGGCAGGCATGTCCACCTCTGATTGTCAGCCTATTTTCCATGTAGCTCTTGTGCCTCAGCCACATTGATGTCATTTCCTCCCATCCTTCAATAAGCTAGGACTTCATTCACCTGTTCCCTTTCATAAGATGCTCCTAAATCCCCAACCGCCCACCGCATCCTTTCCTTATTTAACACCGTGTCTTTCAGACCTCAGGTCAAATGTAACTTCTTCAGAAGTTGTCCTTGATGCCCAGAATAGAGAAGACTTCCATTGTAGAGGCTTTCATAACTCTCTCTGCTTTCCTATGTAATCCTCCCCTCTGTTGGTAAATATGTATTCACAAGTGTGTTTTTGTTGAGTTTCTGTTCATCCTGTTTGTCTAGAAGTGCCATGAGAAAGGAATCACATGTTTTGTTCAAGGTTTTATCCCTAAAACTGGTACCCGAGATGAAGTGGGAGTTCAGTAAATATTTGCTGAATGAACCATGAATGATTAATAACCCTGTCTGTGTTTAAATACTAGCCTCTCCATTTACTAAATGGATAACTTTCTTAAACTCCATAAGCTTTGCTTTCCCCATGGGGGCAAAAAAAGGATAGTTACAATCTAATGAGTAAGATTATTCATGTAGGGCTCTTAACATCTAGGAAGTACTGAAAACAAAACAAAACAAAACAAAACAAAAAACTGTTATACTGCAAAAACATAAGAGATCCTAAAACGAACGTTTATTGAGGGGGAATGTCTTTTAGTATAAATAAATCAAAATAAAATACATTTAATGTTTCGGTAATGCCTAAAAGGATGTGACATGTATAATTTACTTGACAAAGCCAATTTTATAATCCTGACTTTTAAATGCTTATTTTGAAAAATTGATACACTTGTCATTCTGGTCATTTTGGGGGCCTAGATTCAGATATGTTTTGGGGAAAGTCAGAAAAACCAACAAAAATGGAAACAGTGGCCCACTATTTTATTAAGTTTTCTTTGGGGCATGCTGATGCTTCCTGCTATCAGGCAAAAGGATATTATGAAGAACATTCAAATGAACCACTAGTTTATGTCTCAGGAAGCAAATATAGGGCAACAGACCTAGTGTTATACTCAGCTTTCATCCTGTCATCTGTCATCTAAAACTTTATATTTTTTTAAGATTTTCTTTCTAAGTAATCTCTACACCCAACGTGGAGCTCAAACTTACAACCCCAAGGTCAAGAGACACATGCTATACTGACTGAGCCTGCCAGGTACCCCTGTCATCTGTCATCTATAGGTTTCAGATCCCCAGGATATATTTTCTTATTCACCTAGACCATACAAAAAATTTCTTCTTGTTACCAAACCAAGAAATTAAACTAACAGTGAAAGAGGGTTCCCCTTTCTCTGCATCCTTGCCAACACCTGTTGTCTCTTGCACTGCTGGAGAGGATGCCAGAAAACTGGTGCAGTCACTCTGGAAAATAGTATGGAGGTTCCTGGAAGTTAAAAATAGAACTACCCTACGATCCAGCAATTGCAGTACTAGGTATTTATCCAAGAGATTCAAAAGTACTGACTTGAAGTGATACGTGCACCTCGATGTTTATAGCAGCATTATCAACAATAGCAAAATTACAGAAAGAGCCTAAATGTCCACCAACTGATGAATGGATGAAGAAGTGGCATGTTGTAAACTCTGGGTCTAAAGTTCTCTCTTGTCTAGCAAAAGAGCGGGATGCAGGATTGAAAGCGAGCAATGGCTAATGTCCGGGAAAAGACAGCCCAGAATAAGGGTCCTTGCCCCATTTTTATTTCGATCAGAAGACTTACAAACGTGGCGATGGACGTGCACAAAGAGACAATGAATCTGTGAACATTAACTTGTGGATGTGTGGGAAAGGGGATCCTGGAGATATTTGGGGTTAGGGGTTTGGGTTAATACAAAACAAAATCCAGGCACCGGACAGTTGGGAGGAGGGTTGTTTACAGTGGACATGAGGCAGCACCTCTGTTTATCTTAGCTAGCCTAAGGGATGAGCCAGGTAGGGGAAATAACCTCAGGGTTGACAAGGCACCTTTTCTTTTGTTAACCATCTCCGCTCTGGGCTGCTCTGCCTGCAGCGCAGTGGTCCAGAGTCCAATTCACCAATTTACCTAAATTGGCCCTATCCTCCTGTGAAAGCAACTTTTCTGCCAGAGGACTAAATTGAGGGTGCCTCCACCCTGAATATCTAATCTTGTTTATTTCATATACCGATGTATTGGGCACCTTTGGGGCTGTTCCTATTTTAGGGCTTTGCCTCTCCTTCTCTATTCTGGGGGCTCTGCACCCCCTCTCTATTTTGGGGTGCTTTTGCACCCCCCTATTCTTGGGGTGCCAATCTGGTTTACCCAAACTCGGGTGTGAGCATTTTATGGCTTTGTACTTCTTTATGCCTTGTTAACCCATTGGTGTAAGCCCAAGGGATTCCTAAGCTTATTCCCCACAGTGGCATATATATATATATATATACACACACATATGTATATATCATATTATATATATATATGTATATATCATATTATATATATATATATATATTACATATAATGGAATATTACTCAGCCATAAAAAAGAATGAAATCTTTCTTTGTGCAATGACATGGATAGAGCTAGAGAGTATTATGCTAAGCGAAATAAGTCAGTCAGAGAAAGACAAATCCCATATGATGTCACTCATATGTGGAATTTAAGAAACAAAAGAGATGAACAAGGGGAGGGGGGAGAGAGCGACAAACCATAAAATAGACTCTTAACTACAGAGAACAAACTGGATTGCTGGAAGGGAGGTGAGTGGTGGGATGGACTAGGTGGGTGATTGGCATTAAGGAGGGCACCTGTTGTATTGAGCACTGGGTATTATATGTAAGTGATGAGTCACTACATTCTACACCTGAAATTAATATTATACTGTATGTTAACTAACTGGAATTTAAAGCAAAGCTTGAAAAAGAAAAAAAGAAATTAAACTAGGCTAAAACTATAGGATTCCTTTCCATTCTGACACTCCATGGTTTTATCCCTAATCTATCTGCCTTATCAAGTAGAGTTTATCTGCATAATACTTTATGTGAGGACATACAATAAAAAGTATACAATATTAGTGGTAGCACTGGAAGCAGAAAGATGAAGTTGATCCTAAAGATGGAGAGAGTGGAAAAATAATACCGTGTTATTTATTTAAAAAAAAAAAACAAAACCTAAATTTTACTGTGAGCTTTTAAGTGCTAGTCTTGGAATCAAGTGGGCCAAAGTTGGAATCCCTCCCTGTCCCCACAAGCCTGTTTGTTCATCTATATATTAGGAATGATGACAGGACTTATATCATATGGTTATTTTGTTAGATAGGAAAATATCTGTAAAATCCTTTCCTAGCCTTGTGCATCGGCCACAATGAGCACTTGATACAATAGTAGTCAGCATTGAAACCACTCACCCAGCACAAACAGACAAGTCCAGAGATGCGAATGATTTGTCTGTACATAGGGTGTCACCTGTCTCTGGATTAAATGTTCAAAGGAGACTAACAAACATATTTAAAAGGCAGAATGAATTTTTGCTATTGATGTAAAATAAATGTGAGTTTTGGCCTACATAGAAAGTAAATTTTTTGTTGGAAAATATACACAATCATTTTATTTGGGATTATTGTTACAAATAAATCTTATTCTTTGTTTATGAACTGCATGATTTATGCACACAGATTGTAACATACAAATTCTGCATAGTCTATTTGAATCGGCAAATGGGCAGACAGATTTATCTCTGCTTATCCTTGAATAGCTTTCATTGTTAATTCCATTTTCTATTCCTATTGTGCATATCACCACTTAATTTTAATCTCTGACAAACTAATTTACTAAATGGAATAGTTTTTAGAGTGAAAAAAAAGAGATCTTTATTCATCTTTTAAAAATACTAAAATTGGCTAAAACAATACATTTGGCTATAGTTTCTATATTTATTAGTTTTACCTTGAAAGAATATGCCAAAGATAAATTTGCCTTTCATTTTTAAGGTATAGCCTTATAAAAATTTGTCATTTTCTATTCCCTTATGTTAAGATTGCATAGTATAACAGAGTTATACTTTGGGCATTATGGATAAAAATATCCAGCCGCAAGAGCAAAAAGGTTTATGTCATTCAATATGTATATATAAATAGAATTGTAGAAGCAATATATTTAGTCCTAGAATGCCAAAATGCATTCGGTTGTTTTGTGATATTCTGTTCTTGTCAGTCACTAAAGACATGTTGATTATTCTCATAAGAAGTGTCTGATCTAAGTCCCTGCATCTTGTCTCTTCTAAATGAAAACAGCACTATCCATGAAATAGGGGAAAATGATGCATGAGGAATTCATTATGTGAATGCTGAAGGTACAGATAAATGTAAAAACATGGGTAGCATGGGAAGTATTACAGTAAAGTAATTATGATAAGTTACACCAAATATCTAGCAAGAAAAATGGAAAAAACCAACATTAAATAAATTAATTTCAAATTAAACACATTGGAGAAGACTAGTATAAAAATGCTGTTGTAAGTTATGACTGATAAGATAATATAATATACAAATATTACATATATCATATATATTATATGTATATCTATAAACATGAAAATTATGTAAGAATGGCTTAGGCATTTGAGGCATAAGATTTGTGAAATGTCTCATCATATTTCATATTGTCATATATGAGTTTGTTAGGTAAACATTTCCATTTTCATTGAACTAGAATTCCTCCAACCAACATGCTTAGCGGTCAATTCTCATGTAATTAACAATTGAATTTGATTATTGATTCTGAATTAAATATCCTCTAAGAAAATATTCAACCACTTCGATTGTCTTTGAGTTTCCAGAGTTGCTTGCTCTATCTAAAGCCCTTTTACCTGACCTTTAAAATAATTATTGTTCAGAGGCACCTGGGTGGCTCAGTTAAACATCTGACTTCAGCTCAGGTCAGGATCTCGTGGTCCATGAGTTCAAGCCCCATGTCAGGCTCCGTGCTCAAGCTGACAGCTCAGAGCCTGGAACCTACTTCAGATCCTGTGTCTCCCTCTCTCCTTGACCCTCCCGTGCTCGCTTTTTGTTTCTGTCTCTCTCTCAAAAATAAATAAACATTAAAAAATCTTTAAATAATTATTGTTCTTATTGTTATCTCCTTCATGATAGATATCATGTTATCCATTCACCAACCCCTACAAAAACATTTTTAAAAGGAATATTTCATGTGTTTCTTTTTATAAATCCTATTCATCCCTACTGCAAATTTTGAAAGAAAGACCCTAATATTACTACTAAAACAGTGCTACATTTATAGAGTTCTTACTTGACATGTTCTATACTAGGCCTTTCATATTTTACAAATGAGGATACTATGGCTTAAAGATGTTAAGTAGCTTAAAGGTAATAGTGAGAAAGCCAAGACATGAAATTTCTGTCTGGTTCCAAATACTGTGGTCTAAATGACTACACATTCAGGTGGAACCATATTTAAAATTCAGAATCACTGAAAAACTATTTAAGTTCCTACTAGCAGTTACACTTAACTTTTCATTGCAGTAAATTAAAGGTAAATAAACGCTTAATTTAATCTTAACTCATAAGATTTGTAAACAAAATAAATATTTATTGACATATATTTATCTTTATACAACACTGTTCAACATTAGCCAATGTACCATTAATAGTCAGACTTTTAAGGAAGATATCTTATGACCTTTTTTTTTTTCCCTTTCAACCCAAATCATCTACATCTGGCAGATCTCCCTATAGAACTAACAGTTATTTCACACTTTTATATAATATACATAGACTTTACACATATCAAGTAAAGAACATATCCATATGAAATGCTTGGGTGTAATTCCAAGAAAACTAGACTAATTTTCAGATCTAGTTTGTACAAATAGATTACATATTTTCATTGAAAACATATATTGATTGCTTACTCTATGTCAGACATTGTGCCAGGTGTTGATACATGGTCAAATTAGATATGGTTCCTTCTCTTGATGAACTCATAGCCAGTAAAATATTCATATAAGTATGATTGTACTAAGTGCCATAGTGCTTAGGAAAGAGCAGTTAGAAAAAGCGTCTAGTGGAGAAAGATACCCAGCTTAGTTTTTTCTATATTATACTTTAGACATGCTTAATGTCCCTCTGGAAACATAAGCCTTCAAAAGCTGAGTGAAAGATTTTGAAAGATGTAGATTCATCTGTGGGAAGACTGTTTTGAAACTTGGAGAGTTAGTTACTCTTTGTAGGATGAAGCTCTGAGAAAGAAGGACAAAAGACTGAGTACCGAGGGTTATTGCTAAGGTCAGAAGAAGAAAAGAGGAGCAAAGTTCTCTCTTCACTGGCTGCAGAGCAAAAGCAACAGAGGATAATTTATGCTAAAAAGAAACTCTGTAATTTAAAGGGAACATTTTAAGGTTTCATTTCTATCCACCAAACACATCAATACATTTATGAACTTGCATTAAAACTCCAGAGCTTAAAAAAAATGAATCACAAAAATGAATTGTATAGTGTGTAAGGTTGATGGCTCTCCCCAAACGGCTGAGAAGTTTCTGTATTATTCTGGCACAAGCTTTCAGTAATTGAAAGCTATCCTAGTCCAAGCTAGATGGTTCAGTGATGACAAGTACCTGGAAATGCATATGTAATGAGAGGATTATGTTCCTAATGTAACTGAAGTGCCAGATGACACCTATTTGGGCTACTAACATAATTATACACTAATATATTACGTCCTCTGAGGCCTGAAGAGTCTTGCAAAAAAAAAAAAAAATGAAGGAAGAAGGGAGAGAAATAAGGAAGGAGGGAGGATTTTTTTTCCGTTAGGGGGCCATCAGAAAAGAAGTTATAGGGTTCTTGGGTGGCTCAGTAGGTTAAGCATCCAACTTTGGCTCAGGTCATGATCTCACTGTTTGTGTGTTCAAGAGCCCCATGTTGGTTCCAGGCTCAGAGGTTCAAGCCCCTCTGACAACTCAGAGCCTGGAGCCTGCTTCGAATTCTGTGTCTCCCTCTCTCTCTGCCCCTCCCCTGCTCACACACTATCTCTCTCTATCTCTCAAAAATAAATAAAAAATGTTTAAAAAAATAAAGAAAAGAAAAGAAGTTATGGTTTACCAAGTCATAGTGTCCAAAATGGATGTGAGAGAATGGTTATTTTAAAGGGATCTGACTCCCCTGCCATGTACTACTCGAGTACCATACCCTGGATGAGACTCAAAAAAAGGCCTGGAAAAGAAAAGACCTCATGTCTTGTGTAGTAGATGGAAAGGACATTGGTGACAGCACTGTTAGCCCCTCTGGGGCACTGCCTGTTGTAGCCTCCTCCAGGGGCATGTTCCCCAGAATGCCTCTGTAACCACAGAAGAAAATGTCACTTTAAAAAGAAAGAGAATTTGCACCACAGCATATAAGCCTTCCCATAGTCCCTCATTATCAGAAGAAAATATTTAGTTTAACAAGGTTTAATTTTTACAGCCTTCCACACTGCATATGTTTTTAGTCACTAACAGACTAAAAATGTGGGCCGATATTATCGAAGTTTTGGAAATTAGACTAACCTATTATATCCAAGCCATACTTTCAGGTTCAAGGGAAAGAGAACCAAAAGAGGAATCTATGAAGGTAGATGGGGAATGGGGGAGGGGCTAAAGATGAAAGAAGGTAAAGAAAAATGGAAAAGATACAAACTAGAATTCAATTGTCATATAAAGATTACTTTTTTAAAAAGCTCAAATGTGCTTGATAACCTTATCCATTCCAAGTTTAGATAGAGAAACACTGACAAGGCTCTAAACAGGCATTAGTCTACAGCCTTATGAATTTCATGGATAAAATCCAATACAATATCAATACACTCACAGACTATAGGTTAGCATTTATATATATAATAGCAACAGTTTTTGCTGACAGAAGAAGTCAGCGTTCAAATAACACAGTGCTTTAAATTTTTTTGACACATTTCAAACTATTATTAAATTGATTTTTTTTTTTCTGGAGAGATGTCCTTAGCAAAAAGTATGCACTTATGAACATGAGATACATGATCAATAAATGAAAAAAAATTGTTAATATTAGTATAGTATAGTATAGTTAATATTAGTATAGTATAGTATAGTTAATTGGAACAGAAGTATTTTTTAAAAGGCTAACCCTAAGAAGTTAACTATATGCAAAAAAAGGGGGGAAGGAATGCATCCAAATAATTGATTACATCCTTTTTCGGGTTCTTTCAGCTCCCTGCCTTCAGTTGCTTGTGTCCTAACTGTGGCTTCAGGGAGTGAGAAAGATCTGGAGAAAATTGAGAGACGTAGACACCAATTCCTACAGGTCAATGATTTTGATGTGTACCAAGCATTAAAAGCAAGGAAATGCAGGTGTAATGGAACATCCCCCAAGGGAAAATAATATCTTTGCTGGGATAATCCATTACACCTTGGTCCTGGTGAAGTGTTACAATCAGTCTGTCCTTCAGCAGTCGGATTAGGTTATCCATCAGGCTGACTTGTGCACATATAGTTTAAATCAGGAAAGAACAGATAGTTGTCCTCAATTCTATGTGCTCCTAAAGGAAAAAATAATTGAAAGCAGAAGTTGATGCTACTTATTGACCAAGCAAGATCATTGAATAGCATTAAGCTTGGCATTATTGAATTTACCCATCCCTTTTTTGGTGCCTGATGGAGTTCTTTCTTTTCTGCTCTTTCCTGGCAATCCTACAAAAATAAATTACAGTCACAGTATCTACTAGTTTTAAAAATGTATTCAATTATTTTTGTAGCACTTTTGATGGCTGTAACACTTGCTAACTTCAGGCAAATTGGCTGCAGGATTAATGTAGTCATTTCTATAGAAAGCATTTCAAAGCTTTAAAATGACAGCATTCTAAAATAAGATAGTGATTCCTTGACACAGGATGAAGCTAAATGGGGAAGTTTTTTACTCCGTATTCTTTCCTCTGTTTCAGAGGTCACTTTGCATTTGAGTTCTCCTTATTCCTCCATTTGAAACAGAACTTGACCACAATGAGCCTCCGAATATAAAAGGAAATTCAGTTTAGCATTCTTGCTGATTGTCTTCCCCTGCCAAGCTCATACAAGTGCCTCCAGTGCAAACACTGTCAATTTATGCTCAATATTTGAGGATATATTGGTCTAAGAAGAGGGTTCCAACATTTTAGTCACCAATTTTATTCATAGCTGGAGAGTTACTGAATAGATCTTAGTGCCAGAGAATCTGGAGCACTTCATCTGACCAAGAAAAGCCTGAGGGGTAACTGAATAGCTTGATGCTTATTAGAACAACCAAATACACACGTATCCTAAACGCTGCAACAAAATTACCAGGACATAGGATATTCAGAAATAAATATGTAGTTTTTTGGTCAACATCAAAGGAAATTAGAAAGGGAAATATTATTCTGTCCTAAAAAAGGAAAGAAATTCTGACACATGCTCCTAAATGGGTGAACCTTGAAGACATAAGCTAAGTGAAATAAACCAGTCACAACAGGATAAATATTGTATGATTCCACTTATCTGAGGTACTTATGGTCAGACTCCTAGAAACAAACATAGGATGGTGGTTGTCAGAGGATGGCCCAAGGGGGGAATGGGGAGTTGCCTTTTAACGCATATAGAGTTTAAGTTTGGGGAGACAAAAATGTTTTGGAGATGGATGGTGGTGATTTGAGTACATCAGTGTGAATGTACTTAATACCAATATCCATAACTCTAAGCTCAAAGCTCCCCAATCACCCTGACTCCAAAGATTCTTGTCCCTACTCTGGCCAAGGAGGTAGTCTCAACCCCACTATGTGATCCCCACAAATGAACAAGGTGCTCCTTGTTTTTGCCTAAAAGTGCTGCTGGATTGAGGCAGACACTCTCCTGCCATCGATTTTCTCTCTTTAGGTCCCATTCAAGCAAAATAGGAAGCCACACTTCAAAGGGACAAATTTGAACTTATCCTTGTGCACCCAGAGCACCAACTGCCTGATCTTTGTGGGAAAAGAAACTAGATTCCATTTCATTGTACAACAGTCTCATTAAAAACACAACTCACAATCGCTTCTCGGCCTTTTGGCTAAGATCAAGTGTAAAAACACAACTCAGGGGGTGCCTGGGTGGCTCAGTCAGTTAAGCGTCTGACTCTTGATGGTCATAATCTCACAGTTCATGAGATCGAGCTCCATATTGGGCTCAGCACTGACAGTGCAGAGCTTGCTTGGAATTCTCTCTCCCTTCTCTCTGCCCCTTCCCCCCTCATGCACTGTTCCTCTCTCCCTCTCAAAATAAATGAATACACTTAAAAAACATACACACATGCAGTTCAGTGTGTATATCAGCCAAGTATTATTTGTGACCCACACTTTGAAAATTGCCAATCTAAACTAATCAAAAAACAGGGCACCTGGTGGCTCAGTGGGTTAAGCGTCTGACTCTTGATTTTGGCACCAGTCATGATCTCACAGTTTGTGAGTTCGAGCCCTGCATCCCTGCATTGGGATTCTCTCTCTCTCCCTCTCTCTGCCCCTCTTGCTCTCCCTCTATCGCTCAAAATAAATAAGTAAACTTAAAAAAATACTCCTAAAAAGATCAAGGTTATTCAAGGTTTTTTAAAGGAGAGTCACTGTTTCAGAATCGCCTTTTATTTTTGTGATACTCATTACAGTGAATCAGTTCAGTTGGAGAAGCAGAGATCTAGGATGGCACTCCTGATTTAGAACTTTTCCAAACCTGAGAGATGACGAATGACAGATCACGATATAAAAACCTTAAGGTACAGGCAATTCTACTATAGTGCTTGTTTGAAACTGTGAATGTATTCCAAAGTAATGGATATACTAAGGACTAAATTAAGCATAGTGCAAATTTTCTGTTTGCCTATACATAAGTTCATCTAGGAAAAACAATTAAGTGTAGAAAACACCCAGCTGAACGTAACCACGTAGGAGTATGCACACACACCCTGAAACACATACACATATACCACATACATGCACACACACACACACACACACACACACACCTGAAACATCTACCAAGTGTCTCAGTTCACCAGTCACCTTACTCCATCCATATCTGATGTACAACCTTCCTTATGACTTCAGATCCCTCTCCTCCCTCCACTTCACATTAACACACAAGCTGCAACCTTTCCAAGGACCACTTGCACAAGCAAATGTCTTTTTTCAAGATAAAGTGCCATGTTTACTGTAATGCTTATGGATTTCTTAATGGTTCAGCAAGTGTAAAACTGTGCTTTCGTTTTTATTATGATTTTTTTTATTTTATTACCGTTTTATACTTTTTTTAATGTATCACTGATGAATTTTTTGAGTGCTGTGTATCAACCTGAAATTTCCCAGAAACCGTGTAGTTTTTATTGTGCAATGTGGCATAGTCCAGTGGTTTCTAAGAACATATATGTGTTATAAGAGAAGTGACTGTATTATGTGAATTATATTATAAGTAAGTTGCAAGATTTACTGTCTGCTGCTCACTAGTGCAAAGAAAATGGAGCTTCTTTATTTTTCTACAACTATCCAATTTTCTTCATGAGGCTCCCACTTGCTAGGTGGCACACAGAATTTTCCTCACATTAGGCATCTCTTATTTCTGCCTCCCAGGCATCTTCTGGGACCTCTCCTTCCAGAATCGCAAACCAAAACTAGGCAAAACCCCTGTAATTTTGTTTTCTTCTTCAACCAGTTATTGGACTTCTGATGTACGTATCTCATTTCCTACCTCCTGCTTCTATCCCTGTCTTCTTCCCATGTTCCATGGCGCTAAAAGCACATGGTCTCCACATCTGTGTTTTCTTGGCTTGGACTTCTTATACATGTTATTCCTCTTCCAGAGGCAACAAGTCTCGTAGTTCAAGCAGATTAGTGGAAGCAGTCACCACTCCAGGCTATGGAAGACCCTAAGATTGAGCCTGCAAGGTGTCTCAATATTTACTAAGAAAGAGTAAAAGCACAGAGAAAATCCTTTTATCTCTCAACAAAAAGCCAGACTTTCAAGATTATTTTCTAGCTGCAATACCAAAAATCTTACTCTGGATACCAAAATTTAAAAGTTGGCTCTTTTTCCCCTTGCATATCTGCAATAACAGTTTGAATCCTCTCCAAACTCAATAGTCACCTCTCATAGGATGCGGGAAGTCACTCAAATAACACAATAATAATCATCATAATAATACATTTTTTGAACAAATACTAGTGCTATCACAAGCGTATGACTGTCTATTTGAGTTGGCATAGGTACAGTACTTTATATCAGGTAGAAAAACTATGAATATTAAAAAATACAGAGAACTGAAATTTTAGTGAAGCTTTGAGCGTATCGAGACACGGTCTAAGATCACGATATAAACATTTATTTCTTCATCACATATTTAAGACCAAAAAGAAACCTTGGACCCTACATTCTTTCAGGTTTAAACCAGGTTACACCTTGAAACTCTTCTCAAAGTTGGATTCCCCATGCTTGGTTAAAAAGAAAACCCAAGCGCGCATATTTCAGGTGAGAATGAGTTTTGCAACTTAGTGAATCACTTGTTCTCTCATTTTGTCTTATTCCCTTTAAACTCTTTTTAGCTGATTGGTAGGAAGGTCTAATTCTGTAACCCTACTTTTCATCTAATCTTCATATTGTCTGGAAGGATTCTGCATTCTTTTCATACATTTTCTTCCCTAACCCTTGGCCACAATGCAATGACATTTATTAACACAAGTGTTTATTTACACGTGAAAACAGTAGGTCTGATGTAGGAATGTTAAGCGCAGTTTACCTAATTGTCAAATAAAATGTGAGGTTTTTCTGTCATCATGGTAGAGCTTGAATAGTTGTTGGGTGATATGGATATAAAATGAGAAAGACAGGAGAAGAGCAGCTCAGATGAAAAGGGAGAAGATCTAGTTCTAACCGGCTTTTATTATTTACTCTTTGAAAAATCTCTAGAGTCAAGATGGTCTATTACAATCCTACCCCATGTTCCTACATCTGAAATTCTTTGAGTTACTTAAAAAACAAAGGGAGAAATATATTGTCTCAAAAGTTTTTGAAGCCAGTAGCTACTACAGGAAAAAAAAAAAAAGTAGCTTACAGGAAAACATCTCTTTCTTGTGTTAGCATTCTACATGAATGGATCACTTCAAATACATCGTCTTTGCATCTTGACTTCAAACTATGCTAATGTTTAATCCTGTGATCAGAATCTGGAATCTGCTTCTGCTTGAATGCAAATGTTTAATAGTTGATTAATACCACCGAAGTATGTAACCATATTCAAAAATCCCCAAACATTGCTCTTAACACAAGACGTTAGTATTTACCCTATTGATTGTGATTTGACGTAGGTCTTGATCCAAGGCAAAATATCAATAAGCAGGCATTTCCCCCAGTTTTCCTTTCTGTCCTTTACGTCCTTCATCTTCTTTCTACTTTCTTTGGCAATCCTCAGTTGCCCTAACATCTGCTTCTCTGCAATTAACTTGATCATTTTTGTTTTTGCTACTTTCTGAAAAGAGAATTCTCTGTAATGGCAGCAGGGATGCTCTGAGGATTGAACTGCACAATAAGTTAACCTCCCCATTGTCTAATAACTAGTTAAGTGAGGCAGTGAAGTTAAAAAAAAATTATATGCCAAATGTTCAAAGAAATGCAGAATGAAATCTAGACAGAATTCTTCATTAACTGATAATAGAAATTGTACAAAAGTAAGTATTATTACCTTTTTGCAGTGTTTCTCATCCTAGACATCACCATTGTTTATAGCCTTTTTACTTTTTCATACATGTTGTTTTAATAGTGTCTTAACAGGTCTTGCTCTCTGATGCATGTGCTTATAACAAATGTAGATTTGTGGCCATCTCACATTGCCTTAAATGCAATTCTGCATCCGTTATCCTTCTTCTGAATCATGTGTTAATTTATTTTACACACCATTTTGGAGCACCTACTATGTGCTGACAAACTCTTAGGCACAGTCTCTTAGGCAAACTTAACAGTAAGTATCGTGCTGTATACAGTATGAAAGAGGTAAGGCCAAATAGCATAGACAAAGGATCTTTACCAGGAAGTCAGGAGAAAAGTGCCCACAAGAAGTGATAGTTAAATTGAGTTTTGACTTAGGCAAAAATTCACAGGACATAAATTAGAAAAGACAAGGCATTTGGAGACAATCACATAGCATCTACAATATAGTAAAAGCCTTTTTAGTCAACATGCTTAAGATAAGCTGTTGGTTAAATAGTTAAAGAGAAGACTCATTTTTAAATTTTTTTACTGTTTATTTATTTTTGGGAGAGAGCAGGGAGGGGAAGAGAGAGGTGGAAACAGAGAATCCCAAGTAGGCTCTGCACTGTCAGCACAGAGCCCCATATGGGGCTTGAACTCATGAACCATGAGATCATGACCTGTGCCGAAATCAAGAGTCAAATGTTTAACTGACTGAGCCACCCAGGGACCCCCATTTTAAAAATTTGTTTGAGAAGACTTATTTTTAAAAATACATTATCAATACTATATTAGGTAGAGATCAGGCAACTATAACAAAATGCAGTGGTTTTAACAAGATAGAAATTACTTTCACACGTTGAAGTCTGAACACATCTATCCAGGACTGATGTGGTGGCGTTTGTAGGGACAGAGGCACTTTCCTTTTTACTATGACGTCACCCCTAGAATGATGCCCTTGTACTCACGGTTGAAAATGGTCAACCAGCCATTCCAGCCGGTGGGGGGTGGGGGGGCTGTGATCCACCTGCTTTGATGTCCCCGCTTTCTTTCCTGCACTTTACTCATGTGGAGAGGAGACAAAAGGACCCTACACATTGTCTTCTTACATATGTGACCTTAGAAAAGTGTTAGTCCTTTTGTGGCCACAGTATTCTTCTTTTTAGACTATTTTATGTGATTATGATAAGTATGGTAACAGGCACTCTTGACAAAGAGTTTGGTTTCTGATGAGACCAGGTCTAATACCCCATTAGTAGAATCACTCCATAATGTTCTGATGTATGCATCTTTTTGCCCCCATGTTGAGGCAGTTTTAGCCAAGCCTATATCAATAAATACCAACCACTCATGATGGATAACTCATACGTGTTGGTGAGCCCAAGCAGAATCTGGATTTGAATTGTGTATTTGAATAGGTGATTCCTGCCCTTTTCTACTTGACCATCCCACTCTACCTTCTCCCCAGTTTCCTTTCCCCTCTGCGGGTAGTCCCAGCAAAATCAAACAAAATTAGTGATTAATTAGATAGCCAATGGTGAAGCTGAATACCATTCTTCCTTTCATGTCAAAATCCTCATGCTTTATAAGTGATTTTCTGAGGATGGCTCAGTCACTTGAGTGTCAGACTCTTGATATTGGCTCAGGCTATGGTCTCATGGTCATGGGATTGAGCCCTGCATCAGGCTCCACACTGAGCATGGAGCCTGCTTAGGATTCTCATTCTCTCCCTCTCTCTCTGCCCCTGCCCCACTTGCACTCTCTCTCTCTTTCTCTCAAAATAAATAAGTAAACATTAAAAAAAAATGATTTTCTTAAGATCTCCTGTCCTTGGCTTCAGAGATGTTCGCCGATTAGGTATATCTGTCCCCCTTTTCAGTGTGATGATGAAAGGAAAGGAAAGTGCACATAATTCACAAGTAATATGAACTCCAGAAGTCAACGCTTCCCATCCCAACAAGTCCTCTTTGATTGAATGAGGGACAGAGAGATCAGGAATAACGAAGACAGATGGCACCATCCAGTAAGCATAGAAAGGTGGATGACAATAATGGTAAGAACAAGAAGGAGGAGAAGGACAAGAAGGAGAAGAAGAGGAAGAGAAGGAAGGAGAGGAAGGTTTAAAATAATAATAACCACAACAGCCTATCAGTGATTACATTACATGCCAGGCTCTCTCCAAATGTTTTATATGTATTAATTCATTTAATTACTCCCCAAAGCACTATGAAGTAGTACATTTTTTTTTGGTGGATTAGGTTAGGTAATTTTTCCAAGTTTCCAATCTATTGAGTATTAGAGGTAGAATTTGATCCCAGGCACGTAGCTCCAGAACCTGGTGCTAGAGCAGCTATGACTACATTGATGCTTAGGCACCATGGGACATTGAGGCTTAATTGTCACGATGACATAGGGTAGATGTGCAATTTGAAGGAGCTGTTGGAACATGGCAGAACTACATAAGTATGCTATAAAGTTACCAGAGAAGGGATGGATCAGAATAAAATATTGGTGTGGCCCAACAAATAAAGAAGCAGCCATATCTCCTATGAACAAATGCTGTGTCTCTCAAAACAAGTAACAGTATTTTTATAGACATATCTGAAAATCATCGTTGACCCCATATCAGTCTTTTCTGTCCCAAGTACACACATGAATAACATGCTGTCAACAGAAGCACCTTCTCAAGGTGTGGAGGACACTGTTGTATGTAGCAAGGACTTTAAATCTTAAATGTCCCTCCTTTATATTTAGTCTATCACTGTGTACACATGTCTAACAAATGCCATAACCATAAGTAAACTGGACTTCAATTCAGTCTTGTGAGGTCAAACTAAAATGTTTAAATATTTTCTTGATAGAATTGGCAAACAATTGTTTCTACTGAATTGGTAGATTTTGCAACACGGTTGAATTAGAGTATGAGTGTATGAGTATTGTGTCTATATAAAATTGCCTGTGTAAGATATGAAAAGTAATCTGTCAGTCTTATGTTGTTTTATAATATTGAACCACAAGTGTTGTAAATATTATTACAAAGGTAATAATAGAACTGTGTGGCCACAGTAGAAATCCAAGAAGATTCTAGTTCTACAATATTGTGACTGAATTTGTAATCCACTTAGTTTAATCATTCTTCACTGCAAATGTTTTATGACTTGACAGCTATTATAAAAAAAGGTAAAATATAGCATATTGTAAAAAAAAAAAAAAAGCCTCTTACTGAATGTTCTTGACATTTGACAATGCCATTAAGCTAAAAGTATTGAAGACAGAGTTCTAAATCATGTGAGCTGTGGTTAAGTTGGGCTTTTCCAAAAAGGTTTACAGAAAATGTGTTATGATTTGTTGCGATAAACAAATAGAGGCAACCTACATTTTTCTGAATTTTTGAGATCAGTAGTATACCCATAAAGAATCAGGAATATACATTATCTGGACTAATATACCATGGATTTTATTACCCCTGAAGCTTCCAAAATCTACCCCCCCAAAAGACAATAGGAATATTTGAAATATGAAGTTATAAAATGTTTTCAAGTGCCTCTTATTCTTTTCTAATTAGAAAAGAAACAGAGTAAAGCAAAGAAGAGGGATTTTAGGTAAGGAGATACAATTTATTGATAAGCGACTCTCAAAATGAAAGAAAAAGATGAGATCAGTACATACAATTATGGAGACCAGTAGAATCCTGTAACGCACATAACAGCCCCTCAGTGGCAGTCCCCTACCCTTTCCCATAGAAGCTAAAACATGCTTCAAACATTCTGATGAGAGTGAAATCCTAGTTACAAACCACACCCATAATTAAGAAATGTTTGCCTTGCCAGCATTAGAATTGTCACTTTCTTAATAAATATTGATGGTGTAATGCCGTTATATTTATGTGTATATTTTAGGAGCTCACTAGTAACACATGTCTAGCCTCCCAACAACTGGACTATTAATATAATAATTTATACGGCGTCACCTGCTAATCCTAGGGCCCCAATCTGAGGAAAGAAGTAGTTGTGCATAATTAATTATATTCATATTTTAATATTCATATTGCTGATGATGCTTTCTTGTGACTTATTATCTAATAAGCTTCACATATGAGGCCAAGACATTTGAATAGATATATTTTAAAAGGCTGTTCTATTTTTTCATTAGCAGAACTAATGGATTTGTAGACGAGCACATTTTCCTTTACATAATGGAAGAATATTTTGATAACTCTGAAATGAAATGAATTGAAATGAATGTGATTTCTAAATGAAATCACAATTATTGTTCTCTTTTTAAAATGTACAAAAATTATTTTTCTTCTTTACCAATTTTTCACTTGATTTAGGGACAATGAGTATGAACTCAAACATTCTATATTTTTTAAGTTTTTATTTAAATTCAGTTAGTTAACATACAGTGTAATATTAATTTCTGGCATACAATATGGTGGTGATTCGATTCTTATAAACAACACTCAGTGCTCACCACAAGTGCTGTGCTTAATCTCCATCACCTATGTAACCTATCCCCCACTCACCTCCTTTCTGGTGACCATCGGTTTGTTCGCCATAGTTAAGAGACTGCCTTTTGGTTTGCTTCCCTCTCTCACTTTCTTTCTTTTTTTTTTTTCCTTTGCTCATTTGTTTTTGAACTCAACCATTCTTATTTGAAATTTCCAGTGATGCTATATCTCATCCCCTTTTAATTAAGCAGTGATGATATATGTCTTGACACACTAACAAGGAGAATTTAAATTAAGGAGGAAAGGGCTTTTATATCCTTTAGGTAGAAATATAGACCTAATCTGTGATTGCTGAATAAGAATAAAATTTGGAAATACTTTTGATAACATAATTCTTGGATGATACACTGGTAATTAAACTCAGATCAGGTGTGGTATAAAATATTACTGGAGCAATGGAGGCCATCACAAAATAAAAGCACATAATCTCTATCCACTAGACATTTCCTTAGGAATTAGTTTCAAGAAGGTAAAACTAGTTCTGATTTCACAGAGAAAATAAAAACAGACACTGATTTATTTAAAAGTACTATTTTCCCTACTGTAACATTTAAGTAAGGAAATTCATTCAGCCTCATGGAAAAAAAAAATCTCCAGTGTGCAGTTTGTGTATCTCTTTTATATTCATACATGGAAATGATTTATACACTAGTCGATATTTAAGCTGGATATGGGGAATTATATTTTAGCAGTGCAAGAGCAATGGATTTGATTAACCAACACTTCCATTTAAAAGACGCTGTGAGTACAGAATTTGTTATCCAAATGTTAGCAAAATTTAAAGAGGATGGGAAGACAACCTGGCTACTTGTCATGTAGTAAGGTTAGCCTGGCTAGTATATATATTTGGCTAGCTAAGACAAATTACACTCATAAAGGAAAAAAAGCTCCATTTTAATAATAATATTCTGAAATTCAACATAAAAGCATCACAAAGTAAATTGTTATTTTCTTTGTTTAATGAATATATATGTGTGTGTACACACATACACACATGCATATATTTAGCTGGAAGTTATTGAACCTTGTAAATTGCAGTCTAGAGAATATTTCTATATAGCAAAGTAAGAAAGCCCATTAATTATGGCCTGCTTTGTTCCATTAGGTATAGACTAATAGATCAGGGAAAAGCAAAACAGAAGAAAGAACAGAGGAAAAAAATTAGAGGTTAATTGCCTTTGTTGGTCTGAGTAGTTTTGACAGCTCTAATCCACTAAAATATGTGTAAAAGTGGATGGATGTATTCTTAATAAAATGTTTTGAGAAATTTCATTCTCAACGTTGAGGTTTTAATTTGATTTATAATCTGAATAAAAGTTGACTAAATTTATAGAAATGCCAGAGTTTATGTGTGTACATTGTTATGCTAAAAGCATTGGATGACTTTCTCACAACTTTCCAATGAAATATGTGCATTCACATGAGAGTTTCTTTATCGAAAGAGCGATACCCACCTAATTAGCATTTTTTTCTTTTCTATTTATTTCTTCACTTTTGATAGGTAAATACAAACTTTAGAGTAATTATATTAGTTATCTATGACTAGATAACAAGTTCCCAAAGCTTCATAGCCTAAAATAACAAACATTTATTATTGTACCCTTTCTGTGGGTCAGGAAATCTTAGCATAGCTTCCCTGGGTGATTCTGGATTAGAGTCTCACAGAAGGCTCTTATCAAGTTGCAGTTAGGGCTACAACTGCCTAAAGGTTTGACTGGGTAAGGATACTCTTCCAAGTTCACCAATGTGATTGTTGGCAGGGCTTGGCTCTTCTACTATGTGGCCTCTCCACAGGGTGCCTGATGACATGGCACCCAGGTCCTTCGGAATGAGGAAGAAGTCCCAGAGAAAGGGAGGGTGTACCCGAAGTGGAACATAGTCTTTTTGTAACCTAATCTAGAAAATGATACACCATTTTCTGCCACGTTCTGTTCTTTAGAAGGGAGTCACACATTCTATTGATTAGAAGCAAGTCCAGCCCACACTCAAGCAGAGGTGTATTACATTCTACTTCTTGAAGGAGAGGGTGTTGTGTTAGTTTTGTATTGCTGTTGTAACAAATTACCATAAACTTAGTGGATTAAAGCAATACAAATTTAGTATCTTAGAGTTCTGTAGTTCAGAAGTCCAACATAGGTCTCTCTCGGTAAAAGTAAAGGAGTCAGTTGGGCAGTGTTCCTTTCTGAGGACACTTGGGGAGAATCTGTTCCCTTGTCCTGCCTAGCTTTTAAAGGCTTCCCACATGCCTTTTCCTATGGCTCCCTTCTTCCAACTCTGAAGTCAACACTGGTGAACTGAGTCCTTCTCACATTGTGTCACTCTGACCTTCTCTTCTTCCTACCACTTCCGAATTTAAAGACCACTGTGATTACACTGGGCCCACCTGGATAACCTTGGATAATCTCCCTATTTTAAAATCGCTTTATTTTATCTTTGTCATGTAACGTAATATATGCACAGGTTCTGGGAATTAGGCTCTGTGTGTCTTTGGGGGACTATTATTCTCCTTCCTACATGTATGAAGGAATGTGTAGACATATTTTCTAGACTACCTTAGTAATCAATCACTATTAAATAATGCTCCTAGGATCTGCCTTTTCCCCAAATACAACACATTCAAGATCCTATCTCTTCAGAATATTCATCAAAAGCTAATAAGCACTAACCCAAGTGACAAACTGCCTGCAGTAGTCATTCAATATGCGATGGAGATAAACATCTCTATCTTTCTTTTTCTTAGGCATTTCTGGTTGCCAAGAGCAATAGGATAAATTTTCTACCCTTGAAGCAGGAGAAGGTAATTGGGTAGTTTGAGTAGTTTGAGGAAGGTACCTCTGGAGTCACAAAGAATCTAGTTTTTGAACGTGAGTTCTGCCAGAATACTAGCCGCGTGGCCTTATGCAAGTTATTCATATCTCTTGCCTAAAGTTTTACTCTCTGTAAAACGGGTAAAGCAGTTTTGATATTGCATAGATATTGTGCAGATTAGCTTATAGTTCAGAAATTTGTACTTCAGGAAAAATCTAGTATATTTTAACTAAATGCCACTACATATCTGTGATATTAATATTTTCTTTTAATGCTCATAAATCACCAATAAGCAATAGGTCTCTAAAATTATATTCTAGACCCTCCACAAGTGATTTGTACCTCTGAGCCCCTGAGCCAGGTGTCTAACTCAGACATCAAGAATTTCTTTTGAGATAAAAATCAAGGGGCACCTGGGTGGCTTTGTCAGGTATCTGACTCTTGACTTTGGCTTAGGTCATGATCTCATGGTTCAGGGACTAGAGTGTTGCTTAGGGCTCTGCCCTGAGTGTGGAGCCTACTTAAAGATTCTCTCTCTCTCTCTCTCTCTCTCTCTCTCTCTTTCTTTCTCTCTCTCTCCTTCTGCCCCACTCCCCCACTCATGTTGTCTCTCTCTCTGTCTCTAAAATAAAATTAAAAACAAAAAGGAAGGAAATCCTGCTATTTGTTAATAACATGGATGGAACTTGAGGCCATTATACTTAGTGAAATAAGTCAGACAGAAAATGACAAATACTATATGATACCACATATATGTAGGATCTAAAAACACAAACAAACAAGCAAACAAAAAAAACAACTCAACAACCAAGCTCATAGATACAGAAAACAGATTGATGGTTGGTTGCCAGAAGCAGGATGGCATACAGGGTGAGTGAATTGAACCAAAGTGGTCAAAGGTACAAACTTCTAATTATAAAATAAATAAGTCATGAAGATGTAAATGTATAGCTTGACAATTAGAAATAATAGTACTGCATTTTATATTTAAAAGTTGCTAAGAAAATAAATCTTAGAAATTCTCATCTCAAGAAAATATAAAAATGTGTGGTGACGGATGTTAACTAGACCTATTGTCATGATCATTTTATAATATATGCATATATTAAATCAACATGGTGTACATCTGTAACTAATATAATGCTATATGTTAATTATATCTCAATAAAAAATAAATAAAAATTTCAGAAAGAAACTACTTTCAAAAATTTTGAAACTTCTTTCAAAATTCTTTTTGAAAGTCACATTGTACTGGCTTCCCACCTTATGGGAAATTTCTAGCCATAATAATTATTCCAAAAGCCTTTTAATAACAATGATTAATTACTTTGTTCATAAATTTTAATAGGCCATAAGCTAATTTACTGGTGTCTTTAAATGTTTATTTTAGAATTAAAACCCTTATTGTTGCCTGTTAAATGAAAACTATAAATTGATGACATTATTTATAAGTGGTATTGTAAATGTAAATTTAAAAATTCAACATTGAAAATAAAATTATGTGATTTTTTCAGTAATAATATGAAACAAATTTGAGTAGAACACAACATGGTAGGAAAAATAACGTTCTTAGTAAATTATGAAAGCTGTGGAGCAGAAAAGTACTTGGAATTGGTTATTGTATATAAATAATTCATAATTGCCTCAAACAAGCTATGATATTCTACTGGTTTATACAGACTGACCTGTAAGTATCACATTTTATAAATATTTTTATGTTTATACAGTAAGAACTACAAAAATGTTGGTGATAAATCTTATTTTGAACTAAGAATATTGGCATATTATTACAAAATCTCTATCTGCTACCTCTCATTGATTGAATTTCAGATGTTTGAGCCTTTGAGGAACTACTTTGTAAATACTCTAAATTTTCTTACATTTTTTTCAAAATTAGTTGGAAATCTCTAATCAAAATGTTCAGCAAGATTCAAATTTGGAAGTTAATAAAGAATTTTGATTATTAAAAGCAAATCTCATAAATGAAGGGACAAATTAATTCTTACAGAAACAATGAATGGTGTAAATAAATAACAGTGACAGCTCTAGAGATATACAAGATTTAAATTTTTTTTTTTTTTTGGTATTGTAAATTAATTAATTTATTTTTTTTTCTTTTTTTTTTTTTAATATATATGAAATTTATTGACAAATTGGTTTCCATACAACACCCAGTGCTCATCCCAAAAGGTGTCCTCCTCAATACTCATCACCCACCCTCCCCTCCCTCCCACCCCCCATCAACCCTCAGTTTGTTCTCAGTTTTTAACAGTCTCTTATGCTTTGGCTCTCTCCCACTCTAACGTCCTTTTTTTTTTTTTTTTTTTTTTCCTTCCCCTCCCCCATGGGTTCCTGATAAGTTTCTCAGGATCCACATAAGAGTGAAACCATATGGTATCTGTCTTTCTCTATATGGCTTATTTCACTTAGCATCACACTCTCCAGTTCCATCCACGTTGCTACAAAAGGCCATATTTCATTTTTTCTCATTGCCACGTAGTATTCCATTGTGTATATAAACCACAATTTCTTTATCCATTCATCAGTTGATGGACATTTAGGCTCTTTCCATAATTTGGCTATTGTTGACAGTGCTGCTATGAACATTGGGGTACAAGTGCCCCTATGCATCAGTACTCCTGTATCCCTTGGGTCAATTCCTAGCAGTGCTATTGCTGGGTCATAGGGTAGGTCTATTTTTAATTTTCTGAGGAACCTCCACACTGCTTTCCAGAGCGGCTGCACCAATTTGCATTCCCACCAACAGTGCAAGAGGGTTCCCGTTTCTCCACATCCTCTCCAGCATCTATAGTCTCCTGATTTGTTCATTTTGGCCACTCTGACTGGCGTGAGGTGATACCTGAGTGTGGTTTTGATTTGTATTTCCCTGATAAGGAGCGACGCTGAACATCTTTTCATGTGCCTGTTGGCCATCCAGATGTCTTCTTTAGAGAAGTGTCTATTCATGTTTTCTGCCCATTTCTTCACTGGGTTATTTGTTTTTCGGGTGTGGAGTTTGGTGAGCTCTTTATAGATTTTAGATACTAGCCCTTTGTCCGATATGTCATTTGCAAATATCTTTTCCCATTCCATTGGTTGCCTTTTAGTTTTGTTGGTTGTTTCCTTTGCTGTGCAGAAGCTTTTTATCTTCATAAGGTCCCAGTAATTCACTTTTGCTTTTAATTCCCTTGCCTTTGGGGATGTGTCGAGTAAGAGATTGCTACGGCTGAGGTCAGAGAGGTCTTTTCCTGCTTTCTCCTCTAAGGTTTTGATGGTTTCCTGTCTCACATTTAGGTCCTTTATCCATTTTGAGTTTATTTTTGTGAATGGTGTGAGAAAGTGGTCTAGTTTCAACCTTCTGCATGTTGCTGTCCAGTTCTCCCAGCACCATTTGTTAAAGTGGCTGTCTTTTTTCCATTGGATGTTCTTTCCTGCTTTGTCAAAGATGAGTTGGCCATACGTTTGTGGGTCTAGTTCTGGGGTTTCTATTCTATTCCATTGGTCTGTGTGTCTGTTTTTGTGCCAATACCATGCTGTCTTGATGATGACAGCTTTGTAGTAGAGGCTAAAGTCTGGGATTGTGATGCCTCCTGCTTTGGTCTTCTTCTTCAAAATTCCTTTGGCTATTCGGGGCCTTTTGTGGTTCCATATGAATTTTAGGATTGCTTGTTCTAGTTTCAAGAAGAATGCTGGTGCAATTTTGATTGGGATTGCATTGAATGTGTAGATAGCTTTGGGTAGTATTGACATTTTGACAATATTTATTTTTCCAATCCATGAGCAGGGAATGTCTTTCCATTTCTTTAAATCTTCTTCAATTACCTTCATAAGCTTTCTATAGTTTTCAGCATACAGATCCTTTACATCTTTGGTTAGATTTATTCCTAGGTATTTTATGCTTCTTGGTGCAATTGTGAATGGGATCAGTTTCTTTATTTGTCTTTCTGTTGCTTCATTGTTAGTGTATAAGAATGCAACTGATTTCTGTACATTGATTTTGTATCCTGAAACTTTGCTGAATTCATGTATCAGTTCTAGCAGACTTTTGGTGGAGTCTATCGGATTTTCCATGTATAATATCATGTCATCTGCAAAAAGCGAAAGCTTGACTTCATCTTTGCCAATTTTGATGCCTTTGATTTCCTTTTGTTGTCTGATTGCTGATGCTAGAACTTCCAGCACTATGTTAAACAACAGCGGTGAGAGTGGGCATCCCTGTCGTGTTCCTGATCTCAGGGAAAAAGCTCTCAGTTTTTCCCCGTTGAGGATGATGTTAGCTGTGGGCTTTTCATAAATGGCTTTTATGATCTTTAAGTATGTTCCTTCTATCCCGACTTTCTCAAGGGTTTTTATTAAGAAAGGGTGCTGGATTTTGTCAAAGGCCTTTTCTGCATCGATTGACAGGATCATATGGTTCTTCTCTTTTTTTTTGTTAATGTGATGTATCACGTTGATTGATTTGCGAATGTTGAACCAGCCCTGCATCCCAGGAATGAATCCCACTTGATCATGGTGAATAATTCTTTTTATATGCTGTTGAATTCGATTTGCTAGTATCTTATTGAGAATTTTTGCATCCATATTCATCAGGGATATTGGCCTGTAGTTCTCTTTTTTTACTGGGTCTCTGTCTGGTTTAGGAATCAAAGTAATACTGGCTTCATAGAATGAGTCTGGAAGTTTTCCTTCCCTTTCTATTTCTTGGAATAGCTTGAGAAGGATAGGTATTATCTCTGCTTTAAACGTCTGGTAGAACTCCCCTGGGAAGCCATCTGGTCCTGGACTCTTATTTGTTGGGAGATTTTTGATAACCGATTCAATTTCTTCGCTGGTTATGGGTCTGTTCAAGCTTTCTATTTCCTCCTGATTGAGTTTTGGAAGAGTGTGGGTGTTCAGGAATGTGTCCATTTCTTCCAGGTTGTCCAATTTGTTGGCATATAATTTTTCATAGTATTCCCTGATAATTGTTTGTATCTCTGAGGGATTGGTTGTAATAATTCCATTTTCATTCATGATTTTATCTATTTGGGTCATCTCCCTTTTCTTTTTGAGAAGCCTGGCTAGAGGTTTGTCAATTTTGTTTATTTTTTCAAAAAACCAACTCTTGGTTTCGTTGATCTGCTCTACAGTTTTTTTAGATTCTATATTGTTTATTTCTGCTCTGATCTTTATTATTTCTCTTCTTCTGCTGGGTTTAGGCTGCCTTTGCTGTTCTGCTTCTATTTCCTTTAGGTGTGCTGTTAGATTTTGTATTTGGGATTTTTCTTGTTTCTTGAGATAGGCCTGGATTGCAATGTATTTTCCTCTCAGGACTGCCTTCGCTGCGTCCCAAAGCGTTTGGATTGTTGTATTTTCATTTTCGTTTGTTTCCATATATTTTTTGATTTCTTCTCTAATTGCCTGGTTGACCCACTCATTCGTTAGTAGGGTGTTCTTTAACCTCCACGCTTTTGGAGGTTTTCCAGACTTTTTCCTGTGGTTGATTTCAAGCTTCATAGCATTGTGGTCTGAAAGTATGCATGGTATAATTTCAATTCTTGTAAACTTATGAAGGGCTGTTTTGTGACCCAGTATATGATCTATCTTGGAGAATGTTCCATGTGCACTCGAGAAGAAAGTATATTCTGTTGCTTTGGGATGCACAGTTCTAAATATATCTGTCAAGTCCATCTGATCCAGTGTCTCATTCAGGGCCCTTGTTTCTTTATTGACTGTGTGTCTAGATGATCTATCCATTTCTGTAAGTGGGGTGTTAAAGTCCCCAGCAATTACCACATTCTTATCAATAAGGTTGCTTCTGTTTATGAGTAATTGTTTTATATACTTGGGGGCTCCGGTATTCGGCGCATAGACATTTATAATTGTTAGCTCTTCCTGATGGATAGACCCTGTAACTATTATATAATGTCCTTCTTCATCTCTTGTTACAGCCTTTAATTTAAAGTCTAGTTTGTCTGATATAAGTATGGCTACTCCAGCTTTCTTTTGGCTTCCAGTAGCATGATAAATAGTTCTCCATCCCCTCACTCTGAATCTAAAGGTGTCCTCAGGTCTAAAATGAGTCTCTTGTAGACAGCAAATAGATGGGTCTTGTTTTTTTATCCATTCTGATACCCTATGTCTTTTGGTTGGCGCATTTAATCCATTTACATTCAGTGTTATTATAGAAAGATACGGGTTTAGAGTCATTGTGATGTCTGTATGTTTTATGCTTGTAGTGATGTCTCTGGTACTTTGTCTCACAGGGTCCCCCTTAGGATCTCTTGTAGGGCTGGTTTAGTGGTGACAAATTCCTTCAGTTTTTGTTTGTTTGGGAAGACCTTTATCTCTCCTTCTATTCTAAATGACAGACTTGCTGGATAAAGGATTCTCGGCTGCATATTTTTTCTGTCTAGCACACTGAAAATCTCGTGCCAATTCTTTCTGGCCTGCCAAGTTTCAAAAGAGAGATCAGTCACGAGTGTTATAGGTCTCCCTTTATATGTGAGGGCACGTTTACCCCTTGCTGCTTTCAGAATTTTCTCTTTATCCTTGTATTTTGCCAGTTTCACTATGATATGTCGTGCAGAAGATCGATTCAAGTTACGTCTGAAGGGAGTTCTCTGTGCCTCTTGGATTTCAATGCCTTTTTCATTCCCCAGTTCAGGGAAGTTCTCAGCTATGATTTCTTCAAGTACCCCTTCAGCACCTTTCCCTCTCTCTTCCTCCTCTGGGATACCAATTATGCGTATATTATTTCTTTTTAGTGTATCACTTAGTTCTCTAATTTTCCCCTCATACTCCTGGATTTTTTTATCTCTCTTTTTCTCAGCTTCCTCTTTTTCCATAACTTTATCTTCTAGTTCACCTATTCTCTCCTCTGCCTCTTCCATCCGAGCCGTGGTGGTTTGCATTTTGTTTTGCATTTCCTTTAAAGCGTTTTTCAGCTCCTCGTGACTGTTCCTTAGTCCCTTGATCTCTGTAGCAAGAGATTCTCTGCTGTCCTGTATACTGTTTTCCAGCCCAGCGATTAATTTTATGACTATTATTCTAAATTCACTTTCTGTTCTATTATTTAAATCCTTTTTGATCAGCTCATTAGCTGTTGTTATTTCCTGGAGATTCTTCTGAGGGGAATTCTTCCGCTTGGTCATTTTGGATAGTCCCTGGTGTGGTGAGGGCCTGCAGGGCACTTCCCCTGTGCTGTGGTGTATAACTGGAGTTGGTGGGCGGGGCCGCAGTCCGACCTGATGTCTGCCCCCAGCCCACCGCTGGGGCCACAGTCAGACTGGTGTGTGCCTTCTCTTCCCCTCTCCTAGGGGCGGGATTCACTGTGGGGTGGCGTGGCCCGTCTGGGCTACTTGCACACTGCCAGGCTTGTGATGCTGGGGATCTGGCGTATTAGCTGGGGTGGGAAGGCAAGGTGCACGGCGGCAGTGGGGGGGGGGGGGGCAGGCTTAGCTCGCTTCTCCTTAGGTGATCCACTTCAGGAGGGGCCCTGTGGCAGCCAGAGGGAGTCAGATCCGCTGCCGGAGGTTTGGCTCCGCAGAAGCACAGAGTTGGGTGTTTGCGCGGAGCGAGCAATTTCCCTGGCCGGAACCGGTTCCCTTTGGGATTTTGGCTGGGGGATGGGCGGGGGAGATGGCGCTGGCGAGCGCCTTTGTTCCCCGCCAAACTGAGCTCTGTCGTCCGGGGGCTCCGCAGCTCACCCTCCCTTTGTCCTCCGGCCTTCCTGCTTTCCGAGCAGAGCTGTTAACTTATGACCTCCCAGACGCTAAGTCGCGCTTGCTGTCGGAACACAGTCCGTCAGGCCCCTCCGCTTTTGCAAGCCGGACTCAGGGGTTCTGCTTGGCTGACGAGCCGCCCCTCCGCCCCGGCTCCCTCCTGCCAGTCCGTGGAGCGCGCACTGCCTCGCCGCCCTTCCTACCCTCTTCCGTGGGCCTCTCGTCTGCGCTTGGGTCTGGCGACTCCGTTCTGCTAATCCTCTGGCGGTTTTCTGGGTTATTTAGGCAGGTGTAGGTGGAATCTAAGTGATCAGCAGGATGCGCGGTGAGCCCAGCGTCCTCCTACGCCGCCATCTTCCCAGAATCCCTCTACAAGATTTAATTTTAATTTTTCTGTTAAAATTCTTTGAAACATCGCAACTTGAGAGAAAAGTCTTTTTACCTTTTATGAAGTCCTATTTATAATTAGGTAGTTTTATTTTATACGAAAATGAAATGACATTGAGAATACCCATGGTTGTACGGCATCTACCTTTGCTGAGACATTCAAAAGAATATTAAGACATTTCTGACAATTTTTATCTTATAAAAATGTGTCAAGAAAAGTCATCTGTAAATGGAAGTAAAAAGACAGTACCTATCAAAATATTTGGGCTGATAAACTTACTCATATCAGCATAAAAATAGAATTAAGAATATTTTCCACTTATCTTCCTGAGCACCTATAGAAGCATTTTCTCAATTAAAATTATTATATTTACAAAGTGGAATAATTTGAATAAACTTAATGATAAAATGCACCTTTGAAGAAGACTTGTGAAATTTTATGAAAAATTTAAAATAAGATGATTGAAAATAAATTTTACAGAAAAATGTGACACAGTGTAAACTGATCAAAGCACCATGAAGAATTATTCAGTTTATATTATGTTTAATATTCAGAGAGTCAACCTAAATTTGTTTTAATTTTGCTTTATTTAAAAAAATCAAGCACTGGGTGTTGTATGTAAGTGATGAATCATGCACGGGAATCTACCCCCGAAACCAAGATCACACTGTATAAACTATTTGTTAGCTAACTTGACAATAAATTATGTTAAAAACATTTTTTAAGTAATAGAAGATCAAGGATTTAAAAAAATCTTTTTGATTACCTCTCATTATAGAACCAGTGATATAATAAATCAGTTTGTTGATCAATTAAGTAAATTTTCAAAATAATATAATTTTAATAATTTTAATGTCCTATTGACACCCAAAAGTGACTCATTTAGATACTAACCTGTATGGTCACCATAACTATAACCTTATTTTTGATTCCAATTTCTACTTTTGACAGCCATGTTGAGTCATGAAAGTTCAGATAAAACATTCACTAATTCATTAAGTCATTGATGTATTCAGCAGTCACTTATTAGGTCAATCTATTAGCCAAATATTCTAGGTGCTTTGAATATATTTGTAAACAAAACAAAGATCCTTGGCTTCATGGAGTCAACATTTTAGCATGGGGAGAAGGGCATCATCTAGCAATAAACAATGGCATAATACATAAATAGATTTATCACAAATTAGTAAGTGATAAATCCTTTGGAAAACAAAAATTCAAGCAAAGTAACAGGAATTGTGAATGTGAGAAGTGTTAAGGAAATGAAATGCTGCACATTAAATAGGTGAGAAGGTGACATTTGAGCAAAGATTTGATGGGATTAGGGGAATTAGCCATGGAATTATCTAGGGAGAAAGGAGGCCACAAAAGGCAGAGGCACACAACTGAAATGCCTGAGAAACAGGAGACCAGGATGGTGGGAGGGGAAGAATGTGAGGGAATGTAGTAGGATATGAGGTGTGAAGGGCAAGAGAGGGAATGTGGCTGGAGAGGATATGATAGAGGCAGAGGGCGCCTGGGTGGCTCAGTTGGTTAAGCAAGCAACCAACTGTTGATTTCAAAGCAGGTTATTATCTCATGGTTTGTGAGGTTGGGCTCTGCACTGACGGGAAGCTTTGTCTCCCTCTTCTTCTGCCCCTCCCCTGCTTGCACTGTGTCTCAAAAATAAATAAACATTTTTTTAAAATCCTCTATTTTTGCATTGCAATATCTAAAAGAATTTTGATCTGATTAAATCTTGCACATTCTTGTCTTTATTTTAGTTTGGCTTTGTTATTAAATATCAGGTAATCTCTCTCCTGCTTTTGGTAAAGGAGGTTAGGTCCTTTGTATTTCCTTGATTTCTGGCTCTTCCAGACTTCAGTTTTCAGGGAAGGAGTTCTGAAGTTTGACTTTCTCATGGGATGTTAGCAATAAGATTTAACTTAATTGTTTTCTACTTTATATGTGCTCCTGAAGACTTTGTGAAAAATTTATCTCTTTAATAAATGAAATTATGAAATATTTTAGTAATTTGCCAATGAATTTTATAAGGATTGCCAAAAGTGATAGCCTTGTTTTTAATTGAAAAGTCAAACTTCATCTATAAAACATGATGTATATTTTGAGTGGGAACCTGAACTCAGAATCTGGGCACCACTATCTATTAGCTATGTTGTCTTGTGCAAAGAACTTACACTTTCTCAACTTCAATTTGTATAAATGGGAATCCGCAATAAGACCCACATCACAAGTTTATTGTGAAAAAATTTTAAGGTATGTGAAAATGTGATCAAATGTTAAATGATATACAAATGCTGGGAACTATTATCATCATCAGAAATGACACTGAGATACCATTCGTCCATTCTAAGCCTTTAGAAAAGCATTTTTCAAGCTTCTTCCCTAAATACTTAATTTTTTTTTCTTTTTTTAAAGTTTTTTTTTTTTTTTTTTAACGTTTATTCACTTTTGAAAGTCAGAGAGAGACAGAGCACAAGCGGGGGTGGGGCAGAGAGAGAAGGAGACACAGAATCTGAAGCAGGCTCCAGGCCAGCTCAGCTGCCAGCACAGAGTCCAACGCGGGGCTTGAACTCACGAATCGTGAGATCATGACCTGAGCTGAAGTCGGACACTTAACCGATTGAGCCACCCAGACACCCCAATACTTAATTTTTTTCCGCTCACAATTTTTTAAATTTAATTTCAGCGTAGTTAACCTACAATGTTATATTAATTTCAGTTGTACAATATAGCGATTCCATCAGGATAAGTGTACTCTTAATCCCCTTCACCTATTTCAACCAATTCCCCACCTACCTCCCCTCTGGCGACCATCAGATTCTTCTCTATAGTTAAGAATCTGTTTTTTGATTTGTCTCTTTTATTTTTCATTTGTTTTGTTTCTTAAATTCCATATATGAATGAAATCATATGGTATTTGTCTTTCTCTAACTGGCTTGTTTCACTTAGTGTTATACTCTCTAGATCCATCCATGTTATTGCAAATGGCAAGATTTCATTCTTTCTTATAGCTGAGTGATAGTCCATTGCATCTATACACCACCTCTTCTTTATCCACTCATCTGCCAGTGAGCACTTGGGCTGCTTCCCCAATTTAGTTATTGTAAATAATGCTGCAGTAAACACGGGGGTGCATATATCCTTTCGAATTGGTGTTTTTGTGTTCTTTAGCTAAATATCCAGCAGTAGAATTACTGGATCATAAGGTAGTTTTATTTTTAATTTTTTGAGAAACCCCCATACTTTTTTCCACGGTGACTGTACCAGTTTGCATTCCCACCGACAGTGTACAGGGGTTCCTTTTTTCCCCATCCTCACCAACACTTGTTGTTTATTGTGTTTTTTATTTTAGCCATTCTGACAGGTGTGAGGTAATATCTCATTTTGATTTGCATTTCCTGATGATGAGGGATGCTGTCTGCTCCAAATTCTTAATATCTTCCTTTCAAAACAGTTTTAAAAAAAGTAAAGCCCTCAATAATTAAAGGAAGGGATTTAAGCTAAATATGTTATATTCCATTGCTTCTCAAACTTGAATGTGCATAGCAGTTACCTGGCTGTCTTGTTAAAATGCAGTCTGGTTCATTAGGTCTGAGGTAGAACCTGGATTCTGCAATTCAAACAGGTTCCTACAGGATACAGATGCTGTCTGTTTGCCAACCACACTTGGAGTCTCAGAGTTGTATACTAATCTCGACATAAAATGCATTTAGCTACCTAACATTTGCTTTGGTGTTTCATTACATTTATGAATCACAAAATACTCTAAACACAGTAGCTTTGGTGTTTTAAACACTGAATTCAAGGTCAACACAAAAAAGGACCTGAGAAAATAATTTATCTATACATATATGAAAAGAGAAAGATTACAAAAGGGAGGGAGCAGAGAGAAGCAATACCCAAATCTTCAGATATGCTGTACTTCACTGATGGAAACCTGAGTGTTCTCAAAGAAACTGTTAATCCAGATCTGTGGTTGAATTTTACTTTCCTTAAGGAACTTTCTATCCTCAAGTATGAAACTAAATAAACTCTTGGGATACAAAGAAATTAATACTGCTAAGTCCATGAACTGATAATGAACATGTGGCTAAGATTATTTTTTACCAGGTATTTGTAGTTCTTATTATCACAACAGTTGTCTCTACTATTAATGCCAGTAGGTCATTAAGTGTGTTTGTAAAATTGTTACGCAAGGTCCTAAACAAATTCATGGTGCTGCTGGTGAACATTGTCCACATTTTAGATTTGATTCATTTGGTTTCTGGAGACTTTTATCTTAAGAAAACATATATAGTCCTTCATTTTTACCTTTGGAGAGATTTTTAGAGATATTCATAGAATATAGAAAAACTTGCCTCAAAAAATTTACTCAAGGTAATATAAGAGATAAAGTGATAGAGACAAAATGATGCAAGTTAAAAGTTTTAAGAATTAAGTAAATTCAAATTTGATTTAAAAAATTGCTTCATACCTATGTGAAAATGTGCTTGTATTCTCTGCTAAATAACATTAAACTAGACATTGATTAAATATGCACCAATGCCACGCTCAGACTTCATGGCCACTTACACTTCAGGAAAATCAAAAGTATTTTAACGAGTAGCCAGTGGGAGTTTGGATGAGAAAAGCAAAATAAAACAAACAAAAGAATAGAAACAGGTCTCTACAGCTTAATGGATGGAACTGAGGCTTTCATAAGAGTTTGCTGATTGATGTGGGTCAGCGAAACAGCTAACATTATAACCGGTGTCTTTGAAGGAAACCACCTTATGCACCAAGAATGGATCCTTAAGAGCACTCTCAGCCATAGAAGGTGGGGCACCATGTTCCCAAAGCACACAGTATTCTTCTTTATTGTGGTGTTTATCGTATTTGCTGTAGTTAGCTTCTGGCTTGTCTCTCTCTGTGATATCCTAGAGAACACAGCATTCATACACATGTACCCCACATTTGGCGCATCCTGCAGGTTCGATGACTATTTGATCAATGAAAATGAATGATTTCTGGCATTTTCATTTTCTTCTTAATATAACCATTGAACACAATAGACAGTAAGTAAAAAAAGGCATCAACTATACATGCCCACTTCTTTCACTTCAGTTTTCATTGAGGAAAACACAGTTTGAATCTGCCTAAGTCACATATGGTGATCAGACTTACCAAGCAATTAGTAATAAGTCCAAGTTTCCACTTGTATTTGTCCTTGCAGGCAGAGCCTGGGAGCATAGAGTATTTTCTGGTAACAAATGGGAATCTGGCCAACCAGCAATCTGCGCATTAGTATTCTAATAACCAGAGGCCAGCGTGCCATAGTGCTGCGTCAGAACTAATTTATGAAACCAGGTCCAAAGGCTCATTAAAATGGTCACAATTCAGTGACTACCCAGTAAAATTAGACTACAGTTTCATTCCCACAACAGTGTATATTTTAACATACTATTAAGGACATTTTTCAAGTGTTAAAACTAGCTTTGATTCCGTGAAGGGAAAAAAAAAAAAAAAACAAGATTAGAAACCCAGGTACTTTTGACCCTATTGGCTCCACTTTCAGCTTTCAGCTTAAAATGCTTCAAATGTCCATGTTTTAGAGCACAAGGTAGGCTGTACTTGCATTTGCAAGTCTGGTGCATTTTTTTTTTCCTTAGAGTAAAAACACTTCCAGGCAGTTCCATCAAACCACAGGGTTGTGAACCTACCTGGCCAAGAAATCTCAAGCAATCAATTGGGTGGATCATGGTTCCCCCATTGCTCCCTACAGCATTCTTTTAATCATACATCCTGCACCATGATGCCAAAACTCCTGGGGACTCAGAGAATATTACTTTATATGCTACTTTCCACAGCCAAACCAGCATTAAGTGGCATAGAAAATGTGACATCCAAAATCCGGTTAAGAGCAATGTGATAGCGGGAAAGTGCTAGACTGTGGGTCTGGTGCAGCTCTGGCTCAAGGCTGCCGCTGACTCTCAGACAGTCATCTCTCTCAGGACAGGGGCAAGGTATCAGTCGGTGCCTGGCACATGGGCCATGCTCAATAAGAGAGACAGTTGTAGTGAACTGAGCTAACGATATTATTACGTATGCCATTTAATTTCTCGGTACCTCAAACATCAATGTACATGATGTGGGAATAACGACTCCTGCTCTGCTTATTTCACAGGATTTTTTTGAGGATCTAAACTAATAAATGCAAAAACACTCGTAAATGATAGGGTGCTTATACTAGGGTAATGTATGGTTTCATGCATTCACTTGTCAAACATAACAGACTATTTTCTTTATCTCCTGAATTTTTATTCAATGGAATAATAATGAATCCCTAAATCTTTTAAATGTGAACAATAAAAGGCTCTGAATGAGTTTTCCGAGCAGTCTATATGCCATGGCTGAATTATTTAAACTTTTATTTAAACTGGGAAAGGAAACAAAACAAAAAATCTCAAGATTATATTACTTATAGGTAATTCTTTTAGAAAAAATATTTCTTTTATTTTTTCCATCTAAAAAATGATATTGATGATGTATATACCTTTATTATACTATGAGTTATACATCACTTTCATTTTTTAATGTTTTTTTTTTTGAGAGAGAGACAGAGCATGAGTGGGGGAGGACCAGAGAGAGAGGGAGACACAGAATCAAAAGCAGGCTCTAGGCTCTGAGCTGTCAGCACAGAGCCCAACATGGGGCTCAAACTCATGAACTGTGAGATCATGAACTGAGCCAAAGTGAGACACTCACCCAGGTGCCCCAGGAATATAAGTTAGGCATCACTTTAATATCAGTGTTAAATTCCTCTAGAAATGGCAGATGCCAACAGGGATCACTAGTGGTAGAGGTAAGTAGCAAGTGCCTATTTATTGTAGTAGTGTAAATAATACGCAGTTCAAAAGATTAAAATAAATTTTCACCTGAGGATATTCCAAATTGAAACGTGGCAAAAAAATAAATGTAAAATGTTTTCTAAATATTTCAGTGTATTTCATAAACCTGTGTTCTGGGAGGACACCGTTTTGCTGAACGTTTACACGTGTGTCATCCAAAATAGACTCTGTGTTTGTACACACACACACACACACACACACACATTTGAGTTAAACATAACTGAATGTTTCTTTTTTTTCCAGAATCTTATCCTTTCATATGCATTACAAATATCCAAGAGAGAGATAAAGTATAGCATTTTTACAAAACTTGTTACCATGATTTATTTGTTTGGCAATATACCTGTTAACATCTTCCAAAACATAGTTCAAATAAATATCACTTTAGGAAATGTGCTGACAGTGTGTTTGGCTAGACACACTACAATCTGTGCAAGGATATACCTTCTGGTCTGTATGAATTTAATCAACCAGTAGACAGACCCACTGAACACCTGTTGGATAAATAACACCGTGCAGGATAAAAGTCCAAAGTCAAAGGGAGGCACTCAGTAGTCTGTGCCATTGGAGCAATGTAATAACATAAAATGGGGATCGCAGTGTTTGGGTGTTGAAGTAGAGGTATCTTCCCAAGAGTCATAAAGCATGAACTAATAGAATGCTGTTACCATCATCTTTTGTCGCACACTAACAAAAATAGGTCAAAGAAATGCATTTACATGTTTTGAATATCATTTCTGAGAATGACACTTTGGAACAGTACCTGTCTCCATTTGCCTCATCTCATTTACCTCAAACCAGAATAGGTTCATCTCATTGACTTTTTCCAGTTCTCTAACTTTATAGTTGTTTCTGTCATGGTATGTTGACATCACTTATTTAGCTTCAATATAAAGAAGCAAGGAAAACTGATTAAATTTTTTAGAACATTTAATATGTTTTAAGTAGTTTACTGTGAAAAGATATAGTTATTAGCCCAACAGGATATTTTTCAGTTTGTTTGATTCTGAGGTTTAATTCTAGAAGAATAATTTTAGAGTGTTTTTATTTTTTCCCCCTATTTTTTTCATGCTAACTTGAAATATTGAAACTTCAAAATAAATATGGGGTCTGTTCTTAGTTGGTCCTTACGTAGGCTTATAATGTCATAGGACAAAATGCAGATACCCATCTTCCCTCCTTGTGGAGGTCTCCTGTCTCCAGTCATCTCCTAACCATGGGTAAGGCTTTCACTCCCTTCTGCTTCATCCCTATGCCTGGAAACGGTTTGGGGGAGTTCTTCCACACAGTATGATGTATATTGTACCCAAACATAAACACTTCAAGAGACCTCCTTTTAATGGTGCTTACCTAATTTTTCTGACTCTCTCTACAAGAATATAATTCTAATACTCAGATAATAGAATCCACCTTCTTGATATAAAGGTACCTTTATAGATACTTCTGTAAAACAAGTAGGAATTTAACTAGGATATTTTGGATGATCTCAAAAAAAAATTGTTGAAAATGATTAAACCCATATCCCTTCTTGAAGACAAATGGAATTTCTAAATATTAGTATTTGGTATGACTCTTTCTAAATTTGGGAATTTAAGAAATAACACTTTATTTTCTGTACCTCAGTATTTTACTCCAAAGCCCCTATCTTTATAAGAATGGCAGAAAATTGAATCTTGGTCATTTTTCCTCTAGTCCTATCTATAGGAAACTTACACAATGTGTGACAATTAGAGAAGAAAACCTCAGGATGTCTATCCATCATTGACCACAGATTTTACTGTTACGGTGTCATTTGCCTTATTTGCATGGTCCCTTCAAGGCCAACAGCTCTTGAGTCATGAGTATCTGAGCCTTGGCTTCCAAATAAGCCATGTTGGCCTGAAGACACAATTAAATCTTGTATTTAAAAGTTGAGTACAACGGAAATGCTCATTCATCCAGAGCTTTGCTGAATTTTCTATTTGGTGGTTTGACTCATATAAATGAGTCTTTATATATTCCAGAAACAAATACTTTGTCAAGGATTTCTTCATCTAGTTTGTGGCCCTTCTTTGCATTGTCTTTTTGTGCCTTTTGCTGAGCAGAAATTCTTTTTATTTTACTGTAATGTAGTAGAGTTTATCAATCTTGTATTTTAAGGCTAGTGCTTTTTATGTCTGGTTTAGGATTATCCTTTCATACTCTGATCTTATAAGGATATTTTACTGTATTTCTTCTTAAAAGTTATATATTTTGGAGGGGGGAGGGCGCCTGGGTGGCTCAGTCGGTTAGGCTTCCAACTTCAGCTCAGGTCATGATCTCACTGCTCATGAATTCGAGCCCCACATTGGGCTCTGTGCTAACAGCTCAGAGCCTGGAACTGCTTCAGATTCTGTCTCCATCTCTCTGCCCCTCCCCTGCCGATGCGCGCTCTCTCTCTCTCTCAAATACGAAAAATAAAACTTGAAAAAAATTTTAATAAAAAATTTATATATTTTTGCCTGTCACATTTAGGGTTTTAATCTGATAGTAATTAATTATTTTTCCGTACAGTGTAAGGTAGAGATTCAAGTTCATATTTATCCTCGCAGTAATGTAATCAGTTGTTACAGCCTCAGAAGCCTATCTTTAATCCCGGATCAGCTATGTTATTTCTGTCATAATTCAGACATTCATATATGCGTGTTTCAGTTTGGGAGTTTTCTACTCTGTTGCAATGTTTCATTTTCTATCTTTGTACAAATATTATAGTCTTAATTACTGTAGCTTAAAATAAGTCTGCATAAGTCAAGTTTGCTACCTTTGGGTTTTTTTCCAAGTGGTTATTTTGACCTTTTACTCTGTCATGTAAATCTCAGAATTAACTTACCAACTCCACACAGATATAAAAAGAATGTTTGGTGATATTATTGACATTATATGGAATCAATAAATCAACTTCAGGAGAATTGAAATGTTTGTTAAATATCAAGTTTTCTAATTTCTCTATTTATATGAGGTAACCATAAAAATCTTCCAATATAGTTATATAATTTTCCTTATAAACAACTTTAAAATTTTATAATGCATTTATCCCTAGGTACTTTACTTTTATACTATGTAAATGACATCTTTTAGAATTATATTTTTAAAACATGTATTGCTGTGTAGAGATATGAATTTGAATTGTGTATATTGGCATTGAACCCAAGAAGTTTATTAAACTCTTTTATTAATTGTAATAGTCCATGGATATTTTGGAGTTTTTATGTGGACCCAGTTATTATCAACAGTTATGACAGTTTAATTTCTTCCTTCCCATTTCTGGTACTGTTTTCCTGTCTTACTTCATGCACCATGAAATCCAGTACAATGTGATACAGAATTGGTACTAGTGAATACCCTTCTAAATTTCTTGACATGAGGGGCACCTGGCTGACCCAGCTGGAAGAGCATGTGACTCTAGATCTCAGGGTCATAAGTTTGAGCCCCATGTTGGGTGTAGACATAATATAAAAATTAGCTAATTAAGTACTAAAATACCTTGATGTTAAAGAAAATGTAGCCAATATTTCACTATTAACTATGACATTTACTAGAGAATTTTTTGTAGATATTCCCTATTAAGAAGAAGGATGAAGTTTCCTTTTCTTCTTAGTTAAAGATTTTAACCCATATGGGTATTGAATTCAGTAATTATATGGTTCATACCCTTTAATGTGGGCACTGTCCCCTGTCCCCTCTAATTCACAAGGACATAAAAGCTAAAGCTCAAGTTCTGGTTTCAGTAAGTGTCTTCAAGGACTAAGCCAGAGCCAGTCTTCCAATTCCATCTGAGTTCCTTTCCTGCTTTGACTCAGACATAGGCTTCTATGAACTCCTTACTTTTTTACTAGCTCAGTGTTGTACTTTTTAAAAAAGTTTTTTTTTTTTAACATTTATTCGTTTTTGAGAGACAGAGACAAAGCATGAGCAGGGGAGGGGCAGAGAGAAAGGGAGACACAGAATCTGAAGCAGGCTCCAGTCTCCGAGCTGTCAGCACAGAGCCTGAGGTGGTGTTCGAACTCACGAATGGTGAGATCATGACCTGAGCCGAAGTCAGATGCTTAACTGACTGAGCCAACCAGGCACCCCTCAACGTTGTATTTTTTAAAAAAGAGATATATTATACAGTTGACTCTTGAACAACATGGGAGTAGGGGTACTGAGCCCCTGTGCAGTCAAAAATTTACACATAATGTTTGACTCCCCCCAGAACTCAACTACTAATAGCCTACTGTTGACTGGAAACCTTACCAATAACATGAACAATAAATACATATATTGTATGTTTCATGTATTCTTGTTACTGTATTCTTACAATAGAAGTAAGCTAGAGAAAAGAGAATGTTAAGAAAATCATAAGAAAGAGAAAATACATTTACAGTACTGTACTATATTTATTGAAAAAAATCTGCATATAAATGGGTCTGTATAGTTCACACCAGTGTTGTTGAAGGGTCAGCTGTATTTTATCTAGAAATTTTGGTTGTTTTCACTGCTGGGTCACTCATTCCTCCCTAATCCAGTGTATTTAGTCCACTGTACAAGAAAGAGAAGTATTCTCCTTCTTTTCTATCAAAATAATGTCAAAAAAAACAAACATTATTTTGATATATTTGATATAGATTTTCCTTCTTATCATGATTTAGAAATTTTAACTTTATTAAATCTTGGTTTTTATGTGATTTTCCAAACCTTTGTCACCCAACTTTCCAATCCCTTAACTGTTTTACACATTTCTTTAAGACAGATGTTGGGCAGTTGTATGCAAATACTCTTCTGTCAGGTACTTAAGCATCTTATTGCCTTATCCCAGAGATTTTATCATGATTTTAGTTCACAAGGGCAAAAGTTGTACTCTCTTCTTCTGACTACCCAGGAACTCTATAACTGCACATTCTAGTTTATGAGTGTGTGTGTTGTATTGTTCCTTCAGTAAGCCTGGTATCCTCTAGAGTTCCACTCTTCTACACGCCTTTTCTTCATAGGTGAAAGATATTATCATTTAAATTAATTCCTCTTAAGAACAAAGCTCTGATCCATGCAAATGTGTATGCAAACTGAGACATTTCTTGCAAAAACCCAATGGAGAAGGATATCTGGGGGGTACCTGGGTGGCTCAGTCCATTAAGCGTCCAACGCTTGATTTCAGCTCAGGCTGTGATCTCTCAGTTCATGGGGTCGAGCCCCACGTCGGGGTCCATGCTGACAGCATGAAACCTGCTTGGGATTCTCTCTTCTCTCTCTCTCTCTCTCTCTCTCTCTCTCAGAATAGATAAACATTCAAAAAAATAAGGATATCTCATTCTTTATTCATTTTACTAAGCATTCCTGATTTCTCTACCTCATTCAACATTGTCTTTTTCCATAGTACTTATTGCTTTCTAATATGTTATGAATTTTTCTGTTTGTTTTCATTGCTGTTGTTGTTGTTGTTTGCCATCTATTTCTCCCCCCAGTAGAAGGTTAGTTTTACAAAGGCATAAGTCTAACCTGTTTGGTACATGACATATCTCAAACAGTGCCTGGCCTAAAGTAGATGCTCAGCAAATATTTGTTGAATAAATGAATAGCATATAACATTTGTATAGGCAAATGGCGAAAGGAAAAAAAATCTCATCATTTATTTTTCTCAAGTGGATTAATTTTTCCTAATCAGTGCTATATTATTTTTTGCTTTTAGATATCAACATGGCAGGAGAACCCAAACCATACAGACCAAAACCTGGAAACAAGAGGCCCCTTTCTGCACTTTATAGGTAAGTAAGCAATGTTATGATATATAGTAGTGGAAACTTCTTGCAACTTTAAAAAGCAACATAACCTTATAAGGAATCAAATGTTTTAAAGAACAATCCTTCCTGGCATAAAGTACAACAAAATGCTGACAATCAACATATAGATATGTTACCCAGGATTGGCAGGGATCTGTACACCTAACCTTCCCATCTCCACTAAAACAACCCCTCTACAAGATATTCCTCAAACAAAATCTAATAAAAATCTTTCATGACTTTACCTGCCAACGTGCTGGAAAGGACAATACCTTGTGACTACTGCATGCCATGTACTGTAGGTATTTTTCATGGTGTTTGATTTAATTTAATTTTCATAACCATCCTGCATTGTAGATACTGCTGCTCTTATCTTACGGATCAAGACCCTGATACACATTTTCTTGGGGAATTTCCCTAAGTCCCACCACTTGTAAGAATGATGGCACCAATATTCAGACTCATGCTGTCTGATGCCATACCTTGAGTTCTTTCCGCCTGATCATTTAGTCTCTTTTGTCACAAAGTATATGCTCATTTCACCCCTATTTCTCTAAAACAACAAATGTAGCCCTTCCCTTCTCCAAAGAGACCTACCTAATACCTTTAACCTTTCCTAATATACTTGGATCTGAGTCGATTTAACATTCCGGTCTTTCCCCTCTCGTTGCCCCAGTTTATCAGTGTCCACATTTATAATCTCAATGCTCGATAGATAAAATTAAACTGTATTTAGCCTCTCTATTGTTCTGTATAAACGTCTATCATGTTAAGTAAAATTCAGTTCATTTGGGTAAGAGGACAAGAGTAAGCTCACAGAACTTTTAGTTCTTTAAAAATAGCCACTTTTGGGGGTGCCTGGGTGGCTCAGTTGGTTGAACTTCTGACTTTGGCCTGGGTCATGATCTCAGGGTTCACAAGTTTGAGCCCTGCGTCAGGCTCTGTGCTGACAGCTCAGAGCCTGAGGCCTGTGTCTCCCTCTCTCTCTACCCCTCCCCAGCTCACTCTCTGTCTCTCTTTCCGTCAAAAATAAGTAAAAACAGGGGAATCTACGTGGCTCAGTTGGTTATGTGTCTGACTTCAACTCAGATCATAATCTTGCAGTCTATGGGTTTGAGCCCAGCGTCAGACTCAGTGCTGACAACTCAGAGCCTGGAACCTGCTTCAGATTCTATGTCTCCCTCTCTCTCTGCTCTCCCCCACTCACCCTCTGTGTTTGTGTCTCTCTCTCAAAAATAAATAAATATTAAAAAATTTTAAGTAAATACATACATAAATAAAAACATTAAAAAAAATTTTTAATAGCGACTTTTGAAAAAAAAAAAATGTTCTGTTGCTAAGCCATATGTCCCACTTCATGAACTTTTGCCATTGGTTTTTGTACTGTTAAGTGCCAATTTTGCATCTCTCTGTTAAATCCCCTTTTGTTAGACTTGGCCAATTGTTCCAAGCTATTGAGAGCTCCTGTCATCCAATTTATTTGCTCGTCTCCCATTGTAATGTAAGTGTTGAGCAAGGCCCCCTTTTTTAACCTGATATTATTTGGATAAAGGAGAACTGAGTTCTACTTGTCAAAATTGATTATATTCTAATATAGTACAGTAAGAAGAGTACTCAAAAGATAGCTTGGAGCTGGTTTTTTTCATCTTTGTTCTCTGAGAACTAGCGTATCTCCTTCTTTCAGCCACTCACAGCCTCATTTCCCAAGCTGTGAAATAAAAAAGATCAGAATTAAATGAGTGCCAAGGTCCTATCCATGCTAATGCCCCAGGGCTCTCTAATGCATGACCATTAGAAATCATAAAATAGATATTGAAAATATGTCTTAATTGCTCATATTATTTTAGCTATGTGAGTTTACTTCATTTTAATTTAAAAATTTATATAAAAATGGAAAAGTACAGGCCTTAACAAATTTGATAAATGATCATAAGACAATATTGGTATTAAAGGTCCGAAATGAAGTCACCAGCCAAAGTGAAGTGATACTTTCTGTACCTTGTTTAAGGTAGAGGATACCTTTACAAAAAACTGAAAAAATGCAAGTTCTTTTGTGATCAGATTCATTTTTAAATGTATGTATAGAACTGCCTCTAATGTAGAACATTTCAAAAGCCATATTTTCAATAATTAACAAAACAAACTGTCAGTGGCTTTTTAAATTTTTTCTCATCAAAGAGTTACCACTGTGCAGTGATGTTGATTTTCTGATTTTCCCTGTTCTTGGACTGTTTTGATTTTCTTATGAGAAGAGAAGCTTGTGACAAGAAACAGATGTCTTTTTAACTATTATTTCTCTATTACTAAATTACGTTGAATTGTGAATTCAAAAGAATCAAAAGCAGAAGTTCATTTAATATGATATATTGTATACAAATTACATCGGTGGAGAAATGCTTATTTATCCTGTTTTCATCTGTTTACTCAAATGAAGGCTGGGTTGTACTGAAATTACAAAGAGGTAACAAAGGGAACAAAAGAGAGTGGAATGCACGTCTAAGAACACCCTTTTATACACACTTTCTCATTCTTACATAAGCTTAATAATAGTAATAACTCCTTTTTATGTAGACACGCTGTATTTTCAGAGTCACTATTTATCTGTTCACCACAAAAGTCCACAAGGTTTGTATTGTGAGCCTTGTATTATAAATGAAAAAAACTAAGTTTCCAAAACAATAAAGGACTCGCCGGAACTAAGATAACAAGATTAGGAACTGAACACTGGTTTTCAGCCTTCAATTCTAGTGATCTTGCCGCTAGATCACTGCTCCGCGTATTTACTCACCTGCCCCTATCTAAGCATAGAGATTATAAAAAGCAGAGATTCCTACCCAGCAAAACTAATAATCACTTACACTGTCCATGATTACCATGACAGCAGGTAGCAAAGGAAAGACTACACTACACAGTATAAAAACCAGAGTTACAACCGATCTCTGTGATAATGGGGCACAAATTTTGAGCTTCAGGTTCTTTATCTCACATAATAGTTGTAGAATTTTCTTGACAGGATAAAATGAATAGTTGAGGCAAAAGCACCTAATCTTAGTGCAGGGCATATGGTGGCAGCTTGAAAAGAGGTTGTTTCTGCTTTCCTGTTCTTTGTAAATTTGGGTCTCTTATCCATGAAATGAGAAAGCTGGAATAATTTCAATTCTTCGTTTATTTGTTCATTCATTCATACAAGACATATTTATTGTGCGTGTACTATAGTTTAGGCACTGTGGTCACTACTTGTCAAGGCAAATGACATAGCAAATGCCAAGGCCACAAGGCAAGGAGAAAGCAAAATTAAATAAAAATAAATTATTTTTCGGGTTCTCGGTAACCTCTGATTTACCGTCATGCCCTAAACTGTTATGTCTCCAGATCTCTTTACCCTATTGGGGATGTATATGATTTGCTATCAGACTTTCTCCTTCACCTGCATCCATTTCATCTCTGTCATGAACCGCAAAGTAGTATTTACATGGAATACACACTGAGGGATAACCTTATTATTTCTTTTTTATATTTTTTTACATTTATTTATTGAGAGACATAGAGAGACAGAACACAAGTTGGGGAGGGGCAGAGAGAGAAGGAGACACAGAATCCGAAGCAAGCTCCAGGCTCTGAGCTGTCAGCACAGAGCCCAATGTGGGACTCGAACTCAAGAACTGCGAGATCATGACCTGAGCTGAAGTCGGATGCTTAACCGACTGAACCACCCAGGAGCCCCTAACCTTGTTACTTCTTTTAACAGGATTTTCAGTTTAGCCAGACAGCCTTCACCAAGCATTTATCATGTGCTGAATTAACACAGTATACGTGGAAGCCACAAAAAAATTTTAAAAACATACTAAAGCCTTAAAATATTTACTGTGGTATTCATGAGTTAAATGTACACACAAATAAGGAACATAAATGAAGTATACATACAGTTCTATAAGAAAACAAATGAGAGAGTAACTGATCCTGCCTAAGGGGAGGGGAGGAAGAAATCTGAGTGACGTTTTGATCTGACTTCTGAGCAATCAGGCATTCACTCATAGGCAAAGAGAAAGAGAGCATGCTGGCAAAAGAAAATGTGACCAGGGAATAGACACATGATTAAAGAAGAGCATCTCATGGTGAGAACTAGTATAGTCTACTTGGTGAAGGCAAAGAATGGATAACTGGAATGCTATGGGGCTCAAGCTGTCAGGATCTTAATACGCCTGCTTATCAGATTAAGGAGATTCAGCTTTTATTCTACAGGCAACAAGGAGCCATTTGAATATGGTGAGCAATTGGCAATGGGATGGAAGGATGAGTGAGTCACAAATATGGCCAAGATTTCCAGCTTAGACAAGTGAGGGGATGATCACATGAGTCTGATAGAAGACATAAGAAAGACATGAGAAGCCCCAGCAGGCTCAGGGGTAAGGTTGGGGAAAGGAAGGAAAAGAAATTATTTCAGTCTTCTACAGGAATTCATAAAGATAGGCAATTCATTAAAATAGCACTTGTAATAAAAATGTCTCCCATTAGAGGCTATTTGTAAATGAAACGTAATTAATCATGTGTGAACATTCCATAAATATTGGACCTAGTCCTAATGGTGAATAGCAAATCCATTCTCTAGGGAAAATATTGTGGCTTTTAATAAATTGCTGCTTCGAATGTGCTATGTACATTACACAGTATCTATGGTGCTCTACAATAAAATCCTCCCCCAGGAAGTGAGTTTCCCAGCATGCCAAGTCCCAAAGAATGCTAAATAATAGCTAAATGAGAATAATTGTATGATGGTTTTGTTTCTGCTTGTAAAGGAGACAGACCTTTCCTCTCTGATGTGAGTAAAACTGACAACCAGAGAACAAAGATACTACTTATCATAGCTGACCAAGAACAGGTTTTCATTCACCTAGAGGCAGCCCTCCCAGTCACAGGGAGCACAAGGCATTGAGACACATAAAACACAGTGTCATCCTACTCATTGCATGGATATTACTAGATATCATTCCCAAATATGGCTTTATGGTTATTATACAGATGCCTTTCTTAGCAACCTTCCTACCTCACAGAGACGACCATGGACATCCAGATTGCCACTGCAAGTAACTTTAAGGCTCCCTTACGATTGTCCTAGGATGACCTATAGTATTACCATTTTAAGATCACCACAATTAGTGGCGATAACATGAATGCAGGTTGTATTATAGGACTTTCAATGACCAAAACACTTTCAGAGTCTGGGCCAGGTAAGGTGACTCTGCAGCAAAATCTCTCTGGTGATTTGTTTACCACTTGACCTACGTGAGTTCTGTTACCATCCTCATGGCCACTCTGGCACAACATAGAGAAGAGGGACCTTCAGGTGACCCAAAATGTTCCCTAGGACCTTGAAATGAAATCATATGAAATGAAAGCAATAGAGGCTAATTTCACCTAATGCAAAATAGCAAAAAATCAATATGGAGGAAAAGCATCCTGGATATCTCCACTTCACTGACTTGCTCTGTTTGCTGAGGAATGTTTACCAGTTAGCTATTGGTTATTTTATTTATTTTCTGTCTCCTTTTATAACATCAAGGATAATACACATACATTTTCAGAAGCTTAATACTTTCAGTATCAGCGTCTCCCTTTGCACTGGTAAAGGCTTCCATTTCACCTACCTACTCCGGTGGGCCCACGTGGAAAGCCATCTAGGAATGGACTCTGTGGTTTTTAAATGGAATGTGAGGAGGACAGGGAACTGTTCCTCTCACCCCCTGTGCTGATGCCTTTGCCCTTTTAAAATGGACACAAGCCCCAGCACTGGCATGCCTACAAGCTTCAACTTGAAATTAAGTTGTCGCTGGGTCTATGTAGCAATCGCAGTCTCTTTTAGCTCCTGATTCAGTCTTGGGCAATCAAATTACTGGCAAGGAAAAGTGTGGTCGCAAATATGCACAAGAGAAAAAAAAAAAAGTCCACTTCTGAAACTCAAAGCTGAGTATATATATATATATATATATATATATATATATATCTGGGTAATTGAAGGTGAGTTCTCTTCAATTCACACTTCTCAAGCGAACATGAAATGCTGTTGAACCAGAAAAGGTCCCCAGTACTCACTTTGTGGATGGCTTAAAACTGTGCAGATGTTTTACGTGAGTATGTTTGGTGGAAATGGTGTCAGACAGGACTGCCTCCTAAAACTGGCTCAGCAATTTCAGTGATGTGAACTCTGTCTCTTCTTCATTTGCTTCTTTATCTGCTTGAAGGAGGAATAAAAGTTTCCTGAAAGATGACATATTTAAGGACTGGAACTGTTATAGATGCTCTACAAATTTTAGTGATTCTCATTATTATGATTATTCAAAGAGAAAGGTCTATGATCAATTATTTTAAGAAGTTATTTTAAAGGAGCCTTGAGCTATGATGATGTTGCTAAAATCCATACAGTCAGCTAAATAGGTTAACAGTTTCTATAACCGCCTAAAAAGACACTTTTGGGGGGAGAAAAAGATTATGCTAATTTCTAGTATGTCCCTCATATTTCAATATTAAACAAGTGTAAGTTATAAACCTTTTAATTTAAAACAGTTATAGAAATACGGGCATAATGCCCATTAAAATAGTTCTGCTACAGGCTGTTTTCTGCTAGGTTAAGGAATGGCCTGTTTGCAGTCTTTTGTTATTTTTTAATGCATAAATATCCATGAATAAATACCTTCTTGCACATGGGAAGAACACAGTAACTGTAAAGGGAGACTAGATGATATAATTCCTTAGAGAATCCATAACTAAGGCTTTTTGAAAGACTATGATTCTATTTGTTTGATTTCAGATAACTTATGACAAAATCAAAGGAAGCAAAATCATGCAACCAATTTTAAAAAGAGGTTAATAATAAGAATCAAGAATTAGGTGGGAATTGGGGAGGCGTGTGGCAGATAGGATCAAGCAAATTATACTTAGAAAACTTATGCAATAATAAGGTATTACAAGTGAGCATCGAACTTAGTTATGGGATTCCTGGCAGTCAAAGAGAAAAGGGATGCATGATAATTTATGTAACCATCTATTAAAAGCAAGTACTCCAATTTGTGATAAGAAACTTTTTCCATAACTCTCCCTTCTCAGAAAAACTTATCACATATGAAAGTATCTAAACAGCTTGGTAGATACTACCCTCAGAACTAGTTATACAATAAACACACACATACACACTCATGCACATGAAATATTTTTCAATTAATGGTGCTTTCCTCATGAAGTCTGTCAATAACAACACAGACTTTTTTTCTGCTTCTCCCAAGGCAGTTTACCAAACTTTGACAAATTGCATGAAAGTCAAAAACAGTGATGTTCCAAGATGGCTAGATTTACAGAGCAGCCTGGATTCACATTAACCGTATTAGCTGCATGTGAGGAGGAGACAGAAAGCAATAGAGGCTGACTACTTAGTTAGTTTACTTATGCAGCCTCAAGGACCAGAAGAAAAAGACAATGCTTGGTTGTTTACAACTTTTCACTCAGGTGCCTCTTGATCTGTTAATACTCCTCTAGGATGGGGAGAAATGGAAAAGGAATGGGAAACCTAGCATGGGATAGAAGGGGCTGAAATTTCACCTCTTCCTCACAGCTAGCAGGTACAAATGAAGAAATGCAACTCTTCTCTTCTAGCTGCAATTTTACTGTACTTTAGAAGCTACAACCGGTCCTGAAATAGTTGCTTTCTTTCATTTGTGAAGACAGGATTTTCTGTTGAACCCAAGCCTCCTTACCAGGACGCAAGAGTTATGGCCTTTTATGCTATATGCTCTTTGTGTCTTACTATGTTTGTGCTCTTGTTGCTTTGCATAATGGGGTATTAAAGTTAGAGCACCAGCAGAAGCGCCACTGGTCCCCACGAAGCATAGGAGGATGGTGGTCACCTCTCATTGTTGGGTCAATGCAGAAGTGCTCTCTGCCTGGGAGGAAGGTGCTCTCTGGATTTTATCTTCCAAAAGACAGTGTTTTTCTTGTTCACAAGATGGAATGTCTTCACTGTCAGTGCTGATTTCATATGTTTTCATCATTTTATTTTTTGGTCATTATCTTTAGATCTAGTGACCTTTTATTTGAGGATGGCCCTTGGTAGAGAATTTGGGTCCCTGAGCTTCCAACCTAAGATAATTGAAATTGGTTGTTTTTCATTTCAAAGTGTTATTTATTTGCTTTGTTTGCCCACCAAGGGCTCATGTCTCATCTGCCTTCTCAATCTACATATTAAGTTCAAAATTCCAGGATATATTTCCTTTTCCTCAAGACTACATGGAAGGATCATAAAAGAAATTGAAATGTGTCTGAAGTCCTACTTTTAAACAAATCAAAAAGTAAAACATCTTTAGTGTGGGCATGGTACCCTCCTGTTACACTGTTGTTAATGTAATTTAAAAAAAAATCTTTTCCCAACCCAGAAATCCTTTCCACATAGTTGTAAAGAAGGGAAACACTTTTCTTATTAAATGAACACCCAGAATGTGATGCACATCACAGATAATCTGCTAAGAGTTCACAAAAACAGAAAGAAATCTCACCCTTTAATATAGCAAAGCAGACATAACCCATTCTATGCATGTTCTCAAGATAGATAATAGCTAATCCTCAAGTAAGAGGACTTGAAAGCATCATTTGTCATGCGTAGTTCATCATAAAGTCATCTGTAATTGGGGTGACCATCTGTGTTAACTAATTGGCAGTTGGCTTTATCCAGACAAAAATTAAACTTCTCATATCTTTATGACAGGTAGTTTTGCAACCATGAACACCAGAGTTAGATTCCTACCCTCCCAGAAACTGGAAGATAGAGGTTCTATACTTTTTGATGCTTACCTTTCAAAGAGATGGCTCCCATGTCCTCAAAAAAAGATACGTTTAGGTCATACAGACCTATCTAGTTTTCAAAGGAATTTACATACCTTTCAAAGAAGGAAGAACCCCTTTGCAATGATAAATTTTCTTTTTTTTCCACTCTTTTTTTTAATATAATTTATTGTCAAGTTGGATTACATACAACACCCAGTGCTCATCCCAACAAGTGCCTTCCTCAATGCCCATCACCCACTTTCCCCTCTCCCCAAAGCAGTGACAAATTTTCTAAAGTAAATGCTCAAAGAAAAAGAAGGGAAGGGAAATATTTTCCCTAATTTTCAAGAGGGAGTTTTAAATTTCTAGGGTTTTGTCCCATTTTTCTTTTTTTTTTAAGTTTATTATTTGTTTTGAGAGAGACAGAGGGGGAGAAGCAGAGAGAGACAGAGAGAGAGGCAGACAGACAGACAGAGAATCCCAAGCAGGCTCTGTACTGTCAGCACAAAGCCTGATGCTGGGCTCTAACCCATGAACAGTGAGATCATGACCTGAGCCAAAAGTAAGAGTCAGACAATCAGCTAAGCCAGTGAAGTGCCCCTGTCCCATTTTTCTTAAAGTACAATTGAGAGTGATATTTATGGTCTTGCTTGTGTCAAGATTGATGGAAATTTCTTTATATTATGTCCATTCCTGAGAAGTTAGTGCTCTGTACCCCCTCACTGACTGCTCCTCTGTGCAAGGGCTTCTACCATAGCATTCCCATCACACATGCAAGGATGCTTTGTGACCATACGGACTGCTTATCTTGTAAATAAGAAAAAAATAGTGAGAAGAGAAGTGTCACGATGTAGAAGAAAGTCTGAGTACATACAAAATGGGGAGACGAGAAAAGATGAAATCAATATTCACAATCTAGATGGATAGGACTGAAGTAATGAGAAGCCAAACAGCTTGTTGGCTTCTGTCATCTTTTCTCACTTTTATAAGGTAAATGATTTTAAAATCACATATAAGTATTTTATAAACGTAATTTTTTTATCTTTATAAAAATGTATTTTCTCCTGGTCAATTAAAGTTTGAGAGTACTTATCACAAATTATAAACTAATAGAAAATGTTGTTATAAAAAGATTTTTTTATTTTTATTTGAGAGAGAAAGAGCATGTGTGAGTGGAGGAAAGGGGCAGAGAGAGAGAGAGAGAGAGAGAGAGAGAGAGAATCCTAAGCAAGCTCCACACTCAGTGTGGAACCCAACACGGGGCTCAATCCCATGATCCTAGGATTGATCTGAGCCAAAATCAAGAGTTAGATACTTAACTGACTGAGCCACCCAAGCGGCCCTAGAAAGATATTTTAAAGTTTTAATTATGAACAAGTTTCGCACTGTAAAAAAAAAATGAGGTTTATAAGTTTATTAACTTTGTTTGGCTTTAAATATATTAATTAGAAAACAGTCCACAAATTTTCTTATAAAAATTACATAAACTAAATGCAAGAATAATTCTCCCAAGTTGAGTTATAAGTGCTAAAAAGCAAATCCTGAAATGTCCCTTTTTTTCGATGCCTCAAAAGATGAGGGCAAAAACGACAGCATAGTCTCACTAGATCATGAGTTAGCCACGTGTGATGAACGCTCCTCAGAAAAATGTGTTCTTTTGGAAACTAACTCTATTAAACTTTCAAAATTTCTTTCTAATGGAATTATAGCACAATTAAGAATTCAACTTTATTGGTATTGTTAAATATCAGAATACTTAGGGTACAAGGGGATTTTCTTCCAAACCCAGACAGTGATACACTCTTCATTTATGTTTAGTGTATGGTGGAATAAAAGGACAAGGGGGTTGCTCTGAGTTAAACATATTACATTGCAAATGAAACTGCAGTGTTTCATGGTTTACACTTTAATATTTGTTTGAAATATCTTCTGCTTCTATGTCAGAATCACTCAGTTCTGAAAAGATATCCATGGTCATTAGAAGGAGCACTGTGTTGGAATTTAGGAAACCTGCAACCACATCATGTATCTGCTACTACCTGCCCATGCCAGCAAGGTGATTATAAGCAATACAACCTCTTTTAAGTCTAACTTTTTTATAACATGAAGGAATCAAGTTAAACCGTTTCTTCGTTGATTCCCATTTCTAGCACTCTGGTATTCTGCTGTTTATTTTTCAATCCAGAAACAAAAGGCTTTATTATCAAGTTTATTCATGTTTTTCCTTCAAACCCCATCCAGTATCTTAAAGTATTCATATCTTTTGACTAGGCAATTCCATTTCCAGAAGTATATCTAAGAAAATAATTCTAAATATTTAAATAACTAAAAATATGTGAAATTATTCTTAAGATGTTCTTTGCAGTTTTATTTAAAATATTGAGTAATCTGATCCAGCCAAAATGTTGTACAATAATGGGTATGGCACATCCATTAGATGGAATGTTCATGAATTGTTCATACTGACATGGGAAAAATTTAAGATTTGAGTAGAAAAACCAGCAAAGCAAAATTATATAAACAGCATAGAATTATGTAAGCATCATATATAAGCAGAAAACCAAAACTATTTAATAAATGAAACAAACATGCAGAGAAAAAAATGAAGATCAAATATTAGCTGTACTTCTTTGAACAGGAAGGATATGAGTGATATTTTTCTTGTAACTTTAATACCTAATGCAAATTTTCTTTAATGAGAATTTTATAACCAAAAGAAAAAGAGAGAGAGAGATTTAAAAGCCAGATTTTCCAAGTGTATATGATAAACATCACACAGAAACACACAACGGGCAACAATGAGGATTTTTTGTGCTTACTGTTGTACAAAAACCAATTCAATAGGTATAGCCCTTCATCCTTGGAACTACACTTCTTTAGTTACCGTGGTTATTAGAAAAGTATTCTAAAAAAGGCAACTTCATTAGCATTCAGTGCAGGCCAACAGCCTAGTGGGGTGAAGCAGTTAACTGCCAGGGCTGACTGCCGGAAGTGGCCTGTCAGTGCCACGATGGGATTAGGAGCTCAGCGTACCGCGGGGGGAGTGTAAGGAGCAGGGTGCAAGGAGAGCTGCTGAAGTCATCTAATCTTCAAAAATGAAAAGTCAAAATTTATGAGCCCTTAAGTAATGCAATAAAATAAGTAATCAGGAATGCGTAGTGATGGCATTTCTTCTGACTACAGATTAGTGAGCCAATAGTAAGACAATGGCGCTTGCCAGACAATAACTGTCCCTCCGTATTTAAAGCTATAATTCAGTCGCTTTGCTGCTGTCAATGCTTTGAAAGGGCATCGTGTATGTGAGCTACAAATAGTAACAGAATAGTTTGGAATAAAGCCCAGGTTTTGTCCTTTAGTATACAGAGCATGGGACATGACAATAAAAGAGGGGACAGTTCTGTGTTCCAAACTCTTAACAGAGAGAATCAATGAGTACAGGAGAACCAATGGTAATGAGTCTGAGTATGGTAAATGTATCAGAGTGTATGTATCAAGAAGGGGAAAAAGAGGTAGAGGATGACCCACAGATAACAGATAATCAGGTCTAAAATAGCATTTGGAGTCAGACTGCTTAGCAACTCTTAACAAAACTATTCACAGCATCAGGGTGGAGACATTAACATGATATTATGAGAATTCAAGAAGAATTGAGGTCAAATTGTAACCGCTGATTTCTTGATTTGCTGAAGATTGTCTTTTTCTCCTTTTATTTCTTTTTTACTCTTTACTACCTAAACTCAAGATAATGAATCTCATGTTTAAAGTGTTTAGAAAGAAAAATTGCATAACCAGTATTTGAAAAGATGGGCTAAATTAGGTAAAAAAAAAAAAAAAGTTGAAACACATGGCATGAAAAAACTTAAAGAGATTATGAAAGAAGTAATATTAGGCATCCACTTAACTGAAAAATTAAATGTATTATTTTTAAAAATGTAATGCTGAATAAACAAAAAGCAAGAAAGAACAGCTTATGCAGGCAGGCAGTAATTAGACAATTAGTAATTGGACAGTACTTAGACATTGTCTACCAACACAAATTGGTAAAGAGAAATGAAGGACTTCACGTGGGGTCAGCCCTGAGAGTCTTTTGAGAAATGATAGAGACTTGGAGAAGAATTTCTGATATCAGCAATACCACACCATCTCCAGCCTGGAAGGATAACTTATCTCTAAGCCTCTATTAACAGACCTGACTGAGGGGCGCCTAGGTGGCTCAGTGGTCAGTGGGTCCGACTTCAGCTCAGGTCATGATCTCATAGTTCGTGAGTTAGAGCCCTGTGTTGGGCTCTGTGTTGAGAGCTCAGAGCCTGGAGCCTGCTTCAGATTCTGTGTCTCCCTCTCTCTCTGCCCCTCCCCTACTCGTGCTCTGTCTCTCTCTAGCTCTCTCAAAAACAAATAAACATTAAAAAAAAATTTTTTTTAAAGAAAACAGACCCGATTCATGGATTTACCAAATTCAGCCTATATTGGAGATTCTCAGTGGATTTAGTGGAGGAGAAGGAAACATAGAATCACTAATCCAGTTGTTTATCAATTATTAAGCACCAACTGAACAATGTCCAGGGCACTGAGTATACATTAGTTAACAAAATGGACCAAACTCCTTGACCTTACCTTCAAGTGTGAGGTAAATGATAATAAACAAAAATCAATAATTAAGTTAAGCTCTATGTTAGAAAGCAGGAGGTGTTATGGAAAAAGTAAAACAAGGCAAGAGGGATAGGAGTGGGAAGGTGAGAAGTGATCGACTTTGAACAGGGTGGTGAGTGAAGACCACCTGAGAAGGTGATATTTCAGCAAAGACTTGAAGAAGGTGAGGAGCAGGTAAGGTTTCCCCTGAGGGGAAAGCATTCTGGGCAGAGGGATGATCAGCACTAAGTTCTTAAAGCAAAAGCACACCCAACTATTAATAAAAAGCAAAAGAGCCAATGTTTCTGGAGTAGAATTGAGCAAAGCTGAGGGCCAGGAGGAGGTGAGAGGAGAAGGCAGAGATGAAGTGAGGGTGCCAAATCCTGTAAAGCCTCGCGGACCAGTCAAGTACTTTGGCTTTCACTCTGAGTGAAATGGAGAGCCTTTGGGAGATTTTAAACAAAGGATTACCATGGAAGCCTTAAATTTCTGAAAAGTCACTTTAGCTCTTTGTTGACAATAGGTTATGAAAGAACAAGGGAGGAACGTGGGAAAACACGCAAAAGATTATAATGATTCAAAGTGGTAACCGCTGAGATGAAAACACAGTTATATCGTGGATATATTTTGAAAGTGGAGCCAGCAAACTTATAGATTGGATGTGGACTGTGAGAGAAGGAAGGAACGAAGGCAAAGATATTATTATCTACTGCTGGGGAAAATTTACTGGCTTAAAAAACTTACTGTTTGTCATATTTGGCAATCTGGCATGGGTTCGGTCGAGAGGTTCTGCTCTATGTGATGTCCAAATGGCTTCTGTGCTTACATATCTGGTGCTTCAGCTGGGGCTGGCTAGAACAGCTGTGGTGACTGAGCATCTTTCTCCACATGGTCTCTCCATGTGGTGAGCTTAGGCTTTATTATGGCACCGTGGTCTCAGGGTAATCAGTTTTACATAGTGACTGAGTTCAAGAAGGAGGAAGAAGCTGCCTGTCCTCTTAAAACCTAGGTTGGAAATTCCGCAGTGTTACATCTGCCATGTTATATTTAGAAGAGCAATGTATAAGGCCAGTTCACATATAAGATGAGGGGACATAGACTCCAGATCTTAATGGGTGGAAGGAAAAATTGATAATGAGCAGACTATCTACCATGGAAACCCCCCTGGTTTTTGGACTGAGCATCTGAACATATGAAATTACAATTAAGTGAGATGAGCAATACTCAAGGCAGAGATTGAAGTCGGCCAAGGTAGGCAGTAGAGATTAGGAGTTTAGTTTTTTGTTCAAGTGGTGATACCTATCAGATATCTAAGTGAAAATGTCAAGTGAGTAGTTGAATACATAATCTGGAGTTCAAGCAGAGGTCTGAGCTGGATGTGCACATTTGTGATTCATCACTGTGTAGATGGCATTCAGAACCATGAGACTGGATGAGAACAAACACCAAAGGGGTAATTAATGATAGAAAAGAGAATAATTCCAGGGACTGAGCTCAAGAACACACTGATATTTGAAGTCAGGATCTAGCAAAGGTGACTCAAAAGAAATAACTGGTGAGGTTGACTAAGTGGTATGAAACTCAGCGACAAAGTCCTCAGGGAGAAGGAATCAGTTGGGTGAAATGTTCTTCGGTGTTCATGGTAACTAGTGATTTACCACTAGACTCAGCACTGTGGAGACTGCTGGAAGCCAAAAAGGATATATCCACCAGGTCTAGGGTCTCGGCTCAGTCCTGCACAGTTGACTCAGGGAGCAACCCAGAAACAGATGGGACCTGGAATTATAAACCCAAGCTTTTGTACAAGAGCTCTAGCTGCAGGGTTAGAGGGACACTAACATGATGCCAAGATGCACCCCTGCCAGTCAGGTGGAGCTTTCTACACAATCCAGGAAGAGGTAATATTAAGTACTCTAGGCACATGATTGGCATCACCCAATTTTGTCAGCATGTGGCATTCGAGGTCATTAAATTCTGAAATTTGGTGCCAGGAGTTCATGTTTTCAAAGATCCGAGGGGAAAAAACCTCTGGGTCTGAGAGAGGTTGAGGGTACCGAGAAGGAAGATTAATCTGCAAGACAAGTTCGTCACTGGGAAGAGGGCAGCAACACAGTTAAGCAGAACATGCAGAGATGAACTGTTGTTTCCCATGCCCGTATCAGATGTCAGCTACAGCTTGGGTTGAATTGGTTTCAAGCATTCTACTAAGAGAAGGCAGAGGAGACGCTGAGGCTGCATCTCGGAGCTGAATGGGTGTGAGAGTGGGGGACACAGAGGAAGCATGGGGACTGGAGGGAGGGCTTGAGGGAGGCACGTGAGACAAAAGCCAACTGGTCATCTCCACCAGCGGGGGGCTGGCCTGCAAAGGTGTGTTTTATGTCTTTTAGCAGCAATCGCACTCTGTACAACTTACTCTGACAGGCAATCAAAAGACTGTACAGCATTGTATTGCCTCTGATCTCTTCATTTAAAATGGAGTAGAAAGATAAATGACATCATAAGGCTGCAAAAAAAGCAGGACTGAGGATGGAGATTTGAAACTGGATAACTCTGTGACTGATTACCTGCTTTTCCCGTCCGTGCTCTTGGCAGACACACAGTTTAATAGTTATTAGCAAGTAACTAAATAAAACCATTGAAAGAGACAGATGAGCAGCCAATGGCTGGTTTTCCTTAAATCTACTTCCTTTCACTACCTAGGTTTGGAACTGAGATAAGCAAATCATCCAACATGAAAATAACTGAATTTGCAAGTATCTCTCTTTTTTTTTTTTTTTAAGCTTACTTATTTTTGATAGAGAGAGAGAGAGAGAGAGAGAGAACCAACAGGGGAGGGGCAGCAAAAGAGAGGGACAGAGTATCAAAAGAGGCTCTGTGCTGACAGCAGAGAGCCCAATGTAGGGCTCAAACTCAGGAACCATGAGATCGTGACCTGAGCTGAAGACAGACGCTTAACTGACTGAGCCTCCCAGGCACCCCTGAAAATATCTCTTTTCAGAAAATATTTTTTTCTTATTTGAATAGAAAGCTCCATGCACTTGTATGCACTCCTTTCCAGTGTGAGGTGTGGTGAGGTTAATTCTGGAATCAGAGTAAAACAAGGGTGAGACTCTATACTCTCTGCCTTGGCCAAGTATCTTACTACTCCTCCCTCTAGTCCTACCCCTGGGCTATTGGAGTAAGCCCTTCAAGCCTCCCAGGAGAATCTGCCAATAGTTAATCTTTCTTGCCTTGAGGATCTTCTCTATACCTCATGTCCGTTCCCCTCGCTGCAGCTCAATCCTCCCAGCAGCGTTGTGAAGCTGCACTGCAGCCTGTGCGGGGACATGAGCCTTGCAGCCTCAATTTCCAAAATGGCAAAAGTCAGGACCGTGCATGCCAAAACTGCCCCTGAGATTCTTGGTTGATACCACAGCCATCCATTAACCTGTCCCTGGAGTTAGGAGCACAGATGGTGGGAACTGCAAATGGAACTTACCAAGAGGTCTGATGATAGCTCTAAGCAGAAATTTCAATTGAGCATGAAAGCCCTTGTAAAAAGGTATCACAGGAAATTGAGGGGAAAGCTGTTTTTTACTCCAGAGAAACAGAATCCACTGTAGACAGATCTCACTGCAGGAGTGAATAGCACGTCAAATTAAAAATATCAGCTATTATCATCATGAGGCATTAAGTATACACTATTATTTGTACACATTGGCATATGGACTCTACGTCCAGAAACCTGGGTTCCACTGCAGGCTTTATACCTCTTTATTCCTTTTTATAAGTTTGAGCAAATTTCTGTACCTTCTATTCTCACAGAGTTGGTAAATACATATTCGCACACCATTCTTCTCCTTTCCTTTTATGTTTCTGTGGCAGACATAGGTTAATTACAACCCTCTTACACCCAGAGGCCTGAATAGGTTTTAGAATCCTTATCAACACCTTGTTCCCAGCAGCCACCATCAATTAGTCAGAATTGACACAAAAATTAAAACTTATTTGACCTCTCAGCTTTAGAGCATAGAAGCTTTTAAGGAAATGATTGCTCCCACTCTTAGCCGTCTCAGACCATTTCCTCACAGCCTCACCCAGAGCCCTGCTTTGCCTCAGATTTCTCAGTGCAGTTGACAGGACACCATAAAAGGCTATACTTGGGATAATCCTTGTGCATTTGTTACAACACTACACCCCGGTAAGAGCCACACCTGGGAACAGGCTATGGTTGGCACGAGAATGCACTGTGAGTGCCTGCTCATGGTCCGGAGACAAAAATGTCTTGAACTCTTATTCCACCAAAGACACTCATGGTTGAGTCGTACTCAGACTTCCTCAGGCAGGGGGAGGTGAGGAGGTTGGTGCCTGTACAGACCAGTGCTTCTTCCCATGCCACGCACCAATATAGTGTGTCCTTCCTGACAAGATTATTGCTCCCCAGGCAAGAGCTTCTAGGCATCTAAGCCCTGGTGGGCCAGCACAGAAACCTGGGCTGCTTTTGCTTCTGTTTTTTCTCTTTAAGTGAGGAGAGGAGAAGAGCCAAGGTAAGTACTACACACAGATTCTGATGTTTACTGGCTGTCAGAGAATTCATCTACAGTCACCTATGAGTATCCTGCGCCTATTACATAAAGAAGACTCTTGTTTGCTTTTTAATTTTCTGGCAGTAGATGAATTTTTAAGAATACTGATAGAATCGTGTTATATTTTAGTATGTAAAATGTTCAGTAAAGGAAGACGTCTATGAATCAGTTTACAAGTGCTTATCTTTGATCAAAATCGTCATCTTTTGCTCAAATTTAATCATTTACCTTGAAAAAAAAAAAGCCTTGGGGGCGCCTGGGTGGCGCAGTCGGTTAAGCGTCCGACTTCAGCCAGGTCACGATCTCGCGGTCTGTGAGTTCGAGCCCCGCGTCAGGCTCTGAGCTGATGGCTCAGAGCCTGGAGCCTGTTTCCGACTCTGTGTCTCCCTCTCTCTCTGCCCCTCCCCCGTTCATGCTCTGTCTCTCTCTGTCCCAAAAATAAATAAACGTTGAAAAAAAAAATTTAAAAAAAAAAGAAAAAAAAAGCCTGTTTAAATCATAACGCCTTGGAATGATGAAAATGTCATGTAGATGTGTTTAGATTACAAATGGTTGATGATGAAATGTAAACTTTAAATATCAAAGTAAGATTCCTACAATTCAAAAAATGCTATTAAGCTGTTCATAAAATGGCATGTCAAATCATTCCATAAATAATAAGCAATCTGTTAGCTAAGCATTAACTCACAATGACACGGACCACCATGGCGTCCCTTTCTGAACTTGGCATCTATACACCTAGAGGCCTGTTAGTGAGCCTAGGTATCTCTCCTCGATCCTTTTCTTCCCATTGTACACATTCTCTCTGGGGGCCTCCATTCTCTCCCTCGATGTCCTATGCTAACTCTGTTTTGATGACACGACTCCCAAATCTGTATTTCCAGCACAGAAGTCTTGCCTGCATTCCAGGCATACATGTCCATCTGTTACATACCTTCACCAACATAGCTCCGCGTGATCCGCTGTTATACAACTGCTGCACCAACCTGTTCCCCAGCCTGGACTCCCTATATCTGTTAACTGGCCATGAATCCAGGAACAATCTGAGCACTTGGGGATAAAAAATAATAATAACAATGATGGCAGAAATCTATTAAGTATTTACCTATTTATTTATTTATTTATTTATCTAATTGATTTAGTTATCTATTTCATTACTTACTTATCTAATTCTCACAACAGCCCTAAGAGTTCAGTTTATTATTACCTCATTTTGCAGATGAGATCATTGAGGCATAAAGAAAAGCGCCTTACTTTTTCAAGGCCACACAGCCAGATGTTAAAGTCAGAACTAGAATCAGGCTGACTGATTCTAGGAACTGTGTCCTTAAGCTCTTTGGAACATCCATCTTAAATGTAGGTCAGGCTTGGGTTGCCATTGCTAAAGAGAATAGATCAGATGGTGGTAAATAGTGTTGCTTCTTGGCAATTTTTACTGCAAAACCATATAAATATCATAGGGAAACATACTTATGAGTCACTTTGGACTCATAAAAAACCCACCAGTTTTACAAAAACAAGGTAGTTGAAGTCATTTCTGCAAAAACACAGTATCTCCCCAAGCACAGAGAGTGAGAAAGCAAGATGCCACCCTGACGGTGAGCATTTGGCTCAGCTTGGCTGGAGCATAGAATTTGTAGGCTGAAGTGGCAGAAGACAAAGCTGGGAAGGTACTAGAACAATATTTTGAATAAACTTTTACTTACATTAAAGGATTTGGACTTTACTGTGTAGGTGAATCCTGGAAGTAGGGGTGCGGGAGTGAGGCAGGGAAAGTTCATTTGAAAAAATCATTCCTGCAAGCCTCCTATGAAGTAGGAATGACTCTAGGTACTTGAAATACAGTGAGTTCCTACTTTCAAGGAGTATACAGTCTTAATAGGGGACTTGTCAAATATACTAGGAATGTTGAATACATCATGATTAGGTGTTACAGGGTGCTATCAGAACAATTATAAAGCACTCCTAACCAACCAATGGTGCTTTATGAGAAAACATTTCCTGGGAGCACTCACAGATGTGTAATGAGGGGAATTACATGATCATATTGCATGATAGTTATTTTAGAAAGATGATTTTGCTAGTAGATATAGCTATTCCAAAGAATACTGAAGAAGGAAGGTGAATGAGGAGGTTTTTCTAATAGCTCACATAAAGGTTGATGATCATTTAAACTGTAATAATAAGAATTAAGAAGTAAGTAAAGAACTAAGAGGACTTTGGGCGTAGAAACAGCAGAACTAGAGGGTCAACTGAAAGTGCATGCCATTGGAAGGGAGTTGAAGAGAGAGATTATGATCTTTCTAGTTTGGTCACCTGATTAGCTGATTATGCCATTGAGTTAAGGATGAAGAAGAACAGAATGAGGGAGGCAGACAATGAATTTTGTTTGGAACATGTTAAGTTGAAGGCATCTACAATTAGAGATATATGGTGGACAGATACAGAGAGATAAATAGAGTAATACTGAAGACAAAAGTTTGGAAATATCAGGGGTGCCTGGGTGGCTCAGTCGGTTAAGCATCCGACTTTGGCTCAGGTCATGATCTCACGGTCCATGAGTTCAAGCCCTGCATCTGGCTCTGTGCTGACAGCTTGGAACCTGGAGCCTGCTTCAGATTCTGTGTCTCCCTCTCTCTCTGCCCCTCCCCTGTTCATGCTCTGTCTCTCTCTGTCTCAAAAATAGATAAACATTAAAAAAATTTTTTTAAGTTTGGAAATATCCAGCATATCAACAACATGTGAGACCAGATAAGATTTCTCAGTGGAGTATAGAAACTATAAAGAAAGGAAATGTGATAATGCCGTTAGGCACATATAAGCAAAATAAAACAAAGGAAATAAATTGATGAAAGACAATGCACAATGCAAGACATGAGCACATGAAGTTTAGAGCCAGAATGCCTAAATTAAAATCCTAGCTTAGCCACTATTAGCTGTGTGACCTTAGGCAAAACATTTAACATCTTTGGGTATCAGTTTCCTCATCTGTAAAATGAGATCTATCTCAGAGGATATCATGATGCTTAAATAAATCAGTGTTTATAAAGCATTTTTAATAACACCTGGTCTTTAATAAATACAGCTTACATTTTTTTGTTATTAAATACAAAGTGTTATAAATCCGTTAACCCCAAATATTGACCTTCACTTTGCATTCTGTTTTTATTTCTTTACTGTGCCTATTTTTCCAAAGGCTATAGTTTGTTTATCTTATTATACTCCTAATTCTAGCCAGTCTAGAATGAAGTATTATTAAATTCACTACCCAGTTCATGTTAAAAGTAAATCTTAGGAAAGACAAAACCAGTCTTTTTCTTCACAAAACAATTACCTTGTTTAAAAAACTCAGGAAAGTTCTCTCTGGGCATATCGCAATGTAATCATGTGTTTCTAAGGATTACACTGATAAACAATTTTCTCCAAAGGGATATTTCTCCTGGTAGTTTCCTTCTTTTGCATTCTTTTTCACTTTTCAGGACTAAAATCACAAGTGTGAGCTTTTCACATTTTCAGGCAGTTTCAGCTCATAGAATTAACAACCTATCTTTGGCATGGTCATGACCATCACAGTCTACTCTGTGCCAGGAACTGTGTTAGTTGCTCTAAGTACATAATCTCATACTCTTCACAAGATATGTTGTAAGTTGCTTATGATGTTGGCTGTATAATTAATGAGAAGATATGTAGAAAAAAAAAAACATCTCTGAATTAACTCAACTGGGGAAGTTGACTTTATGTAATGAAACCATGACTAAGCAGTTGGTTAGAAAGCAGAGCATTGTTCTGTGTGGGCCAGTTATCACCTCCCTCTACAGTGTGCCATCATTTTGAGGATGAGACATGGCGTAGGATTGCCTGATGGTGGCTCCCCACAGATTTCCTGCTCTGTATCACCACTGAAAATGCTTGGGGCTCCAGGTACCTAGGGCTCATTTTCAGTGGCTGGGAATGACTAATGGACAATAATCTTTCCTTTCTGCTCAGCTGGTGGAGCATCAGCCAGAACCTCCCCTGGACCATTAGAAGGTTTAACACAGAACTTTGATGAGCTTCTTCTCTAAGCAGACTTGCAAGTTTAACATTCTTACCAATCTTGAAACTGGAAGCTAGACTTTTAACCCAAGACCATTGTCTGGAGAATATGTCATAGTAATTGAGATAATAAGTAATAGAAGCTTAGTGACAGGACTGTCCCTGTAAGATGAAGGTGTCGGGATTAGCTTTATGAAGGAGTTAGATAAACTCATAAGGCAAATAGATCATAGGGAAAGGAATTAAAAACTAGTATTCTGGTACAGAAAAAGAACGCTTAAAGACATCAAAGGAGATTTGTTTAAGTCATAAAGAGACAAATATCCTGGAATAAAGTGGTTGGGAAGAGAAGTGATAAAGAGCGACATGGAAAGTTAACGTGAGGCATGTTTCTCACAAGCTTTCGAATGACACACTAAAAAGTTTGGGCATCTTCCTATGGGTATCAAAATTGTCAAGAAATATGGTGACGCGAAAATAGCATTGTAGGAGAGTTGATCTGTCAGCAGTAGGTGCAGAGATTTGGTGATGTAGAAAGGTAATTCAAATTATTCTGAACTTCTTTTTTTTTTTTTTTTTATGAAATTTATTGACAAATTGGTTTCCATACAACACCCAGTGCTCATCCCAAAAGGTGCCCTCCTCAATACCCATCACCCACCCTCCCCTCCCTCCCACCCCCCATCAACCCTCAGTTTGTTCTCAGTTTTTAACAGTCTCTTATGCTTTGGCTCTCTCCCACTCTAACCTCTTTTTTTTTTTTCCTTCCCCTCCCCCATGGGTTCCTGTTAAGTTTCTCAGGATCCACATAAGAGTGAAACCATATGGTATCTGTCTTTCTCTGTATGGCTTATTTCACTTAGCATTACACTCTCCAGTTCCATCCACGTTGCTACAAAGGGCCATATTTCATTTTTTCTCATTGCCACATAGTATTCCATCGTGTATATAAACCACAATTTCTTTATCCATTCATCAGTTGATGGACATTTAGGCTCTTTCCATAATTTGGCTATTGTTGAGAGTGCTGCTATGAACATTGGGGTACAAGTGCCCCTATGCATCAGTACTCCTGTATCCCTTGGGTAAATTCCTAGCAGTGCTATTGCTGGGTCATAGGGTAGGTCTATTTTTAATTTTCTGAGGAACCTCCACACTGCTTTCCAGAGCGGCTGCACCAATTTGCATTCCCACCAACAGTGCAAGAGGGTTCCCGTTTCTCCACATCCTCTCCAGCATCTATAGTCTCCTGATTTCTGAACTTCTAATTCTGGGAGAATATCTTGATATATATTAAAATAAAGAGTGCCTATTTTGACAGGTTGTTTCCAGTTTCTTTCAGCAATATAGTTATAGGTTGGCAAAACTTTTCTTTTTTTTTTTTTAATGTTTTTATTTATTTTTGAGAGCTCTCTCTCTCTCAGAGTGTGAGTGGGGGAGGGGCAGAGAGAGAGGGGACACAGAATCCAAAGCAGGCTCCGGGCTTTGAGCTGTCAGCACACAGCCCGACGAAGGGCTCGATTCACTGACCGGGAGATCATGACCTGAACCGAAGTCGGACGCTTACCGACTGAGCCACCCAGGCACCCTGGTTGGCATACCTTTTCTATAAAGGCCATAGAGTAAATATTTTCAAATTGTGGACGTACAGTCTCTGTTACAACTACTCAACTTGCTACTATAGCACAAAAGCAGCCTTAAACAATATGTAAATGAATAAGCGTGACTGTGTCTCAGTTGACTTTATTTATGCACTCTGGAATTTGAAAGTTCATATAATTTTCATGTGTCAAAAAGTATTATTCTTTTTTGATATTTTTCAGCCATTTAAAAATGTATACTTATGGGCACCTGGGTGGCTCAGTTGGTTGAACATCTGACTTCAGCTCAGGTCATGATCTCACAGTTCGCGGGTTTGAGGCCTGCTGTGCTGACAGCTCAGAGCCTGGAGCCTGCTTCAGATTCTGTGTCTCCCTCTCTCCCTCCCTTACTGACACCCTGTCTATCTCTGTCTCTCAAAAATAAAAAAAACACTTAAAAGTTAAAAAGAAAAAAAAGAAAAAGAAAAGAAAAATGCACACTTGTGAGCATGGCCCAACTGGTAGAGATGCTGAATCACTATGTTGTACACCTAGAACTAATGTAACATTGTGTGTCAACGACATAAAAGTCATTCCTAATGTGTGGGTTCTACAAAAACAGGGGAGCCTGGGTGGCTCAGTCAGTTAAGCGTCTGACTTCGGCTCAGGTCACGATCTCGCGATTCGTGAGTTCGAGCCCCGCGTCGGGCTCTGTGCTGACCACTCAGAGCCTGGAGCCTGTTTCAGATTCTGTGTCTCCTTGTCTCTCTGACCCTCCCCCGTTCATGCTCTGTCTCTCTCTGTCTCAAAAATAAATAAATGTTAAAAAAAAACAAAAACAAAAAAACAAAAACAGGTGGTAAGCAGGATTTGGCCTGTAGAACAGAGTTCACCAATCCCTGGTTTAGAGAACATCAGTCAGAACTCTCAATCCAGTATCACTTTGAAAATTTTGAATTTTCCCCTGAATTCTTCCATTGAACATTTGGGAGGAAATAGTTGAAGTGAGTAGAGTAGTAAAAGAAGAAGGAGACAATTCACCGGCTAGTGAGACTAACCATATCAACCACGGGTGCCGGTGGGGCAACATATGTCCTTACAATGCTCCGATCCACCGTTTGTCTGAAGCCTTCAGTAAAAGAAAAGGAAAATCAATAAGTAAATACTACTTCAAACACATTCTGACTCAGTGTTTCAGTAATTGCACAGGGAAAGGCAAAACGGTGGGTCTTTCTTTTCTTCATGTTGTTTGTGATAACTTCAATGAAAAGAGCACCGTGCAGGCCTTAAACAAATGATATGAGTGGGGACACTGAAGGAGGTTTTAGTGTGAAACAGTGTGAAGTCGCAGCAGCTGTGAACAAAGAATTTACGTTTGGAGAGACCAGCTAGGCTAGGGTAAATAATGAGAACCAGCCTGGGAATAGAGTGAAGAGAGGGATGTGAAAGTCACATAAAGGAAAAATTGCCAGTGCATTGCTCATTGAGATGTGGAGGATGAAAACGAGAGGAATCAGATATTTTAAGTGTTTCTTTTACTGGATTCCTCAATGCCACTTAGAAACAGGGAGCAGTGAGAGGCAAGGGGGACACTGAGGGAGCAGAATGGGGAACTAGGAGCCTGCGGGCTAGCACCTCAAACAAGCAAATTACACACATACGCTAAGGTCTGACAGGTGTGAGTCTGAAATTATTGGCTAAAGGGATCCCATTTAATACCCACATGTTATCTACTTACCAAGTATTGCTGATTAGAGTGTAATGGAAAATCATTACTGTCATGATGTTGATGATACAAATAGATAAATGGTCCCCTGCATCACACTGCATAGAATCCCCCTCATTTCTTCCAGGTAATTTCTTTTGATCACTTAGCACTGGTCATGTCTTATAAAACAAGCATATCCAAATATATTTCATTATTTATCTTCAACTTTTTCCCCTTAGTTCTGTTTGCTTGATCATATCTTAAGTATATGGGAACAACAAACACACAACATGGCAAATAATATCCAGGGAGGTGTGAATAAAATCAGAATTCAGAAGATGAAAAGGCTACATAAATGTATGCATCCAAACTCTGAGAACCATCTATTGGTTTTCTCTGCTTCCCTACCTGCCACTGCCCAGAGGGATTGCTAGGGTGCCTGTTCCCTAAAAGAGGCCCTTCGGGCTATGATTGTTCACTTAAAGCAGCATGACAAGTGGCAGGGAGCTGTGTCAGCTCTGCCCATTAAGTGGGACAAGGCATATTTGTAATAAACTATTTTTATAAGCATAAAACAAAATAGAGACAAAAAGTGATTATTGCCTTCATTGTGTAGGTTCATATAAAAGTACAGTATTTTGGCCTAATTCTATGACAAGCCCTTTCAATTGTCCACTTCAATATGTAGTCAGCTTGTGTGGTGTTGGTTACAGGATTAAATTTCCTACCATTTTCCCACAGCTATTTACATGTAAATAAAATATTTTAAAACACGAAGGCTCTTTAAAGATCTTAAACACCAGAATTCAGATAAAAATGTCTTTATTTAACAGATAATCGTATGTTAAGAAACTTGTATGAAAACGAAGTGGCCAATATACAACCACCACTGGTCTCCTTAATTGTCAACCAGGGAACATTTAGAAGTGTATACTCTCCTGATTGATTTGCTTTTTGCAAAGAATATACAATTAATTTGTGAAATATGAAAATTAACTGGAAACAATACTAGCCTATTTTATAGTGAGAAAAGTAAGCCCCAGAAAGCTTTTCAAGTGGCTTGCTCAAGATGCCACAGCTAATCGGAGGCTTCAGAATTAGAATTCTTTTTTAATATGTTAGGAGGTACAAAAATACCTGATTCTTAGGAGACACAGAGGAGGCAGTAATACTCTAATCTGTTGATCTGACTTCCCCTCAGCCCACCCCCCAGTCTTGCTCCTGCCCATAAATGACCATGAATGTCACGCTGCTTCTTTGTTACAGAGTATTTACTAAAAACAAATTACTCAGCCAGTATGTAACCAAATACATTATAAATGTCTTTACTACTACAACAACCACAAATAAATATATCAAAACTTCTACAAATTCCTATTAAAAAAAGAAATAAGTAGATATAGAGAGTGCAAATCAGAATTAGACTAACAGTATTATTACTTTAATGTATCATTTAATGCTACATTCCCATTCCAGTTTTTCATTTTATTTAGCCTCTGCATTAAGACAGCCCGAATTTGAATTAGTCAAGATTAGATCTTGATATATTATTTGTAGCTTTTATTAGTGCTAAAGTGTACATTTTCATCTAAACAAATATAATAATTTTGTCAGATTCATATGAAAACAGTTTTTAAGTGTACAGCAAATTACTATGTTAAAGTAAATGTTTCATATTTTTTCACAGACTTGAGTCAAAGGAGCCTTTCCTGTCTGTTGGGTGAGTACATGTCTAAATATTTTAAATCTTAGTTCTTTAATTGATTTTTAACAAGGGCTTCTGGGATAGTGTTTTCAGTCACATAATTCCATATTCAGAGTCATCCCACATCATTGGGTCATATCCTCAGCAACACTGCTATCTACATTTTATAAAGATTTAACTAAAATGCTCAGTAGGCTGTTTTATGACCTCAGAAATTCAGCAAATGAATGCATATGAAATTCTGTATCCTCTAAAAAAGCCAAAAAAGGTATACGGTAATTTTCTATATTCTCATCATGCAAAGATATACTCAGATTGGTTTCACAAATTCCCCTGAGCCACAGTTTCACTATTCCTAGTCTGTCTTCTCATTTTTGCACTGTTTTCTCTTCATCTACCCCTACTGTTTCTTCTCCCTTTTTTTCCTAAGTCTGTCTTCAAAGTCTGTGCTGTCTTCTCTCCTTTTCTCCCATTTCACTTCTATTTTTCCATTGGAGAAATCAGGTGCTTCTCTGAAGGCAAAGCCAGTGAACCATGAGACAGTTTAAGACCAACACTTGCCTTCTCTGGTAGTATTCTGAGTTGCAGTACATGTTCTAATAATAATGTATTGTTGACAAGAATATACATGTACTATTTCCAGGCAATTTGCTAGTTAAGAATCAGCCAATTGTTTTTATTGATCTACCAAATGATCTTTTGATTAATATATTAAAATATCTCATTAGGGGACTTTGGCATGCTCGGCATTGTGGTTGATGTTGTAAAGTATCAAAAAGTGCCAGAATATGTGATAGTTTAAAGGGAAATATGCCATAGTTGATGAGAAAAAAATCACATATAAACAGCCACTATACTCAAGCTTAATGAGCAGAAACGTGGGATGGGAGTGTATTTTTTAAACGATCATATTAATTTTCTTTGTTTGCCGTCCTTGACTATGTCTGTCACTCCTTGAGCAACATGGTTCCTTTTCTCCTTCTCCTCCTCATAAGAGCTTTTGAGAAACCCATTTGAATCATGAGAATCAAAATAATTGTTAGAGATGCTGAGAGAAAAATGGAGTAGATGCATTTATTGGAGGATTTCATGAAAAAATGAAAGGTCAAGTTGATCTGGTCCAAAAAAAAATCATTAGAGCATGCCTCTTTCCTTCATTGATCATCAGCTCCTATTGTTAAAAATCTTTAAGCCTGAAGAAATCTTTTATTTTGAATGCATATGTGTCCTGCCCTCAAGTCAAGAGGGCTGAAATAGCTTCTCTTCATGCCTCGCTTAATGCAGTTTCTCTGCAGCATTTCCTGTTCTCCTAACTACTTTGAGATGGAATTCATTTTTTACTTCATACCTCTGTTTTACAAGGGCAGACTAAGTAATCTTTGTATTACACTTATCAGGAGTTTAAAACTCTGTATTAGAGCCTAGAAAAAAAAGTTTCCAGGAAAGAATGACATATAACTCAGCAAATACCCATAATGGGAAAATTGGCCTGGCAGTTAAGAAGAATGATGCTGCTGTTCCTTAGATGGGTCTTTAAAGTGGAACGGAACATGCAACCCGAATGGTTCTGCTGACTGGATATTTCAATACATAGCTAAACTTCTCCATTTTTCTCCAGGAAAATTATTTTAAATAAAATTGTCCAAAGTTTGTATGGATCTGTCTTCTGACCTTGTTGGTAAGAGCATAAGATGATAGTGAACATAACGGACACTATGAGACTACTAGGCAACAGGTAGTCTAATACAAGAACCATTACTCAAATTTGTGACTTGTAACATAGTCACATACCAAAAGGAATAATACATGGTATATGGTCTTTGGTATGAGTTGACCTTTAAGTCTATACCAGTGAGTTTTTCTAGGACCCTGCACACCTCACATTAATTTTAATTGTTTAATAAAAAAATCATATTAATGAATAGATCAGTGCTAAATATTGCATACTTGTCCATTGTCTGCCAGTGTCTTAAAGCACTTGTTAATATGTCTTCTAGAAGTTGCTTTTGCTTTCATAGGCTCTGACACTTACAAGCAATGTGTATTAGTTTAGGCAATTACTTAAACTCCCAAGCTTTGGGTCCTTATTTGTGATACGGTGATTAAGTAAGATAATTTAGATCAAGTATTTAACACTGTTCTTGGCACATAATTTCTCATAAAAATTTGGTTTTATTACACATGTGGAAGGTATACTCATATATAATGCTCCAAAGAATCCATCAGAGAGCTCAGAAATAGTTCAGAGAATAAAACTCCACTTTAACAGGTCATGCTTTGGGTTACATGTGGAAACAAAAAAAATTTTTATAATGGAGAGGGGAAAAAACAAAACAAAACTGTGAATGGAGTAAACTATCAAACAAGGTAAGCACAGATACTGTTTTGTATTTAAATGATGAAAACTAGTAATTGTTATTTAAATTTTTTAAATGGAACCAAATATTGATAAATTTTTAATGTGCATCTGTTCTTAATATAAACTAGGGAAAAAACTTTCATAAATGTGCTGCAGTATTTATGAAATAAAACTTTTAAATGTCACAACATAAATTCAATCTGAATATACCAATGGAAAAAATTGTCAAAGAAAGTTATAACGCAGGAATTATTTGCTTATGGAAAAAGAATAGGGAATTGTGAATAGAAGTTAAGTGAAATCTCAGATCTCAGACCTTCAACTATACATTGATATGAGAGAGGCTTTCTTTCATATGCATCAGTAAATTATTTTTTTTAATGTTTTATTTATTTTTGAGACAGAGAGAGACAGAGTGCGAGCAGGGGAGGGGCAGAGAGAAAGGGAGACACAGAATCCGAAGCAGGCTCCAGGCTCCGAGCCGTCCGCACAGAGCCCAGCACGGGGCTGGAACTCACAAACCGCGAGATCATGACCTGAGCCGAAGTCGGACGCTTAACTGACGGAGCCACCCAGGCGCCCCCATATGCATCAGTAAATTATTAATAAAATAATGTCAGGAAAAAATAATAAACTTTGGCTTAGAGTCGGGTAGGAAGGCTCATCCCAGAGTCTGATTCTGTTTACCCAGGGGAAGCCAATAAATGCAGTGTGATTCAAGGCCGTCGAGGCAGGCCTAGAAACCATTGTCTGCATCATGGTTTCATTCTCCCACCCCTTCTCTTACATGAATGCACGGATTGTTCTTATAGACATGTAGAGTCTCTGGAATTTTTTCAGAAAATCTTTGAAATATAACTTCCCATAGTCTTTCCCAGTTTGGGAAAGTTGGGTTTTTTTTCCCTTCACTTTCTTCTTTTATTGGGAAATAGACACAGGGCTTATCACAGGGAAGGAAGCAGTGTGATACCTCCCGGCAAACCCAGGACAATGGTAGCCAGAGTCAGGGATACCACCCTAGCCAGCCCTATGCCCAACATCACAGAGGTGTGAGGAGAGACTGACCCCTCCATACCATGATCACCAGCCTTTCCCAGGAGGTTCAGAGGCCCCGCCGTAATATCTGCTTCTTTAGTCACATGACTGCAATTGTGATTTTGGGAAGCGGCCTTGTGCTGCCGTCTCTCTAGGTGGGACAGCCTCCTCGCGCGGCCCAGAAGGCCACAGCTACCTGTGTTACCACAACGACAGATATCAGCAGGGCCTTCGACTCGGGACCACCTGTTGGAGGACTCGATGAAGGAATAGGCTTTGTTTAGCTGGTCCAGGACTTAGCCGGAGTGACCTTCAGATGGCAGGTGATATAGATTGTGTTTCTGAGGTCATTAGCAAAGTGGAACATGTCCACTATGAAGAGTCTCTGGCCTGGGTCTGGGGACTTTGAAGGCAGAAGAGACATCAGAAAGACCGTCCACCATGCATATGGTGGAGATGGGCACATTGATCTAGAACTTAGAACTGTCTTGGAGTTCACCCATCACAGACCAGGATACGTGTAAAAAGACCAGATGGTATGCCATGGAAGCTTCCATGGTACACAAAGAACATACTACCTATGCTCAGATGCATAAAAGCTCATTTTGATGTTGTCCCAGACCTAAGGAAATATATTAAACTTTAAATTATTAAATAATATCATTTAAATATTTAATAAATAATTTTTATTAGATTAAAATGTTTCATATTTTACATTATAAATATTGTATATGTAATATATGTTACATACATAAATTTATTATAAATATATAATATAAAATATATTTATTTTTTAAGCAAAATGAATTTAAATAATAGATTTAAAAATTAAAACTCCCATCTCACTCACCCAACAGTAAAAAAAATCAGGTAAGCAAACTTGTTTTTTAGTGTGGAGCTTAGGCTTGCAGTGCTGAACAAGTGAGTACTAAGCATCTGATATTCTACTCATCTTCAAAATGTTACATTTTAGAGCAATTAAGAAAACTCTTCTGGCAAATGTTTCCTTTTATGTGGCATCACATACATTCTGAATTTGGAAATAAGCTGGGAGAAAACAGGCATCAAGTGTGCATTTAGGAAAGGGAACAAGAACTGAGTGATCATCTCAATTAAGATTCTAAGATATAAATCTTAGTGTAAAACCAGTTGCCTTGAAAAAGGATTTTACAGCTTTTTAATGAAAAATACAGATGAAAGGAAAGGAAGCTTTGTTCATTTGACGTTTAAGATTCACAGTGTAAAAGGGCGTGTCAAGACAATGCATGAGTTCTCTTCAAGCACAAGTGACTGTTGACACTTTGCAGACACTGAGCCACTTTAAAAATATACTCAAGGCACTAAATGAAATTTTCCATGTGAATTATTTCTTCTTGCCTCTTCAGCATGAAGTTGACCTTTTAAAAGAAGACTTTTAATATGAATCAGTTGTATTTTGGAATTGAAATTTTTGTTCATACCAATATTTCAGCTGATGAATTTTTGCATGAGTGGTTTTATTATTGAGGAAAATTATGTTTTGCGTGGGTAAAAAAAAAAAAATTTCAGGGGCACCTGGGTGGCTCAGTAGGTTAAGTGTCCGACTTCAGCTCAGGTCATGATCTCTCAGTTCGTGGGTTCGAGCCCCCTGTTGGGCTCTGTGCTGACAGATCAGAGCCTCGAGCTTGCTTCAGATTCTGTGTCTCCCTCTCTCTCTGCTCCTTGCCTGCTCACACTCTGTCTCTCTCTCTGTCTCTAAAATAAATAAATATGTAAAAAAATATTTTAAAAAATTCAGAATCTTTTCACTCTATTAGCATAATTTAAATAACTCAGAATAATTTTAAAAAATGATATTGATAAAGCTCAGAATTTTTACTTCTCAAGCTTCTCTGAGAGACATTCAAAACACATCAAAGGTAAAAATAATAAAATTCTCATATTTTTCTCTATTCAATGAGTGAACAAATCATGATCCAGTCAATCCTCAGTCTCCTGTGTGCCCTGAGATGGAGTGTTCCCATTCTACTAAATCCAAACAAGAGGAAGCGAACAGTGCCAAGACAGCAAAAATTGATCCTCACATAATTGCTAGCATCTATATTTTTTAATAGTTTTTCTTGGGGGATATTTTCCCTCTTTTATTTCCAGTCTTGGAACTGAATTTGGATCTTCAGTATACTTCTGCTGTTGTTATGAAGACATTATTAAATCTTGACACCCTTATTAGGTCCAATATTTACACTATTTTACTTTTTTCCGGGTTTTGTATGACACCTTACATTTACTAATAGATGCTATACATTGATGTACTGTTCGCGACCTATTTTAAGAGCCTTAAATTCTGTAATTTGATTTCCTTGGTTTGAATTGCATTCTGTTACTTCCCAGCTAGGTACCTTGGGCAATCTGTTTAGCTCTTCTCCACTAACTCTTAGGACTGTCTTGAATGAAATAATATTGCAAAGTGCTTAGCAGTGTCTGACACCTAGTAAACAGCAAAATAAATAACCTATTACTATTTCACTATCCTGTGCAACAAAAAATTATATTAATAGTTTTTTTTTCCTAAAGGAGTTAAGTTCCACTGAATGATAGAAATGTTAACTAATTGAATCCCCAAAGCCTGAATATTCAGTTCCTAGTAATGCAGTTGAATTCTGGGAATAGAAATTCACAAGAGACTGAAATCGGCACAGAAATGAAGGACTGCCATACTCAGAAGATCTTTGAGGAAGATAGACAAGAAAAAGTAAAATAGCATGAAGACAGGGAGACAGTTCCAGAGGGTACTTAGATTTATAGAAAATGTCATTCACAATACTAAAAACTTTAATGAGAGGAACATGAAAAAAGGAAAGCAACACCAGTTTAGGTATGGTTTCAGTAAAGCATGAAAACACAAAACAAAATTATATGACTGCTGTAAAGTAATTGGTGTTCACCAATCATTTAGGAATTAAGAGTTAATCTTAAGAACTGAGAGGTTGGGGGCACCTGCGTGGCTCAGTTGGTTAAGCGCCGACTTCGGCTCAGGTCATGATCTCCTGGTTTGTGAGTTCGAGCCTCATGTTGGGCTCTGTGCTGACAGCTCAGAGCCTGGAGCCTGCTTCAGATTCTGTGTCTGCCTCTCTCTCTGACCCTTCCCCACTTGTGCTCTGTCTTTCTCTTTCTCACAAAAATAAAATAAACCTTAAAAAAATTAATAAAAATAAAAACTGAGAAGTTGGAAGAAATGGCCAGATTATCAGGAAATTTTTCTAGCCAAAAAGCAGGACCTGAGTTAATCCTCAAGGTCAGGTTAAAAATTGCCTAGAATATTGAGAGAGGGAAGAGGATGAGTATCCTTTCATTCTGTGGAGTCAACGGAATCATTGGATGTTTGCTTGTCTGTTTTGTTTTTAACCAAAGAGTGATGTTTCCCAAAGTTCATAGTAGAGCCATCTAGAAAGCTGTTGTAGTAGTTCAGGCGTGACTTGAAAAGACTCATTCGTGACTTGAGCAGAATGAAATCACCTCACGCCTGTTAGGAGGACCCTTATCAAAAAGACAAAAGATTACCAGTGCTGGTGAAAACCTGGAGAAAAGGGAATCCTTGTGCACTGTTGGGGGAAAGTAAATTGGTGCAGCCACTACAGAGAACAGTGTGGAGGTTCCTCCAAAAATAAAAATAAGACTACCCTATGATTCAGCAGCTCCATTTCTATTTATCCAAAGGAAGTGAAAACACTAACTTGAAAAGATATCTGCATCCCCCATATTCATAGTAGCATTATTTACAATAGCCAAGACATAGAAACATCCAAGTGTCCATTAACAGATAAATGGATAGAGAAAATATTTATGAAATATTACATAATTCTGCATAATAGAATGTTATCCAGCCTTTAAAAAGAAGGAAATTCTGCCATTTGCAACAGTGTGGAATAACCTGAAGGACATTACAGATGCCAGACATAGAAAGACAAATACTGCATGATCTCACTTATAGGTGGAAACTAAAGTAACTGAACTCAGAAACAGGGAGTAGAATGATGGTTGCCAGGGGATAGGACAATTAGGGAGGCAGAGTTTTCAGGTATATAGAATGAATAGGAATTAGAACACGATGACTTTAGTTAATAACACTATATTGTATACTTGAAATTCACTATAAAAAAAAGGTAGGTCTGAAGTGTTCTCATCACACAAAGAAAGAACTATGTGATGTTATGGATATGTTCATCAGCTTCATTATGGTAATCATTTCACAGTGTGTATGTATATCAAGATGTCATGTTGTACACCTTAAATATATACAATTTTCGTTGAATAAGATGTGTACAACAAAAAAATAATGGAACAGAAATGCCTGATGAAAATAACATTTTTGAGAGTATTAGAGTCAGTGAGTGATGGAGTGATGTCTTAGGGGTTTCTCAGCTGAACTTTGTGGGATCATGGTGACAGTATGATAGGCTAAAGTCCAGGTGGAGCGTCAAAACTAAGGGAAGGTTAACAAGAATCTGTCCCGAAGCTCAAAATACACCCATCTGACATCCTGAAACCACGAATGGCCGACTCAATGCCTATCTTTTGATAGTGTGGTTTCAATTTTCTGTGAGTCTCCAGGGAAAAAGGGATAAGGGGATAAAGCCAATTTTCCTCTTCTAAAAATCTTGTTTTTTTTATTTGTTTAGACTCAGACAGTGCTACCGCAAAATTAATGATTCCTTTAGCAAGTGCTCTTGTTTCATTTTTTCCCTAGGCCCTCCAGGCTGCTTCTCTGGAGAGTACACAAAGTTTCCACGGCGCTATTTTTGTAATCTAAAGCCTTGTGCTCTCAGGCCTGATGCTACAACTGTAATTTTAATTTATCAACCTGCCACTCAGGGAAATGCTGTAAAAACATTTGAAAGCTTAAACCCATTATTTATTTCTGCACCTGTCAATGCCACTCTTCTGTACATGTCAAAATCATTTAAACTGCACTGTGATGACAGGTACAGTATCACCAATAAATTGGGTCATCGGTCATGTATGTATATATCCTGACAGTGGTGTCTTGAATGCATGGGCTCCAGGACACATTTTTAAGGAGCAAGAATTCATTACTCTCCAATGATAAAATAGAGTAGAGTCATCAAAAAGAGTCTTCCTCATTCCTTACCATTTGAAAATGTCTTAGGAAGCAGAGAGACTCATGGTGACTGAAACGACTTTTATTTCTTCAGTGAAATGTTCTCCTCAGGGAAAAGAAAGTAATTGCAGATTATAGCAGGCAGGAGTATAGTGTTACTTAGAGGGAAAAAAATACATAGGATCATTAAATAGATTTATTTAAGTTCTGCTTATAAAGAAAGCAGTGGTGCAGGACTTTATAGCTGATGATATTTCAAAAGAGTGTTATCAGCACTTCCACTAGTGTCTAATTCATCCATATAATAAAGTGTCACATTAAGCCAAATGTCACAGTTCATATCAGTTTTACTTTGAGAATTGGTATCATTATATATCTCAGGTAACCTCGCCCCACCCTAGAATTTGGATGAGATATTTGATCATAATAAATTAAGGTATTTAAAAGTCAATCTGTCATTTGGTGTGTGTGTGAGAGAGAGACAGACAGACAGACAGACAGGAGAAACACCTGTTCAGTCATTAAATCCACTCAACCCAATAACAAATCTGATATCATAAAGGCTAGATGTCCATTTAAGATAAAAATGCTGTTAAAATTGTAACGTAAGTAATATTGGCTAAATAATCTTACTGTATCCTCTAAGCTCTTAGTCATAGTAATCCTCACCCTATAATTACATTAAAAAGGCAAGTCTAATGAGAAGTCCTTTAAAGTCTACAAAGGATTTATGATCACTTCATTTCATACAATTTTAAAGTAGCCAAACGAATTTGTAGACATCAAATACCCATACATAAGAAAATAAATAACTGAACTTGTCATACATAAAATCTTACTCATGAGAATAAGTAATCTTAAATGATATCATGGAATCAAATTTAAAACAATCAGAGCTTTGACAAGTATATTAACTTACACAATTACTACCATTTCCTTATTACCACCAGCACTGTCTTTGAGGAACATGAGTTTTTAAAGTGTCAGGCTACATTGGAAAGGGTAAGCAGATAGTTTGACCAATGAAAGATAAATTTATTGGATACAGATATGAATAAAATATAAATTATGGCTTGGATTACTTAGGTTTCATATTTAGAAACACTACATGAAGATAGTGCTATTGATTCAATTGGAAATAAGATCTTAGTTTCATATACTTTTTAAATCTGTCCTGAAAATACTCAGAAGAAATAAATATTCAAAATAAATGAAGTGTTGATTTCATTAAATTAAAGTCAACCCACATCCAAGGAAAGAAAGCTAATTAATTTTTCTTATTTTTAACTCCATAAAGGTACCTGAAATGAGCTTTCCAGTGGAATTATACTTGCTTACCTAAATAATTTCCTGGACCCCTTCCTCAAGGGTCCAAATTATTGATTAGCCTTTATTTCCTATTGTTCAATACATCTATACTGATTCTCATATAAAGAAAATAGATGTTGTAATTATTTTAATACTGGAAAACTAAGACACAGAGATGTGATGTAATCTCCATAAAGACACAAAGCACATTGGTAGCCATTTTAAAATGGAGTCCAGGCTGGGGCTTTTGCTTAAAGAGCGGTCAATTTCATGCACACTGGTGCTTCATTCTCTCTTCTGGGTTTCACGTTCATTTGAATCATCATGAACATCCACACAATAGCTTTAATTATTCAGGAAAATAATCATGTACATAAAGAGTTATTTATTCCTTCCAGAGGCAGTGTGAATCTCAGACTTGCATTCTGAAACTGCTGGCAAAAGTTTTAAAGCCTCGCTTCCCAATTAAATTCTGTTCATCCAGCCAAGAATGACTGATCTGTATTTCATCAATCTCAAAATGTGACCTTTTCAACACTTTTAATGACATTTTCAAAGTGCAGAATACTTCTGATTCAAAAGATTCCCTACTTAACTCTGCAGAACAAATCAGTTATCACAGTAAAATCGATAGCTGCCAAATATTAGCAAGAGCCAGGCATCGCTTACACTTTAGAAGCTAATCAGGGCAAAAAAAAATGTATTAAACAACTTTATTTTGGGATGCCAACTAAGGTAGATATTAAAATGAAAAATCAACCCCCAATGTTTCATGTCTTTAGAAACATTATTTCTCTGGTGAAATTTTCATTAGACCACATTCAGAACTTAACCATTAGAACCTGCAGGCCACATTCAACTTCAAAATAACATAACAGTGCCTCTGGTTTAATTCAACAGTAGACAACCCTGGACTATCGCTTCCTCTTAGCTTCAATGAAAAGCATAAAAAAGATGAAACACTTGATGAGATATTTCTCCCAGATCTCAGTTAAATTATCTTATCGTGCTAGTGGTATTTCAGTGAAGTGTATATTACAGTCCTATCGGATACTAAAAATCTTGAAAGCCTTTTAAAAAGTGAGGCTCCCTAAAGAAGTGATTTTAAAAATGTGTTCCTTAATCTTGGGCCTTTGATGACCAAAATGAATCTCAGTAGACCCCTGGCATGCTGAGCACTCCAGATTCCCATGTCAGACCACCGAGTCAGAGATTAGGGGGCTTCCCAATAAATCCAAACATTCATTCCTATGTGCTTCAGTTACCAATTGTTAGTTTGAAGTTCACAAGAAATAATTTGATAGCATTGCTGCCCTTTGTTCAATGAATAGCTGTCTAATTTCATTAAGTGCAAATTCATTATGTGAAGACCACTGTGAGTGTATGTGTGAAATACTATGTAATAACAATGTCAGACTCTGTTTTAAAACCAGACTACTAGACAGAAATAGTTTCCTATTAGTATGATTGAATATTGAGCTTTCTTCCATACTACAAAGATCGCAACACCAACTTATCATTGCTGGAAAATTTAGTAAGGTGAAACTTTACTTTTGACAATGACAGACGAAGGGTGGCCCCAAATTATTTAGACTTAAATGTCGAGTAGATTGAAAAACTTCTGCAATTTGCATTGTTTTTGAGAACATTGCTAACTGCTTAACATTTAAACCTTCAAACTACAAACCAAGAGTTAAAAACAAGAAGTGGATATTATGATGCCATTTCATTCTAATCAAATCCAGGATCTTTATCTTTATTTCTGAATATCAATTTAATTACATTTGGATGTGATTTAATTTATTCTGTACAAAATTCTTCTCAAATCATATTTCCAGGATCAAAGCAAGATAGTGGATTCAGTAAAACAGTGCCAATCCATGAACTGATTTTAACCAGTGTGACTAGTAAAATACAAAAAGGAAGAGAAAGCATTTAGAACATTTTATAGCATTTTTATCCTGCTTTGACATCTAAGTGTATGATTTTGTGTTTTATAAAATTATCAGTCTGTGATGGATGGGAAATTTTTAAAATAAAAAGCTGGTCCTTCACTACAGTAATTGAGAAGTTTTGGATAAGACTGTCTTTGCCTTTAAGGACCTTGTCATCTCATGAAGTGTATAAACACAAAGAAGCTTGTATCTATAATACAAGGCATTTCTTGGCAACTCTAATCTGCTATAGGAGAAAAAAATAAAAATAAGCATATCTTTGTGGTGTGAGGGATTACTTGATAATTCTTGAAACACAGGTTATAAACAAAAAGTCGTGATGGGACACAGGCAGGCTTAGTTTCTATCCTGGAGATAACTAGGAGTGCCATTTGGCTGCACCAAGGGTATCTTAGAAGAGACACTGAATGACATAACTGGCAAATTAACCAGTAACCACATCACGGGAGACTGAGAAGCCCTGTGCTCAACCTTTCTTCAGCTCCCCTCACCCCTTTTCCCCCTCTCCTGCCTCCTTTCCCCTCCTTCCTTCTCGCTATTCTTTTCTTTCCTCCTCGCTCTCCTCCTCTTCCTTTCCCTCTTTTTTCCTCTCTCTCCTCCCATTATCCTTCTCTCACCTCCTCACCCTTCTCTTCCTCCCCTCTTCTCCTCCCATCTGCTTCTCTTTCATTTTCTTCATGTAAAAAATGTATGCATTCAAAGAGGAGTTTATGTTCTCCTGTCTGGTCTTTGGTGACTCCCTTTGCTTTGCAAGATATTCTACCATGAGGAAGAAAATTAATATATGTGAAATGTTTGCTGAGTGCCAGAAATCACATTAATTCCTAACACTCCAACCCATGCTCTAGCTTCACAGTTGGGAGCAGGGGGTGGGGTGGGGAATCCTGCCACCATCTTAATGGCCTATGGAAAAATTAGGGCAACCTTAAAGTGCCATTATTTTTCAACATTAGACCTGGATGAGATTTCTCTTTAATTAAGACTTAGCAGTTTATCCTCTCTGAGAAAACTGGCCATCTCAGAAGATCTGGTAATACTGACATTTTACAATCCCAGTAAACCCTAGGATCCTGCCCCATCACACCGCAATGAGACACTCCAGTCAGCAAGTCCTGCATATGTATGCACACACACACACACACACACACACACACACACACATCCAACATCCAGCCAGGGTTTTGGTGCCATGCTCTGAATTATGATCTGAAGATCACCGGATATTTGAGAAAATACTCTAACGTGACAGGAAGAAAACCCCAGAGAAAATCAGAATTCCACAAAAGTAAAGGAAATATAAGGAGTATAAAATACAGGGAGTATAAGGAGTATAAACTAAACTAAAGTAAACAAACCAAAAAAATCTCAAAACAAAACAAAAATTTCCTAAAAATTAAAAACATAGCAGAAATGAAAAGTTCAATGAAAGTTTGGAATATAAACTTAAAAGATCACAAAGGCAAAGCGCTGGAAAATGGTAAAGATTTAAAAATGATTAGAGGCTTACTCTCAGAGAGCAATATCTAGTAGTAATTGTTTCACAATGAGAAAATAGGACATTATCAAATAATTAATGCAAGAAAATGTCCTAAAACTGAAACACAGGAGTTTTCAAAGGAAATATTTTTAACACAGAGAATGACAGATGATCCAGACTAAGGCAGTTTAATTACTATAGATGAGAAGACCTTAAACTTTCAAGTAGAGGAATAAAAGTCACATACAAAGACTCACAATCAAAATGACATCAAATTTCTCAACATTAGGAAATGACAGACAACGAAGTAACGCCCTCAAAATTCTGCAAGTGATATCCAACCCGAAGATCCAGACTGTCACTCCTACCAAACACTTTGTCAATCAAGCATAAAGAAAGATAAGGAAAAGATCCATTTGACTCTTGTATTTTTGTGGTAGTTCGGTTCTATAAAGTCACTCCAACCACTGTATCAGCAAATACTGAACCATTACTCCTAAGGGAAATAGAGGATTAGGTTCCCGTGAGCCTCTGGTCACAACATTTTCGTTAACCAATTAATACATAACCTTGCTTTGTGTGTGTTTCTGTTTAAAGATAGCTTATGTCCTACATATCATTGATTCATTAACATTGAACTCATGGCCAACCGCACTGTAATTCTTGCCTAAAGCAAGCTTGTTTGACACACATATTTTCTCCCTAGGGCACATCACAGCCTTTTGTGGTTAGGAACACTAAGCAGCACTTTGGCATACTATTTAGGAGCCATTGCAGACAGGAAAATCACCAATTAAAAGCACAAAAGTGCAAACAGTGTGGCATAAGTAGACCACAAAAGTACACTTATCCGCAGTGTCAGATCTGAACAAAGAAACTTTGTGTGCTGCCTCGGAACTCAAACTTTTTGCCACTCTGGGTATGTCTGTTAATGACCACAAAAGCACACAAGTATTGATCTGAGGGCTATAAGTAATCGTTGCAGATTCACAAATACAGAATCCGTGAATAATGAGAATCAACTGTATTTTCAGAAATCAAAGGATTAGCAGATCCTTTCTAAGAAATTTACTCATGCTCATTCCACCAGAATCATTGATGAACCAAAAAACAAAAACAAAAAACAAACAAAACCAAAAAAAAACATCTAACGCAAAAAAGAAAAAGGTCCCAGCGGCTGGTGAAGAAAAGTACCAAGATTGTAGCTTTGTAGCAGACCCAGAGGGGACCCGTCCGGGTTACGGCAGGACAATGGAGAACTCCAGGAAGGATAAAAAATGAGGCCATCACAAAGGCCAAGTAAACAATTTGTACAAGAAGGAAATGTAATCACATTTGCTCAACTGTAAATAATATTTACGTAGTCATAATAATGTAAACACTGAATATTGACTTAGAAAAGAACTAATGAGAAAAAAAAAGCCAGGCAGCTTATGAAAAAATTCCTCACTACAAGTAAGCCCAGCAATATTGTGAGGTCTCAAAGGGACCTCATGCCTCTGAGTAAGATTTAATTCTGTTCAAAATGAATATGTGGTTGAAATACACACACTTCTGGGTATAAGAGAAGTAAGTCCTGGCAACATAAGTGATTATAGTTAATTTTACTGTGTTGTATATTTGAAAGTTGTTAAGAGAGAAGATCTTAAAAGTTCTCAACACAAAGAAAAACAATTTTGTAATTATGTGTGGTGATGGATGTGAACTAAACTTATTTTGGTAATCATTTTGCAATATATCAAATCATTGTGCTGTACACCTAAAACTAATACAATGTTATACACCAATTTAATCTCAATTTAAAAATGAAAACAAAAGATTTAAGAACTGAAGAATATTAAAGAAAATGCCTGTTAATTTAGCTCAATAAGGCTCAGAATGAAAGTGCCTCTAAAGAATATTCATAGGTGGTAAGAAGAGACTAATCTAGAAAATATCAGATGATCTTTAACTGAACTCCAGATTCGATACAATGCCTCATAGGAAGAAGTAAATGGCACATTTGATACCCCACTTGGGGGGGGGGGGAGCCAATAAGTGATATTAGGGAAAAAGATGATAAATATTTCCTGAGTAAAATAGAGGAAAGTGGCAAAATGAGAACAAGGAAAAAGAAATGGATGTAAGTTCATAGAGTTTAATCTGGAAATAATAGATATTGTCACAGAAAATAATATTACAGAGGACGAAAGAGTAAGCAATGAAAGATAAAATATAATTATTGATTTTATAAATGAGGTTTTTACAATTTGAAATGTAAACAAAGCTATTGGTATCCATCCCCCCCCAAAAAAAAAGCTAACTTTAAGAGAAAAACTAAAGTTGGACTCAGTTTTCTCTGTGATGTTATACTAGGAAGTCAATAACAGATATTTTTGAGGGAAAAGATTGTAACAAGAATTCTGTCTTCAGCTATGTCATCTTTTATTTGTGAAGGTAACAGAAAGACATCAAGAGATAATATGTCTTACCATGCACCAAACCCAGACAGAATTTTATAAAGATAGCTACTAACTTTGCTTTGATTCTGGACACCAGCATCAGAAGGATCAACTTAATTTATAAATATATGTTTAACCACCATTTAGTCATGTTCTTTAACTGAAAACTTCATGAAGGGACAAAATGATTTGCCAAGAAAGACTAGGAAAAAAATGACAGAGGTGGGGAAGAACTGACAATGTTTCTAAAGTTTATCTAGAGCCGAGAATAGTATATATAAAAAAAAAAAAACTTGAAGAATAGTAATTATGAAGGAGATGCTCCCTTCTACAAATGTGTAATTTAGGGATAAAAACTGGCAATTCAGTGAAAGTAGAATACAGACTGCAACAATAAGCTATGTTTATAAATGATGGTACCCATGAGGGTAGTTATTGACAGAGTATAAACCAAGTCAATAAGGAATGGAAGAATCATTCAGTATTCCTTCTTGTTTGGGGCACATATGTATGTAGTTTTCTTTTGGACTGTTTTACTTAGAGTATATTGTAAGGAATGCCTCTGAACTTTATCAGATACCTCTTTAGCATCTACTGATGAAAATCATATTTTCCTCCTTTCATTTGTTTTTGTGCCATTATGCTGATAGATTTTCAGACTTGAGTCCGATATTAGTTTCCTCTCCCTAGTTTACTTTGGCTTATCATGTTGCTGTTTCTCCAGTAAGATTAAGACTGAATTCTCTTCTTTTTCATGTTTAGTCTGTAATAATGAACACGTTTAAGGTATATATTTTTCTGAGTGTAGTTTTTAGTGTGTCCCATAGGTTTTGGAAGAAACGTTCTTTTTATTTATTTCTAGATAATATGAAAGTTCAATTTTGATTTCTTTAATTCTGCATAAGTTTGACTGAGAAAAGTCAAAGAGACTGGAACTGGTGCTAAGCAGAAAATCTTGTTTCTGTCACCATGTTTCCAAAGACTTGTAGGTGAATAGTTAAATGTTACATTTTAACAAAGTAATTTGATTTAATAAAATCATGAAATTTCAACTTGGAAGATATCCCAGAACTATGTAATGCATCGATTCTCTTCTCGATTCTCTTCTCTACAAAATCCCTAACAAATGATTTTCAGGCTCTTCTTGAAGCACATGTATCTGTTACACTGTTATACTAGATCATACAGTGTTTTGTCATGGTATTTTTCTTTTTATGATTCTATTTTCTTGCCAAAACTACTAGACACTCAAGATATTCGGAACTCATTATTCTATTTCTTTGTTATATTTAGCAGTAACAATGTTCCTTATAATTACTACCCTTTAAGACTTATTTTGCCTTCTGGACCCACAATGAATAAATTCAATGCCTCTGTCACTAGACAACCTTTCAAATAATTAAATAGCTGCCTTCTTTCCCAAAGGTTTTCTTCTCTAGACCAAACATCCTTATTTAATTCAACCGTTTTCATACAGAGTCATTTTTTGAGACTTATTGCCATCCTAATTTCTTTCATTTGTATGCATTCCAGTTGGTTAATATCCTTATGAAACTTTATTGAAATATGCTAAACTATTTCCAGAGATGTCTAAAAAGTAAGAGTCCAGTGGAATTATTATCTAGTTTTTTAAATACACTACTCTTTAGTTAATGCCCACTAGTCTTCTTGTACAGATTATATTACAATCTGAGGGAGAGTATCCAAAGAAGGAAGAAATTTGAAGAGCCTCTCTCTCTGAGGCTGAGATTCACCCCCCATAAGAGATGGTGTGACTGCAGCCTACTGTATGACAGAGAAATCAGTTGGGGTGTTGGTGGCCTGGGATAATGGGTAGGCACCCTCCTGCTGGGGTGCCAGTGAGCATCACTGGCTCTCCCACATGCTGCCGACAGCAGTGCCAGATGAGCAAGGAGAAAAGCCTATGGCAACCTGGAAAAGAAGCTGCTTCCTCTTCTTTGCCTTGTGGTTTTCCTCCAGTGCCCTCTGACAAACCCTAACATAGTGCCAACGGACAAATGGGCGATGTTTATAGAATCTAGCTCCATTATCACAAAGCAAGAGCAAAAAAAAAAAAAAAAAGGTGGATCTAGAATAGATATCAATTTATTGGCAGAAAAGTCTCAGGATGCCTGGGTGGTTCAGTTGGTTAAGTGACCAACTCTCGATTTTAGCTCATGTCGTGATCTCACCATTCGTGGGTTCAAGCCCCATTGGGCTCTGTGCTGAGATTGCTGAGCCTGATTGGGATTCTCTCTCTCTCTCCCTCTCTGTCTGCCCCTCCCCAGCTTGTTCTCTCTCTCAAAAAGTAATTAAACATAAAAAAAAATTGTTGGTAGAAAAGGCTAACCCAACACAGCAATTGTTTTATTTTTTAATGTTTATTTATTTTTGAGAGAGTGAGAGAGAGAAAGCATGCACACGAGTGGGGGAGAGGCAGAGAGAGGGAGACAGTATCTGAAGCAGGCCGGGCACTGTCAGCACAGGGCCCAACGTGGGGCTTGAACTCACAAACTGTGAGATCATGACCTGAGCCGAAGTCGGATGATCAACAAACTGAGCCACCCAGGTGCCCCAACACAGCAATTGTAATGGTCTAAACATACTAATATTAATATTCAGGTGTTTGAAAATTTTAATATAGACATTTTTCCTACCAAAAGTAATAACAATACATATTATAGCAGAAATTGTCACAGACACATAACATACAATTCAAAATATTTCAAATGGATGAGTGCAAACACTCTGCCTTTTCAGAGCTCACAATCTGGTGCAATAAACTCATAGATGGTCACTTCTTATGTGATATGGTCAGATAGAAGTATGCATAAGGAGCTGTAAGAATGAAATCTGAACATTTATGGCTGAATTCAGTTAATACAAAGAGATAGATAATACTCTACAGGATTTTGACATGAATCCACCTGGAATATTTTACTCTGGAAACTTCCATGTCAAGAAATTAAGACAAATTAGATTAAGTTCAAAGAAGGAAGACAAGAATGATGAATGGAATAAAGAGATTGGTTTGTGAAGGGAAAGGCTAGCAGAAATAAATCTATATAGATTAGCTAAGTGACAGGAAAAGCAGAGAGCTGACAAGCAAGAATTAAGTGTCAATTCAAAAAGACTATAATCAAGGAATAGCACAATACATGGAATTCAGTGTAACCCCACAGACTTTATACTTGGGGAAGATGTGGGGCTTGAGTTTGGCCTTTAAGAATGGATAATATTCAACTGAAAGAAGATATGTTGACAGATGGAGAGTTTGAGCAAAAGCCTGTAATTGGAAACTGTTGAGCAACCAGTTGGGATAATACAGAAGACTGTGTCGAGACACGAGAATGTCTCCCTATGGCCATAGGGAATGTTTCTCTGCCACAAGAGTACGTGTTGAGAAATGCTGAATGGTTGAAAGAGTAGTTGAATGAATTATTAGAGAATATTGAAGAAGGATCCGTGTTTCGGAGAACACTGAATACTAAAGAGTCTGAACATTACCTTGTAGGCCACGGGGAATAATTGAAGACTTTTTGTTGTTGCTTTATTTTTGATATTTTGTTAAAAGGTTGCTTTCAAGTCACTAGCAGTGTATATCATGGGCAGAGATGTAGATATCCTTGGGACCAGAAATACCAGTTTGGAGGTCATTTCAGTGGTCCAGGCAAGACTATTTATCTGTAGGCCAGACCTTGTCAATAGCTAGATTCTTCATTCTCTTGCCTTCACGGTTATAGCTCTCTTACGAGGTATGTCATGCTGTTTGCAAAAAAGTAAATTTTCATTTCATTATAGCTTTATCAAGTAATTATTAATTAAAAAGAATCATTTTCTTTTCATTTATTCTAGACCAGAAGACAAAAGAAAAACTAAACACAATTTTGGAATTTCATGTGTAAGCAGAACCAGGCATAGAGAAAAGCAGCAAGCACACCCCATTCAGGAAGATACTTCCAAAATCCCAATCCCTGTGTTAACTCAGCCAAAACACAAAAAAATAATTCTTTTTCCCCTCCTTTTTCTCTCTTGTTCCCAGAATGCACTCTCTTCACCTGCTTTAATCAAAGTAATTATCCAGTAAGTGTGTGAAACAGGAGCTTGACTCCATTGTCTAAAAGACCAGAACTCATACCTGAGCTGGCTGGATTGTTTTAATCTTTTCAATTTCTTAGTTACTGCATCTTGCTAAGCTCCCAGGTCTGATCCCCAATTAAGGAACTCAATGAATGTGTCACAATTCTTTAGGTTCCCACTCACCTCCTCCCTCAATTCCAGAGTCCTTGGTAGTAAATCAAGTATTCTGTCATTGAAACTTAGACTAAGTAGCTTCTTTAACTGGTTTTGAATTTTTAATGTATGTGTGTGTGTCTATCCATTACACACATACACACACACACACACACACTCCAAAGTAAAATTAAATTTTTGTGTATTCCCTAAAAGAAAATAGGCAGATTTTTGGCCACATACATATTATCTTGACAAAGTTCATAAATCTGTTCAACTGTATATTCTCTGGCATTTGGAAACCTACACCAGATTTGATGACAAGTTAGAAATAGGATCCTATAGGTACCTCTGAGGATACTTATACCAACAATCTTAACCATGGAGAAGTATGCTCCGGAAATTCAGTCAGTTAGCCTACATCATGACTTCTGCATTGATGACTTCCACAGGTACTCCAAAGAAAAGTTGTGCTAATGACATAGAGTAATAAAAAACACACTGTTTTACAAACTTATTCCACGTTTTCCTACCACCAATTCTTGACCTTCTGGAATGGCCTCCTTTTGAACATTCACTTGTCAAATTCCTAACCTTTACAAAGACCAATTTAAATGCCATCTTTTTCTAAAGCCTTGCTTGATATCTGTGTCCCACCAACCACATCCTATTTCTTCTGTCTATAAGCTTCATAGAAGTTTTAATCTCTATTTTGGCATTTTTTTCAAATTCTGCTTAAATTATATTCATATGTATATTTGTCTAATCCCTTACACTTAGATTGACATTCCTTGAAGTTAGAAGCCATGTTCTGCAGATATTCTTATTCACAACTCCCAATATTGTGCCTGACTTAAAATACTCAGCAATTGATTATTCCATTTAATTTGGGAAGCCAGATATAGCAATTGAGAAGGTTCCAGTAGTAGTTACTATTGGCAGGATGTCTGTAATGAAACCATTAAAAAGCTCCCTCCTTGTGCTAGGAAGTTTATTCATTTTCTTCAGATTATATTTTAATGAAGTTCTGCAATGGAAAATAAAAAGAAATACTTTTGTGTATTAGTCTAGTCAGAGGAAGCTGGTTTTATGAATTTAAAGGGATTAGATAAAATTGATCTCATATATTGCAAATCCTAATGAGTTGTGATTTCTTCTTCTATAAATGAAAAAGTTTAAATTAAATTTCAGGGAAGCTATTTGGTGTCATTTAATCTTCAGTAATAAAATAAAGATTGTGAGTGTGCAACTCTAAACAATTACTAATTCCAGTTTCTCATTAAGTTTTGAGGGAATCTGAGCAGGTAGAACAAAGGTACACATTGAAAAGTAGGATAAAAGTCATAGAAGTGTACCAGATTTAAAAATTTTAAAATATGCACTATTTATTTGTGTGAAATATTCAAAACTGTTGTTTCACTTTTTTAAAAGTCAAGTACCTGCCCCTTGCCAGTGACCACGCCTTTAAACAACAGAAGCCTTGACATTTCCTTGACTTAGTTCCTTCTTAGAAACTGCCTAAAACATGTAATTTATGACCATTTTGTTTTCAGTGGACTAAGAACCAGATTGTCATACAAAGCTACTACAATGCAAGTTGCAAAATTTCTACCTTTAAAAACAAAAACAAACAAACAAAAAAACAGAAAAAAAAGGGAAAAGGAAGAGAAAAGAAAATTATCTCATGAACATAACCATTTATGAGGAAAGGAAAGACTATCTTTTTTTAACTTGAAAGACAAGTCTTTCCCGGCAATAAAATCCTAGAATACATAAAACACCTTAAAAACCTGAACATGACTTCTGGAAATGCCATTTTTTGACAACTAATTTCAAATAGAGTTTCACACAGAAAGAAAAGGAAGGGATTTTTAAGAGAGACAAAGCTGGGGAAGGGAAAAGAAAATATAAGGAGCTAGTGGCAGGAAAACTGGGGAAGCATAATTGTCACAAATCAGACTTGCCCTGTGGTTATCTCTTTTCACCTCTTTGCATCTCTTTTTCTTCCTTGGAAAGCCAGCTTGATTTTCCAGCCTATGACCTGAACCGACTACAGCCATGACATTTCTGCTAAAAGCCCAAACCATTAAGACAAAAACAGGCTTGTCATGCTTACCAAGACAGGTCTGTTTGTGCATTTCATTTCATTTTGAACTTTGACAGGTAAAATTGAGTTCCTGATGGCAGACGGTGGGACTTGGAGATCAAACAGTCAGGATACTCAGCTACCACTTGTTCTTGCAAATATGTCTTAGCAGTCAGGAATGAACAAAAAATAAGCAGATTGGACAAGATAATTTAAGCAGCAGCTAAGAAAAATAAAAATGATTTCTTTTTTCTCATGCATTTTTAAACTTCCAGAAGGCTGTTAAATTATTGAAGTATTTCCTAATGGTATGAGACACATGAGTGGAATCATCATTGTCATCCCCATTAATAGCATATTTATTAATTGGTCCATATGTCATAGTTGGCACTTGGGGAGTTTAAAAAGAGAGAGGAGACATATATAAAAATTAAGATGAATTTGTATATCTTTAAGTGTTCTCATCATCATGTTCATAAATCTTTAAAGTGCTCTCTTGAACATCTGAAGATAAATAGTTATATATGCTAAAGCATTACCATTATTAAGTTTATTAAGTTAACAAATATCTAATGCAACATGACACAATAAGAAAAATCACCAACTTCCGATTCAGATAAACCTGGGTTTAAATATCAGCTCTATGAAAAATGATTAAAAATTGTCACTAGAAACTGTGCTACTCCATCTTGCAGTTGCAGTTTGCAAAGATTAAATAGATTGTTCAATGTTGCTATGAGCTAATTCCCCCAAAATTCACCTGTTGAAACCCTAATCCACCGTTCCTCAAAATGTGACTATATTGGGAGGTAGTCTTTAAAGAAATGATAAAGTTAAAATGAGGTCATATTGGTGGACCTTAATCCAATATGACAGGTATTCTTATAAGAAGAAGAAATTAGGACTCAGACAACACAGACAGAGGGACGACCACATGCGGAGACAAGAAGGTAGCCATCTGTCAAGTAAAGAAAGTGGCCTCATGAGGCGCTTCGGTGGCTCAGATTAAGCTTCCGATTCTTGATCTCAGCTCAGGTCATGATGTCAAGATTCATGAATTGGGCTCTCCACTGGCAGTGTGGGGAGCATTCTTAGGATTCTCTCCTCCCTTTCTTTCTGCCCCTCCTACCCCGATCTCTCTCCTTTTCTCTCTGTCCCTCCCCAGTTCACACTCACTCTCTCTCTCTCTCTCTCTCTCTCTCTCTCTCAAAATACATAAACTTTAAAAAAAAAAGTGGTCTTGGGGTGCCTGGTGTCTCAGTCAGTTAAGTGTCCAACTTCAGCTCAGGTCATGATCTCCTGGTCCGTGAGTTTGAGCCCCGTGTCGGGCTCTGTGCTGATAGCTCAGAGCCTAGAGCCTGCTTCGGAGTCTGTCTCTCCCTGCTCTCCCCCACCCCCCACTTGTGCTCTGTCTCTCTGTCTCTCTCTTTCACAAATAAACAAATGTAAAAAAACATTTTTTTAAAGGGGACTCAGAAGAAATCAAACCTGTTAACACCTTGACCTTGAATTCCTAGCCCCCAGAATTGTGAGAAAATAAATTTTTGTTCTTTAAGCCTCCTAGTGTGTGGTGTTTTATTATGGCCACCCTAGCAAACTAGCACAAATGTCATACAAAGTCAGTGGCAAGCCGGGGCCCAGACTCAGAGCTTTCATAGTTTCAAACTCTGTCTCCTGTCAACATCTGACCAAACTATTTTGCTTTTACTCCTCTTCCCTGACCTCTACAATTCTACGATCCCCAAGACCGACCTCCATTTCCTCTGTCTCTATGCTCACTCCTGAAGATCTCACCTTTTTAATGGCCTTATTGCCATCAGCATGCTCATAACTCCTGGACTCACTTTCCCAGCAAGCCCTCTCTTTGGGGTTCAGCTCAGTAAGACTCATCAATCACCCATGAAAGTGTTTCTTGATTGAATCAGAAGCATCCAAATGCTATCTTGTCCAAAACTGAACTCAAGATTTTCCTCTAGAACCTCTTCCTCCCAATCTTTCCCAGGTTGAGAAAGGATAACAGAGTCTGCCCAGTTTCTGACACTGACTCAGTGAGAAATCCACTTGAGTCTGCCTCCAAAACGTGTCCTGAACCTGTTGACCCCTCTCCCTGTTTTCTGCTGCAGTGTTGCTGAGGACACTGTCTGTTCTTGTCTGAGTAATAACAGTAGCCCTGGACTGACCCTCTGGCTTCATTGAGTCCATCAGGGTTTTTCCTGACCTGTACCTTTTGTGCCTTCTGTTCCCTCTGTCCCTTTTCTCTCCTGGCTCTTCATAGGACCTTTCTCATCTTTCAAGCCTCCAGTTGTATGTCACCCCCTCAGAGAGGCCAGGCTTGATTCATCTCTTTAAATAGTTCTCCCCTTCTGTCTTTCTCTATCCCATTCATTTACTTCCGAGTATTTCCAATGTAAAATGGTTTTCTTCTAAGCTTTTTATCTGTCTCCACCACTGTCAAAGAAAAAAAATGCAACACACAAATTAGACAGGCACAGAAAGACTGTATTCAGGACTCTCTAGAGGACAGAGGTTGAACTCAGTTCTGCTGAAACACGATGCAGGGGAGTTTGTGAGATGCAGGGTGAGCTAGTGGCAATAGAAGGGAGATGGATCAATATCATAAAGTCATCTGTGTTTGCTAATTGGCGCTTACCAAAGTTAGGCTCCTACCTTGCTTCTCTTTTTTTAAATGTTTATTTTTTATTTTTGAGAGAGAGGGAGAGAAGCAGAGAGAGAGGGAGACACAGAATCTAAAACAGGCTCTAAAATCTGAGCTGTCAGCACAGAGCCCGATGCAGGGCTTGAACTCATGAACCGTGACATCATGACCTGAGCTGAAGTCGGAAGCTTAACTGACTGAGCCACGCAGGTGACCCGTTTGCTTCTAAACCTAAGTGCCAAGTACAGTTCCTGACACACATGTCCTTAATCAAATTTTGATAAATGAGCACATGAATGAATATGCTTTACTAGAATACTTGACCTGTGTTATCTAGGGTATTTACTATTCTCTATGAAATATGGCCTTTTGTAGCAACGTGGATGGAACTGGAGAGTGTGATGCTAAGTGAAATAAGTCATACAGAGAAAGACAGATGCCATATGTTTTCACTCCTATGTGAATCCTGAGAAACTTAACAGAAGACCATGAGGGAGGGAAGGAAACAAACAAGGTTAGAGAGGGAGGGAGCCAAACCATAAGAGACTCTTAAAAACGGAGAACAAACTGAGGGTTGATGGGGGATGGGAGGGAGGGGAGAGTGGGTGAGGGATACTGAGGAGGGCACCTGTTGGGATGAGCACTGGGTGTTGTATGTAAACCAATTTGACAATAAATTTCATATTAAAAAAAAAAAGATATATATATATATATATATTCTCTAGACCTCAGCGTCCTGTAAAACTGGAATAATACTCTACATCTTATAGATTGTTGTTAAGATTAAATAACATTATGTATGTTAAAATACAAAGAATAAGGCTTCAATAAGTAGAATGTTTTCTTCTCTAGATGCTGTGTTTCTAAACAAAATCTAGATAAGTCTCTTAAAATGATAATCTTTTTTTTCTGTGCTTTGGCTGTTGGGAACCTCATTTGTGTTATATAAACACAGTATATAAACACATTTGTGTTATATAAACACAAATGCTTTTATGCATATATTTGTATTCTACCAGCATATTCCTTTTTTCCCAGCTTTATTGAAATATAATTGACATATAATGTTGTGCAAGTTTAAGGTATACACAATGTGTTGATTGGATACACTTAATATATTGCAAAATGATTACCACCAAGCATTAGCCAACTTCTCCATCACATCACACAATTACTAGCTCCTTTTTTTTTTTTTGAGAGAGAGAGAGATAGGGTGCAAGTGACTGAGGGGCAGAGAGAGAGAGAGGGAGAAAGACTGAGAAGAAGGGCTCGCCCGAAGCAGGGCTCACGGATTTTTTTTTACCCAAAGTGGGGCTTAAGCTCATCTGAGGCGGGGATTGAGCTCACCTGATGTGGGACTTGAACTTACGAACCATGAAATCATAACGTGAACTGAAGTCAGATACTTAACGACGGAGCCACCCAGGCACCCAATTACTAGTTAGTTCTTATGTGTCCATCAACAGAAAAATGAATAAAGAAGGTGTAGTGTGTGTGTGTGTGTGTGTGTGTGTTCAACAATAAGAAAGAAGGAAATCCTGCCATTTAAAGACAACGTGGATGGGCCTTGAGGGCATTATGCAAAGTGACATAAATCAGGCATAGAAGGATAGTGTGTAATACTACTTACATGTGGAATCTGAAAAAGCCTAACTCATAGAAACAGAGTAGAATGGTGGTTACCAGAGACTGGGGGGTTGGGGGTGGGTAGAGGAAATGGAAAGATATTAATCAAAGAATACAAACTTCCAGTTACAAGATAAGTAAGTACTACAGATCTACCAAGATATTCTTAAAAATAAACATAAGAAAATATGATGGTTACTCATGACAAATGTGAGTCGAAGTACCATAACTTTAAACTTTGAGACTTCCAGACACGTGTTTGGATCCAGCGTCATCATATGCCTTGTTTCCACAGAAGCGAGTAAATTGCAGTGAAAGAGGCATATGCACTGCTGTATCAGAAAGGTTTTGAGGTGAACTTTACACGGTAGGGATTGGTGGTAGCCAATAGGTGGTCTTTAAAATCTCTTAACATCATAGTTGTGTCTACACCAGCAAAATCAGCAAAACAAACTGAAGCATAAAGCACTACTACCTTAACAATCTGTGACTGTCAGACGAAAGTGGCTATTTTTCTCTTTAGACAATAGTCTCCACGACCTCCTTGTTTTGCATAACAATGCAGCAGCATTGGCCTGACCATCGCCCTCCATCCAGACACTCACTGAGAGTACATCTGCACTTTGCGTTTCAGAACTTGAGTTCAAACTCACCATGTTCCATTAGACAGTGTTAGAGGCAGAACTAACTCTAATAGGCCTGGTATGCTATATCCAGCTTTTCCCCGCTATGCAGTGAGTGTAAAAAGATATAAACACCTTTATCTCTAAAACCAGGAATAACAAGTGCTTCTTAATACGTTCTTTCAATTTTCCTGATTAAAAAAAAATAGTTACAAAATAAAGGATTGTTAAATGGATCCATTGGGGAATATAAAATTACTTGCCTGTCTCATGGTGGCTCCTCAAAAAGTTAAACATAAAATTACTTTATGATCCAACAATTCCAGTCTAGTTACATATATCCCAAAGGGATGAAAGTAGGAACTCTAACAAATGCTTGCACAAAGTGTTCATACTACCCTATTCACAACAGCCAAGAGGTGGAAACCCCTCAAATGTCTATCAACAGATGAGTAAACAAAAAGTGATGTGTGTGTGTGTACACACAGTATTATATTATTCAGTGATAAAAAGGAATGAAATTCTTGTGCCTGGGCAGCTCAGTCAAGTGTCTGACTTTGGCTCAGGTCATGATCTCGCGGTTCATGAGTTCGAGTCTTGCATCGGACTCTCTGCTCTCAGCACCGAGCCCACTTCAGATCCTCTATCTCCCTCTCTCTTTGCCCCACTCCTGCTTGTGCTGTCTGTCTGTCTCTCTCAACATAAATAAATAAACTTAAAAAAAAAATGATTGAAATTCTCATGTGTGGTACAATAGGGATAAACCTTGAAAATAATATGCTAACTGAAAAAAACAGGCTAAGAAGGACAGATATTGTATGATTCCACTTATATGAGGTACTTGCAAATTCAGAGACAGAAAGTAGGATGAGATTACCAGAGGTTGAGGGGACTGGGCGATGGGGAGCGACAGAATGCTCAATGGGTACAGAATTTCTTTTGGGGATAATGAAAAATTCCTGGACATGGATTGTGTGATCTTTAAACAACATTGGGAATGTACTTAATGTCACTGAATTGTATACTTAAAATGGTCAGAATGGTAAATTTTGTTATGTATGTTTCATGCCAATAAAAATTTAATAAATAAATGTTAAAAATTATCATTCCCTTATAGTATAGATACTTCATTCATCATGAGTTTAAATTTCTTGCAGGTGGGGGAGGGTTGTACAGTGAGATGGAAAAATGCTTCAGACATGGATTCAGGAGCCTTCTCCAGTCTCAGCTCCGTCACTCACTAGCAAAAAGAATTTGAGCAAGTCACTTAGGTCCTTTGCACCTTAGCTTCTTCTAGTTACAGTATCCAACCGAGTTGTTCTGAGTACTAAAATTAAAGAAAATAATGCATATAAAGGGCTTTGTAAATTCCAACACTTATATAAATAGATTAGAGCAGTTTTATGATATATTCCTTTAAGAAACTTAATCTTTTCACTGAAATATACTTATTGCTACTTAAGTATTCTAAAATATTAAGGTATTGTTGGCAAGATTCAGCCAAGGTGAGTTTTTTTCTCTGTAGATTGAATCATAGGTTTTTAGAGTGAAAATAAAAGGGCACATGGGTGGCTTGTCAGTTTAGCGTTCTACTCTTGGTTTCAGCTCGGGCCATTATCTCATGGTCATGAGATTGAGCCCCAAGTCTAGCCTCACCTTGAACCCTGCATGGAACCCACATCGTTGTCATTGTGGAGGTCCCGTGGAGCCCCCATCAGGCTCAGAGCTGGGAATGGAGCCTGCTTACAATTCTCTCTCCCCCTCTCCCTCAGCCCTTCCCCTATGCATACTTGTCCTCTCTCAAAAAAAATAAGAAATTAAAATTTTTTTAAATAAAAATAGGATGAAAAATGCTAAATTTCTAAAAAACGACATTTCTACTTAGCATTCTTATAGTCAGTGAGTCATTAAGCCTTTCATTGTTTAGCCTCTTTTGTACATACCTTAGGAAGAAAATGATAACTATGTTGTATCTGGTCTGGAAAAAGGCCTTCATTCATATTTAATTACAAATATTAACAAATTTTGTTTTGCTACGTGCTCTCATCTTCCATCCCAAACCATGCATACCATTGTTAGTCTTTGTATTGCCAGACATACAATAATTTGACATGGCACTGTATCCAATTGGACATTGTCTTGTAAGACCCTTTGGAAACATAATTACATTGAGAACTAAGTATTTAAAAAGTAACAAATTTCTAGTAATAACCTCATAACTTTATGCCAGAATGAGTGTGGTTGAGCAAGTGTCAACTAATTTTTTGTTTCCCTCCTTAGTGGTTATGTCTTTGACTATGATTACTACAGAGAAGATTTCTACAATCGGTATGTAAATTTTTCATTCTTGTTTCCTCTTGGTTTAAATGATCTTTTAACTGTTTTGCACATTTCATTCCTAGATATTCTTGACTGATATTTGAAATAAAGAAAATTCTTTTAAGTCCCAAAAAGTATAATATAGGCAGATTTTCCTGTTTTCATTGTGCTTACTGAAGTCTAGTGCATCTTGGACTTTTAGGACTTCAGAGGTTCTTAAGCCTAAAATTCAGTTATTGAATATTTGAATAATATTCCAAAAAATTTAATTAACCAATACTGTTTTCCGGTTCTTTTGTTGACTTAGAATTCTTCAAGACTGAGAGTTTGGTAAACTCAGAAAATGACTCCAACCTTCCAAAATACATCTGCTTTCATCTGACACATTGCAATGCTGTATTGGTTAGATTCAATTAAATACCAGACAGTTCTTGCTCTGCATAGTAGTGTTGGACCATAAAGGAAACCATACCAAGTGATGTTAATAATCAGTGGAAAAAACAGAATTTTCCATGAGGTCTAAAAATGTAAAAACATTACAGACTCTCCTACTGTTGGTTATAAATAATAGGGAAACACAGTAAAATAGCTTTAAGTGCACTATAATTTAAAACAGTAAAAAATGAGAATTAACGTGTTTTACTTCTTTGTAAAAAAGACCTGTCAAAAGTAGTTTGAACCGTGCTTGCTTTCTCGTACAACTTACAGCATGGAACTAGCACACCTCTTGTGCCTTGGTGAGTTGTCATATTCTTTTCTCAGGCTGGACCAACGTCAGCAGTATATCAGTATTGTGAAGCATCTCTGAGAGTTCTTCAGTGTGTAGTTCTTTTGCGAGTGTCACTTCTTCTGGGGCATCCTCATCCCTTTTTACCACTTGACAACAATTTTCCTCATTTATGTCAATATGTTTGCTTTAATAAGGTTCCCAGGCTCGATATCTAGAGTCTCTCCAATAGAAGAGTGTCAGCAATCCTCACTCAGCTATTCCTCCTCGACTTCTCCATTACACCTAATTTTATTTCATTTCCAGTGCTATCCTTCCTCTGTTCTTGGCTGCACTTTCATCTTTGTTGACCAATTTCCTCTTTGGAGTGTCCGTTTTTGTCAAGTGCCACATGGGTTTGTCACGGGCAACAAGGAGATGATACAACTACACGGTTACTGTCTGTGTGTGAACTGAATAACAGATGCACCACAACCAGACGGACTTTGAATGAAGTGATGTAACTGATCACTGATCGTGATGCACATCTGTTATTTACAGCGATTTGTGGACTGAAAAACTAGCAGCAAAGTTCAGACTGTATGAAATTACTCACAGTTAGTATATTGTGGTAACTGAAATTTGATTTGTGCTATGTGGAGACTGGTGTTATTTAACTAAATATTGGTCATGGAAATTCAGAGATACACAGAGCAAGGGCCGACTGTACATAGGTCATTAGACCACACACACACACAAACGAGGTAAATATCTTTTAAGCTGTTAATTGTAAGTTCTAGTCAAACAAAATAACAAAAAATCCCAAGGTATAAAAATGCAAAATAGTTTTGCATTTAGAATAAGAGTTTGTAATGGACATTTTAAATAAGGAAGAAATTTCACCATCCCTTGGGAGCACCTTGTTCTTTTTGCTCTAGCCACATGGCTCCTTTTTCAGTTCCACAAGAACACCATGGACCCTCCCACCCCAACACCTTCCTCTGTGCTGCTCCTTCTCCTCATACCTCCCTCTGCCATCTAGTTAACCTGACTTCACCCCTCAGATCTCAGCATGAACACCACTCTCAGACTAAATTAGGTTCCTCTGTGGGCCTCTCTCAGCGCCCAGTATTGTTCCTTCACAGCACTTCTGGATTTTACTGTTGCGTTTCTTTGTGGTGACAGTATTTGATTTATGTCTGCCTCTCTTCCTGCATGAAGGCAGAAAAGATGCCCAGTTTTTCTTATTATTGTATCCTCAGGCACTATCATTAAGGCTCAAACATAGTGGATACCCAATTTGTATTAATTCATCTCCTTTGTTTAGAGAGACTTTGGTTTTCCCAAGATCATAGAGTAAATTCATGACAAAACTACAATCATAAACTATTCCTTTAGATTCAATAACTGACTGTGTGAATATGCAAAACAGAAGGAGAACAATTCAGAGTTAAATAAAAGGAGACAGCCTCACCTAAAGGGAAATAGGACCCACAATGCTACCTTCATAACCACTATGTTCAACTGCTGAGTTAAGCAAGTTATTTCACTAGTGATGCCTTTATGACAAAATATGAATCTTAAATGATAATTTTCTCAAAGGATCTTTATAATTTCTATAAAATATAGTATTTTATTTTAAATACTAAATAGTTTATAATAACTTGTCCTAAAAATGACCTGAAGGTCTGGCAGTATTAAAAAATCCCATTTACTATTAAGGAAAGATAACATTTCAATAGTCTGCATACCATTTGAAAATTTTAGTTTTTGACAATGCTAAAGACATCTTCTAATACAGCTTTTTTTTCAGGATGTAGAACAATGTCCTAATTGCTATGAATAAAGTTTTCAATTAACGTACATTGTGTTTTAATCTGTCAGTATAGAACTGTTTTAGAATTGTAATCTCTCGAATGTTTTCAGTCTTGTGGCATCCTTCTACATTTAAAGAATTTCTGCTTAGGGGCACCTGGGTGGCTCAGTCGGTTAAGCATCCTACTACAGTTCAGGTCATGATCTCGCAGTCCGTGGGTTCGAGCCCTACCTCGGGCTCTGTGCTAACATCTCAAATCCTGGAGCCTGCTTCAGATTCTGTGTCTCCCTCTCTCTGCGCCCCCCCCCACTCATGTTTTGTCTCTGTGTCTCTCAAAAATGAATAAATGTCAAAAAAAAATTTTTAAGAATTTCTGCTTAAAATGGCTCAATAAAAATCATTAGCTAGATGATAGATAAATAGATAGATAGATAGGTAGATAGATATAGAGATGATAGATAAATCTATCCTTACCTGCCACAGAGCAAGAGCCTTAATTAGCCAAATAGTTACAGAGCTTGAAGCTTTCAGATGGCTCTCCACTACACAAAAAAGTGAACCCTGAACAATTCCCAAAATAATTTGTTTGTCTTCTATAAAACCTGTTTGGCTTATAAGTGCTCAAAAGATAAGTATTGTTGTGTTGCTAACTGACTGTCTAAGCAATCTGTGCTCTTATTAGTTTATTTTCCATTTCTCACACTTGGCTAAGAAAGATATAAGCATTTGCCACTAGTGGATAGAGTCAGGAGTTCCCCGTGAAAATAGATTCTCATGAAAGGAAAACAGAATGGAGAGGCTGGACAATATAAATAGCTTACAAAGTGTTAACAATTTTATCCACAGTAATCTCTCATAAATTACACTCTGCTTGAATTTGTGGTTAATTTTTTTTTCTCTTTTTACTAGTGGTGCAAACTTGGGCAAGTTATTTAATACTACAAAATATGTTGTTTCATCCATGATGTGAGCAAGAAATTAATTTCTGCATCATAAGATTGTTCTGAGGATTAAATGAAGTAACATATGTATAATGATCAGCATTATGCTTGGTATATTTTTACTGCATAATCAATGTTAACTACTAATAATTGTTAACAGTAACCATTAACAATAATGATGAATGTATTTCTCTGACTGATATTCATGTAGCATCGTCCCTGTGAGAAATAAACTGGTAGGTCAATTGGTCCAAAACAGTCTATTGTGATGACTCCAGATTATTCTGTTTTATGGTTTTCCCTTTTCCTGCTCCCAGCGCATTCTGGTTGGAGCTAAACACCCTTACTTGCAGAGAGAGGACCCTCAGCTATTTCCTTTAACCCCAAGCGGCCTTGTTTTTGGTTCTGAAAACAGAAATCACTTAGTTACATGTAACAGGGATAATTGTATGTAAAAACTTTCTAACTAGGTATTAAGGAACTGAAAAAGCAAAAAGAAAACACTGTGGTGTAATGGAGTTAGCCACTACAGGAAGCAGCTACCAACTCCAAGTTTGGGAAAACAGAGGATGAGGTTGGGGATTATCAAAATTTAATGTGGAAAAGGGGAGTTACAGAGCAGAAACTCTGCTCAGCTGGTGCTGCTTTATCTGAACCCAGAGGGGGAACTTGGGGTTTGAAACCTAGACCTTCTTAAGGGAAGGTGAAGGGACTGTCCTGTATGTGTTGCAAAGTCACTTAAACTGGAATCATCTGAGTAGTGACTGAGTGGGCTAAGCCCAGCAAGGAGCCAGCTGGCCCCCACGGAAATGTAGTTGGCAGAGTCCCAACTCCAACTGTGGTTAAGGGTGGGTCTGAAGCTGAGAGATAATAGCTTAGTCTCTGACATACATCCACATCCTATTGTTATCCGTTTTCTGCCAGGTTTGGGGATTTTAATGTGACTGGGGATTTTCAACCCTTAGATAGTTTCAGCTTAGAAAACTGCTTTACGTAAAGCGCCATTGTATTGTCATTGTTCTGATACGTTGGCCCAGCAGTAACTTTTCTAAAGACTAAATGAGTGTCTGTTCATGGCTACGAGGATCATGAAGATTATCACTAAATAATAGACTTGAGTGATTATTCTAAACTTAAAAAAATTTTTTTAATGTTTATTTATTTTTGACAGAGAGAGAGACAGAGCATGAATGAGGTAGGGGCAGAGAGAGGGAGACACAGAATCCAAAGCAGTCTCCAGGCTCCAAGCTGTCAGCTAGCACAGAGCCCGACGCGGGGCTCGAACTCAGGGACCGTGAGATCATGACCTGAGCTGAAGTCAGACACTCAACCGACTGAGCCACCCAGGCGCCCCTAAACTTTTTTTATATTACACAAAGCATTGCTCAATAATTTACAATATTAGATGGCATTTTCTTCTAAAAGGTCAAGTCTGACTCTAAATGAAGGACATTACATGGTATTAAAACTAAAGATAAATATTTATGCCCTTCCAAGTTAAGTAAAAAGAGATACATACATTTAAAATTATATTGAATCCCCCCAAGGAATGTTTTCCATTTCTGAGATATTAGCAGTGTTAATCCAATCCTTTTTCAGTGGTATCAGGAACAACACTGAACCATTTATAACCTCCAGGATGAGTAAGTTTCTGTTAATAGAGGAAAAGAAATGCCTGAAGTGCTTTACCATATAAAAAACATGTACACATATTAAATGATGTGAAATAGGCATTGTTCAACTCTGGCACAATTTTGACCTTGTGTATCTTAACAGAAGAGAAGCTATTACAGTTGTCGTTAATGAAAAAACTCCATCTCAAGTTGCAGTCGTTGAGGTTATTGATTATAGAGCACAGTATATATTCTCAAATATTGGGAAAACATATTAGCAAGAGGCAATGTATGTTTCATCATGCAAGTTTAAATTACCATCCAATAGAATATTATACCACTTAAATATTTGGAGATAACAGCATGGTACACTTGACAAAGGGTATGATTCGGAGTAAGAAGGCATGAATTTCAGGCCTAGTTGTGCATGTGCTGACTGTTTAAACTTAGCCAAGTCACTTCATCACTTTTTTTCCAATTTTCTTCATGGACAAAATGTCCTAACAATAGCCACATTACAGAATTATAAGCATTAAATAAGAGCATCATTTTACTCACTTATAACCTCACAACTGCTGTTTGAATATATTAACATTTTCATTACCCAAAGCTGTATACAAAATATAGCAGATAGCAGAGTTGTGCAAAAGATAAAGATTATATTAATATAAGGCAAAAAAAATTGCAAAAAAGACCACTCAGGATTTCAACCACCTTGCTTTAAAATTTTTTTTTTAATGTTTATTTATTTTCAAGAGAGAGAGACAGAGCATGAGCAGGGGAGGGACAGAGAGGAAGATACAGAGTCTGAAACTGGCCCCAGGCTCTGAGCTGTCAGAGTAGAGCCCTATGGATTCGGGGCTCAAACTCACCAACTGTGAGATCATGACCTGAGCTGAAGTCAGGTGCTTAACTGACTGAGCCACCAGGTTCCCCATCAACCACCTTGCCTTTAAAATCATGTCCAAGATCCAGGGAGACAACTTCACTGACAATCTTAGAAAATTTCAATAACAGAAAAACAACAGAAGTTATTCATTTACTGGTCTCCAGTGGAGCGTGCCTTTGAAAATTCTCTGTGGATTCAGTTGTAACCAAAGGCTTACTTGAAGTCGGGTGGAAATTATAGACAGATTTTATGAATTTTGAGTAGTTCAAGCAGTATAGAAAATAGATATAAATATGAGCTATAAGAATCATTCACGTGGATTTCAAATATATTCCTTCTGAAAAATAAAGAGGCACCTTAATCTGATTTTGTAGACTATACAACTATCAGAACTTAAGCATGCTGAAGAGGAGGGTTTAAGGTTGAATCAAGACACAGAGGAAGATCTCTGATGCTCTGGTTACTGATTTTCACATATGCTAAAAAGCCCCAGTGAGGTCATGGCTCTGAGCTTGTTCTCAGGTTTTGACTCTAGGCAGCCTAGTTTTTGAGCCCTTAGTCCAGACCACATATTTTTGTTAGCATTAGCCACATTAACTTTTGATTCACAAGTAATTAAAATGAAACAACTCTTCTCATGAAGGAAATTTAGAAAAAAAAAAAACAGGTAATTACCAATTCTTGAAAACTATCTATCTAAATAACTTATCTAAAATTAAAATTTAGTGTTCAGTGACAAAATATTACGCAAATATTACATTTTTTTATATTTTAAAATCACATTAGTGAAAAATAAACATAAGTCAAAGTTTCTCAGGTAATTATTAGAATATGGTATGTCTACTTGAGAAAATGCACCACAGCAATTAAAATAAACATTAGGAAGACTACATACCAGGCTTGAGAAATGTTTTTAATATAAACCAAGGAGAATTAGCCAGAATACATGACCATGCATAGATTAGGTTCTCAACTATGTGAAAAATAAGGATACCTGTGGAAAATATTTAGAAAATGATAGTACTTTTAGAGTATGATGTTGGGAGTCATGTTTTTTTCATGTATTTTTTCAAGAATTCTGCTTTATTACTATTAAAGCTTAATACTAACAAGGTTTTTAATTAAAACAAACATTCAAAATCACATTCATTTTATATGTCACTATGCCTTTAAATTGCCTTTGTCCAAAACACAACTTTTATTTATTTATTTATTTATTTATTTATTTACATTTCTTTATTTTTGAGAGGCAGAGAGCATGAGTGGGAGAGGGGCAGAGAGAGAGTGAGACAGAGAATCTGAAGCAGGCTCCAAGCTGTCAGCTCAGAGCTGGGTGCGGGGCTCGAACCCATGAACTGTGAGATCATGACCTGAGCCAAAGTCAGATGCTCAACCCACTGAGCCACCCAGGTACCCCACACAGCTAATTTTTAATAGCTAATATCTATATCCTTCTTAGAAACAAGCTATGTTTATTTTTATTGGGTATATAAATATTAAGATTCTTTACCAGTTTTTATCTTTTACTGGGTAATAAAATTACATATCTCAGATACTATTAAAGCAAACAAAATGCAAAACAAGAAATGACCACATGAAAAGTAGATATGTTTATTAAATAAAGCAAACTAAATCCTCAAATTTCATTAATTGGTTGTTTTTATTAAAATCTGGTTACATTTATTTTATTAACTGCTCGAGAGTAGGTCTTTTAGGGTTCTTATTTTAAGGTAGACATGGAAGAAGGAAAAATTATGTGTTTGGCTTCATTATAAATAATTATCTATTTGACCAATAAATATTAGAGGGAAAACAGTATTCTATGCATATTAGGGAAACTGAAGAATGATTAAAGAAAAAGAGAGGGTAAATAATTCTAACAGTTGAAGGAACGAAACAAGTGAGAGGAAAAAGTTTTAAGCTTTTAACTGACCTTTGAAATTTAGATTCTATTTAATTCTCTTGCATTTGCGATCTTTGCTGTCAGTCTGTAATTCTTAGTGGACTATTTCCATGGTCTCGACAATATTTGCTAATCTAATACCTTGTAAAGGCAAAATTTCTTAGATTAGCTATAAACAGAATTCTGATGAGAAAGCCAATGAGTTACCTTTCACCTACTTCTGTCTGCATTTAGAAGAACCCCTGCATCCCATCTTGAATCCTAGAAAATCTGCCCCCACTTCCCATCCTTCTCTTATTATGTTTTTGTGCCTTCGGACAATATCCAGTCTTCTTTCCTTTTATTTCTGAAAAAGCAAGTGTAGCCAATGAAAATTAAGAAACTCCTCAGCTCCATTAAATTTTGTAAATTCAAAATTATACTGACATGTGAAGTGTCCATACCCTTCTTTAGCTTTTGTTGTTGTTGTTAAATTTGTTGTTGTTATATATCCCTTGTCAAACTTTAAGTTCTGATATTGCACATCTTCCCATCAGAATGGCAGAAAGAATTGGTAAAATTTTCCCTGCTTCTTGATGAGAAAGGAATTATTGCCCTTTGAAGCAACTCATCAAGGGTTAAGCTCTTATAGGAATTGACGGCAAAGGGCACCACGCATACTGAGTATGTTTCTGAGTATGTTTCTAAACACATACTGAGTATGTGACATACTAAAAGTATGTCACAAATACAATGAACAAATGCAGCTCTGTTTTCCCAACATGAGATTAGGCCTGGCCAACACTGGAGGCTTTGCAATCCTTGGTCAGGGGAAGCAATAGAAATAGTGATAATCATTTGTTTCACTTTCCTGTAAAATATTCTTGAATTACGTTGTAACTGGAGTAGTGGTGACTATGGTGGCTTTACTTGGCCTGCATTTTCATTATAGCGTTCTTCCATTGTTGCATAGTTTAGTTGTGCTTTAGAAATTTTCTTAACCCAATTTATAGATCAGCTTAATTAATGAACCAGCTAAATTGCACTTTCATGGCCAGGGGAGATGGTCCTTCCAAAACAGGCTGCCCCTCATCTGAAGCAGCAGCATCTACCCTGGAAGAGATGAGTCAATTGCCATATTTTTTCCCCTCGACAGTGTTGGGTGTTAGAGCTCCTAAAAAGTGCCTTCATATTTTGGTTCACTAGCTTAAGGTGCTCTGTGAATTCAACTTATAAATAAGTGATGTGGTCCTTGTTTTGTGATTGAAATGAGGGGCAGGCTTAGTTGACCCTTTTGATTTTCCAGCCCCCAGTGGTATGGATGATATTCATAACCCTTTTCAGCTTCATCCTGACGCTTCTCTTTGAAGTAAACTATAATGTGCTGACCTCCATGACCCATTCTTTGCTAGCAGTTCTTCGGTTCTAATGGACTTTGCTTATTCACAGAGGATGGCACCTCTCTTGAACTCTGTCTCATTCCATTTCTTTTCCTTTCCAGACATCTCTTAGTTTCTCCCCAGCATGCTTCCAAATAGTTTTTGAACACTTTAGCTGTCTAATGCGAGAGACATTCACAGGACTAAGTTCTGCTTCGAGTGTGGTTTATATACTACTTTTTTGCCCCCATAGTATCAGAGTTTTCAATGTTTCTGAGTGAATATTTGGACACCCGCCTATCTTAATTTTTGTTATATTTCATATATCATTTTCTAAAAAGGGATTCATCTGTATATGTAAATAAGATGTAATGTTATAAAATAACCTGTTGTAGAATTTTTTTCCTTCGTATTATAGAAATTCACTTCTGACTTCCATATTAGATTATTCTTACTGACTGTTTTAAAGCAGTTTTGAGAACATAATCCATATAGTGGTATCACAATAAAGTAATATCAATGATCATTCTAAGTTCATTCTAGTGGATAAATAGTAACGCATCTTGTTCACTGGTAAATTAATGACTAGTACATCCTCATGTTTTTCCCTGACTTTTTACACTTCTCAGATGTGCTAAGTATGTAAAAATTTGCTGTTTTTTGAGTATGCAGTATGAAGAATATGAAGTTTTTGAATCTATGCATTACATATGTATATAAATGAGTAAATACTCTCATACTTTTATTCCTTTCATTGTTTAGTGGAAATGCATTGATTGTGGTGAATATCATTTTTTCACTTTTTGGTAAAAGCTTCTAGGATTTTTATTGGTACTTTTTTTTGGTTAGAGAAATTTTCAACAGCTTACTATACAAATATCACTAGTCTCAATTTGCATGTCTAGCAACTGGTCAGAATAATAAAAAGATATCCCAATACATATTTCCACAAGGACTCTCTAGTCAACAAAATTTTGTCCTCTTGCTAGTGCCATTTTATTTAAACTCAGTCTCCTTGTTTGTACAGTCCGGGGAGTCTTTTGTTACATAAAAAGTCCTTAGAGACAGGTATGGCACCATGTTGATTTGTCTCTCACAGCTGTTCTCTTTAATCTAGAGTTACTTCAAAATGATTTTCCTGATGAGCTGTGTTATGATGGAACAATAATTTCCTTTGCTTTGTTCCTGATTCTGCATGATCTTTCCCTCTTTTCAAGCTACTGTGCTAATAAGTGTTGATCTGTAAGAGGAAGATGTCTATTCTAAGAAGGGTAAATCTGTTAAATGAAGCAAAGAAATACTCAGGGACAAAGTTTAGCATAGTTTCAACAAATTGCACGGTACCATTGGAGCAAAGTTCCTTGACCTGTCACACTTTAAAGATGAGTTCATATTGGAGGATCAGATTCTAATGTCTAGAATGCACAGACTATCAGCGTCCTATCTCTTTAGTGAAAAACGAAACTTCCAATAAACACCTGTGTGCGAACAACGGTAACAGAAACATTTACTGACACTTTTTACAAGGCCATTTTCTTAATCATTTCACACATTTGATAGAACACTTAGGCATAAACCAACTCTCAGCCATGCTTGTGTTTTTGTGAAGGTTATTTGATTACCATGGGCGTGTGCCCCCACCTCCCCGTGCAGTAATTCCACTGAAGCGTCCCAGAGTGGCCGTCACAGCGACTCGCAGGGGTAAAGGAGTCTTTTCCATGAAAGGGGGATCAAGATCTACCGTCAGTGGGTCATCTTCATCAGCCTCCAAATGTAAGTAACCTTCCTTATTTTACTTATGTTTCAAAAAGGGAGGGGCTGCTCATCATTTGCATGAATGCCTATATACAATAAATTAATAATCATGGAGTTTCTGCTGTGCACAGAGTATTAGGGAAATATATAATGGATGAGAAATGGACTCGGCTTTCCATCAGGCTACATTTCAGTAGGGGAGACAGACACAAGCATGAATAACAAAAACCCAGGACCAATTTGAAAAATTTTATCAGAGCAAATAACATGCTCTCGGCCCATCTGGTTTGTGACATATTACAGTCCTGAAATATAACATGTCGCTTTTAGGGAAGAAAAAAAAATTCAAACGAGAGTGCATATACTACCTTTCAGAGAAGTAGTATACAAAATTAGTGCATGCTTTGAATATTTGAGCACTGGGATAATAAAGATAGGCAAATGATATAATAGAGATGTTAAAAATATAACTTGCCATATTATTCTAAATCATTATGGTGTCTGAAAGCATATATTATGTCACAAAAAATAAAATAAGGTTTATGTAACTTCACATGAATTAGTGAAAAGTAGAGATACAAGCTTTCTGACTAAACACGCTGCTAAATTTTTATATAGAGGGATTCAGAAAAGCTCTAATTTGTTATTAGAATATTATTCAGAAGAAAAGATAAGAAAATTTCTTGCATTCTTTGGGGTTACTTTGTAGCAGAGAAGAGGCAGACAGTAAGCAAACAAATTAGAATATGAAATGTTACACAGATCACTGCTATGTCAAAGGATAAAGTAATATAAAGCAAAAGAGAAAGTTTCACAGGATGGTCTATGACTACCTCTCTGAAAAAAGCATTAGAACAGAGACCTGATGCAAGGAGGGAAGTAGGGGGTGAGCCTGAAGCTCTCAGAGACAGAGCATTGTGGGCAGAGGAATATCGGTGTTGAGACCTTAGGTTAACAGTCAAGGAACACCAGAGAAACCAATGTGGCTCAGCAGCGTGAGGGAGGGAAAATGTAGGCTGGAAATAAGAGAGAGGTAGAGAGAGGGAAAGTTCCAGAGTAGCGTGGCAGGCCATTGTGGTGACTTTGTAGTTGTTCTGCATCTCAACATCTTCGGACAAGTAAGGCAAATACTATTATCCCAATTTTAAATTGATGGGTAAACACAGAGAAGATCACGTAGCCAAGACTAGAACCCATGTCTCTTCATTTTCCTCCCCACATCCCATCTACTATAGAACATTGCTTTTACCGGGGCGCCTGGGTGACTTGGTCGGTTGGGCGTCCAACTTCGGCTCAGGTCATGATCTCACGGTCCGTGAGTTCGAGCCCCGCATCAGGCTCTGTGCTGACAGCTCAGAGTCTGGAGCCTGTTTCAGATTCTGTGTCTCCCTCTCTCTCTGCTCCTCCCCTGTTCATGCTCTGTCTCTCTCTGTCTCAAAAATAAATAATCATTAAAAAAAAAATTTAAAAAAAAAAGAACATTGCTTTTACCTTAGTACCATCACAAGTACTAAGAAAGAACATTGTTGAAATATTTTTTTACATGAGAATGTGCAAAAACATAGTTGCCAGAAGCACTAATGCTTCTGGTAAATGACTCAAGTGTGTTTTGCTCAGAATCTGACTTAGCTAATATAATCTAAATAACAAATTAAATTGATTTACAGTTCGCTATGTACTCATTTATCGATTTATCTATTCTGAGAATAAATATGAATACTCTTTTTGAGTCTTAGTAATAAAAGAAAAATTAGTTTCTGCAGCAATCTCTAAACAGTCTTATATGCTCTCATATTATTGTCAAAAGCAAAGAAAGTTCTTGAATTTGGTTCTTGCTGTAAAAAATTGAACTTTGAATTGCCTGCTAGCTTTATAGAAGACTTTTTTACTATGGTCATACTAATTTAATTTCAGACGAGATCGGGCGCGTCCAGGGTGGTATGGCCGTAGACTAATTTAATTTCAAATACACGTATCTTAAGCATCTGCAGTCACTGTTGCCTCGTAGTCACTTTTAAAACGGTGTTTATCAGTGGGGGCTTTATTGGCACTTTGATCATGGAAGTTCTACCCTGTATAAGAGTATTCTGAGCTTTGTTGAACTTTAGCAGTCTTGACCCCCAAACCCTAAATGCCAATAGTACTCCTCAGTCTTTGTAATGACTGTACATACAATTACATATTTCTAAATCTTCCCTGAGGAGATGCTACCACTAATGGTTTGGAACCACTAGCTGGTGGCCATTCTTGGGCAAGCACAACTAGGTGGGACTCAGCCACTTGATTGCTATGCACCTCACTGTTGCAGAGAAGAGGAGTTGTGTCCGAAAGTTGCTTGGAAGTAAGTATCTTAATATTGACATCGTTCCATTGTTTTTTGGCATTTTTATTTTTTGGTTTCTAGTTTTCTTGGATCATGGAGAGAGCATGGGGATTATAAAAATCTTTTTTTGAAGATCTTATAAGAGCTTCTTTTGGTTCCATAATAATCAGATGTTCTAAATGAAATGTAGGATATATTTTCTACTTTTCATATAGACCAGAGTGTGTGTTTTACCTTGTCGATCGTATTAACCAGTCCTCCCTAGACTTGCTCTTTTGTGGAAAATTATGTCAAATTCTGAGAGTGATTATTTAAATTCCTCTACCATGATAGTGACTTTATAAAGTTTTTTCTTTTCTTGAGGTTTGGTTTTATATCCCACGTTGCTTGGGTGGTTTTTATATAGTGTTTTACATTAGTAACAGGAAAAAGAATAATAGCTAACACTTTTTTGGTGGTTATAACAACTATTGTTCAATCACACATTAACACATATATTAATTTGCATATATTAATTCATTTTAAAATATTAATTTTACATATATTCATTCATTTCTTATAAGTGCCCTATAAATGAAGTATTATCATCATTCTCATTTTGTAGATGTGGAAAATGAAGCATAGAAAAGTTAAGTAATATCCCTAAAGCCACGGAGCCATTCAATAACAGAACCAAGAACTACAGCCAGGTTCTAGAGCATCTGGTTCCAGAGTATAATCTCTTGAGTCTGTGGCCTTTTCCGTACTGACTCTCTATAACCTCTTGGAGAATTATAACTGTTATATTTATATAATATCCCATTTACTATTTTTGAGCTTTTAATTCTGATTTGTCTGATGCTTTTATCCTTTACTGCTAAGGCTTTCTTTTGGTTCACATTTCCCCCATATATCCATTTATTTTATTTTATTTTATTTTATTTTGTTTTGTTTTATTTTATTTTATTTTATTTTACTTTATTTTATTTTATTTTTAATTATTTGAGAAAGAGAGTGCAAATGAATGGTGGAGAGGAGCAGAGAGACAGAGGGGAGGAAAGGCACACAGAGAGAGAGAGAAAGAGAGAATCACAAGCAGGCTCCCATCATGGAGCCCGATGTAGGGCTCGATCCCAGGAGCCTGAGATCACGACCTGAGCCAAAATCAAGAGTTGGACACTCAGCAGACTGAGCCACCCAGGTGCCCCTATATGTTGGTCTTTCTTTGTGTATTAGTTTCCTAGGGCAGCTGTTATAAATTATTATAAACTGCATGGTTTAAAACAACAGATATTTGGAGGCTGGAAATCTAAAATCAAGGTGTCAGCAGGGCTGTGCCCTGTCTCTGGAATTTCTAGAGGACAAATCGGTGCCATTCCTTGCTCTTAGTTTCTGGTACGCCGGCAGTCCTTGGCATTCTGTGATGAGCCACATCACTCAAATCTCTACCTTCACTGTATTTTGGTGTCCTCCTCTGCGTCTTTGTGTCTGTGTCTCTTCTCTTCATGTGAGGACACTAATCATATTGGATTAGGGCTTACCCTAAATGACTTCATCTTGGATACATCTGCAGAGATCTATTTCCAAATAACGTCACATTCACAGGTACTGCAACAAATCTTTGGGGAGAACATAGTTCAACCCATAACACTGTACTTTATTTTTGTATATTTCCTAAAACCAACATATCTCAATTTTGATTTTGAAAACAGTATGAAATTCTTTGTTAGGGAAATTTGATTCTTTTACATTGATTGGATTAATTAGTAGATTGGATTATATTCCTTCCATCCTTATTTCAAGTATATAATTTGTCATTTCCTCTTTTTTTACCTTTCCTTATGCTTGCTTAATGAATTTTCTTTTAATTCTTATCTCTTCCATCATAACGACCTTAATTTGGATGTTCTACCTGGCCTTTCAGTTTATTCATGGTTATATTAACATATTAAAAAGTTATAGATAAATCTGTACTCAGATATTAATCTCTTAAAGTCAAAATGTAGCTATACTACCTTCCATCCAAGCATGAACTTTTGAAAGCTTTTCCTTCCTCACTGACTCTACACTGACCACCTTACCTCTATACCGCTTGTCTCCAAAAAGCTCATGTTTTATACATAAACATTGGAGGTTGAGTTCCCAGCTTCTGTTACATATTTATATATCATACATCTTTTATTTTTCAAATATTCTTATTTGACAATTCCCAGGGTCTGTCATCATTATTACCCGTTAGGTACAATTTGGGTATTGTACCCAATGGACTCAATTTAAAATTTTATAAGATTAATTATTTGCATCTGTTCTCATTTAATTCTTAATTTTTAGGTTGCTTCTAAAATAATTTTCTTGGGGGCGCCTGAGTGGCTCAGTGGGTTAAATGTCCAACTTTGGCTCAGTTCATGATCTCACAGTGAGTGAGTTTGAGCCCTACACTGGGCTCCATGCTGACAGTAACAGCCTGCTTGGGACTCTCTCTCTCTTCCTCTCTCTTTGCCTCTCCTTTGCTCTCTCTCTCTCTCTCTCTCTCTCATAATAAATAAATACAGACTTTAAAAAAAATAAAATAATTTTCTCAGGTAAATTAATAACATAATTTCTGAACCTATACACATCCAAAAAAGTCTGTTTCCCTCACATATGTATATTTTGAGTTGATCTACAATTTTTGCATTATGCTTCCTTTCCTCCCTAACATCTGATGTACATTATTTCAACATTTTTAAAAATATTCCAACATCTTATCATTTCTGGTGATTAATCCATGGTAAATTGAAAATATCATAATTAGAAAATGCATTTCATACCTAACCTTCTGACCACCATAGCTTAACCTAGCTCACCTTAAATGTGCTCACAACACTTCCATTAGCCTACAGTTGAGCAAAATCATCTACCACAAGGCCTATTTGTAATAAAGTTGAGTATCTCGTGTAATGTATTGAATATTGTACTGAAAGTCAGAAACAGAATGGTTGAATGGGTTCAGAATGGTTGTAAGTGTATCAATTGTTTACCTTCCTGATCACATGGCCAACTGGGAGCTATGGCTTACAGCTGTTGTCTTTCATCAGGAGAGAGTATCCTATCACACCTCAGGAAAAAACCAAGAATCAGAATTCAAGAAACAATTTCTACTGAATATATATAGCTTTTGCACCTTCATAAAGTCAAAAAATCATAAATTGAACCATCATAAGTCAGGTGTTTCTGTTTAAGGGTGCCATGCATTTTTATCAACATTTTCTAACATTGTTTTTGCATCCACAGTATCCACCCGTTCTAGCTGTTTTCCTCTTCTCCTACAAAAAGCTGTGCTCTGTTAATTGTTTTCTTTCTTACAGAACTCCTCAACATCTGTGTACATGAAGCTGTTTTTGTCTCATGGGCAGTGAGGGGCTAAGAGAAAATAGAATTTGTTATAAAATTGACTAGTAGTTACCTTGGACTTCTCTTTTGATGCGTGAGAAGGCCTCTTTGTTCTCAGGTGTACATTGTGATAGGCTGTCTACACCCAACAATGCATCTCCCCTCAAGGAATGCCTCTGGAGTCAATGGGACTCTCAAACTCTCCAAGGATTAAATACCGTAAGGTGCCGCGTGTCATCTTCAGTTCGCTCTAGGAGAATTTACTGAAGCTCCTTTCTCCTCTCCCACCAACCCAGGGGTCAGTCAGTAACATTCTTCCCTGCCTTCTAGCAAAGGCAAGCGAGACCTTTTCCAAACACGTGTATACTTAGTACCTTCCCCCACCCCCACATGTACAAATGCTGTGTTCCTAAACCTCCACCTCCTTTCAGGAGACATGAGGCCTTAGGTATATATGGATGTTCCTCCAGTTTCCATATCAACCATAACTTATTAATCCTATTTTAGAATTTAATTTAATATTATTTCTTTGGGAGTTGAGTCACCCAAACATAGAATATACCCATGTTTCTACCTCTACTTAATATCCAAGTATTGAAAAATTTATTGACTTTTCTTCTTGCATTGGGATAAATAAATACTGAAAGGCAGTTTGTAGAAAAGCAAATCGCTAAAGTCAGCTACTTGGAAAAATAATCCAAACTAACTTCATGGTTTGTTACTAAACTACATGTAAGATAAGACTCTCTTCTTAAATCCAGTGATAGAACCATTGGTTTAATTTGTTCTTCTCTTCCTGGTTTCCTGTGACAGATGTGATCGTCTTCAGGGAAAACTAAGTGAAACTATACTTCTTAATATAAACCAGAGATGTTTTGAAATAAATTTAGTGTATTTTAATTTCTAGCATCATTTGGAACTGTGCATTCCAGAGTACCTTTGTTACTCTGGAAAGATGAGCACAAGTAACAAGTAGAAATATTAGATAAATTATGGGATGAAAATATTTTGTATAAAATATTTAACCGAAATTTACTGTGGACATATTAATTCTCAAGTTATGTTAATTTTAATAAAATTATTAGTATAGAAAAACAACAGACTGACAACAGGGAGCAAATATCTTATGTGTGTTTCATTTACTTCTTTACTTTTAGAGGCTTAATTCATAAAAACTAACTGTAGATTAGTGTTATTTTAGTAAAATATAAATCTAAACAATCTAATCTCTATATATAATCTATATATATATATAATCTATATATATAATCTATATATATAATATATATAATCTAATCTATATATATATATATAAAATAGAGATATAGATATAGATCTAATCTAATATATATATATATATATATATATATATATATAAAATCCACTAGCAAGCACAACTAAAATCACATTTGCACATTCTCTCTAAAAGCATATTGGCAGACTGTGTTTTATATATGTGTGTGTGTGTATAAATATTCATTAATTAATAGTACTTTTATAATTAGCCTGGTGCCTGGGAATAACAATGGTTTTCAAATTTAAATCACAAATGAAAAATTCGAATGAAGTGTAAAATATGCTATGTTAATATTGGCTTAAGTGAATGAATATTTACAGAGGTACATCTTGCTCTTTTATTAATAGCTGTTTCCCAGTATTTAATGACTTGGCGAGTACACAGAGGAAATTAATGTTATAGCTGGGACAACTTGTCTTTTCTTATTTCATAATTTTAATCTGATTAAACTCTGCTGTGGAGAAAAAAAACACATAAGGAAAAAATATATTAACACTGTAATGTGCCAAAGTTGAATATGGGTAAGTGTTTAAAATAGATTGCTCTTTCAAAAAATTAAATTACCGCTAGGTATTTGTCCCTTTGCAAATCAGCTTGCACTAAAACTCCACAATTATCCCCCCTTCTCCGCGGTTTCGCTTTCCACAGTTTCAGTTACCCATGGCCACCCAGGGTGCAGACACCGATGCTCTTCTTTCTGACGTTTCATCAGAAGGTCAATAGTAGCCTAACACCTACGTCATTCCCCTCACTTCTCTCACATGGGCATTTTATCATCTCACAAGAAGCATGAGTACAGTACAGTAAGATACTTTGAAAGAGAGAGAGAACATGTCCACCTAACTTTATTAGAGAACATCATTATAATTGTTCTATTTGTTATTAATCTCTCACTGTGCCTAATTTACAAATTAAGCTTTATCAATGGGTGTGAGTGAATAGGAAAGGACGTAGTATAACAGGGGTCAGTACTATCTGCCGTTTCAAGCCTCCACTGGGGGTCTTGGAGTGTATCCCCCAACTACTGCAATCAGTTTGTCCTGTCCCATGGAATAAGATAAAAAGATGATGTTGCTAACAAGCATTTTGCCAAAGAAGACATAAATACTTATGAGCTATAGCTGTAGTTTCTTAGTAGAAAAATGTGTGCCCTCTGGAAAAAAAAATATTAAATCAGTTTTAAAATAATTTAAATTCTAATGTCTGACAAGAAAAACCATAGTAAGTTTTGATGTCCTTGGGGTCCTCTCCATGTACTTTTGATGACAGAATGGTGATAGATTTAACACAAAAGCCCTGAAGGACCTAACAGGAAATTAAAGACAGTTCACTTAAATGTAAGAAATAGTTGTTGAGAAATTATCCCCAAGACTAAGGAAGTATTGTGTTGGGGGTTTTCTTCAAAAGCATGTTGTTTAAATATGGAGACAAAGCATCAACCAGAGACACAATTTTAATATCCAGCAAAATATCATTAACCATCCCCATCCGTCTATAATTTTGGCCAAAAGACCTATTATGCTTTTAGGTTTTAAGGAACGAAATTACTGTTGGCCAGAGGGTTTAGAGAAGGCTTAATGGAGCATATTGAGTTAAGTTTAGATGGATAAGTTGATTTGGAAAGATAGAGTTAGAGACACTCTTATTTTCCAGGACACAGTACCTAGGTGGAGAAGAGCAGAGGTTTTGCTGTCAAATTGCCTTGGGTGGAATCTTTATTAGACAACCTACTCACTTTTCACCTTGGGGAAATCTTTCAATCCCTATATGCCTCCGTTTTCTGTCTGGAAAATGGAAATAACAACACTATGCATCCACTAGGTTGTTGTGGGAATTAAGTTACTTATGCTTATAAAGTTCTTAGACATGTCTCGTCACATAGTCAATGTTCAATGAGGTTTATTATTATTATTACTACTACTACTATCATTATTATTATAACAGAGTATAATAGTTAAAAGTATGAGACATAAAGTTGCTATAACTGGAATCCAGCAGTGGCTCTGCCATTTACTAGCTGTGTGTTTTGGGGCAACATATTTTGTTTGTTGTACCTTAGTTTGGGAAGTACAAATGATAATCTTATTGCCCTCTCTGTAAAGGTTTTGTGAGGATTAAATGAGCCAACATACATGAAACTCTTAGAGAGTGTTTCATATTCTAAAAATCTTAATAATAAATTATAATAGCCATAATAATAGGAGTTATTATTAATTATTATTATTATCTAAAGCAAAAATTTATTGCTAGATATGTCAGTTAAGAAACTGAGGATATTGGGGCACCTGGATGACTCAGTTGGTTAAGTGTCTGACTCTTGATTTTGGCTCAGGGCATGATCTACTGGTTCGTGGGATCAAGTCCCATGCCGGGCTCCATGCTGACGGTGCAGAGCCTGCTTGGGATTCTCTCCCTCCCTCTTGCTCTCTGCTCCTCCTGGCTTGTCTGCTTGTGCTGTCTCTCACAAAATAAATAAATAAGCTAAAAAAAAAAAACAAAAACAAAAGAAACTGAAGATATAATAATTAAGCAAAACAAAAGATAAAGTTGGGTAACAGGACAATGGAAAACTGTGGACAACATTGAAGAGTTTGAATTTCATCCCAGGCTGAGGGAAAGACTCAGCAAAGTGATACCTGATCAACACAATAGTTTGAGAAATTTGTATGACGGTTATATTTGTCTGCTAGGGCTACCACAATAAAATACTATAGTCTGGAAGGCCTAAAGAGCAAAACTATTTTCTCACAGTTCTTGGGTCTAGAAGTTGGAGATCAAGGTGTCATGAGTGTTTCTTCAGAGGCTGTGGGGGAAGCTGCTACATCAGCCCTCTCTCCTTGGCTTGTAGGTGGCCATCTTTCTCTGGGTCTTTACATCATTTTTTGTGTGTGTGCAAGTCCCAATTTCCTTCTTGTAAGTACACTAGTCATATTGGAGTAAGGAATATTGGATCGAGTGACCTTGTTTTAACTTGATTACCTCTTTAAGGTCCCAGTCTATAAATATGGTCTCATTCTGAGGTACTGGGGGCTAGAACTTCAACATGTAAATTTTAGAGGGGACATAATTCAGCCCATAACATGAATGTAATATGCATATAAAACCTAAACAAAGTATGGAGATCTTGGCATATCCTTCGATGTTTTCTTATTTTAAGAGCCAAATTCTTGGATATTATTTAGTTAAGTAATTAATTTAGGAAAATGGGATTCAGGCCCATTTAGCTCATCTTGGTAAACGTAACTGAATTTCTCAGATGCACATGGGCTTCTGTCTGAACACAGACTAGCACTTTGTATAAACAGTAATAAATCCCTGCTAACATCACAACCCAATATTTAGATACAAAGCAGCCCAACCAAAATAATTATAGTGTATTTATAATAAATAAGTAAATATATTTGTGAGCATCTCCTCTGGGCTTTTTTACCAGGTCTTAATGTGGCTCATTAATATAACAACAAAAAAAGGCAAATAGCAAAACATTTGATTAAATCCTAATATCAATATAGATTGTGGGCATTTGAGATGGTTTTCTCAGGTCTTCTATACAAGTTATGTTTTTCTTTTTGCTCTACTGAAAGTTCCAGAAAGGGTCTAATCTTTCCATTGTGGGATTATAAAAGTTTGTGAGCATTAAATCCTATCAAAACTCTTAATAACATGTTTTACCTCTGCTGTTTCTTCTGCTGCTTTTTCCTAGATCAGGTGCTGACAAGCAGAGCCTTGACTATTCTTCATCCTCGACTAGTTTTCTTGGCTCTATGTGGTCCCCCAACCCATTAATTCCATGCCCAACTGCAGAATTATTCAAAATCAAATAGTTTGGGGATTCCTCACTCAAATCTCAAAATTGCTACCATTTACCTAATAAGAATGGAAAATCTTCAGTGACTTTTCAAGATATATCCGATCTGCTACTTCCATTTCCAATTTCCCCCCATGCTTCCCCTCACTTAAATGAACTCATTTAAATGTTTTAGACTTATATTCATATACCTCCACCTGAATGCCCTTTCCTTTATCTCAAGAAATCTGTTATCAATTGTGTTATCTATCTTATACGTAGATAATCATTATTAATAATTTTACCTGGCTCTCAAGGTCCAGCTCAGGTAAGACCACTCTTATGAAATAAGTTTGGACCCCTCTGTGCTACAAAGGCATCATCATAAAGCCAAACCAATTGTTCGTCTTCCTGTTACAGGACTTAAGCCTGTTGCTTCATGTTATGGTTATTTGTATATACATCTATTCTCTCCACTATAGATCACAAATTCATTCTTCAGGTTACTTTTGCATTGCACAGGGTATACTCTTACATAGGTGTGGAATATTTGTCACCAATATTATTTTTATCTTTCACATTTTATTTTTTTGTTTTCCATATATTGCATAGTTGACTATGAACTGCATCTTTAGAAATGCTACAACTCAGAGAAAATTAGTGATAGTTTTGAGTCAAGTAAAGCAAGGGGACAAATTCTGGCCTATATTCAGGGGTCTAAAGGAAACCAAGATGTTGATGCTCATTTTCAAGCTCTGTAATTTAAGACTTCCTACCTCCTTTACTTAGAAGACCATTTTTGCTCGCTGAAATCCAAATCATCCTTCCAGTCACAGTTCAGGGACCCATTCCTTCATGAATATTTTCACAGCCCTTTAGCCCCACAAAAACTAATTTTAGTTGTCTTTGCCCACATAGTTGACATAAGTTCAGTTCATCAGCACCTACTACATGACTACATAACTGCCAAACTAATATTCCATGAATGAAATAAACATGTTTTCAGGTTCTTACAATCTGGTGGGGGAGGCCAAAAAATAGGAGATAACTTCAATATCAACCAATAGGTACATTTCACTTATTCCTCCACTATTTTACATATTTCACGTTCATGTGTATTATTTTAACTTGCTGACACGTTTGCCTCCTCCACTAATTATAAATTCCATGAGGTTAAGGAGGCAGTTCATTATGATGAGCAGCTCGTGGCATGGAGAGGGGCGGGAAAGAATCAAACAAACAAAAATAAAGCATGGCCTTGGAGTCAGGCAGCCTACTCCAAACTTGATTCTGTTGCCTTTTTGTTAGGCAGATTTTTGAGTTTCTTCTGTTTTTGTTTTAGGAATGTGGAGATAGATATTTTTTAAATATATTTCTTTATTTTGAGAGAGAGAAAGAAAGCATGAGCAGGGGAAGGGCAGAGAGTGCGAAGAGAGAGAGAATCCCAAGCAGGCTCCACACTGTTAGCAAAGAGCCTAATGTGGGGCTCCAACTCACAATCATGATCTGAGCTGAAGTCAGACGCTTAACTGACTGAGCCACCTACATGCCCCACAAATAGATTTAAATTTTTTTTTAATTTTTTATTTGCATTCCAGTTAACATACAGTATAATATTCATTTCAGATATACAATATAGTGATTTGACACTTCCATACAACCCCCAGTGCTCATCGCAAGTGCACTCCTTAATCCTTATCATCTGTTTAACCCGTCCCCCTACCCACCTCTCCTCTGGCAACAGTCCGTTTGTTCTCTGTAGTTAAGAGTCTGTTTCATGGTTTGCCTCTCTTTCTCTCTCTCTTTTTTTCCCTTTGTTCTTTGTTTTGTTTCTTAATTTCCATAGATGACTAAAATATCATATGGTATATGTCTTCCTCTGACTGACTTATTTCACTGAGCATAATACTCTTTAGTCCCATCCATGTCATCACAAATAGCAGGATTTCATACTTTCTTATGGATGAGTAATATTCAATTATATATATGTATGTATACATATGTGTATATATATGTATATACATATATACACATACGGCATCTTCCTTATTTTTTAAAATTTTTTAATGTTTATTTATTTTTGAGAGATAGAGACAGACACAGTGTGAGCAGGCAAGGGGTAGAGAGAGGGAGACATAGAATCCAAAGCAGGCTCCAGGCTCTGAGCTGTCAGCACAGTGCCTGACACAGTGCTCAAACTCTCAAACCATGAGATCATGACCTGAGCTGAAGTCAGACACTTAATCGACTGAGCCATCTAGGCACCCCAACTTCATCCTTGTTTTTTATGCAGATCTAGGGTTCTGGGTTGGGTTCAGGCCAGTGTTAGGTTTAGGGTCAGGGTGAGGGAATGTGCCTGGCATCCTGCACTTCAGAGACCTCCCCAGGGTATTAAGTTTAGGGTTAAGTGTTAGGGTAAGCGTTAGGAATTAGACGTTATTGCTAGGCAGTCTTAAACATGTAACATCTCTAACATTCACTTGTGTAGCCCATAAAACAATTTTCATAATGCATATTTTGTATACTTATCATAAAGATGATGACACAAGTGCAGCTGGTAATGATGTGCTAGATACATGGGTGCACACAGCAGGTATTTGAAGAATAATTGAATTAAAAAACGCACTCATTTTCCATTTTATATTGTCTTTCTAAAAACATATAGAAAGAATTAGTATAGATGTATGTGGGCATAGGTATTATGACTCACATATATGCACAAATAGGTAATTCCTTTTTTCTAGGAAATTCCATTCATGGATGTGGTAATTGCCAAACTATAGTTACACATATAAATGGACAATTACACAAATTGCTTCGATTTATTGTAGCAAAATTTTTTAGAGTCTAACTTTTGAAAACTATTTACAAAGGTAGCAAATTTGCTTCTGCGTGTTCAACTAGCTTCAAATATATGAATAAGAAGAAAGGGACAAACAGAAACAGAAGTAGAAAAATTGAAGTCATGATGATAAAGATTTCTTAAATACACTTTATGGAAACAAGTGGTCTTCATTTTTTCTGGATTTGACTGAATTAAAATTAACACAGTTTCTTAGTGCATAGTGAGAGAAAGAACTAAAACTGACAATCGTATAGTTCCCATCAAATGAAGCTGCATGGCACAATAAAGAGTGTAGAATTCATGGTCAAAAGACCTAGGTTTGAGCCTGAATCCTGTTCAGATTATTACATTACACAAAGTCACTATATGACTTCGAGAATGTCATGTAAATTGTCAGGTTCTCAAATTCCTTTACTGATGAAGTAGTGTATGTAAACATGACTGATAAATTAAGTTCTATGCAAATTATAGTTATTCCCTTATTATTTATATTTAAGTAATTTATCAAAGGCTGGGGAAAGTAAATAAAAAGAGAAACAGGGGCGTCTGGGTGGCTCAGCTGGTTGAGCATCTGGCTTCAGGTCATGATCTCACAGTTGGTGAGTTCAAGCCCTGCATCTGGCTCAGTGCTGACAGCTCAGAGCCTGGAGGCCGCTTCAGATTCTGTGTCTCCCTCTCTCTTTGTTCCTCCCCCACTCATGCTTTGTCTCTCTCTCTCCTTCAAAAATAAATAAAAACATTTAAAAAATTTTTAAAAAATAGAGAAACAAATTAATGTGAATTATTGTTAATTATTGTCCACATGGTTGCAAACATTTTTAAATTTTCAAAATTGTTCCTAATAAACATGGTGTTGGTGAAGGAGGGTATATAATTATTTAGACTAGGGTTTCTAAGGCTTGACACTATTGACATTTCTGATCAGATAATTCTTTGGTGTGGTGTGGGGGGCTATTCTGTATGCTGTACAATGTTTAGCAGACCAGATGCCCACAAGATGCCTGCCACCTCTCTAAACTGTGACAATCAAAAATGTCTCCTGACATTGCAAAATGTCCCATGCAGGTCATTACCCTCTGTTAAGAGCCCTGATCTAGACAGTTAACTAAAGATTCTTTATTTGTCCCTGAATAGACTTGACCCACAGGTGACTAAAATAAATTGAAAATTTTTCACCACATAAATCAGAGTTGCACACATCTTTTTATATAAAAAGATGGTATCATCTCATATGCCTAATTTCCTTTTTGGATTATATCTCATCTCTCAGGAAAAGGCACAAACATTATCTTGTTGACTGTGTCAGAATGTAATAACATTTATCACCAAATCATTGAACTCTTTAGAGAGAGCAGGTCTGAAATGATTTAATGTGGCTTCTTTTTTTTTTTTTTTCCAAAGTAAAATACTATAGTGATGGTTTAGGAAAAATATTTAAGATTATCTGTATGATGTAACCTGATTCCTAGCTTCTCTAGTATTGTTCTTGCCTAAAAGCAAGCCAAAGTAATTTGTTCTAGGAACTTTATTTTTATTCACTTATCATTTTGCTGATCTTGAAGAATAATTCTAAATTCAAGTCCTATAATCACTCATAGAAAAATAAAGTATTGCCTCTGGACAACCAAACATTTTCTTATTATGACAGTATGTTTTCTTTTGTCTGTACTTTTACAGGGTTTTGTTGTAAAATTTATCTAAAGGAAAAGAGGAAAAGACATTTTTCCTTTGAAGATAATATTATTTTGCTTGTTTCAAGTTTTTTATTTCAATTCTAGTTAGTTAACATATAGTATAATATTAGTTTCAGGAGTGGAATTTAGTGATTCATCACTTACATACAATGCCCAGTGTTCATCACAAGTGCCCTCCTTAGTACCCATCACCCATTAGCCCATCCTCCCACCCATATTCCCTCCAGCAACCCTCGGTTTGCTCTCTATAGTTGAGTCTGTTTCATAGTTTGCCTCTGTCTCTATTTTTTTCTTCCTCCTATATTCATCCATTTTGTTTCTTAAATTCCACATATGAATGAAATCATATGGTATTTGTCTTTCTCTGACTGACATATTTCACTTAGCATAATACATTCTAGCTCCATCCACACCATTGCAAATGCAAGATTTCATTTTTTTGTTTTTTTTTTATGGCTAAGTAATATTCCATTCTGTATATATACAACATTTTGTTTATCCACTCATCAGCCAATGGACATTTGGGCTCTTTCCATAATTTGGCTATTGTTGATAATGCTGCTATAAACATTGGGGCACATATACCACTTCGAATCTGTATTTTTGTAGCCTTTGGGTAAATACCTAGCAGTTCAGTTCCTGGGTCATAGGGTAGTTCTGTTTTTAACTTTTTAGGCTGCCTTTGCTGTTCTGCTTCTAGTTCCTTTAGGTGTGCTGTTAGATTTTGTATTTGGGATTTTTCTTGTTTCTTGAGATAGGCCTGGATTGCAATGTATTTTCCTCTCAGGACTGCCTTCGCTGCGTCCCAAAGCGTTTGGATTGTTGTATTTTCATTTTCGTTTGTTTCCATATATTTTTTGATTTCTTCTCTAATTGCCTGGTTGACCCACTCATTCGTTAGTAGGGTGTTCTTTAACCTCCACGCTTTTGGAGGTTTTCCAGACTTTTTCCTGTGGTTGATTTCAAGCTTCATAGCATTGTGGTCTGAAAGTATGCATGGTATAATTTCAATTCTTGTAAACTTATGAAGGGCTGTTTTGTGACCCAGTATATGATCTATCTTGGAGAATGTTCCATGTGCACTCGAGAAGAAAGTATATTCTGTTGCTTTGGGATGCACAGTTCTAAATATATCTGTCAAGTCCATCTGATCCAATGTCTCATTCAGGGCCCTTGTTTCTTTATTGACCGTGTGTCTAGATGATCTATCCATTTCTGTAAGTGGGGTGTTAAAGTCCCCTGCAATTACCACATTCTTATCAATAAGGTTGCTTCTGTTTATGAGTAATTGTTTTATATACTTGGGGGCTCCGGTATTCGGCGCATAGACATTTATAATTGTTAGCTCTTCCTGATGGATAGACCCTGTAACTATTATATAATGTCCTTCTTCATCTCTTGTTACAGCCTTTAATTTAAAGTCTAGTTTGTCTGATATAAGTATGGCTACTCCAGCTTTCTTTTGGCTTCCAGTAGCATGATAAATAGTTCTCCATCCCCTCACTCTGAATCTAAAGGTGTCCTCAGGTCTAAAATGAGTCTCTTGTAGACAGCAAATAGATGGGTCTTGTTTTTTTATCCATTCTGATACCCTATGTCTTTTGGTTGGCGCATTTAATCCGTTTACATTCAGTGTTATTATAGAAAGATACGGGTTTAGAGTCATTGTGATGTCTGTATGTTTTATGCTTGTAGTGATGTCTCTGGTACTTTGTCTCACAGGGTCCCCCTTAGGATCTCTTGTAGGGCTGGTTTAGTGGTGACAAATTCCTTCAGTTTTTGTTTGTTTGGGAAGACCTTTATCTCTCCTTCTATTCTAAATGACAGACTTGCTGGATAAAGGATTCTCGGCTGCATATTTTTGCTGTCTAGCACCCTGAAAATCTCGTGCCAATTCTTTCTGGCCTGCCAAGTTTCAAAAGAGAGATCAGTCACGAGTCTTATAGGTCTCCCTTTATATGTGAGGGCACGTTTACCCCTTGCTGCTTTCAGAATTTTCTCTTTATCCTTGTATTTTGCCAGTTTCACCATGATATGTCGTGCAGAAGATCGATTCAAGTTACGTCTGAAGGGAGTTCTCTGTGCCTCTTGGATTTCAATGCCTTCTTCCTTCCCCAGTTCAGGGAAGTTCTCAGCTATTATTTCTTCAAGTACCCCTTCAGCACCTTTGCCTCTCTCTTCCTCCTCTGGAATACCAATTATGCGTATATTATTTCTTTTTAGTGTATCACTTAGTTCTCTAATTTTCCCCTCATACTCCTGGATTTTTTTATCTCTCTTTTTCTCAGCTTCCTCTTTTTCCATAACTTTATCTTCTAGTTCACCTATTCTCTCCTCTGCCTCTTCCATCCGAGCCGTGGTGGTTTGCATTTTGTTTTGCATTTCCTTTAAAGCGTTTTTCAGCTCCTCGTGACTGTTCCTTAGTCCCTTGATCTCTGTAGCAAGAGATTCTCTGCTGTCCTGTATACTGTTTTCCAGCCCAGCGATTAATTTTATGACTATTATTCTAAATTCACTTTCTGTTCTATTATTTAAATCCTTTTTGATCAGCTCATTAGCTGTTGTTATTTCCTGGAGATTCTTCTGAGGGGAATTCTTCCGCTTGGTCATTTTGGATAGTCCCTGGAGTGGTGAGGACCTGCAGGGCACTTCCCCTGTGCTGTGGTGTATAACTGGAGTTGGTGGGCGGGGCCGCAGTCAGTCCTGATGTCTGCCCCCAGCCCACCGCTGGGGCCACAGTCAGACTGGTGTGTGCCTTCTCTTCCCCTCTCCTAGGGGCTGGATTCACTGTGGGGTGGCGTGGCCCGTCTGGGCTACTTGCACACTGCCAGGCTTGTGATGCTGGGGATCTGGCGTATTAGCTGGGGTGGGAAGGCAAGGTGCACGGCGGGAGGGGGGGCAGGCTTAGCTCGCTTCTCCTTAGGTGATCCACTTCAGGAGGGGCCCTGTGGCAGCCGGAGGGAGTCAGATCCGCTGCCGGAGGTTTGGCTCCGCAGAAGCACAGAGTTGGGTGTTTGCGCGGAGCGAGCAATTTCCCTGGCCGGAACCGGTTCCCTTTGGGATTTTGGCTGGGGGATGGGCGGGGGAGATGGCGCTGGCGAGCGCCTTTGTTCCCCGCCAAACTGAGCTCTGTCGTCCGGGGGCTCCGCAGCTCACCCTCCCTTTGTCCTCCGGCCTTCCCGCTTTCCGAGCAGAGCTGTTAACTTATGACCTCCCAGACGCTAAGTCGCGCTTGCTGTGGGAACACAGTCCGTCAGGCCCCTCCGCTTTTGCCAGCCGGACTCGGGGGCTCTGCTTGGCTGGCGAGCCGCCCCTCCGCCCCGGCTCCCTCCCGCCAGTCCGTGGAGCGCGCACCGCCTCGCCGCCCTTCCTACCCTCTTCCGTGGGCCTCTCGTCGGCACTTGGGTCCGGTGACTCCGTTCTGCTAATCCTCTGGCGGTTTTCTGGGTTATTTAGGCAGGTGTAGGTGGAATCTAAGTGATCAGCAGGACGCGCGGTGAGCCCAGCGTCCTCCTACGCCGCCATCTTCCTCCTGCCCCTGTTTTTAACTTTTTGAGGAACCTCCATACTGTTTTCCAGAGTGGCTGCACCATGAATATAGTGATGGGGTTTTTGGAATAATGGTGGGGTTTGGAGATGATGGCCGAGAAAGAATTCTTGAGACATCTTTGGTGCAAAAGGTGATTTTATTAAAGCACAGGGACAGGACCCATGGGCAGAAAAAGCTGTTCGGGAACATGAAGAGACACTAATTCTATACTTGGGAGTTGGGGAATGTAAAATCAAGGGGAAGATTCCAAAAGGATTTTAACATACTAAAGAAGACTCACAGGATACTGGAGGCCTAGCTATTGTCAGGCTAAAGCAGTTTTTCCCTTTATCAAAGCATTAACATTAAGACAGTAGGGAGTTCCTGGAGAAACGTTTTACTCTGCCAGCCTCAAGTATTTGTTAATGGGCTGAAGGTTATAAGGAAATTTAATTTTATCTGCCATTTCCTTCTGCCTTTGTTTCCCACATCAGATAGCATTATTGATGTCTTCTAAAACACCTATTAGGTATATATTCTCAACTACTAGGGCAAACTCAGCCTATTTAATAAAATAAAATACTGTCTCTAACTGGTTACTCCCAAATTTATTTTTCTACCTTTGATCTGTCCCATAAACTCCATACTCATATACCCAACTGCCTCTTTATCACTTGTATTTGGATACTAAGAGGCATCTCACAATTAACAAGTCTAAAGCAAAACTTATGATATCCCCCTACAGCCTGAACCTCCCTAAGTCTTCCCCTATCCCCATAAATGGCAATTCCGTCCCTCCAGTTATTTAAGCCAAACATTTTGGAGTTCTCTCTGACTTTCCTCTTTCACCTACACTTTATCTCCAATCGATCCACAAATCCTTTCCCCTCAACTTTAGAATATATGCAGAATCTATTTACTTCTCACCACCCAACTGCTAGTTCCTTGGTCCAATCCAGTCTGCCATCTGTCCCTTGAATTATTTCCACAGTCTCCTTAGTGATCTCATTGCTTCTACCTTTGCCCCTTAAGTCTTTTCGCATCACATACTCAGAATGATGCTCATCAAATGTGGAATTTAAGAAACAAATTGTAGCAGTGAATCACACACAGAGAGTCGGGACACAGAGCCTTTTCTTTCCAGGAAGCAGCTTTATTCATGCCAGCAGGCTAAACAGGTCCAGCAGGCTAAGACCCAAAAGGCTGAGCCCCTAGCTCAGCAGGGAGTTGCCTTTTGTACAATTTTTGCTACTTTGTCTCCCATATATGGTAACATAAGTCTGATTCGGGGGTCTATGTTACAGAGTCTTGAGGAATGTCGTACATGCGCACATAGCCAGGTTGCCTTCCCTTGTCTTGAGGTTTTCCCCACATTCCTTAAGGAGGGGATCTACCACATTCCACCCTTTGATGCTCAGACCCCCTATTTTGGTTTAAAAAATTTTTTTTTCAACGTTTATTTATTTTTGGGACAGAGAGAGACAGAGCATGAACAGGGGAGGGGCAGAGAGAGAGGGAGACACAGAATCGGAAACAGGCCCCAGGCTCCGAGCCATCAGCCCAGAGCCTGATGCGGGGCTCGAACTCACGGACCGCGAGATCGTGACCTGGCTGAAGTCGGACGCTTAACCGACTGCGCCACCCAGGCGCCCCTCCCTATTTTGGTTTAAAGAACATCATCTTGGTTGAGAGTTTATATTTCCATAACATCATCACGTGTTGCCATTTTCCTTTTGACCATTACCTCAATGAGGATGGAGACAGACTGTATAACCAGGAGACCTAGGCAAGGTAGGATTAAGCAAGCTCCCAAAATTCAAGAGGATAATCCCCATGAGGGTTTTGAATCCCCTGAGAGTTGAAAATCATCCACCAAATAACTCCCTGGGGCCCCAACCTTTCCAGGTTTGGACTGGGACATGAGCAACCTTTCTCATTCGATCTGTCATCTCCTCTGTGACTTTTCCTTCATTTCCTGTCTGTGGGCAGCAGTTGCTCAGGTTAAACTTTCCATAAACACCTCCCTCAGAAGCAAGCAAGGAATCTAAGGCCAAGCCATTTTGATAGATATCATTGTGCATTTTGGTTTGCTGCTTTGCTAGTAAGTTAAGAACTCTGGTGGTTTCATTGGTAATTATTTCTACAACTGTTTGATTATGTGCCTTAGCATGTAAATGGGAGTGTGGTAGCCCCAGGACCCATCCTCTGCCCAGGTGGCAGGGCCGTAATATTGGATCATACACTCAGGAGGCCATTCATCATCTTTCCAGTTGCCAATTTGTAGGGCACACCATTTCCTTTGAATCTCCCAGTCCCAATACACTTGGACTCCCAAAAGTTCCCCTCTGACAAGTGGGAACAGGAAGTAAGATGGATGAATAGTTCTTATCAGACAAGACCCTGACCAGCCTGAGGGAAGTACTATATAGGCTGTCCTTCCACATATCCAGTATAGTCCACCTGGGGCCCACCATTCGATAGCCACGTGGACATTGTCCTAGGCCTCTCAGAGATGAGAGGAGTTAGACAAGGGGTGGGGATCTGGCTCAATGTGATCTGGGGACCCCCACCATTGGGTTTCCTTGGCAGATGAGTCTAAAATCTTTGGCCTAGGTACGTTAAGCTTCCAATGGAGATGGTGAACTTTCTTCCCCACCAGGGAAGGCAGTTTTTCCCAATAATTTAGGTTTTGAGGAGCCAAACCCCAGTAGTAGGACTGGGGTATTTTGTTTCATTACAAGGTTCACAGGGGTCTAATTCTCTAGCCTCCCATGGCCTTTGATCCCCCATGTTAGTTCCCCCACATACACAGCAAGAAGAGATCTTCAGAGTCTGAGCTATAGTCTCTGCTAGGGCTAGAAACAAGTTCCTTGCTGTGACTGAAATGGAAAGGGGGCTACTTCTTATTTCATAGAAGGAGTGGAAGACTTGATGGGACATGGTTGGATGGGGGGTAGTGACTCTCTTGAAATATAGCATAGTCCCTGTGTCTCTGCCTTGCCAACAGATCCAGATGCCAATTTGGGTGCCCCATTGCCATTTGGGTTAATGATGGTAAAATTAACAGGGTTACAGGCCTTAATTGACAACCTGATATAGCACTCCCCCTTTTGAAGGAGTGCTGTTGTTGTCTTCTTTTTTCCAAGTAGCCCATGAAACACAGCTCCAGCTGGGGCATAAAAACTCAGGTGTATAGGCACGTGAACTGTTTTCCTCACACATGTATTTGTCATTGAGTCAGTATTTCTTCTCCCAATCTAACCCTCCACATGGTATATATCAAGAGTCCTTGGGCCCTCTATGACAAGTGCCCACTTTTTTCATATGACAGATGCCTCTGGGCAATACCTACAACCACACATACATCAAACAGCATTGACATTGGTCATTTTGGGGTAGCAATTTGTGTCCAGCTGACCAAAGCCCCCCACTTGGTAGGATCAGACTTCTAACCAGTCTTCACTGGGGGTTTATTATGGGTCATAGCATGTGTATTGACTCTTCCATTGGCAGATAGAATAGGTGGTCTTATTGTGTCTGCAAGTCCCCAGGACTTTTCCTTGGCATGAGAAGTGGGCATGGTATAGTAAGATCCAAGTGACTTCCTGGCCTGATCTGGTTATGTGACCACATGGGTCACCTACTGAGGAATCGAGGTCTACAGAAGGGGACCAGATTAGAAGCAACCAATACCAACAAAGCATCCTATCCACAAAGGGAAGGTGAGTGCTAACAGAAATCTCTCACCACACTTCCAACCAGCCAGGGTGGCCTCTGCCAATCCTATGGTGAAAAGTAGAGCAAGAATCACAAGAACAGTAAGAAACAAAGCAGGACAGTGCATCATCATAAGGAAACAGATATAGAAAATAAGGACAGTGTGTTTGTTCCACCAGATCGTTGATTCCTCAGACTTCTGCTGTGTGTAGTCAGCTTCTGGAGTGACTAAAGCAGAGCTGCAGTCTCCCAGAGCCTCTGGAATTGCGGATTGCTTCTTCTGTATTGTCAGCTTGCATGGCATTGATGGATCAGGAATGCACTCCCAGTTTCAAAATGCCGACTTCACTCTGCTGTGGTGAATCCAGGGACCCACCTCAGCTACCTTTACTGCAGTAGGGGCGGACAAAATGACAGTGAGCAGGCCCCTCCAGAGGGGTTTTAGGAATTCGACATTCCACTCCTTCACCCATACAGCATCTCCTGGTTTAAAGCGGTGAGCGTCTCTGGTCAGACTCACAGCTAATCGCTCCCTAACCCAGTGGCGTAAGGTGGTTAGGGTAGAGTCAAGAGCCCGCATCTGTTCCCTTAGGGTTAGATTGTCTATTTCATTTAGATCCTCCTTTATGCCCTTGATAATGGGGGAGGGCAGCCATAAAGGATTTCATAAGGGCAGAATCCCGTCTGCTTTGGGGGGCTACACCTGATTCCTGACAAGGTGATTGGCAATGCCTGGTCCCAGTGTAGGTGGGTTTCCTGACATAGTTTACTTAATTGAAGCTTCAGGGTTCCATTCATTCGTTCCACCTTCCTGGAGCTCTGGGGTCAATATGCCATGTGTAACTTCCAGGTGATCTTTGGGATCTTTAACCCCTTTGCCACCAGCTGCACCAGCTCAGCCACAACTGCTGGCCTGTTATCTGATCCCATAGTGAGAGGGATCCCAAATCAAGGAATGATTTCTTTTATAAGAAGTTGGGCCACTTCATGTGCCTTTTCTATGCGAGTAGGAAGGTTTCCATCCAGCCTGAGAAAGTGCACACAAAAACCTACAGATATTTACAGCCTTGGACCTGGGGAAGCTCAGTGAAGTCCACCATGATATTTTCAAATGGGGTTCCCCCAACACTCTGCACCCTAGGGTAGGCCTTGGGTTCCTGATGTGGGTTATTCCAGGCACACATTTCATATTGCTAGCATACTACTCAGGCTATGCTGGAGAGTCGAAGGATGTAGAAATGTCGTCTCAACGCAGTCTCGAGAGCTGTCCCGGTAGTATGTGTTTCCTGATGGAACTTCTTGACAAAAGCTGGAGACAGGGCCTCAGGAATTGCTACTCAGCCATCTTCAAATTTCCCCCATCCACCTGGGAGGTAGCTTCCTTTTTCAGTCTTAAACCAAGTACTCTTATGTTCTGAGTAATTAGGGTCCCATTCTGCCAGTGGACTAGGGAACAGTGCAGCAGTTAAAGCCGCTGATTCTACTGTTCCTTTGGAGGCTGCTAGCTTTGCCTCTCTGTCTGCCTTAGGGTTTGCAGCCATGGGGTCTTCCCTTGATGCATGCATCAATGCATGACTGCCACTCTTTTAGGGGCCCACACAGCGTCTAAGAGTTCAAGGATTTCCTTACCATACTTTATGTCTTTTCCTCCTGAGGTTATTAGATCCTTCTCTTTACATAAAGCCCCGTGTACAGTGGAGGGTGGTGATGGCATACTTAGAGTCTGTGTATATATTAACACATATCCCTGCCACCCGTTGGAGGGCTGGGGTTAATGCGATGAGCTCTGCCTTCTGTGCCAAAGTCCCCCTTGGCAGGGGTTTGGCTGATATAATAGAATTCAGGGTCACCATGGAGTACCCTGTAAGATGTTCTCCCTCTTTCACAAAACTGCTACCATCAGTGAAACGCTCAGCATTGGACGCCCTTGAGGGGATGTCCCTCAAGTCTGGTCAGCTGGAGAACACCTCATCCATGACTTCAGTGCAGTCATGTTCTGGTTGACCTGGCCCCACAGGCAGTAGGGTTGCAGGGTTTAGCGTCTACACTACTTCTAGATGAATGCACAGGTTTTCACATAGCATCCCCTGATATCTCATCATCTGGGCGTTGGTTAGCCAGTATTGTCCCCTGTACTCCATTAATGTCAATACTGAATGTAGCTCTCAGACTGTCAACTCTTGTCCCATAGTTAACTTGTCATCCTCAGACACTAAGAGGGCCCTGTCGGCAAGTGCCCATAGGCAGGATAGCCAGCCTTGGGCAACAGAGTCAAGCTGCTTGAAGAGATATGCCACCGGGGGATGCCACGACCCCAACATCTGGGTTACAACTCCTATTGCGACTCCAGTATGTTCATGAACATACAAGAAGAAGGGCTTGGACATGTCTGGGAGCCCCAGACCAGGCATGTTGGTGAGGGCCCGTTTGATCTCTTCAAAGGCCCTTTGCTGTACTTGCTCCCATAACAGAGGTTCCCGCTCTCCCCTCTTTGTGGTCTCATAAAGGGGTTTTGCCAAGACTGAGAAGTTAGGTATTTAGATTCTACAGAAACCTGTGGCCCTGAGAAACTCCAGAACCTGATGTTGGGTCAACGTGACCAGGATTAAACAAACGGCTTGTTTTCTCTCTAGGCCGAGTTGGTGCTGCCCCTGGGAGAGGTGAAAGCCAAGGTACTTGACTTTCTTTTGACAGATTCGGGCCTTTTCCTTGAGACCTTATAGCCAGTGTCCCATGGGGGGGGGATAGTGGTGGTGGTAAGGAGCTGCCAAGTTCCTTCCATGTAATCCTCTTGAGACCTTCCAACCAGCAGGAAATCATCTACATACTGAAGCAGGATACAGCCATTTTGATCCACTGGGAAGGCTCTTAGGTCTGAGGCTACTGCCGTGCCAAAAATAATTGGGGAGTTTTTGAACCCCTGAGGCAATCTGGTCCAAGTCACCTGGCCCTTGTCACCATTTTCAGGATTCTCCCACTGGAAGGTGAAGATAGGTTGACTCTGGGAGGCCAGTAGGATGCAGAAGAAGGCATCCTTGAAGTCTAGTCATATGAAGAAGGCAGCTTCGGCAGGGATAAGACCCAAGAGAGTGTATGGGTTCAGGACAATCAGGTGCAGGGTGACAGCAGCCTGGCTTATTGCATACAGATCTTGGATTGGCCGATAGTCACTGGTGCCCAGCTTCTGGACTGGTAGGAGAGGCATGTTCCAAGATGACTGACAGGGTTGGAGGATCCCATATTTTAGAAGTCTCTCCAGGTGCTTCTGTATTCCCATGTGTGCCTTACAAAGGATGAAATATTATTTTTGGAAGATGGGCCCTGCCCCTGGCTTTAGTTCTACAATTACTGGAGGTATGTTCTGCACCAGTTCTGGTGAGTTGTCCTCACCCCACACCCCTAGTGCTCTGAAGGTAAGCTTAGGTCCCTGTTGTAGCTCCTCCATGAGGCTGTAGAGGCACCATTGTTCCCCTTGGGGAATCATGAGAGTCATAATCTTTGCTTCTGGCTTTTGTAGGGTCAAAGCAGCTTGTCTGTGGGAGTTGAAAGTTATCTGGGCCTTCAGCTTTCTCAACAGGTCCCAACCCATTAAAGCCACGGGGCAGTCAGGGAGGTACAGGAATTCATGGATGATTTCATGCCCACCTAACCTGCATCTCCAAGGAAGCAGGACGGGATGGCATGTCCAACGGCCCATGACCCCCACAATGGTGGCTTGTCTCTGTGAGAAGAGGCCCACGGGTTGGGTCACCTTGGGTGTTCCACCCCAGTATCTACCATGAAGTTGATGGGTTGGCCCCCCACATTCATTTGGACCATAGGCTCTTGGCAAGCTAACAAAATAGAGCCCACTCTGTCTTAGTCCTCCTCATAGTCCTCCATGGCAGTTAGCCCCACAAAATCATCTTTGGGGGCCCCATGAGGTTGTGATGCTGGTTGGTACTGGCCCTGGACAATATGGCCTCTTTCTTCCTGTTTGGGGCCCTGCTGAGAATTAGTCAGCTGCAGAGTGCATTAATTTTTCCTGTGGACCTCCTGACAACAGTGAGCACAGTGATTCCGTCCTAACTTTGATCCTGGGTGAGATGATCCTCCCTGCAATACCTTTTTGGCCCCAGCCCTGTCCCTGTGGGGCACCTTTCTGGGAGCTTTCCAACTGCTCCATCAAGGCAGCAGCTAACAAGTCTACCTTTTTCTGCATCTTCTGGCATTCTTCCCTCCACCCCACCTGGTCACGGTTGATAAACACCTTAGTTGCTACTTCCAGCAACTGACTGGCATTCATGCCAGCAAAACTCTCTAGCTTTTGCAGCTTGTGCCGGATGTCCCCTTGTGCCTGACCTATGAAAGCTGCATTGACTGTCTGCTGGTTGACAGGTGCCTCTGGATCAAAAGGGATGTAGAGATGAAATGCCCCATATAGTCTCTCATAGAACTGGCTCAGGCTCTCCTTGGATCCCTGGAACACTTTTTATGTTTTGCTCATATTCATGTCCTCTTCCCCCATTCCTTCATGCCATTTAGAAGGGCTTCTTGATGCCATCCAGTCTTTGTGAGCCCTCCATCTACACTTGAGTCATTTGGGTTCCATTTGGGTTCCTCCCCAGGCAGGTGAGCCCAAGCATAAGCTGAGTGTCTAGCATCGCAGCAGGGGCATTCTCCTCCAACCATTTTAGGGCTGCCTGGATAATTCGGCAATGCTCCTCCATGTCAAAGAGGGTCAGGAGGAGTTGGCAGCAGTCTGTCCAGGTAGGTTTATGGGTTTGAATTATGGACTGCTTTAGTTCAATCACAGCATGGGGCTTCTCCATATAGGAGGGAGTCTGGTGCTTCCAATTTAGGAGGTCTGTAGTGGTAAAGGATTGGTACAGAAAAACACGCTGGCCTTCTCAGATCTAGCCTTCCTGATAAATAGGTCCCCTAGTTCCCCTCAGTGGCATCTGTAGGGCATCTTGTTGCTGCAAGAAGGGACTGTCTCCACTGGCCTGATCTTCTAATTGCCTTCCAGGAGGGGTGTATGAGGTTAGGACCAGTGGTCTGGGCAAACCAGTCACATCTGGAGAGGCCAGTGGAGCTAGAGGTGGAGAGGCCTCAAGACTAGAGGCCGGCTCTGGTGGGGTTTTGGCCGCCAGGGCAGCTGGAGGCTCAGGTGGCAATGAGAGGTACAGTGGGGCATATGGCAGTGGGGTCCCCTCATAGTCTCTCCCAACAGTATGGTTTTTCAGGTTTTGGCCGGCATTTGGAGGAAGCCGTGACATGAGCCATCATAACTTTACAGTTCTCTTCAATACAGACTTTTAGCCAAGGTAGGTGGAATAGGACCAGGTCTTGCCAACAACCAATGTAAGGAAATTGGGTGGGGTGGCCTGGATCCCCCACAATGACTCTGAGCACTTAACTAGTTCTTTATCAAGTGAGCCCTCAGAGGGCCAGCCCACCCCAAATGATGGTCAATCAATTTCACAGAATTTCCGGAGCTTTCTAGGAATTAATTTCACACCCTAATCTCCTGAATATCCCTTTTTGAAATTCCTCAACATACACTCTAGGGGAGTCAGTTTACTCTGTTTTCCACCCATTTCCTCCCCCTAACAGGCAACTTTCATACACAAGAGAGGGAAAAGGGAGAAGGGAGGGACTAATTTGGAGAGGACACACACTCCCTTTGTCCATTTCCGGCTGCTCTCCTCTCAGAGATATTTCAGGCACTTGTTAGCATTAGTGGGTTCAGTATCAAGCCCTGACCCGGATCAGGGACCCCAGAGGAAGTGTGACGCTGCCCTAAGCCATATGAGGTCACCATGGAACCATGGATCGGGACTCAACACTAGCTTCATCCCATTGGTCAGGTCAAACTCTTTCGTCTGTCTCATTCACACACAGTCACACAGTGACTTCAACCCACTGCCCAGCTCCCAGCACCTTAGAGTTGTGGTTTCATTTCTTATGGAACTACTCAGGCAGCTCTGGGTGATGATCAGGCTCCCCTTCTGCCTCTTAGGGGCAGGTCTACCAAAACAAACCCAGATTCTTACCAGTCTGATGGGTGGTACTCCCTGATCTGGTTCCTGGGCCTCACCAGGTTCCTTTGTTCATCTGGGGACCTCGCCCCAGCATGCCAGGGGTGGCTAGTCTCCTACTGATTGAGCGGTCTGCTGGAGACAGGTGAGGTCACCTCTCCTGGTGACCCGAGATTCACACCCCAGCGACAAGGGAGGTGAAACACCATCCCCACCTCCCAGGTGAGCCCCCATGAAATGTAGCAGTGAGTCAAACACAGAGAGTCGAGACACCGATGCTTTTCTTTCCAGGAAGCAGCTTTATTCATGCCAGTACAGGCTCAGTGGGCTAAGACCCAAAAGGCTGAACCCAAAGCTCAGAAGAGGGTTGCCTTTTATACAATTTCTGTTCCTTTGTCTCCCGTATATGGTAACATACAGTCTGAACATATGGTCTATGTTACAGAGTCCTGAGGAAGGTCACACCTGCCCACATAGCCAGGTTGCTTTCCCTTGTCTTGAGGTTTTCACCACATTTCTTAGGGAGGGGCTGTACCACAAAATGAACAAAGAAAAAGAGAGACAAACAAAAACAAAACAAAACAAAAAATTCTTTTTTTTTTTAATGATCATGACCTGAGCCAAAGTCGGAAGCTCAACCAACTGAGCCACCCAGGCACCCCAAAACAAACAAAAAAAATTCTTAAATACAAAGAACACACTGATGGTCACCAGAGGGGAGGTGGATGGGGGGATGGGTGGAATAGATAAAGGGGACTAAGAGTACACTTGTCATGATGAGCATTGAGTACTGTATAAAATTCTTGAATCATTATATTGTACACCTGAAACTAATATAACAATGTATGTTACTTATATGCAAATTTAAAAAATTAACAATTTTAAATGTACTTACTCCCTAGCCAGGTCTTCCCTAACTTCTTGTATGCATCTTTTTTTAAAAAAAATTTTTTTTAACATTTATTTATTTTTGAGGCAGAGAGAGACAGAGCATAAACGAGGGAGGGGCAGAGAGAGAGGGAGACACAGAATTGGAAGTAGGCTCCAGGCTCTGAGCCATCAGCCCAGAGCCCGATGTGGGGCTCAAACTCACAGACCACGAGATCGTGGCCTGAGCTGAAGCCAGACGCTCAACCAACTGAGCCACCCAGGCGCCCCCTTGTATGCATCTTATATTCATAAACAAATAAAATGTATTTGTTTGTTGTCTTCTTCCACTGCTAGATGGAAGTTCCATCATTTCAAGGACTTCTGTCTCTTGTTTATGAATATATCCCCAGCTCTTGGGAGCGAACCAGACAATAACAGATCTTCATGAATATTGTTGAATAAATGTGTTCAACACTTGAGTCAAAAATGAGAGCAGTTCCTGTTTTTGTCAAGGAGAGAGATTTTTAATTTTTTTAATGTTTGTTTATTTTTTGGGGGGGCAGAGTATGAACAGGGGAGGGGTAGAGAGAGAAGGAGACATAGAATCCAAAGCAGATCAGGCTCTGATCTGTCAGCACAGAGCCCAACGTGGGGCTTGAACTCACAAACCACAAGATAATGACCTGAGCAGATGTCGGATGCTTAACCCACTGAGCCACCCAGGCACCCTGGCAAGAGAGATTTTTTTTAAAGAACAGATCATTTAAAGTGTCATCTGAAGAAAGAGGATGAGTTTATTAAAGAAGAGGATCAAGTTTGATAATGACTTTACTCTCTAGGAAACATTTGAGCTGAGGATTTAAAAATTAAATGGCATTTACCAGGTAGAGGAGATGAGAGTGTAGGGCAGACAAATAAAAACAACAAAAACATAGCTATAGATGTCTAAAAACACAAGATACATTCAAGAAACAATGAACAGTTGTGAGTAGAGCCTAAATTAATTAGAAAGGCAAGCCTAAATTAATTAGAAAGAGTCAAGGGAAGGTAATTTGGAGCTGATTGGGAAGTAAAGCAATTTTCTCAAATTCTCAAATCAATAAAGTTTAAATTGTAAAATTCATAACCTTTAGTAATTGGCTCTAATTTTCCCAAGCCCCTAACTTGTCTACATTGGGTTGCTTTTGCATAACAGTTATGTAACAGCAAGTTGATTAAAAGTATTCTGCATTATTCTTAATAAAAAATACTCCTGACTCTCACAATCTAATACTCTACCTAAAAATAAAGACACTATGGTCTCTACAATGTATCTTTGAAAATGAGGATTATGGATTTCGAAGAATTAAGGTGGAATTAGGGAAGAATGCAAAAGTGTGGTTGCCAAAGTTATGTGTGCTTATTCTTTTATCATAGTGCTTCTGATTAAGAAACAGTATGTTTCCACACTAATTTTCTTCTTGCACTTCTTGCAATCTCTCCATTAGACATTCAATTCCAATTTACTGTCTGGTACATACACAAAGCTTTAAATAAGATTTGTTGTTTAGGTTGAAATTGCATCCAGCGACCCTACCTACTTATACACATACCTACAAATTTTCTGGAATTTGCTAATTTCTTCCCATGTGTAAGACACTGGGTTAAATTCTTTTAAACATGCAAGGAGAAAAAGAGCGAAAGAAAGAGAAAAGGGAAAAAAAGAAATAGAGAAAGAGAAAAGAAGGAAATGAAGGAGGGAAGAAGGAAGGAAGGAAGGAAAGGAAGGAAGGAAGGAAGGAAGGAAGGAAGGAAGGAAGGAAGAAAAAGAAGGAATTGGATGCTTTCTCTCCATTCAAGACAGTTTGGTTGTTGAGAGCCTATGATGTGATAAACCCATTAATATGTCTTCTTCAAACAGCTGTCTAAAATTTCTTCTTTTTCAAATGTTGCCTTGTCAGAGATCAAAATAATTTCTTAATCTGCAGTCTGAATAATTTTTTTATGGTTCTGGTTAATGATGAAAAGACAAAGTTTTCAGTAGGTACTAACATAATTTACAATCTCTTCTGAAACCTGTTAATACATTTTCTAATTATGGAGAACAGACTTCAAAGCCCAGGACCTCATGGTATGCATCAGGAGCTTCATCAGTCAATAAGAGAAGAAGGAACTTATTAAAACACAGAAAATACTCAAAAGCATGACTCCTGAAATTCTTCAGTGTCTAATCAGGCCTTCACTCTCAAGAAGCTCACAATTTAATATGAAAAGTGTACATACTAAGTAAAAATCAATACACAGTATGTGTCTAGCGGTAATTATGAGATGCCACTAAATAAATTATAGACGAGAGATGCACCCTCCAGAGGATTACTCAAAGAAGAATCCACAGGAGAGGCAAGACTTAAATGAAGCCCTAAAAGGCATATAGGATTTTAATAGATATATTTGCAGGATACAGAGAGTCTTTGCTGTGATAAACATATAAATAATAATAATAGCAATAATAATAATAGTCATAGAAATAGTATCTTCTGCTACTACCATTTACTGGGCTTGATGATGTTCTGGGCATGGTGCTAAGTGCTTTATATGAATTACCTCATTAGGTTTTTATGACAAGCCTCTAAAGTAGAGAATGGAAATTCCAGATGTTGAACCTGAATCCTAGTGATTACGAGTGACTTCCCAAAGGGACATAGAGGTGAACTAGAGTCTATCTGGTCCCGTGCACTATTTGAGTAAGCACTAAGATTATCTGTTCAAGTGAAGAGTTTGCTTTGAGAGGAAATGGAATCTATAGCTGGAAATATACTTTGGAGCAGACCCTGAATACCAGTTTATAGTGTTTGTGCACATGTGTGTGGGTTTCTGGCCTTTTTCCTATAGAAATGGGGACACTGTAGAAGTGTTCCGTAGGAAAGGTTTATGACTTATAACTATCACTATGAAGGCACTATGCAGTAGACTGGGCAAATTGAAGGCAGAAGCCCAATTGAGAGTGTGCAGAAAATGAACAGGGGGAAAAAAGATGTGAAAAGAAATGAAAATGAACTGGAATACTTCTGAACTCATTTTTATTTTTTGGAAAAGTATCAGAAACCTAAGTTGCAGAGATTTGAAAATTTTTAAGTTTAGAAATCTATACTTGTGAAATATGCATCTATTTTGATGGAGTAGGGGATTAATGTAATCTGCGGTGCAGCAGAGAAATGGTTAACAGGAGCCCCATGCCCACCCCACCCCCCAAGAAAAAAAAGGCAGAGAAGAGTTTGAGAGGGAATCACATGAGCTATAGAGGTGGCTCATCTCAGGAACTCCATCCTGAAACCAACACATTAGCACAGAACCACACCCAATCTATAGATTGTGAATCCAACTGAAGAAAGGTAGAAACAGGACTATAATCAACTAGGCCAGGTAAGTGGCAGCCTTCTTCCAAGGATAGCACTGAAATGCAATAAGAAAACAGCCTTCCCAGTTGCTCAAGAAGCAGCCAAAACGATTCTGAAGCCTTGCTTTTCAAGGCCTTGAGGGTCCTTTGCTGCTAGCCATTCCAAGATTGAAGCCAGGCAACTTGCACAGGCTGGAAATGTTCAGCATTTCCTGGTAAAGACAGGAAAAAGCAAACAGAACCTGTCCAGATTACATCCTTATTACCTCTAAGCTTAAATACCATGGACTAATTAAACTCAAATTTTATAATGGACTGACTTTGATCTTAAAAGGGGTTCCTACAGTGCTAGACTTGAGTCTAGACTTAAAGCCAGCCTTGACTCCCTGGACACTGGTAAGTTCCTACTTGGTGAGCCTAGATTTCTAGTGGCTTGTAGTTTCTAAAAAATGGGGCATTGGTGGGGTTTTTGTTTATTTTTTAAGGAGATAAATAAATTAAAATTAGTCAACTGCATTTCTGAGCTGAGAAGTGGATCTACTTACTAAAACATCTATTCTATTAGTTTCCAGCCACAGTCCCATTTCTGCTGCATTGAAATCTAATGCTATAAAGATAAAATATTTTCTATTAAATTTGATAGGTTTAAGTAAAACTACATGACATGCTTCCATCAAAGGAAATAAAAATCATTCTTCAAAGTGGAATCAATTTGCAATTGTGACAGATGATGTTTTTCAAATTTAGCTGCAGTTCCACAATGGTACTTTGATGTCTCTGAAATAATTGACATAAGGAGCAATTCTCTATTTTAAACTGTGTTCTACTTTCAGTTTGGTTCTTTATAATAGGAACACTCCACAGGGTCCTGGATTCTTGCAGTTTTTATTTTGCAAACTACTTTACATCATAAATAAAAAGCTTCTTTTTATAAAAAATGTCTGATTTTATAATAGAAAATGTTCTCTCATTTTTATATTGGAAATAATCTGTTCTTCCTTTGAGCAATTAATGTATATTGGTGCATAAGTTATCATGTATATTATCTCATATATCTTAGTTGACAAATATCTCCATTCCAAGCAAGCATAGATTGCATTTAGTTTTTATTAATTATAATTTTTTCCTGGAGATGAAAGAATTAAACTAAACACTCAGTTTCTTCCAAAATTTCTCGGAAATATCCAAGCTGAGATCATCATAAACTTGAAAGCAAAAGTGACAGAGAAGAATAGGCTGAAATCAAGATCTGTGCCCCAGATCTTGAAGCATCTTTGCTGAGGCATGGCTACCTGAAAACCCACCTACTGAAAGTTCATAGGCAGATGTAGATGTTCTGTAGTGATAGCTTTGAAATCTTTAATACTCTGGTTCTTGTGGGTTCATGGCAAATTTTCCAATGGTTCTCAGAAAAAGGAGAAAATAAGAACAGTGCTGCAATGAATTTTTCATAAACATAAATATATTTATTGAAACGATTGTCCTTTACATGGGAGATTGTCCTTTTCTTAAGCCCTTTCTTTACAAAATAATTATTAGGTTGATAATAGGATGTTTGTTGTTGTTAACATCTTACTTGGTAAAATGAAAGGTTGCCAATCTTGTGTTAGTCCTACTTGTTTTTCTTTGTTTTTTTAAAATTTTTTCAATGTTTATTTTTTGAGAGAGAGACAGAGAGAGACAGAGCACGAGCAGGGGAGGGTCAGAGAGAGAGGAACACACAAAATCTGAAGCAGGCTCCAGGCTCTGAGCCGTCAGCACAGAGCCCGACGCAGAGCTTGAACTCTCTAACCGGAGATCATGACCTGAACTAAAGTGGACGCTTAACCGACTGAGCCCCCCAGAGCCCCCCACTTGTTTTTCTTTGAAACCATGCTAAATGCCAGTGGGAACTTTAGTGAATCTCCTTCCTTCCAGCTCCACGGCTTAAAAGGGGGCATGTACAACCCATTGCCTCACTTTAAAAAAAAAAAAAAAAGAGTAGGTGAAGTGGCAAGAGTTCTGTTAGAGTTCTCTAGCATCTAACATTTCTTTAGAGGATAAGTATTATATCCTGGTTTCAATTAAATACCAGGGAACTAGATTTAAAAATGTCATTGACCTCTCAAATATGTATTACAACATAGATCTCAAAGCAGTATTAACATACCTGTCATGATTTTATCATTCTTCAAGCTGAATCCATTTTACAGTGCAGATTAACTCTACTACTTGCCAAAACTGAGTTTAGTATCATTTAGTTATTTGATAAGCTGTTTCTGGGTTACTCTGTCCCTTTGCCTAACTATCAGTGAATAGATGAAATGCTAGTATATCAAATGCTCACGTCACTGAAAATCACTGTAATTCCCAATGTCATCTGGTACTGTAGGATCACTGGAAGTAACAAGAAACCAATGAGACTGAAAAGTATCCTATGTGATTTGACATAGTCTTGAGAAAACACGGGGTGTCTGTGACTTGTGTTTTCCATGAGTCGTGGTACATTTGACGTTCTATTGCTTTCTTTCCCTTTTCCCCTTTCCAGTGAAGTCAGATGAGTTACAGACAATCAAGAAAGAATTAACCCAGATCAAAACGAAAATTGACTCCTTGCTAGGGCGCCTGGAGAAAATTGAGAAGCAGCAGAAGGCGGAGGCAGGTAAGTGAAAAGGATCTGTGGCCACAGACACGTCGGAATTAAACCAGTGAAACACTGTCAATCACAGGGACAGCTCAGGGCCGGGGGGACACTGGCTGAGTTTAACAGTTTAATACAGATACGTGAATAAAGTCTTTGAGCCAAGAGTTGCAACAATGCAATCTAAGTTTTTACTGTTTGGAGAACATGAACCAATTTGTCTAAAATTCATATTTTTTAAAAAGAAAAAATATTTTGATAGTAATAATAATAATTATATCATAATTACAAGTAAATATCTCAATATCAAGCAACTTTAAGAAAATAAAATCAATTAATGGAATAACACTGTCAGACTAAAATAATATTCATATTTAAATAAACAAACCGCAGAAATATAACAGATTTCAATAACAGTGATCATAAAGCCCAGCTCCTGTGTTGCTACAACCCTGCAAAACTTCAGTACCCAGTTTCAGGATCCTCAAAATCAAGAGCATGTCCCTGACCACCCGCGGCCAAGTCATTTGATTATATCTTTTATAACTTAATGTTCCCCTCTCCTTTGAATTATCAGCCTTGACCCTATTTGTATTCTAATACAATTCTAATGCCCTTGTCATGTGGTTACAGATATTTTTTAAATCACAGAATATGAGAACTGGGATAAAGTTGGAGATGAGTGAGTGCACATCGTGTTCTGCAAGGCCTCACATGCCTCAGAGGCTCCCTGGAGATAAGATGAAGGTTAGAAGGAGGCCCGGGAGGTAGATGAATTCTTGCTTCCTCTAAATTCAGCCCTTGTTCTACCTGCATCTATTTTAAACATTGGGATTCAACATAAGGCTTCATATTCTAAAAGAGCTTCACTTTTTAAAAAATAAAAAATATAGTTTTGAAAACCATGGATCAAATCCAGCCTCCTCATTTCAGAGACAAAAATACAAAGATTCAGGGAGGTAAACTGATTTTTCCATAGTCACCTAACTAGTGAGTGATAGACCTAGGTCTCGAACCCAGGTCTCGTGAGTGAATCCAGTGCCCTTCCCATTTGTAGTTTCAATCTCAGGTTCCACTCAGGGCCTGGTCCCAGGATCTCACTGACGTGACGCTACCTGGATTACTCTTAATTGATGAGAACTGGTAGGGATCCCGGAGCCCCTGAGCTACAGCAAAGAGGAACCTGCCTATTCATTCACCGTACCACTGGGGTGACGACCAGAGCTTTTACCTCCTGCCAATGAGCCATATAGGACTCAAGAATGAAAAGAAGCCAGATGTGAGTTGGTGGTATAGCATAATGAATGAGAGATATAAACTCTGGTTCAGATTCTCACATGCCAGTGACTGAGCCTTCTCCTTTATAGAATGAAGATAATAATCCCCACCTCACTTTGTGAGAAACAAATAAAATATCACATGTAACTTATCTGGCACAGTAATTAGCACAGAGTAAAGGCTCAGTAATTAGAGCTGTTTGGCATTGGTACTAACACAAGCATATAACTGCAAAGAACATTTCCTGCTGTTTTCACGCAACCCATTTTTTTTAAAAACATGAGCCATATACCTAGCATGTGGCAGATTTTCATCAATGTGAATGTGAAAAAATAGATAATACAGAATTGTTTTTATCAAAAATTTCTATTACCAGCATATTTTCTACTATAAAAAGATATGGGCAAAAGATTTGAGTGAACATTTTTCTAAAGAAGACAAACAGATGGCCATCAGGTGCATGAAAAGATGCTCAGCATCACTAATCACCAGGGAAATGCAAACCGAGACCACAAAGTAATATTACATCACACTTGTTAGAATGACTAGTATCAAAAAGGCAAGAAACAACAAGTGCTGGTGAGGATGTGGAGAAAATGGAACCCTTGTGCACCATGCGTAGGATTGTAACTTTCCACTAGGGAAAACAGTATGGAGGGTCCTCAAAAGATAAAAAATAGAACTTCCATATTATCCAGTAATCACACTACTGAGCATTTATTTGAAAAAAAACAAAAAAAACAAAAAAACAAAAAAAAACACTGCCTACACTTCTTAATAGAGAAATTTAGATTTTAGGAAGTTTTTTTATATGCTGTCTATGGCAGTAATGTAAAGTGTTTCTGTGACTGAACTGTCCTGTGATGTTGCCTAAATCAATATTTCCCTTTGAGGAACTTTTGTGAAATTCGTTATTATGTAAAACAACCCTTACAGCAAAGGACTTTGATAACCAATTTGCACTTCAGTTTAAAGGATTATGGAGAACTCATTTAAATATAAATCACCTCAAAGAGAAAATGTGATCCTTATTCTATCATATTATACCTTCCAGTTTCCTGCAATGAATAATACCTTTCACTTATCTTCTTGGGAGATCATCTATAAATGTAACACCAAAATTCAAAGCTTGCATTTTCTTTTCATGAGAGGCTGTCACCTTATTTTTGTACGTGTTTAAACTTTCCCAGTCATGAGACATTTATTTTTAAAATGATAGGCTTAGTCTTTTGATATTTATGTCTTTCTTACTTTAACACGTTAGGAAGAAAATGGAATTATTTAATTTGTAATTTCATTCACTTAGCAATTGTCTCCTGAACAGCATTTGTATTTAATGGAGATAAGGTGATTACTTTCTATATTTTCTTTATGAAAAGAAAAGTCTTTCCTTGTAAGGAAAGACTCAAGATTAGATTATAGAAAGTGGCAAGAAATATGATAAAATTCTTAAAAAATACTCCATATCTCCTTACTAAATTTAAGGGAGCACTCATTTTAATGCTTACTCTGTTGCAAACTAATTATCTGCTGGCTAACTAACATTTACTCTTCATTATTACTCTTTCATACATCTCCCATTCCCAGTCTTGGTTATTTGATAATGAAAGTATCCAGCATAGGGGCGCCTGGGTGGCTCAGTCAGTTAAACATTCCACTTGGGCTCAGGGCATGATCTCACAGTTCATGGTTCAAGCCCCGCATTGGGCTCTGTGCTGACCGCTCAGAGCCTGGAGCCTGCTTCAGATTCTGTCTCCCTCACTCTCTACCCCTACCCCGCTCGTGCTTTGTCTCTCTCTCTCTCAAAGATAAAAAATAAATATTACCCAAAACTTTTGAAAAAAAAAAAAAAAAGAAAGTTTCCAGCATAAAATACTGACAGGAAATGGAAGATCATGAACCAAAGATGGGGAAAACCACGCAACATGGAGATTGTACAGTATTCGAGTCATAGTATCATTTTTTTTCTTCTTTGTAGTGAATTTCTAAGCTATGAGGAATAATTGTAATGAAGTATCATTACTTGATTTTGTATTCTATATACTGACTAATAGATATTTGTATGGCATCCTGTCTCTTTCTTTGAGATTGTAAGCTTACTGAGCACATGGTCCTGTCTTCTCTTCCTTTTCTAACTCTTTCCAACATGTAGTATGTACCAGGCACAACCTGGCAAGTCATTTAACTTCTCTAGGTCTCAACCCCTCAGATGTAAACTAGAGGAATGATTATGACCTCAAACATAAATCCCAACTTTTAAGCTACAAATAGTATGAATCCATAATGCATATGTTATTCTTTTCTATTGAATAATTCAATTAACATAACTTTGGAATGTAGTGACTATGTAGATTATTGAAAACAACAAATAACACATATCAATTTAACCTACAACTGTGCCTCATTCCTAGATGATTCTTTTATTTTATTTTATTTTTTTTTTTTTTAAATTTTTTTTTTTCAACGTCTATTTGTTTTTGGGACAGAGAGAGACAGAGCATGAACGGGGGAGGGGCAGAGAGAGAGGGAAACACAGAATCGGAAACAGGCTCCAGGCTCCGAGCCATCAGCCCAGAGCCCGACGCGGGGCTCGAACTCACGGACCGCGAGATCGTGACCTGGCTGAAGTCGGACGCCTAACCGACTGCGCCACCCAGGCGCCCCGAGAAGAATTTTTAAAAATAAATTAATATCCAAGGGGCTCCTGGGTGGCTCAGTCTGTTAAGCATCCCACTCTTGATCTCTACTCAGGTCATGATCTCACAGTTAGTGAGTTCAGTCCCCACGTCGGCTCCACACGAGTAGTGCAGAGCCCGATTGGGATTCTCTCTCTACTCTCTCTCTCTGCCCCTCCTCCTTCCCTCCCTTCCTCTCTCTCTCCAAATAAATAAATAAACATTTAAAAATAAATTAATTATTAATTAATTAATTGATATCCAAGAATTATAATATTACAAATAAATATAAAAATATATAACTGCTTTTGAAAAGTTAGTATCTTCCAATATTGCTATCAGTTTACACATGGCATACTCTTTTCAGTATGCTAGTATTTTTATTTAGCCAGTTCACACATTAATGTCATTTACTTGGACCCTAGTGATATTAGCGTCTCAGACTCCTACGGTCAGTTCTTCTTCTACTGCACCAAACCAAAAGGTCTTTTGCTCTCATTTGGTCTGGTTATCTGTTTTACGCCCCCTGAAACCAAGTTTAGTGTCCAACCCACTGTGAATGTAACAGCCAATTAAATATTTTAGAAGAGCTATAATTTTCTCACTCCCAACCTTTGAACGGAGAGTCAACATAATTGGCCCATAGATGTGCCACTTAGGTGCATTCAAACTTTTGTCGTGGCATCTTTGAGCCCTTCTTTTCCCTAGACAGATGTCAGTAATTTTTTCATCTGCTACCCGTGTAATTTGGTTTTGCATCTTGCACCATTGTCGTCTCTCTTGTCTGGTCATTGTATGGTTTGCCAACCCCAGATTGAGGTACTCAGAATGGAAAATGTTGCTCCAGTTATGATGTGACTGCTGCCACCTGTAACGTGACTGCTATTTCTATTCTGAATACCTTACTGCTAGCATTTACACACTGGATTAAACCAGTGATGTCTCTGGTCACAGATATTGAATTAAATACATGAATGGAGCTCTGTTCTCTCCTAAAACTGCATTAAAATGGTAGGATTTTTAAAAAATCTCTAGAAGAGTTAGAGATTTTAAAAATCTCCAAAAATTTTTAAAAAAATTTTAAAACCTCTAGGCATAAAGAGAACGGGAACAAAATTTTAGAAACTGGACAACAGATGGAGAAGGTACCTGAGTTAGTATACATACCCTAGAAATCTAAGTCTAATTTTAACCACAGAAATCCCAAAAGGCTGAAAATCAAAGACATCATGTTCCTCTGGAAAAGGAGGTATATACATGGCTGCAAGTCTGTTAAGGAATCAGATTCCTATATTCCTAACTGTCTCTGACCCACTAGAAATCTGGAGAAGTTTCCTATAGAATAGCTAAAAAGCAGATCCCAAAGCTGGTAAACAACACATTTGAGTGCAGTTGAAGACAAGGAGAGAAGTGAAAGTTTACACAACTACTGTAGAAATTCCAAGCATTCTACCCCCTCAGCTGCCAGACTATTGGCAAGACACCAGAAGTTTTAATTAGGGAGATGAGCATCCTAAAAAGAAAGATTTTTTTTTCAATATATGAAATTTATTGTCAAATTGGTTTCCATACAACACCCAGTGCTCATCCCAAAAGGCGCCCTCCTCAATACCCATCACCCACCCACCCCTCCCTCCCACCCCCCATCAACCCTCAGTTTATTCTCAGTTTTTAAGAGTCTCTTATGCTTTGGCTCTCTCCCACTCTAACCTCTTTTTTTCTTTTTTTTCCTTCCCCTCCCCCATGGGTTTCTGTCAAGTTTCTCAGGATCCACATAAGAGTGAAAACATATGGTATCTGTCTTTCTCTGTATGGCTTATTTCATTTAGCATAACACTCTCCAGTTCCATCCACATTGCTACAGAGGGCCAGATTTCATTCTTTCTCATTGCCACGTAGTACTCCATTGTACCCCAATGTTTATAGCAGCACTCTCAACAATAGCCAAATTATGGAAAGAGCCTAAATGTCCATCAACTGATGAATGGAAAAAGAAAGATTTAAAGATGCTGGCATAGGCGTCACACAAGAAAATGGTCAACCACATCACCCTACAAAAACAATACCCCTTTGCTTACAAAGCTGCCCCTTGATATTTTACTACCTCACTGTTCAATGAATGGACAAGCATCACCCAATAATTGCAAACACTTACCATGAAAAGGAGATATCAAAAAAGGGAGAAAAAAAGAAAACTTGGATAAAACATTGTGCAGAAGAAAGAATAAAACTTTAAAAGAAAAAGTTAAAAAAACTGATTAACATACTCAGAAAGAATGAGAAAATATTGCATTCATGAAATAAGAACATGAAACTAAAAATGAGTATTCAGAAGACAGATAAAAGAGCTTTTAGAAATTAACATGTGATAGCACAAATAATTCAGTATTGGAAGAAAAAATTGAAGAAGAAGATAGATATGGAAAATAGGAGGGGAAGGATATGAAAATTACTGTATGAATATCTGAATAATAAGGTTACCGAAAGAAAGAGGGGAGATCATCAAAACAAATTTTAGAAAAAAACCTGAAGGGAACATGTGGGTGGGTCAGTGGGTTAAGCATCTGACTGGCTCAGGTCATGATCTCATGGTTTGTGGGTTCGAGCCCCACGTCGGGCTCTGTGCTGACAGCTCAGAGCCTGAAGCCTGCTTCAGATTCTGTGTCTCCCTCTCTCTGCCCCTCTCCCCCACTTGTGCTCTGTCTCTCAAAAATAAATAAATGTAAAAAAAATTTTTTTAAGAAAAAACCTGAAGAACATTAGTTAATCAGGTTGAAAGAACCCACTGAATGCCTGAAACAATGCACGAAAAAAGATGCACATCAAAGCATCTCATTGTGATATTTCAGAGCATGAGGGCAAAGAGAAGGTCCTACCATCTTCCAGAGAGACAGGAAAGGAGAGAAAACAGTTTTCATATAAAGAAACAGGAATCAGAATACCAATAGGCTTCTCAACAGCCACACTGAACACCAGGAGGCAATGAAAACATACCCTAAAAATTCTGAGGAAAGATCATTTACAAGCTACAATTCTGTACCTAATGCCCAAACTATTAAATGTGAGGGTAGATTAAAGACATTTGCAGATATATAAATATCAAAAAATGTATCTCCAGTTCACTCTTTCCCTGAAAAGGACCGGAGGAAGTAGTTCACAAAAACCAGCAGGTAAACCAAGAAAGGAGAAACGTGGCTTTCCCAAAGCAGGGAAATCCCGAGGCAAGAGCAAGGGGAATCACAGGATGGTGGTAAAGGAGAGTCTAGCATCTGAGCTGTGCAACAGACCCAGAAAGAAATCGAAATCCAAACAACTCAAAAGCTCCGGGAGAGACTTTTTCAAGATGAAATTGATAGAATGGCTAACGGGTAGGTAAGTGAATTGGTTTGAAACAAAATTTACAGGTCTAGTTAAAGTTGGCACAAATATGTATCTGTACACAGGGAACTGAATTAAACAAAACGAAATAAGATGAAAAGTTCAAGGCACTTTTTAACACCAAAGAAAATAATACTGTTCAGGAAAGAAAAATTATGTGTTATATACTAACAACTTAGCTGCACAAAGCATTTTCATACTTAAAATTAAGTAAACACAGAACATTGATCTAATCTAATTTACAGTGTAACTCCCTAGAGTGATGGGACGTAAGTGGGGATTGTATGACAGAGAATTGAGTCCTCAGCTTCCTAAGTATGATATCAATAGGTAGAGCCTAAGACTGATCAAGAGACAGCAACAGAAACACCTATTTAGAAATATGAGGGCATATATTTAAAAGAATGAGCTGAGTTGAAAGCCTCTAAAAGAGCTGAAAATGGTGAGCAGGTAGGAACAGAAGACTGCTATTTTTCATAACAAGTCTTGTGGAAATATTTAACTACAAAAATTAAGTGTTTTAAAGAAGCTAAATTTAAAGTTGTGAAAAGAAAATGACTCGTCTTTAGCAGTTGGATCAAAACCTTTCCCTTTGCTTACTGGAGAATTTCCAACGGCTATCCCTCAGGGAACTGTAAAAGAAAATTGCACTGGACACTTATTAAACATGGCATAGGAAGACTTTATTCTAGACTGTTGCAATAGGGGTCAAGACTAGTGCAGTAGGGGGTGGAAATTGAACGCTACTAAAACAAAAGGCAGGATAATTTTTAAACGCTGGAGTAAGCTAATGGAAAAGTATTAGAGGACATTAGTACAGAGGTTGGTTGGTATGACTGGGCCATCTGTGTTTGCTAATTGACTGTTATGGAAGATAAGCTTCTACTCTCCCACAGAGACTATCTTTCTTGATGATTACATTTCAAGGGGATGACTTCTAGGTTTTAAGAAAGACAGGCCTAGGTTGCAAATGATTTACATCTCAAAGGGGCATAAAAAAAACTTTACAATTCCAAGTTTTCTAAAGTAAATGCTCTAAGAAAAAAGAGGTCTGGAGCCTATAGTCAGGAGGGAGCTGAGGGGTACATTAAGGTCCTTGGTAATAACTCAATCACCATCTTTCAAAATAGAAATCTTTTTCCCCACTTTCTTATCTAAATATACTCTCTGTGTCCAGTCTCTGTCACATCACCACTCTATAAGTCCTGTGAATCAAATTGCCAAATTAACGTTTTCTGTTCCTTCTACAACCAGTGTTGCAAAATGTTACCTTAGCATATTTTTACCTCTTCTCTCTGTTTTGCCAGTGCTATTGCCTGTACCCAAGCCCTCATCTCTCACTTGCTCTAATGAACTCATCTTATTTTTTATCAGCTTTATTGCATAGGCATAAAACTCACCCATTCCAAGAGTGTAATTCAATGACTTCTTAGTATGTTACTGAGCAGTACAACCATCACCACAAAGCAGCTAGAACATTTTCATCCTCCAAAGCCTCACCTGGTAGCCAGTCACCCCACTTCTAGTTTGCTTCCTCCTCAATTCATCCTCCTTGTGGCAAATAGATTTACACTAGCAAGACATCTATAAGGCCCCATACTTAAGAATCAAACAGAACTAGATCCAATCCCAAAACTTACTAGTTGTGTGGTACTTGGTATTTATAAATTTTGAAATTTGTAAAATAGGAGTTGGGGTGCCTTTGTGGCTCATTCAGTTAAGCATCTGACTTCACTCAGGTCATCATCTCACGGTTTGTGAGTTCAAGCCCCACATCAGGCTCTGAGCTGAGAGCTCAGAGTCTGGAGCCTGCTTCAGATTCTGTGTCTCCCTCTCTCCCTGACCCTCCCCCGCTCGCACTCTGTCTGTCTCTCTCAAAAATAAATAAACATTAAAAAAAATTTTTTTTTAATTTTTTTTTCAACGTTTATTTATTTTTTTGGGGGGGACAGAGAGAGACAGAGCATGAACGGGGGAGGGGCAGAGAGAGAGGGAGACACAGAATTGGAAACAGGCTCCAGGCTCCGAGCCATCAGCTCAGAGCCTGACGCGGGGCTTGAACTCATGGACCGCGAGATCGTGACCTGGCTGAAGTCGGACGCTTAACCGACTGTGCCACCCAGGTGCCCCTAAAAAAATTTTTTTACATAAATAAATAAATAAAATGGGGGAAACTGGGTGCCTGGGTGGCTCAGTTGGTTAAGCGTCTGACTTCAGCTCAGGTCATGATCTTGCAGTTTGTGAGTTTGAGTTCCATGTCCGGCTATGTGCTGGCAGTTCAGAGCCTGGAGCCTGCTTCAGATTCTGTGTCTCCCTCTCTCTCTGACCCTCACCTGCTCACACACACACACTCTCTCTCTCTCAAAAATAAATAAACATTTTTTAAAAAGTAAAATGGGGGAAATTAATATCTATTCCTTAAAATTGTGAGGTTTAAATAAACACAATGTATCTGTAATTTTAAAAATTATTTATATTGGGGGTGTCTCGGTCGCTCAGTTGGTTAAGCATCTGACTTCAGCTCAGGTCACGATCTCACAGTTTGTGAGTTCAAGCCCTGTGTCAGGCTCTGTGCTGACAGCTCAGAGCCTGGAGCCTGCTTCAGATTCTGTGTCTCCCTCTCTCTGTCTGACCCTCCCCGGATTGCACTCTGTCTCTGTCTCTTTCAAACCTAAACATAATTTTTTTTTATTATTTATATTGAGTCTGTGGTGACTTTAACAATCCAGGGTACTCAATGAGAACAACTTTGAGATCATTTTCTCCAGGAATGTACTTCTGTAACTGACATTTTAGTGTGAAAGCAATTATCCTATGAAACTTTCTTTATGCTCATTTATGTCATTATTAGTAATACCATGCATAATCTGTTGTATCTTTTTAAAAAGCATTTATTGAAATCTTTGAGTTAAATGCATATTATATACAGGTGTTGTAATATAGAATTTTTTTAAATACAGCTTATACTGGTATGCGAAAACAATAGTTATAGAATACTAGCTTGACTCTAATGAATAATGTGACTGTTTTATATCAACATTCTTTCCAACCATCTGCTAAGTACAATTTAGCTAGTAATTAGCTATCAATTAAGCCAGCCTATCAAAAAACTTAATTGCCAACTCAACCAATTTTCAGAGTTATATTAATGATAATAGCTATGCAGCAAACTGAATTTAATGAAAATACTTTGAATATATATCCCAACAGTTCTAACTTGTTTTCTATATCATATATCGCTTATGAAATAGAAATGAGACATACAAAAAATGTTTTGAATATGAAGATTGAAATTTAATACTAATTCCTTTCTTTCGTGGCTTTTTAAAGCCTAAGGCATATTCCCATAAACAGAAGTACTTAACTAGCACTTGTACTTCTTTTCCTTTGATAACCATTATTTAGTTGGAGCATGTGTCCCTAACCAAACAGACTTCTTCATTCTTTAATTTGAAATTATCTGGTTACTGAGGAGATTCAAAGCTCTATCAAATTAGGCCTTTTTCTAGAGATATATTAGGAAATAGCCCAGGCTATGGAAACAGAAAACCTTAAGTGGGAACTCAAACACTTGCACTTATTAACTGTGTGACCACAGGCACCTTTTTTTTCTCCACCTGGAAAATGATAAAGAGGCCTACCTTGCAGGATGTCTCAAGGCCTGTGGTTAATGCATGCTGCAAGGTCAGTACTTTGTAAGCACTCACTAACTTGGAGCCATAACCTTTTTTTCCTCCTGAAATCCTTATTTATGTAATATTAGAGATATCTTTTAGGCATATAGCTGCTAGATTTTTGGCTCTTAATACATTCTTTCAAAAAATATCTAAAATTCACTCTGCCCACCAAAGAAATCCTATGGCCAACCTGTCATTCAGACTTAAAGAATTCAGCAGAGACTCCTAAAGATGCCAGTGTTCCAAAGCGGCCATCCTCCCATAGGTCCTTGCACACTTCACATTTTATTTTTTCTCCTGAAGACTTATCGTGTAAAAAGGAACAATCTTCTAAGAAACTCTTAGACCCCGCATTTTATTTGACTTAATGGTATGGGACTCTCATGTAAAATGTGACAAGGATGTTTCTTTTAACCTCTGTGGATTCATATTTTTGCAACCATGGTGCCAAATTCAACAATCACTCTGACTCTATGAAAAGAATTTGACACCCACACATTTATTTTCATTTTTTGGTCCCATCACAATTCATGAATATATTCAGCAGATATTTCATTTGCATGTAAGGCTCTGAGTGAACCATCAGGGCTACAAAGATGAATAAAAATGTTTCTTCCCCAAAGAACTTTAGTGGTAGAGACATAGATGGGCATGCACACACATACATAGTACATATACGCTCAGCACTCACAATAAAAAGGAAAAAGTGATAAACAGAAAAAATAATTATGTAGGTGAAGAAAATGTTATAAAGGCAGGAATAAACTAAAAAATACTCCTCGTTTCTAGGAGAAATAAAGTTAGATAATTACTCATAAAAAATAGAACAAGCTGCTTTGTTTCCACTTCAACAAAATAATTACTGGATCAAAACTGCTTGTTAAACTGTGAACCAACAGTTTAATAAACAATATGTTCTTTCATGTGCGATTTTATTCCTGGAACCTATCATTGTTTACCGATTATAACATTTCTTACTGAGGTAATGACAAAAATCTATGATGACTACATATTACTGAAGTACAGGTTGATTGTATTTCTGTTAAACTGCTATGAATTGACTGCCATTGTAATTAAAGTTTTTTTTCTCAAACCAGATAATGTCTTCCATGCATTTAGCCTTCAACTTAATTAATGGATGAATGAGGATGAGTCCTAGGTTTTTTTTGTTTTTTTGTTTTTTTTGCATTGAACACTATTGCCTTTGAAATTGGCTGTCAGAGGAGTTGCATGTATGTTGTATAACATACACAAAAAAGCAGAGACTAACTTAAAACATTATGTCTGTCTAAACAGAAACGAAGGGACCATGTCAAAGCCCAAATTGTCCTTGTAATGTAGATGCTTAATGGTCAATAGTAATGAATGATTTTGACATAAACTGTTTGCCTAGAGCAATAATACAGGTTCAACTCAATAACCATTTTTGAGCCTGTTACGATAACATGTTTGTGTCGCCTTTACATTTTAAAACACTCATTTGAGTATACAACAACTCTCTGAAAGATGTTATTTTCATGCTCATCTTTTAGAGAAGAAAGCTATAGTTAATAGGATTAGTAATTAACAGAATTATGGATCTTAAATTCTATATCGTTTCTAATAGCTTATATCATCTCTTCTACACACAAGGCATTCAGTAAGGGGTACAGAGCAAATCAAACTATTTCTTGATAACTGACTTGTATTGCACTTTTCACTTTACAAAAGATAAACATCTATATTATCCCCTTTGAGTGTGACAATGACCTTTTGAGGCAATAGCTCTAGTATTAAAGAAACTTAAACACCACAGAGAGAAGGATAAGACAAGAGTAGACTAACTATAAGGCAACGTTTGATTTGGGCTTTGGTTATCAGGGAAGAAGGGATGTCATTCAGTTTAGGAAGATAAGGAGAGTCAGCATGGATTTCAAACATAACTGCAACAAATTGATACACAAAGCCAAATGAGGGCTAGGCATCTTTAAGTTCTGATCCCACATGGGTTCTCTGAAAATCTTCTATGGTTCTTTGGCCAAAAATTTTCCAGAGGGGGAAAATAAGAATATTACTTTCAACATTAAAAGCGAGGGTTTCCAGAGAACAAATACTTCTGAAAATCATTAGAGAAGAAATGTATATGTCAAGCCAAATGAATTTCCAAAATAATATTAATCCTAAGTTGTGTATTATGACAAAAGAATAAACATAATGACCTAAAATCCAGAAAGTCTGGCTTTAGGAAAAGTTATATGATACATTTTTCACTGTATAGGATAATAATTGTCCAATCCCAAATGCCCATTCCTCTCTCATTCCTGAAATATCCGCACCAGGTCATGACAGCAGTGGTATTTTGAATGAGTGGTAACCTAGAGTGGCAAAAAGGGAGGGGTCAAATGATAAACACAAAAATCACTCTAAGGAGAAAGGCTGAAGGATGGAAACCAGAGTTGCCAGATGCATTGTGCTGTCCAAAGGGTCAGCCATAGTAGAGGCTATCAGGTAGAGCATGGGATGTGATCAACAGCAGAGATTCAAAACTTCAGTGCTCAAACTAGTCTGCCCATCACAGTTTTTTCTAAATTGGTGCTGGTCATGAATGTGTAGATAGGTTAAAGGTCAAGAACTACAGAGGTCAGTGATAGGTGGAAAGAAGGTGAGATGAATAAAAACTAGCAATTTTCAGTAACAGTTAAGTTCAGCATGTGGTCTGTGTCTGTGTCTCTTGCCTGATTTGCCTTCCTTTTAATCCAGAGACTTGGGTAATCTTCTCCCAATTAAACTTTTTGGTTAAGTTTTACAATAATCACTTTAAAGTCTTCATAAGACTTTCTATGCTAAAAGTGATGTAGATAAGACATCAGAGAAGAAGGAATTTAAGCTACTTGCTTTCATCAGTACACTCACATATATGAAGATAAAAAGTGTAGCTTTAAAAGCAGAATTTACATCATCACTACAGTAGTTATGCTGATCTGTGGAAAAAAGCAAAACTGACAAGTTGATAGAAAAACATCATGAAATGTATAGTCTGTGTCTATATATGGGAAGTAAATGAAGAAAAAGACCTTAGGTTTTGTCATTTTAAGATGCCTGTAGTAATTATTTTTAGCCTTTTTGGACCTACCAGCTCTTCTCCTCCTCTGAAATGGAGCCTCAGCCCCACAAGTTTTTCAGTTATTCCTGATCTTACCAGCCCTCTTGTTCCATGCCTACTGGTGTTGTTATCCTGACACTTTCACAGTGAGGAGCACACAGTCTCCTTTTTGTATGTAACAGTACACATTTATGTAGTCCTTCATAGTATGCAAAACATTTCCAAAATAGAAGCTCTGTTAATCCTCACAGCCAACCCCAGAGGTAGGTTTTTTTTAATCAAAGCTTTTATACAGGTGAGGAAAGGTTGACCTAATACATTTAAAGGACCTGACCGAATGGCCAGGCCCAATGCACATGATTCCACTGGCAAGTAGCTAAGCTGGAACTAGAATGCTGTCCTCTGACGGCAGGACCAGACCACAACCCTATCCTTCTGCCTTATTTTCAATACATAAACTTTATTATTTGGAGAATTAAACTGCAAAAACACATGTATTTACACAAGTAACTATTACAATTTTAAACAATTTATAGAAGAGGATACCTGCTTATTTATACATCATTTTTATCAGTTTGTTGATTTACATGTTACTTGTATTTGAAAAGATTTGTGCTGAGTCAAAATATATGTATATCAATGCTTACTTTCTCTTTAACTCACATTTTGAAAAAGACTAGGAATGAACACCCCTCAATTTATTTGGCTCTATAAACTGTCTTTATTGCCATAAAAATATAACTATATAAGCTTAAAAGGTAGCATCTCTTAAAATTCAAATCAAATAATGGGATAATTATCTGATAAAATTACAATGATCGAAATGAGTGAAAATCACCCAGCTTTTGAGATAGCCATGTATACATGGGAATAAGTTAAGAGAAGGAGGTACAGTAACTGATCTCATTTATTCAATACCCAATGCTTCTTGATATTTTCATAGGAGATGAAAAGCAACCACTAGGGGAAATATTTATTATGTTGTCAGCATAATTCCCATCAGAGTGAATTTCTGTAAATGGAGCATGCACACCCTGGTAATTGTAGGGAATTCTGTTAATGTAGAATGTAACTTCATCTGTTGAGCACTTATTATTTGCAAATAACTCTACTAAACACTATTCCAAACCCTGGAAGTTAAGTAGTTATCCTAATTATATGGATGAAGAAACTGAGGCACAAGAAAGGTTAACCACTTTGGCTTTGCATAACAAAGTTAGTAAATCTAACACCAGAATTTGTTCGTAACCACTGCAGTTAACCATATCTGCCAGACTCTAGTCTAGTCTAGAATCTAGACTCTAAAATTTCAAATTATTGTTCACATAGACAAGTTGTCTGAAAGACAACACATGTGCTTTTGTACTTTTTTTCCTTGGGGAATTTTTGTCTTTTTCAATTAAGTTTGAACTTGTCAATGAGCTTTCTTCATCTTCCCTCATTCAGTGAACAAGTTCTATGTTTTATGTGATTTTTACCCTCTGTTTTTGTTATATTTTTTTCTCTAAGAGTATATCCCTGTTAGAAAAGAATATATATAGCTGGAAAGATCCATCTATTTATGTAAATATTTATTTCTTTATATACTAGTATCATCTAGATTTCCTAATTTTTGCTAATTCCATTTAAAAGTAAACATACTTCCATGAAAATGCACACAGATTAGGCACGTAATTTACATGACTGAATAAATTCAACCAGAACATAATATTACCTTATCCTCCTCACACAGAATTTACCCTTTCATAGACTGTTTTTTCATGGTTTATCCAAATGGCTCATGAGCAACCCAAGGTAGTAGTCATTTGCTTTCTCCCCCCCCAGAAGCTCAGAAGAAGCAATTGGAAGAGAGTATAGAGCTGATCCAAGATGAATGTGTGTCAGAGAATGCAGATCACTCTACAGAGGAGCCTGCTGAAGGAGGGCCAGATGCGGATGGAGAAGAGATGACTGATGGGATAGAGGAGGACTTCGATGAAGATGGGGGTCATGAGCTGGTAGGAACTAAACATTTGGTGTTCACACACTTTGGTAACAGCACCAGCATGTCAGCCACTCATTCATTCTAAAATAAGGATAAAATATCTGGGGGTTATTTATTTCTCATATGCATATATGTAAGGCAACATCACTACAGTGCTTTGCACATAATAAGTGCTCAATACATTTCTGCCAACTTAAAATATGACCGAGTAAGTTAATGGACAGTTGAAATATTATATATGAGATTAGTTATATTTGAAGTTCCAAATGAAAGGTTCTCTCTTCTGGATGCTCCATCACAAAAGGAATCTTGCATTTGTGCAATTATATGCGAACTACATGTGGATATAATATCCTGGCAATGAATGACCATCTACTGGAAGATACATGGCTCCCTCTCTCACTCAATAGTATCACTCAGTGATGATAATTGTCTTGACTGGTTGTATGGCCAACGGTTGTTTCTACAGTCTGCAGACTAAGATGACCCTTGGTATATGGCCAGTTTGCCATCATCAGTGCTAGTGCTGCTTGATAACCAGTTTTTATGAGCTAAGGATTTAGCCAAGACTTGATTCTTTATGTGTTTTATTTTCCCAACGTTGTAATCATACTACTCATTTCTGATGTCCTTACCTATATACTCACACCAAGGACTTGGTAAATCTATGCTGATGAAGATGTGGTCTCTCATATTTTATCATCCATGAAACTAAACATACTATTTTAAAGGGATTGACTAATAAAAATGATGAGAGGGCAAGTGTGAGTGTGTGTGTGTGTGTGTGTGTGTGTTGCCAATTCTCAAATATCTCTGTGGACTGATCATATTAAACTTGACTTATCCCAGGTAATATCAGATTCCAATTTGTTAACAATACTTACTGTTACTTAACTAATTTTGACATGGTGGTCGTTGTTTTGGCATGGTAACCACTCTGTCAGTAATTTCATTTATGGAGCTCTGTATTGATTTTTTAACATTCCAGTTCTGTTTAAATTGCATGGAACCTTCATTTAAACCTTTCAAATATGAGTCTTTAATAACCACCCTTATTTCTCCAAAAGCCTGCCTCAGTTTGAAGGGCTTTGGTTACTTTTTGAATGGTTTTGATTTCAGAAATCTATTGAGAGGGACTAGAATGAAGAACTTACAACTTTTTCAGCTTCTCCTCAGGCCAGACTCTAATTCAATAACTTAATATCCTCAGCCCATTCTAATCAGACTTTTGATTTCACCATTCTATTGTGACTGCTCTTGCCAGGGTCTCTGGAGCCCTCCATGTTCCCATTTCCATTCGTTACCTCTCTGTCCTTATTCTCATTTACTTCTCAGCAGAATTTGATTAGGAGAATTCTAATAAAATATCCTACCTTACCAATTGCTCATTCTCATTTTCTTATGTTAGAAATTTTCACTCCATACTTCCATGATATATATATTTTTTAATATATTTAATTAATAATTAATTAATTATATTTATTTATTTTATATTTTATATTTATATTTAATTTATATTTTATATTTATTTTATATTTATTTATTTATATATTTTATATTTATTTAATAATATATATTTTTTGAGAGAGAGAGAGAGAGAGAGAGGGAGAGAGAAATCCCAAGCAGGCTGTGCACTGTCAGTGCACGCTGATGTGTGCTCAAACTCACAAACTGTGAGATCATGACCTGAGCTGAAACCAAGAGTCAGACGCTTAACCAACTGAGCCATACAAGTGGCTACTCATTTTAAATATTAGAGTAGCCCAGAACTTTGTCATAGGCTACATTCTCTTTCTACATACTTTCCCAGGATTCCTTAGAGCTTCAAATGTCATCTATAGGCCAAAGATTCCTAAATCTATATTTCTATCCCTGATCTCTTCCTAGAATTTTAAACTCAAGTATTTATATGCCTATCTTCTCATAGATCTCTAATAAACAATTGAAACTCAACATGAACAAAACATTCTTGTTTTTTTTTTCCAGTCATCTTATCCCTTTCCAGTCTAACAACATCATTATCCACATAGTTGTTAAAAACAAAAAGACTAGGATTACCTTTGATTCTCTCCATCCTCTCCCATTAACTCTACCTCCAAATCATAACTCAAATTTAGTTACATCTCCACTACAGCTGAACAGATTTTCTTGGTTTAGCCCATGCACTCCATTCTCCACACAAGAAAGGTAAAATCTTCATAAACTATATATCAGGTAATGTTGCTCCCTTGCTTAAAATCCTACAGGGTTTTTTATGACACTTAAAATCAAAACCCCCCGGGCACCTGGGTGGCTCAGTCAGTTAAGCATCCAACTTCGGCTCAGGTCATGATCTCGCAGCTCGTGAGTTCGAGCCCCGGGTCAGACTCTGTGCTGACAGCTCCGAGGTTGGGTGGAAGATGCCAGTGGAGAGAGAGAACTTGAATGAAGAGAAAAAGTTCCTGATGCTGAAGGGAAAGGTATGGTGTATGGGCTGGCCTTCAACACAAAGAAAATGAACACTCTTGCACTGAAACTAACTGCAGTAAGTCTGAGGATTTGATGGCAGGTGTTTAAGGGAGTTCAAGCACAAACTATATAAGCCAGAGGGTGATGATCCCGAGAATGAGGAGAGACAGGCAGGACCACAGATTTGAGGAAAATGGAGATTTAAAGAAGCTAGTATGCAAAACATAGAGGATCACTGATGTAGAAAACACATAAAGATTGACAGCTAGTACCAATAGCAAATTGAGGTTAAAGACAAAGATTTGATACAGTAGTATTTTTTGAACTTTATGGTGTATCAGGATTACCTGAGAAACTTGTTAAAATACATATTGTTGTATTTCATTTCAAGAGTTTCTGATTCAGTAGACTGAGTGAGTCTGGGCCTTGCATTTCTAACAAGTTCCCAAATCATACTGATGTTACCAGTCTGGGGACCACACTTTAAGAAACACTGTTGTAGAGACATTGGTCAGCCCAGCTGTGGGATTTCCTCCATTGACTTGTATCAGCCCTGATAGAATCAGGGAGAAAGCCAATATATTCAGAATTGGATTTTTGTCAGATAAGTGCAAAGAAAAAACAATAAATAAAGAGCACTGAGGACATTAGTAAAGACTAGATAACTAGATGAATCATGTTGGGGAACCTGAGCAAGGAAGACAGGAACACAGGAAAGGGTTGAGAAGGAGAAAATAGAGGCAGAAAGGGAATAATAGTCCTATTCCTTTAAAGGGAGGTCATGCTTGTCTCTCCTCACTCTCCAGAGATTATCATCCTTTGACTTACATTTATATAGTTTGTGCTTGAACTCTCTTAATGAAATGCATATGAGAAAAGTGATGATTGTACTTGGAGACTGAGATATTTCAGACATGTGACAATTAAGAGATAAGAAGATCTATAGGAGACTGTGATGGAAGTGGGCTCAGAGGAAAAGTCACCATATATGAAAATTTCAAGGAACTTCGAGGTTCAGCTGCAAAATCGGTCATCTACCTGAGCATGAGATCACTTCAAATACCAGATAAAGTAAAAGAAGTTAAGGAGTAAGACAGTTACCAAACGTCAGCAGCCATGAAAGAGGCAGCATGGCCAGTTTTATTCCCAGATCTATCACTATCCAATCCAACTGAATCACCTTAAACAAGTAACTTCTCTGAGCCTCAACTTTCTTATCAGCAAAATAGTAAGATTATATCAGATATGTCTAAAATCCATTCTGTTTGATCTTTACTCTGAGTCTGTGTTCCAGGAACACCACATCTGAAGGAGCAAGGGTTGATCATGCAGCCAAGGGAATAAATCCAAACCATGGTGTATGGTTTATACTCTAAACACACAGAAAGTAACTGATTAGACCTATTGCTGCCTGGAGATGCTAGGGTTTTCTCCCTCAACCCTAGTGTTACAAGTGGGAGCTTAGGGTCCTGAAGAATTAAATCCTTCTCTAGTATCTCACTTTGGTTCCAAGACTTGGAAAACAATGAATGAAGATGAGCAATCTAAATGGAGACTGGGGAGTCCCTCCTGGTGATTGCTCTAGAGAAAATTGCTCTATCTGGTGTCCACTGTTTTCTCCTTTCCAGATCACATGAACCAAATAATCCATGGCTCCCAAAAAAGGAAAATAAAAGCATAAGTATTCTCTTTTAGAAAGGCAGATATTATTACAGATTCAGCAAGGATACAGTATAATTAGGTTTTTAGCACACGCAGTAGGAGTCAGAAAGAAGAGCTAGAATCTACATGCTCAGGCAGGTGCTCAAAGAAAATCAGGAATGAACAGGAAACAAGCATTCTGTCTGAGGCAAGGGAGATCCAGCAAAATAAGCTAATAGGGCAGCTGTAGGTGGTGGTATCCCTTGTGAAGCATGTGAGAAGTTGAAGGCATGAGCTATCTATTCATCATCCAGTTCTAAATATCCAGTTAGTGAAATTGATTTCCAAGAAGCAATCCAGTCAGCTGATATTTGGTGCCTATTGTGTGTGAACGAGGTGCTACAAAAAATGCAAAGGTAACTAAAACTATTGCTTTATGTATGAAATGAAATGTTCACATAAATGGCTCCTTTTTTTTCAAGTAGCTTAGTGCCTTATAGAATCTAATTTCCTCATGTAAAAAATAATAGACTTGTACTTGATAATTGATGAGAGGTCAGCCAAAGCTAAAAATTTGTGATTCTATAATCATCTATGCCTATATATTTCATTAATTTTTAGAAATTAATATTTGAATTTATTTAAAATTGAACTCTATTAATGCATTGTACATACATTACCACACTACCGTATTCCTCTTTCTGAATAAATCCATTTGCAAATATTTATTGACTGAACACTAATGAATGGCACAGAGTTTTTTGCTATGGGAATAAAGAAGGACCATCATAATTTTTCCCTCCAGAAGTCTACAAATTGACTGAGGATAAGGGCTACAGATGTGGTTTTTTTAAAGCAGTATATATTTTTTTTTTAATTTTTTTTTCAACATTTATTTATTTTTGGGACAGAGAGACAGAGCATGAACGGGGGAGGGGCAGAGATTTAAAGCAGTATATTATGGTAAGAAACCACATGAGAGATATAGTTTATTAATGGGGAATCACATAGAGCTGGAGTGGTCAGAAAGACTTCTGGCAGGAGTAAGATTGGAACTTTATGTCAAAGGGTACCAAATTACAGCAACAGTATGTGTTGTAGAAAAAAATATGTGTAGAAAAAAACAGTATATGTGTAGAAAAAATATTCAAATCAGCCTTCATTGTTCCTAGACCATTTTATAGAATAAATATTTAATATCCAATATACATTAGATACTTCATATGATAAGTAGGTAGGTGGGTGGGTGGACAGATGGATGGGTAGATAGATTATGAACGTATTTTTTTATAAAACTACTGGAAACTTCCCAAATAAGACGTTTATCTTCCAAGCTTTTTTATTTTTTTCAAATCTGCCAAAGTTGTAATCACCTTTTTTATAAAATAACATGATCCAAAATAAAAGTAGTCTGTGTCATGATGGAAATACTATAGAAAAGTAAGTGCTCAGTACCTTGCTAATGAACTCTACCCAAGCTTCTATGTATATACACCCCAGGATGATACACAGCTGTCAGATATGACAAGGGACCTTAGAGAGGCTCTTCGTTGTATTCCAAATCAAAGTTCTTGGTCGACTTGTATCCAAATACCTAAGGTGCTTTCTGAAAATGCTGATATGGATTATCTGGGAAAGAGCCCAGAAATCTGTACTTCTATCAGGTTGAGGTCTGAAAGTACAAAGCTAAACCATCAATTCACGAAGGAAACTATAGACAAACCAAACATTTAAATGGATTTTAGAGAATTTGAGCTCTTTTGAAATCTACTTGTAATTACTTTTGCTTCTGCTGACTACATACAATCAAATCAGGTAAATCTAGTAAGAATCCACAGTAGAATTACCTAGCTAGACTGTGTAATGCTTAGGTATGCACGCTGAGTACTACATCGTAATACATCTTTCGGCATTTACCAAAGCACTCAAATTAAATTTAAATTAAGCAGCAAGTCACCTAGGCTTTAAGGAATTGAATTTCTATGCACATTGGAGAAGGTTTGGACCACAAATCGAACCCGAGAGTTGAAGAGACCTCTAAGCAAGCATTCTGATACACCCCTGAAAAACTGAAATGCATAAAGCACTCTGATCAATGTTTTCAGTCTTTATGAACAAGACTGAAAATGTCTCCTTTTTGAAACTTTTTATTTTTTTCCTAATGAAATCCTTCACCTGGGTGCTCCCTTTTATCAACCATGCATCTCTCTCTTTTCATTTTCATCATTTGGGCTGAATGCTAGCTAGGGAACCAGCAAGAACTTGGAAGACACACACCCAAAGGTAGTGTCAACTGAATTAGTTAGCAGTATTTATCACAAGGAAGCAAGAAAGTGGTTACTTAACCTGTTTGATTTGGACCTGTATTTCAGTGCAGCATTGAGACCTTCGTCTTGAATTCTGTCAGTCCATAATTTGGACAGAGTTAGGGATCAGATGAACAATCATGGTGCATGCGTCCTGCAAGTGACCTGGCCTGGGTGACTTACTGCTGAGGTATGAATGACCAGGGCCAGTACAGCTAATTGGCCAGCTCTTCTCAACAGAAATGGGAGATGGCTAAGTGCTCAATAGGAGACAAAAGTTGTGACAGGTGGACATCTATATCCTGGCTCTCCAGCCTGGAATCCTGCCTCGTCAGGAGCTTTGGTCTCTGTAATAAGTGTTCCTTGTAGTGATTTTCAGACTTTCTCTTCTTGGCATCTTTCTTTATTTCAGTCATTTTTATTTTAGCTAAAGAAGTCTGCCTGGCTCCTTCGGATAAGCTTTTTACCCCTCCCCAGAGGAGGCTTGATGGCTTAGTTGTTTTGAAACACACAAACTCTTGGGGCGCCTGGGTGGCGCAGTCGGTTAAGCATCCGACTTCAGCCAGGTCACGATCTCGCAGTCCGTGAGTTCGAGCCCCGCGTCGGGCTCTGGGCTGATGGCTCAGAGCCTGGAGCCTGTTTCCGATTCTGTGTCTCCCTCTCTCTCTGCCCCTCCCCCGTTCATACTCTGTCTCTCTCTGTCCCAAAAATAAATAAACGTTGGAAAAAAAAATTTTTTTAAAAAATAAATAAATAAATAAATAAACACACAAACTCTTGGGGCACCTGGGCGGCTCAGTCGGTTAAGAGTCCAACTTCAGCTCAGATCATGATCTCACGGTTTGTGGGTTTGAGCCCCGTGTTGGGCTCTGTGCTGATAGCTTAGAGCTGGGAGCCTGGAGCCTGTTTCAGATCCTGTGTCTCTCTTTCTCTGCCCCTTCCCTGCTGGTGTTCTGTCTCTCTGTCTCTCAAAAAATAAATAAATGTTAAAACGTTTTTTAAAACACAAACTCTTGGGTGCCTGACCGACTCAGTCAGTAGAGCATGCAACTCTTGTTGTCAGGGTCATAAGTTGGAGCCCCACATTGGGCATAGAGATTACTTTAAAAAAAGAAAAAAAAAACATGCAAACTCTGCCTGAAGTTTGACAGAAACAGTTCATGACTTTGTACAAGCTGCTTACCTGTATCCTCACTGGCCTCAACCTTTTTTCATCTATAAAAGGGGATTAGTAATAATATATGCCAGACCAAGGATTGTTGTGAGCAATAAATGAGGTAATGTCTAAAAAGCACATGCCTGGCACAAAAGAGACATTCAGTTAAAAATTTGCCAAGTGTTTGTGGGTTTTTTGTAGGGTACTGTATCCTTTCACATCTCCCTTTGTGTTTTCTTTTCCCCCTTGTACTTCATTTATTTAATCTTGCTAACCCCGTTTTTTCCATGTGTATCCAGGTATGCTGTAAATTAGGTCACAGTAGGACTAATAATAAAAGTCCTTCAGCCTCATATGAACCCCTGAACAGTTGTAGTACCTTGCCAGCCCCACCCCCAAGTCTCGCCCAGTTGGAGGTGGAAGAGATCCTAGGAATGCCTCATTTATGCTCAGACACATGATATGTGCTCCTGCTGCCTGTCCACCACCTGCTCTCCCCTTCAGTGCGCAGTCTCGCCACAGCCTTTGCTGTCCCCTCTTGTGAGAGAACATTGTTCTCTGCCAGTAGTGTCCCTTCAGGTCTCAGGATGAAACACCAGTTTCCAAGTTAAAGCTGAGAGAATGATGCCCTTCTCCCCAGCTCCGAGTTGGAAGTTGTCACACAGAGCACAGCGTCACACAGGTTGAAGCCTGAACCCACCGTCAAGAAAAGCAGCCACTTGAGCTGCTGCTGCCTGAATATCTGCTATACATCCCTGCTTCTGTGCGTGATTCTCCAAACAGCAGTCCATACGCTCCTGTTAAAACTTAAGCCAGGTCAGGGAGCCTGGGTGGCTCATTCGGTTAACCTTTGACTTCGGCTCAGGTCATGATCTTGCTGCACTTGAGTTCAAGCTCCATGTCTGGTGCACTGCTGTCATCCGCACAAAGCCCACTTCAGACCCTCCGTCCCTCTCTCTGTGCCTCTCCTGGGCTTGCACTGTCTCTCAAAACAAAATAAAACATTAAAAAAAAACTTAAGTCAGATCATGTCATTCTGTTTTAAACACCCCAAGAGTTGCCTGCCTCACTCAAAGTAGAAACATGTGTCCTCACAGTGATCTCCACAGCCCTGCATTCCATAGCCTTTGATCTGGCTCGGACTTCTCTCCCACTCATTCCATGGCAGCCACACTGGCCTCCAGGCCCACATCATTCAGCTCCCGTCTCAGAGCCTTGACACTTGTTACTCCCCTGAATGGAAGAACAGAAAGGTGGAGTCCAGATCGTAAAGGGCCTTGATGTTTGAAGTTTGGTCTATAAATTTCATGTAAGTAAATTGGGAATGGACTTTATATAAGAGAATTAGGGCACAATGCAACATAGGGGTCTGATGCAAATTTTTCTGGCATGAAATAAAGCAGGGTTTTCAGATTTAGCAAATAAGAATACAGGACACCCACTTAAATTTGAATTTCAAATAAACAATGAATAATTTTCTAATGTAATCATGCCCCAAGTATTACACAAGGCATACTTGTAACAAAAAAAAAAAAAAAAAAAAAACAGTTTGTTATTTGTCTGAAATTCAAATTCACCTGGGCTTCCTGTAATTTATCTGGTAACCCTCCCCAAAAATGGGTTTGAATACTGACCTTGAACAAACTCTTTAACTTCTCTCAGCCTCTGTTTTGTCATCTGTGAAATTGGAATAATAATACCTACCTTATAGGGATCTTGTAATGATTAAATGAGATAACTCATGAACATCATGAGTTAAAGTTCTTTGGCACACGGTGAGCTAGTAAATTGCAGCTATTGTTATCATTGCCATCATCATTACCATCTCATTTTGCAAGTGAAGCTTTCAATAAAACATTACAACATCTCTAACAACAATCCTCATATGGAACTTTGTGTTTTTAAAGTCTCTGGAGATTCAATTTATTTTAAAAAAAAGCTTCTTATTTGATAAGAAAGCCTTCAGGAAACAAATATAATATGCTGAGAAAAATCATACTCTGCTTTCATCTTGTTAAATTTTTCTTTGATTTTATACTTGCTGGCTTATTCAATTCAAAGTCATTCCTTTCAAGTCCCCTTCTTATGCTTTTTCTTTTCTTTTCTTTTTTTAAGATAATGCTAACTGTAACCTATGATGATATGTGGCTTTCATTTGAGTTGTTACTGTACATTTGCTCTCAGGCTCCTGTGATCTGGCTGCCAATTTAATTACAGATGGTCAATCGTAGTTTTAAAGAATCTTAAGCATGTGAGAAGCCTTATATGTCACATTTTCTACTAGTTATCCAGCTACTCACAACAACCAAAAAAATTCTTTAAATAAAATAGTGGAAACTCGGTAATGTGCCAGATATTGTTCGTGGCTAAAGATTCAAAGAACAAGGTGCAGTGCTTTCTGATCTTATAACACTCTCAATGGGTGCATGAGGGAAGTACTGCAGCCAGAACAAATAGATGTTAACCAAACAGTGTGATAAGTACTATTATCACATGAGTCATCACAGTAGAGTGTAGCAGACAAATGATAGAGCAAATGAATCTGAGCAGACTTCAGAAAGGTTGTGACATTAATGCTGGTTCTTAAAGAATGAAAAAGCGTGTGCAAGGAACACAAAGAGATAGGACATCAACAGAGAGAATAGAATATACCAAAGAAAGGCTTGCAAGAATCTGGTGTCTATTGAGAAGTCGGGTTGGTTCGTTTGGCTAAAGCAGCAGTTCTCACATGGTCGTTCCAGGACCAGCAATATCACATCATGTGGAAACTTGTTAGAAATGCCAATTCTCAGAAAAGCAAATTCTCAGACTCTAACCCAGACTCACTGAATTAGAAACTCTGGAAGTGGATCTCAGCCATCTGTGTTTTTAACAAACCCTCCAGGTGATTCTGATACCTAAGAAAGTTGAGAACCACTGGACCACAGCGATAAGGTTTTCAAACCTGGGTGCACATAGAATCATCAAGCATGCTTTTTTATAAATACCAGTGACAGGGGCCTCAAGCTATACAACTAAATCAGAGTCAGGATGGAGCCAAAGCAAAAGTCCAAAGATGTTTTAATGTGTAGCCAGAATGGAGAAGCCTTGAGATAGAGCACATGGTATATGAAGAAGGAAGGGCAAACAGATACTTCACCAAAGAAGAAAGCACATGAAAACTCACTTAAAATCATTAGTCTTCAGGAAAATACAAATTAAAGCTACTAAAAGGTAATATTGCACGTCTTCCAGAACAGCTAAATGGACTGATGTAGTGAAATATTGGCAAAGATATGGAACATTCCAACTCTCTAGGAAGACACAATGTAATAACCATTTAGAAATGTCTGGCAATTTCTTATAAAACTCAATATAATGAGGCAGCAGTTCAACTCCTAAGCATTCAAGAGAAATGAAAATATATGTCTAGAAAGTACTTGTGTGAGAATGTTTTAGCAGTTTTACTCATAATATCCAAAAACTAGAAACAATCCATCAATCAGAAAGTGGATATATAAAGTGTGGTTATATATTCATACAGTGAACACTACTCAGCAACAAAATGGAACAAACTACTGAAATTACACCAAGTGAAAGATGCTTTGCACAAAAAAGTACAATATTGTAAATTGCATTTAAATGAACATAGGTGGCCTGCAGGGTGAGGGTTAGGGGCAGGAATTAACTTTCCTGGAATGTCATTCTATTCCTCATACTGGTGAACATCCACTTTTATTACTCAGCTCTAATATGACGCCCTCTAGAAACCTTCCTGATATTCCCAGTTAGAGTTAAGTATGTCCTCCACAGCTCACACAGACTTCTATTAGAACACTCAGTTCATTGCTATTACTTTTTAAAAAGTCTCTTTCTCCAACTAAACTTAAAGCCTCTTGCAGACCAGATGGTCTCTTTTGGTTTTGTATCCCTCTCGCATATGGTGCAAGGCACAGGAGGATGGATGAGGTGGATAAGATAGAGGGATGCTGAATTATTTGATGGTCCTTGACATACTATGTCATACTGTGTGTATGTGCTATTCCTTCTAACTTGAATACTCTTCCTCACTTTGTCTGGCTGATCAACATATCTTGTGTCTTCAAGACTATTGTCACAATTCATGAATCCATCCCTGAACAAAGCCCCCAACCTTCCTGGACACATTTGAGTTTGCTTCTTTCTTTAGACCACACTCCATACATATCTCATAAACCTTAACTGGCTATATTGTAATTAGTGATTTCCATTCCTTCTGGCTTATTGATTTGTGAATTTCTCAGGGCTTATTTTATTTTGTCGTTTTCCTTAGTATGGTGCTTAGCACATGTTAATGTTAATGAACATTTGATAAACAGAGGAATATGTCCTCAGATTCACCCAAACTATGAGCCTTCTCCTATTTCAAGCACATTTTATTGTGTATTCTAATCAGATTGGGTTCTAAATATTACTTTTGTATGCATGCCCTCTGTGATTTAGAGGATTATTATACAAAGCAGAGAAGCAAACCATTTTCATTATAACTTAGTCACTAGGTCATTCAAGCAGCATTCTGTGCATCTTAAAGGCACTGAGGAGGAACAACAGAAGGAGACTTAAAACCAACATATCAAAGTCAACACAACAGTATTGACTGTTGTGTTGGTTTTCAGTGGTTCTGTATTATTACCTCCCGTGAGTGATAAAAATGCAAATTTGAAGTAACCTGAATTTAGTTAGCAAAGCTAGGACACCGAGTTATAAAACAAATCAAGAAATAAGCCTCTCTCTCATTCCCAATCTGCAATTTTTAAACCCAGAAAGTACACAAAAAGCTGAAAGTCACAAGTTCATAAGAAAATAAACTTCAGAGAATTCAAAACTAAATTATGCCCAGATGAGTATGATAGATGTTGTGGTTCCAAATGCAGCTAGGGCTGTATCATGGTCAATAGCAAATTCAAAAGCGAAGGCTTTAGAGCTAAGGGCTTTTGAGATGTTAGAACTATTGTGGTAGACATGTAATTTCCAAACGACCTCTAATGATGTTAAAAGGCAGTGTAATAAATCGAGAGTATAGATCCAAACAAAATAAAATATTTTCACCATCCCAGAGTATCTATACAAAAAAGGCAAACAAAAAAGGAAGTGAATAGAAAGGTTCTGAAGTCTTAGAAATGAGAGGCAGTCCAAAATAAGCTTAAATATACAAAAACAAGGAAAAAGAGCTACTTTTCTAGAAATGCCATAATGTTCTAGAGGAAAATAGTGCAACCTGAAGCATTAAAGCTGTCAGATTTCAAAGGCTGGTAATGAAAGTTGTGGAGAAATAAAACAATCCTGCCAACAAAAAGGCCCTTTCCTCCCAGTATAGAACAGAAAATAGAATTTTTGAGTAAGCAGTCACAGATTTATATGCAGAGAAGGTAGGACTCAAGTGATCACAATGTTAATACCAAAGAAAAATTGCACTGGATGGAGTTAAGCAGGTAAAGAAGACATTATTCAAGACCATGGCAATGGAACAGAAAGACTGAACTCAACTCTTTGGAAACAAAAGTCAGCAGAGTTTTTAAGCCTGGGTGAGTTGGTGGAAAGTACCAGAAGACATTAGTACAAAGGTTGATCAAGGTGATTAGGCCACCTATGTTAGCTAATAGTCACTTGTCTAAGTTAGGTGCCTACCCTCTCAAAGAGACTGGGAGATAGGGGGAGCTATCTTCCTCAGTGAGTACATTTCAAAGGAAAGGCTTGCAGATCCTTGAGAAAGAAATACCTACATTGTAAAACTGGCAAGAAGCTGGGAGAAGATTTACATCTCAAAGGGGCAGAAAAATAATTTGCAAATGTAGGTTCTCTAAAATAAATGCTCTAAGAAAATGAAGGTCAGGAGCCTCTAGACTGGAAGAAACCCATCTAAAGTTTAGTCAAGCTGGGGAGAATGTTAAGGTCTTGGTCATTAGGATGAAATCTTATGCATTTTACGCAGCAAAGCAGAACAGTTATCTCCCCTAGAGACAAAAAGCCGAACCTCGTGACACTCTCCTGTACAGCTCCTAAGAGGTCTCAGAGCCCAATCCAGAGCTACCTTTTACATATGTCAAATTAAAAACAATTATAAATTTAGTAAGTAAATGCTTTACTTGAAAAGATCATTGCAAGGGAGGATGGGGCTAGTGCAATAAAGAGCCTTGACCATAAGCTCTGCAAGCTTCTCAAGAGTTAAACTAAAAGGGTTTTTCCTTTTCTGGAGAAGAGTAAACAAAGCTAGAGCTAACAGGATATGGGGAAATGGGGTGAAAAGTTGACAAACTGAATAATATATCAGGTAATGTTTTACCCTGGGGCCAGCCTATTTTCCCAGAAGGTCCCTGCCCAGAAGGGTTGTATACAGTCTCAGGCTGATAGTGGGCCAAAGTTCAGAGTCCTGGAAGAAGAGGAGCTTAACCAAAGTTTGATTAACAAGCATTTTATTCTCATTGATCAAACAGGGATAAAACAGTTCAGCTAATCTTTTATGAGACCAAGAATGGGAATTTGGAGGGTCTATGTCTAACTGTGTCATAGGTAAACAAGTAGGCATCAATAAGTCTTACCTAAGTCAAATGGGGAAGGATGGTTCCTTGCAGTAAACCATTTTCCACACAAAGGGTGGACTGGGGCAACAGCAAAGAGTGTTGTTCTTAACCTTCACTGTTTCTCAGGATTCCGGCTCAGGTAAAATTCAACATTATCACATACCTAGAGGTTATTTGGCCCATGATCTTGGAGCTATCACTACACTGTAAACATTAGAGAATGAGATAAACCCCTAATGGGATTTATCTTTATGTCAAAGGTTAGAAGGAAAGATCTAGATTCACTGGACCTCCAAAGAGACATTCTAAGAAAAAGCCAAGGATAAGTTGGTCTTTTTGCCTTTTTAAATGGAGAAAAGCATTTCCATTTACCCTTACAAAGTGCCAGATGTAAGTTTAGCAATTCAGAAGGGTTATTTGGGTTTTAGATTCAGATGGGCAAGTCTTTTAATAACTACAAGACCTTAGGCAAATCATTGACTCCCTGAGGCTTACTTCAACATCTGTTAAAGGAAGTTTTTGCAAGTTATTGAAAGGATTAAATAAGATCATGTTTATAAAAATCCCTGCTATAAGTATATGTGTATGGCAAACTTAATCTCTTCCCTCAAGTAACAAAATTTAATGAAGTGCCAGTTGTAGGAAATTTTAATAACTTTGAAAGGAAAACATTTAAATGATTAAATTACAGTGTTTATACACATCCCTTACAACTTTTGTTGTCTTAAAATTTCAGCATATTTTATTATTTTTTTACAGTTTATTTATTTTGAGAGAAAGCGCACATGAGCGGGGGAGAAGGGCAGAGGGGGAGAGAGAGAGAGAAAGAGAGAGAGAGAGAGAGAGAGAGAATCTCAAACAGGCTCCACATTGTGGAGTCCGACTCAGGGCTTGATCTCACAACTGTGAGATCATGACCTGAGCCGAAATCAAGAGTCAGACACTTAACCAACTGAACCACCCAGGCACCACCACCCCCAGCATATTTTATTAACAATCTGTGTCATACATCAAGGCACTCTTTTGAGATAATCTCTGTCGAACTGTAGTATAGGAGTTTGTAGCCTGACACAACCATTTGAAATCTCTGAGAAAAGTTACACTGATTTCAATTTTGAAGAAATTATTTTCATTTCTATAGGTATAGTAAGAAGAATGAACTAGGCAAGGAATAAAAGAAGGTACATAATTATCTCATTTAGAGAGAAGATTGGTCTACCACTTCTTAGCCATACATAACCACACTTGACAAATTCTAAATTTTTGTGTTTAGTCTTTAGATCTCACTCTACTCCCATCTCCTAATCTTCACCAATGGGATCTTGGTCTCCTCACAATTGATCTGAACACAGAGACTAGATCATTTATGGATAGGGATTCCCATCCAAGTAGTCAAACACATATAGGGAGTTCCATGGAGTAGACATGTCATATTCTGGCTGCCTAAGAGGTAATTCCATTAAGGGTGAGTAAGATGTTACATATTCATATCAATAACATAGGGTTCTTAAAATAGCCCACATATATGATTTGTTCAGAAAGCCTATTTTTGTGCCAGATGGCTAAAATCCACACCACAATTCTGATGTTGTCTAGCCAAGCAACATTAAATCCATAAACTCTTCTAAGATTCTGAGAGGTAAACAAATATTTCTCTTCCTGTAAATTATTCTAGAATTCCAAAGAGCAAAGTCTACTACAAAGAGGATCCTAGTGATGTTAAGAGTTTTAAGCAACAGAAACAGTTTAGCTACATATGTGCTTTTCCATTCATGCCATTTTTATTCAGGCAACCAGCAAATACTTATCAATGATTATTATGATTATTATAATTGTGTGATTATTATGCTCAGGCACCATTCTAAGTGCTAGTTACAAGTCAGTGAATAAGAAAGAAAATGCCGGGGCGCCTGGGTGGCGCAGTCGGTTACGCGTCCGACTTCAGCCAGGTCACGATCTCGCGGTCCGTGAGTTCGAGCCCCGCATCAGGCTCTGGGCGGATGGCTCGGAGCCTGGAGCCTGTTTCCGATTCTGTGTCTCCCTCTCTCTCTGCCCCTCCCCTGTTCATGCTCTGTCTCTCTCTGTCCCAAAAATAAATAAACATTGAAAAAAAAAAAAAAAAAAGAAAGAAAATGCCTCTTTTGGGGGTGGAGGGCGCCTCATTCTCAGATGGAAACTTACATTCTAGTTAAGGATTTATATTCTAAAACATATTCTTCAATCTGCATATATTCCGTAAAGCTAATACAGTGACTGTAATATTAAATTAATTGTTACTCTGTTGTTCATTGTTAAGCACCCCTTCATTGTTCAAATTTGAACTTGCCAGTTAAAAGGTCTATTTGGAATTCACTGAAGAAAATAGACATGATATTTTATTTTATTTTTTATTTATTTATTTTTTTTTTTATTTATTTCTGGGACAGAGAGAGACAGAGCATGAACGGGGGAGGGGCAGAGAGAGAGGGAGACACAGAATCGGAAACAGGCTCCAGGCTCCGAGCCATCAGCCCAGAGCCTGATGCGGGGCTCGAACTCACGGACCGTGAGATCGTGACCTGGCTGAAGTCGGACGCTTAACCGACTGCGCCACCCAGGCGCCCCTAGACATGATATTTTAAATATAGGGCCTATGAAGGGTATATAAGTAATAGGAATATAAGTAAAAAGTAAATTTTGTTAACTACCACTAGTTTACCAGTGCTTTCTAAATCTCTAGCTTTAAGGAAATTAGTGCTGAAATAATATGTGAAGTTTTATTTTATTTTATTATTTTATTTTATTTTTTTTGAGAAGGAGAGAGGGTGCATGAAAGTGAGGAGGGGCAGAGGGAGGAGAGAGAAAATCTCAGGCAGGCTCCATGTCTAGCACAGAGCCCAACCCAGGGCTTGATCTCACAAACGTGAGACCATGACCTGAGCAGAAATCAAGAATAGGAACCCTTAATCAAGTGAGCCACCCAGGCACCTGATATGTGAAATTGTAAAATGCTAATATTTGCACAGTGTTTTTAAGAAATAAAAATAATTTAAGCAATTAATGTAATGAATAAGAAAGCAAAAGAATTTTATTTCTATAAGAAAATAATTCCGTAATATATGAACACTTGTACTTATGCATATGCTTAGCAAAGCTGATTACCTATGTTTGAAAATGTTTCCATTTTTCTCTAAGCCACTCACGAGAAAGAAATAATTCACTGATTGCCTAGTAGACGTAGATTTGCTTCATTTGACTTTCAAAGAATAATTTTAGCTAGAATTACTTCCAGTTTAGGGGGAGACATAAAGATTCTACAAATTGCGTTGGTTAAAATGGCATTTATAAAAAATGGCACTGTAACCATGGTAATATAAGGGTCATAAAATTTAAGCCACACTTTGTCTATATTACCTCCCTGGTTTCTAATGTTGCCTTTGTGCACCATGGCATATTAGATGCACATTCTGTTAAATTCTCTGGGGCCTTTTCACTCTTTACTGTTTTATGGACAATTGTGTCAGTACAGACTCCAGACACTGAAGCACAAACAGCTCAGGTGAGTGTGTTCACCACATTTGTTTAGCCAGGTGAAAATTAGTGTCTTAAACTTTGCCTACCTATCTCTATATTCAAAGATTGCACATAGAAGTTATCCATTCATCTTATTAAATAATAGATGTAGGATTCCTGACATAACAGTGATATATTCCTTGAATTTTCTGGCACTAACATTATAGTAATACTAAATTTTAAAAAAAATTTTTTTTCCAACGTTTATTTATTTTTGGGACAGAGAGAGACAGAGCATGAACAGGGGAGGGGCAGAGAGAGAGGGAGACACAGAATCGGAAACAGGCTCCAGGCTCTGAGCCATCAGCCCAGAGACTGACGTGGGGCTCGAACTCAGGGACCGCAAGATCGTGACCTGGCTGAAGTCGGACGCTTAACTGACTGCGCCACCCAGGCGCCCCAGTAATACTAAATTTAAAAAAAAAATTATTAGCATTTTATTCTTCCCAGATCTGCATGTTAGTAATACTTCCTATTTTCTATAATACTGAATCTATGAAAACATTGGAACCCTTAGCTATGTTTCTTTATTCTAAATATAAAATGTTAAGCAGAAGTAATACTCAATATGAAAATATCAGAAGCTATATCTTAGATTGTCCATTCATCCAAAGTCTTAAAGAGAATTCAAATTACAGAAGACAATTTTCCAACATTATATTTACTGGATAGATTAATAGATGTTTTGGGGAAGGGTCAGTTAATTACAGATACTGATCTCTCATTGCCTTTTCCAGAGGCTGTTGAACTTAGTGGACTGAGCATTTTATCTGCCAAATGACTACCAATTTTTTTTCAAGTTTCAGATTTTTGTTAGTGCTCCAAATACAGCTGACCCATCACCAAGTGTGTTATATGCATAGGACTTTACAGATCTTTTTTTTTTTCCTAGCTAGTTTTAAAGTTACTGAGCATAATGAACTTTAAAAACTCTTCAGAATAAAAATCAATGAATAGATAAAAGACTACCTTCTTTGATAAATATCAGTGCAAGAAACTTGTACTCGAGCAAGCTAAGAAAGTCATTAACAGCAGTATTTCTGATGGAACTAATGTTATACCTACTCAAGCTACACTGAATCTAATAATCTGCGAAAGGAGAAATGGGAAAAGGTATGAAAGCTCTTCATTAAATCAGAAACTGAAAGAAAGGAAAAAGTGGCACTTTTTTTTTTTCAGTTTTATTCATAGCTCAACAGACAGGATCACAATGGAAAAGAGATTAATCGTTTAAATGCTGCTGACCTTTTACAATTCTTTCCCCACATTCCAGAAGTTAATTGCTTAAAAAATGCATTTCATGGAATGCACGGAAGTTTTAATCCAGGCAGTATTCGAGTTGCACAGAGACATCTTCCAGCTCACCCATCTGCACTGTGTACCTTTATGACCAAAGCAGTCAGGGACTATGTCTGGCTGATTCCCCACACATTAAAATTCTCACAGGTGCAAAGCAGGCCACACTATCAGCCATGGTTAAGGCTCTTCCCTTATAAACCCTTCACTGTCTTTAGAACGGCTCTGAACATGGAAAAATCACCAGCTCCAGGGTAGCCTGAGATGAAATGCAAGTACAGCCCTTTGGAAACCTGATAAGAATTCTTATCAACTGGAACCTGATAAGTATTCTGGATACCTTATGCATATTTAATATTTCCTATCTTGCCACATTTTTAGGAATACATTTTAATAATGTTCAGTAACAGTTTCTAAAAGCAAACTTTGCTAGTCTGTGGTCTACTGGTCTACTGGAAGTAACAACTACCCCTGCCATATAAGTCTGTGTGAATTAAACAAGTTGGGAAATCACTTTGGGCCTTAGTTGTCTCAAAAATGTGGGAAAATAGCCTATCTTTAAAAAAGCAGAAAAGCTGAGAAAATAGGATATAAGGTATACACACACACACACACACACACACACACATATACACATATACACACAGAAGGAAAGAGAAGATTTTTATTTCATTCCAAATTGAAAAAAAAAAAAGGAGTAAAGGGAAAAATACTTTTTACCTTCCAGGAACAACACTGAGTTTTTTCATATACATAATTTCCTGTGTTGTATAAAATGAATTTAGGGATAGATATTTTACAAATAACTGATTTTGGAAAGGCTAAGTAATTTCTCCGAGGTCATGCTGTTAATGAAAGGCAGAATCAAGATTCACCCAGGGTCTGTAAGATTCCACCACCCTTAGATATTTTCACGTATTAGTGCTTACAAATTTTATTACTTTTAATTTGTTTGAACCTTTATGGTTTTTTCCATATTTATACACCACTCGTAGTATTTTTAACTTAATTTTTAAATCAAATTGACTCCCTTTTTTTTTACTCAAAGTAAATGTATCTCCCTTTTTTTTTTTTACTTAAAGTAAATGTATCTTTAAAACTAAACTTCAGTTCATTCCAGTAAATGAAGAACCAAGTATCCTTTTTCATAAATAGGAAGTATATTTAAGGTAAATATGATGAAAAGACAAAACATTTATTTTTAAATTCAGCTCAGTAATTTCTTTTTAACTTTTTTCAAGTTGATTTTTTATTTTGAGAGAGAGAGAGAGAGAGAGCACAAGCAGGGGAAGGGCAGAGAGAGAGGAGACAGAGAATGCCAAGCAGGCTCTGCACTGTCGGTGCAGAGCCCGATGTGGGCCTCGAACTGACAAACCACCATATCATGACCTGAGCCAAAATCAAGAGTCAGACACATAACCAACTGAGCCCCCCAAGCGCAAATACTGCCCCCTGTATACATCTTGTTTAAAAAAAAGAGAGAAATGTAAGAACTACACCAGCAGACAGTTTATCATTAATGCAGTCAGAAAACCAGAAGAAAGAACATTGAGAAGGGTAATTTTCTCACTATGTGAGTCAGTTTTTAACGCGCCTTCCCACCTAACTATCTTGGGTGCCTTTAGCAGTTTGTGCACCACTCTGGGAGCACGGAGCTCAGTCGTGCTGACCTGCACTTCACGCTTGATGAGATGATAACTCTGATGATATGCTGATTGGCCGTCACCCTCCTGCAGTCATGTGCCTTGCACAATTTTCTACCTGAAGTTGGCAGAAACCCTGCATGCAAATTGATTTGTTAAATTACAGTAGAAAAGTACCTTGAACTTTACAGAGTTTAATGTCTCAGAAGTGATAAAAATGAAAGAACATTTTTATGTGGTATATCCCCAGAGTCCTGAGACTCTCAGGAGGAGGTGGCCCTCTGGGTTACTACCCACTGCTGGCCCTTACCTTGCTGCTATCTAACGCATGCTGTTATTTATTTATTTACTTACTTATTTAATTTTTAAAGTCAAGTTTTTATTTAAATTTTTTTTAGTTAACATGTATGGTAAAGTTGGTTTCAGGTGTAGAATTCAGTGGTTTATCACTTACATATAACACCCAGGGCTCATCCCAACAAGTCCCTCCTTAATGCCCTTCGCCCATTTAGCCCATCTGCTGCTCAATCCTTCCATCATCCCTCAGTTGGTTCTCTACAGTTAAGAGTCTCTTATAGTTTGCTTCCCTCTTTCTCTTTTTTCTCTTCTCCTATGTTCATCTGTTTTGAACACAGGATTGAAATCATATGGTATTTCTTTGTCTTTCTCTGACTGACTTATTTCACTTAGCATAACACACTCTAGCTCCATCTACATCATTGCAAATGGTAAGATTTCATTCTTTTTTAAAAAATGTTTACTTTTGACAGAGAGAGAGAGACAGAGACGGAGCATGAGCAGGGGAGGGGCAGAGAGAGAGGGAGACACAGAATCAGAAGCAGGCTCCAAGCTCTGAGCTGTCAGCACAGAGCCTGACGCAGGGCTCGAACTCACAAACTGTGAGATCATGACCTGAACCGAAGTCAGACGCTCAACCTACTGAGCACCCAGGCGCCCCAAGATTTCATTCTTTTTGATGGTTGAGTAACATTTCACTATTTATGTATATGTATACATATATATATTCTATATATGAAGATGTGTGTGTATATATATGTATATATATAAAGAATATGTGGTGCGTGTATATATATGTATATATATATATGTATATATATGTGTATATATATGTGTGTGTGTATATATATATTCATCCTTTTTGTTATGATGTGGTACATATATACCACATCTTCTTTATCCATTCATCCAGTTGATGGGTACTATGGTTCTTTCCATAGTTTGGCTATTGTTGATAATGCTGCTATAAACATCAGGGTGCATGTGCCTTTTGAGTTAGTATTTTTGTAAATAGTTTGTGTAAATACCTAGTAGTGCAATTGCTGAGTCATAGGGTGCTTTTATATTTAACTTTTTGAGGAGCTCTGTTTTCCAGAGTGACTGCACCAGTTTGCATTCCCATCAGCAGTGTAAGAGGGTTCCCTTTTCTCTGCATCCTTGCCAACACTTGTTGTTTCCTGTGTTGCTAATTTTAGCCATTCTGACAGGTGTAAGGTGGTATCTCTTGGTAGTTTTTATTTGTATTTCCCTGATGATGAATGAAGTTGAGCATCTTTTCATGTGCCTGTTAGCCATCTGAATGTCTTCTTTGGAAAAGTGTCTATTCATGTCTTCTGCCCATTTCTTAACTGGATTATTTCTTTTTTTGGGTGCTGAGTTTGATAAGTTCTTTACAGATTTTAGATACTAACCCTTTATCCAATATGTCATTTGCAAATATCTTCTCCCATTCTGAAGGTTGCCTTGTAGTTTTGTTCATTGTTTCCTTTGCTGTGCATAAGCCTTTTATCATGATGAAGTCTCAATAGTTATTTATTTATTTATTTATTTATTTAGAGAGCACATGCACTTGCAAGCAGGGGAGGGTAGTAGGAGAGCGAGATGAGAATTTTTTTTAAGTTTATTTTTTTTTTGAGAGAGAGATAGAGAGCAAGAAACAAAGGGAAAGAGAGAGGGAGAGACAGAATTCCAAGCAGGCTCTGCAGTGTTAGCCATTGCAGGGCTCGAACCCATGAACCTGTGAGCTCATGATCTGAGCCAAAATCAAGAGTCAGACACTTAACTGAGCCACCCAGGTGCTCCCCCTTGATAGTTTATTTTTGCTTTTGTTTCTCTTGCCTCAGGAGACATATCTAGTAAGAAGTTGCTATGGCCAATGTTTAGGAGGTTACTGCCTGTGTTCTCCTCTAGGATTTTGATGGTTTCCTGTCTCACATTTAGGTCTTTTATCCATTTTGAGTTCACTTTCATGTATGACATAAGAAAGTGGCCCAGTTTCATTCTTCAAAGTGTTGCTGCCTGGGTTTCCTGACAACATTTGTTGAAAATACTGCCCTTTCCCCATTGGATACTCTTTCCTGCTTTGTCGAAGATTAGTCCATATAGTTATGGATTCATTTCCAGATTTTCTATTCTGTTTCATTGATCTATGTATCCCTTTTTATGCCAGTACCATACTGTTTTCGTGACTACAGCTTTGCAATGTAGCTTAAAGTCCAGAATTGTGATGACTCTTGCTTTTCTCCTTCAAGATTGTTTTGGCTATTCAGTGGTTTTGTTTGTGTGTGTGTGTGTGTGTGTGTGCTTTCATATAAATTTTAGGATTATTTGTTCTAGCTCTATGAAAAATTTTAATGGCGAGTTTGACAAGGATTGCATTAAATGTGTAGATTGCTTCAGGTAGTATAGATATTTTAACAATGTTTGTTTACCTATCCATGGGCATGGAATGATTTTACATTTCTTTGTATCATTTTAAATTTCTTTCAAAAGCGTTCTATAGTTTTCTAAGTATAGATCTTTACCTATTTGATTAGGTTTTTTCCTAGGTATCTTCTAGTTTTTGGTGCAATTGTTAATGGGATTGATTCCTTGATTTCTCTTTCTACTGTTTCATTATTGGTATATAAACACCCACAGCTAATATCATCCTCAATGGGGAAAAACTGAGAGCTTTTCCTCTATGATCAGGAACAAGACAGGGATGTCCACTCTCACCATTGTTATTTAACATAGTACTGGAAGTCCTAGCCTCAGCAATCAGAGAAATAAAGAGAATATAAGATAAATAAATATGCATCTAAATCAGCAAGGAAGAATTACCTTTTTCACTTTGTTGGTGAGCCCGTAAAACCCAGAGGCTGAAAGAAGTTAACAGCTCAAAAGAAATAATCTAACATCAGTGGAGGTACCCTAAAACACAATTAGTCATACAGACATTTCATAGTTAAATACAGTGATAGGTGCCATGTGTTATTATATATAAGTAAGATAGCTTTCATAGCTCAAGACAAAAAAACTGTTACCTTCCCTTCCCACAAAAATTAGTGACTCATCTAATAATTTGAAAATGCTCTTTTTTAAATCACATACATACCTTCACCTTTTCAGCACCTAGACTGCACCTCATTCCTCGGAAATGTATCCGTGTGCTAAAGAGAAACAATCTTGGTTCTTTTCTTTTTAATTTTTTTAAATTTTCTAAAACTTTTTTAATGTTTATTTATTTTGTGAGAAACAGCATGAGTAGGGGAGTGGCAGAGGGAGAGAGAGTCACAGAATCTGAAGCGGGCTCCAGGCTCTGAGCTGTCAGCACAGAGCTGACATGGGGGTCGAACTCACAAACCGCGAGATCATGACCTGAGGTCGGACGCTTAACAGACTGAGCCACCCAAGCGCCCCAAAACAATCTTTGTTCTTATGAAAAGTATTTAAGGTTGTCTGTTTTTAAAAATTGTTCTTAACCTTTACTATAAGAAAAATAATAATAATATGAATTTAAATAGCTTGAAATTTCAGAATATTCATATGAGAAGTAATAACTGCAAAAACAGGTCCAATTTTTCTTAAATTTTACCCATAACTTTAAGGGCTCTCAAAATTTAAAATACAAAATACATTTTATTTTCTGATATTTGTGGCCACATTTGATCTCTGTATGTACTGATGCTAAGCAAGGACATTTTTATTTAAGCCATCTCTGTAAACATAAATTGAGTAACTATATCTGGAAGTAAATTAAGTTGGAAGAGTGCAGCTATTTAATTGATTTTTTTTCTGTGTGAGGTATGGTATTTTCTTATGGCATATAAAGTGATGAAATTGGTTATTTAATTTCATAGCCTAAATGGGTTCAGTAAATGAGAGACAACAAAAAGATATAGCAGTCTAATCACAAAATATCATTGTCTATCAACCCTTAAAAATTAATAAAGTTTATTTAAAATGTATTATGGCTATGCACACATATACAAGTAAATACAAATAAAGCAATTCTTTATGACCCAAAAATGAATTCTCTGTACTTTTCCACTTACCCATATTTATTGCAGCAAAACAGAGATTTTTAGAATAGTTTCATAGGTGCCTGCCCTATCAGCTTCCCAGCACTTATCCACCAAAATCCCATTAGTCTAAATGCAGCTCCTAAGGCCCAAACAAATAAAGTCAGTGGAAGCATTCTGCCTAAAACTTCACCTGAGCAACTGTTTCCCTAATACCTCCCACCAACACCCCAAGTGTTTACAGGCAGATTTGTTGGGAGAACATGTTGCCCTACCTGCAGACATGGGGCGTCCATTCTGTGATGTTTATGTCACATCAAGTATTTACTTAATGTGACCCTCAAGTAAGAGCAGAATAATATAATTCTGGGCTGGATTTATTTTTTTTACCACTTCATTAAGACGCTGGGCAAGTGACTTTATTCCCTTGTGCCTCAGACTTCTCTTCATTAAGATGACTGTAAAATGCTATAGAAATAATTTATAGCTTCAGATATGCAGTGCAGATGTAGCATACATTATATGTAGGTGCCAAGTAATACCACACGGTGTTTACTCAGCAAAATAACGCCAGGTGTAGATAACACGACAGAGAGCCCCATAGACCCAGGGCCCTTCCTCTTTAGCACACAACAGAGTGTAGTCATCATGAGTCTTCCGTGCATTTTTACAGCTAAGTCTCATGAACAGATGATGTCACAGCATCCTTTCAGGTCCACTGAGTGTGACTTGCTAGAGAAATTTAATTACAAAGAAAAAAAAACCTCTTCAAATAAAAAGTTTGATTTGGGGATGATTTGTTCATAGAAATCTTCTAGGAGAGAACTCAACTTATATTGAATTACTTCATCAATTTATTGAATTAAATGATCCAAGCTGTTGTTTATCTTGATCCATACAGAATCACATAGCTGACACTGTTTCTCAATTCTATACTCTCTTACAATAAAAAAAAAAATGAGGGGCGCCTGGGTGGCGCAGTCGGTTAGGCGTCCGACTTCAGCCAGGTCACGATCTCGCGGTCTGTGAGTTCGAGCCCCGCGTCGGGCTCTGGGCTGATGGCTCAGAGCCTGGAGCCTGTTTCCGATTCTGTGTCTCCCTCTCTCTCTGCCCCTCCCCCGTTCATGCTCTGTCTCTCTCTGTCCCCCAAAAAATAAATAAACGTTGAAAAAAAAAATTAACAATAAAAAAAAATGAAAACACAGATAAGTAAGGTGATATCCAAAACCTAGTTTTAAAAAGTCACCTAGAGAGGATATGACATAATCAGTCACACATAAAACAGATAAAGCCCGATTTCTAATTCCTTCTATCTATATTACAATTCTGGGATTTTTCATGATCATGACAGTTTTAGGTACTACAAAATTCTGAAATCTCTTCTGAATCATCTAGGATTCTATTCTGTCCAGCTTAATTTGAGTGCTAAGAGTATTTTGATAATACTCTAATAATACTATTACTAGGAACTATCCCAAAGCTTTAAGCCTTCAGATTTTTTTAAATTATATTTCTCAAATATGGTGATAAAAAATAGAATAATAGCTTAAGTATGTCATCACTTTACTATGTCACTTGATCTCTCAGATTAATTTTACTCAATTTTAAAGTTGAAACTATTTTTTTTATATTCTAATAGTTTGGTGTATACAGTAAATTTAATTAAATGAGAATTGTTAAATAGCCATGACAGCCTTTCCCCCAGCTATTCTGAATGATCAGGAATTAACTATACAATTTCCAAGGGCTTTTTAATTTATACCTCTAAATCAATCAATTTTAAATCCCATTTTTCTGTTTGACATAAAATGATTTCTAAAATATTTCTTCTTGTGATGCAAAACAAATTACTCAAAGAACTATAGAAAGGAGTAAAATATACGAAATTTCAAAGTTCATAATAATCTTAGCATTAATCAGCACTTGGCAGCTAGCACTGGAATTAACTTACACAATTTGGAGTATTATCCTAAAATTATCATTGCCATTTCCAGCATTGGGAGTCACTAACGGTTGTTAGACACTATATAATTAGCATGAGAAGTCAGAAATTGATGCATGACCAAACACAAGTTATGTGCCAAATAAAATTACTATAATTTATCAATTCAGCTAGTCAAATGTGATTGTCAGTGAGCCCAGAATACTCAAAACACAATCATAATTATGTTCAGAAAGTATCAGGGAAGAGTTTGGGGGAAAAAAAAGAAATGTTACTGTGTTAATGTATGTATAACAGAATATCCAAGTTCTGGTAAATCATAAAATTTAGCAATATAATTAACTTTTTTTCAGTATTAACTAAATTTTTTACATAGATGTTTTAAATAAAATTATGTAACTCACATTAGATAATTTTACTGTAAAGTTAAATGTTCTTTTTTCTTAATCAAATGTATTTTATAACATAAATGTTCTCCTTTAGACAGATGATGACTAAAGCAAAATTTTAATTAAAATGGCTTTTAAATTAGTTCAAGATGGAAATTAAAAAAAGAAACTCCAGGCAAATCTGCTACAAATCAGGGAAAGGCAGGTTGTAAGTTATGTGCAAATCCTGGTACATTCCCAATAATTCCATCTCTTTTTTCCCACTCCTCATAGGGCACCAGTGTACTTTCATATCCCAGTTGAGATCACCTGTACTGAAATTGATGATATACCCAGTCTGCTTCCCTACTCTCCTCCTTCCCACAACTGGGCAGAATAGAATATTAAGGAAAGCACTGACCTTAAATAAACAGTCCGGGTTTGATTCAGGCAAGACACTCACTCTCTGATTCAAGAATTAATGAATAACGTAAGGATGATTCTTGCCCCAAAATCTACCTCACTGGTTTATAAAGAAAATCAAAAGTGTTTTATAAACTTCTATACACTATACAAATAAGAGTTATTATGATGATTTGTGGCCCATGCCCACAGATTTAGCCCAGTCCCAGATTCTAAGAATAACTCAAACCAGTCTCTACGTGGAATGAATTTAGGAAGCCTCAGCTAAGTAATTCAAATGCCTCAGATTCTAAAACCTTCTTGCTGTTTCTCTTGCTGTAAGCTTATTACAGTTGCTCTAAGCTTTTTTCTAATAACCGGATCTTCCTTTATTCTGGGAACAAACAGGGTCCCCAAAAACAAATGAATAAATAAATCAGAACCAGAAAGTCTCATTCTTCAGATACCAGCTTTTAAGTTCTAATACCAATCCATTTCCCCCCCTGTAGTAGATCTCTGCCTTCCTCTCTCCTGCCATCTTAGGATATCTGACCTGAATCCATACCCCCACAGATGGGAGCCGCCTAGTACTTCTGTAATGCTCAAATTCCATCTACCTGCCTGACTTGTCACCACACTCCTTAGATTTGGGCGCAATCTATAACCTAGCCATTTGGCAGATTTAGACTCAAGATAGAAAATTCTTTTCTGGCCACGATTTTCTACAAAAGGAGCAAAATGTCTTGTGAGATAACGAGTTCTATATCCCCTAAGGTAAACAAGCCAAAGCTACGTACCTATCAGCAGTGATTACCATGGAAGGCACTGCTGCTCTGGTTGGGAGGTTAGACAAGATCACTCTACAATCCTAGGTCACCTGCTTAATTAACGACTCTGCTACTCTGCCTCTCTGATGCTTTGGAGCGAGAATGGATAAGACAATATATGGCTCCTGACGTTGTTGCATCTTGCTTCACTAAACAAATTATTCCTATAATGAATCCAAGAGACCGCATGCTATTTGCGTTATTAGCATTTTATTTGTGATACTAACTAAATGAAATGCACTCTAGAAACACAAATGTTCTTTGCGTGTAGATGTTAAAAACTGTTACTGCTCTAATGTCCTTGTTAGAGAGAGCCATATTTAGTTATAGGAAACGATGTCATTTAACTCTGAAAAGAGTGGGTTTTTTTAAATCACATATGGTAAGCCATGAACCAACACCAAGCATCCATAAAGAAGATGGCATTTCTAATTATACTTTTACATTAATTACCACACTCTTGTCACTTCACTATCAAACTGTTTATATTCTCTCTGTAAGTCAGTCGCATAAAGTAAATGAAAATATGAATGATGCAAAACTTGGCAGTCACTTTATAATATTTGTAGGAATACAGTGTATTTGGATTTGGTACATAGAATTAAATTATTTTAACATTATTTTTTATTTTATTCTGGTTTTATAATATTGTGTTATATTTTCCTTCAGTTTTAGAAAAGGAAATCAAACGGCATTACTCATGCAGTAACTTAAGTCTATTATATTATACCAAATAACTGATTTCCCCAGTCTTTTCATCTTTCTATTTGGTTATGGAATAACAAAGCCTACCTATTTGAATGTTTGTGATCCATTATAGACATGTAAGACCTTTTTTGTATCTTAGCCATACTTATTTCTTGAACACTGGGAGACAAATGGAGAACAGGATAAAAATATGGGAGTTATCGGGCAGAATCATGGGCGTGGATTTCAAAAATTAACTGTTAGGAATTAGAAGCAAAAAAGTAAGTAAGGAGAGAGGAGGTGGTATGGAGACAGAAATGAAGTGAGGACGTCCAGAAGATGGTTTGCCAGTGGAGTCGTGACTTGCCAAGAGTCCCTCTAGTTGATCAAGAATTGATCCAACTTAGGGGCACCTGGGTGGCTCAGTCAGTTAAGCATTCAACTTTGGCTCAGGTCACGGTCTCATGGTTTGTGAGTTGGAGCCACACATGAGGCTCTCTGCTGTCAGCACAGAGCCCGCTTTGAATCTTCTGTCCCCCTCTCTCTCTGTCCCACCCCCACTTGTGCTCTCTCTCTCTCTCTCTTTCTTTCTCTCATGAATAAATCAACATTAAGAAAGTTTTAAAAAAGGAAGAAAGAATTAACAGAATTGACCCAACTTAAGTAAGGTTGATGGTATTTAGGAGAACTGAAGCAGGAGAACTCTTACCAAAATAACTATTCAAGCTAGTAAATTAAACATCCCTAGTTCCATGGATGCTGATAAGACAAAAGACTTTGCTACTCAAAGCAAAAGACATAGGAGTATCAGGATAGTTGTCCTGGTTTCCTAAGCTCAGGACCCAAGTCCAAGATGCCTCCGCCAGGTAAAGCCTACATGCAGTACAGTGCCCTACAAAAGAGAGATCTTGAGTATAGAAAATCCAGCTTTCCAATAAGCAGTAAGCAAGCCTATTCTTTATCCAGAGACAAGATTTATTACAGAACTACATGGCTCATTCCAGAGAGGAGTTACCTCACTTCTCGGGATTGCCAGCCAAATAAATAATTCTAAGAAGTAGCCTTGGGGAAAGAACAGAGATCTTACTCTCAGCTGGACACATAGGAGGGCAAACAGCCCACTCAGAAGACTGCTGCTCAACAGCGAAGTGAATCAGCATCACTCAGAAACTTATCAGAAATGTGACGTCCTGGGCCTCGTTCCAGACCTAGCTGACTTAGTGCATTTAGACTGCTATAACAAAATGCTACCGACTGGGCAACTTATAAACAACAAACATGTATTTCTCAGAGTTCTGGCAGCTGGGAAGTCCAAGATCATGGCAGTGTTAGGTGTCTGCTTGGAGCCCATTTCCTAGTTTATAAGCAAGCAGTCATTTGCTGTGTCTTCATATAGTGGAAGAAGCAAGGGAGCCTACTGGGACTTCTTTTATAAGGACACTAATCCCATTTATGAGGGATCTGGCCTCATCACCTAATCACCTTCCAAAAACTCTACCTCCTAATACCATCACATTGGGGGTTAGGATTTCAACATATGTATTTTGAGGAAACACAAACATTCAGACCATAGCATTAGCGAATCAGAAATTTGGCAGTCTGAATTTACTATGCCACTTCTGAGGCTTATTAAAGTTTGAGAACCAAACATGTAAGGAAAAGAATTCTGGATAGCAGTCAAGATTCTGGGTCTAGTAAGTGTTTCTATCAACTACCTGGGTGTGCCTTTCAAACGGTCTGGGCCTTAGTATCTTCACCTATTATAACAGGAGAGGGTCAGGTAATTTCTGATTTCTTATTGCTCAAGTTCAATGAAATTCTATATTCCTTGACATGTAGTTTGTAAATATTGCCTATATTAAAGACCTTAAAATATGTATGGCAAGTACTGGGAAACTAGGAGAGATAGCAGCAACACAGATCCATAAGGACCCGTATGTGGCTTCATAGGCTCACAGAACTTACTTGTCAGCATGCTGGGAGTAGAACAATACCTCAGAGAAATGTGAAGTAACCAATCTGGTATATCAGAAGATCTGTTTAGGAATTTATGGTGGTTCCCATCACTGAAAGGGAGGCCAGTCTTGTGTCCTCTGGCCTGAGCATTCTCTTCCAAAGGGCATACCGTTACAAATTATAATCAGAAGTCTTGCCTGGGGAGCATGGATTTGGAGCAAAGAGTTGATTGAATGTTCTGAGATTGCCTGATGTGTCCACATCTGTCACCATAGTCTAGGTTCACTTCCAGGATTTGGATGCCTTCTTCTGTGGAGAACACCTTCTCCCGAATGGGTGCAACTGAGTTACCCTCCAAGAAGTTACTCTCGTACTTTTCTGTACTTGCAGTGTCAAACAAGTCTCCCTCAGATCAACACTTTTCTTTGGCAGATTTAGTAAGTTTCACTTATGTTCTAGTCTAGACTCAAAGACTTAGAAAATTCTGCCTCTCTTAAGTGACCCTGTATATTCTCTACCCTGATCATTTAAGTCTTGATTTTAGAGTTAAAAATCTCAGAAGACAGCCCAATTACTTTATTTCCAAGTTTCTGATGGGCTACCACACTTTCGATTTTGCCTGTGTTTCCGGCATCCCCCAGCCCCTAGATCTTAAATGGCCATCAGCTCGGGAATGGAGACTAAGCCTCCAAAAACTACATAATGGAGGAGTTGCCTTCACATGTAGCCATCCCAGTGAGTGAATAGCCATCTTAGTTTCCATGCCATTTATGGTCTTTGTGATGTGATTCTTTTAGCAAAGTATAATACAATTCTGGCCCCAAGAGCTTATTAATAAAAAACAAGTTTTAACTTACAATGTACAGTAGCTTCCAGGAATGTTTATGTTATTTAGAAATTTGAATTGAATTGTAAAAGCCAAATGTATTCACATTGTCTATAAAAAGTGAATGGCTGAACAGTTACTCAGTAAACATGATGGGTGGTGACAACAAATTTAGGTAACTCCTGCTTGTTAGACTATGCTTTTCTATAAAATGTTACACAGCCTATATTTTCCACATGTTTTCTTTCATCTTTTTTGCTTTTATGGATGCTAACTAAAAAATATGAATTGTCTATATTTCTTTCATTATTTATTAGTTATAAATCTCAGTTAGAAAGATAACAGAGGCATTTCTGACACTAAAAAAGTCACAAGTCTTCTTTAAAAATGTGATTTTTAAATTTTTTTAATGTTTATTTATTTTTGAGAGAGAGGAACAGCATAAGTGGGGCGAGGGTCAAAGAGAGGGAAACACAGAATCTGAAGCAGGCTCCTGGCTCTGAGCTGTCAGCATAGAGCCCAATGCGGGGCTTGAATCCACAAGTCGCAAGATCATGACCTGAGCCAAAGTCGTACTCTTAACCAACTGAACCACCCAGGCTCCCCAAAATGTGATTTTTCTTTGGTAGAACTGTTAGTAAAGTGTGTTTATTCTACCTATTACTATACCTTTATAAAGATGTTCAGCATCACTAATTATCAGGGAAATGCAAATCAGAATCACAATGAGATACCACCTCACCCCTTTCAGAATAGCTATTATCAGAAACAAACAGAACAAATGCTGGAGAGGATGTGGAGAAAGGGAACCCTCATGCACTGTTGGTGGGAATATAGACTGGTGTAGCCATTGTGGAAAACAATATGGAGTTTCCTGAAAAAATTTAAAATAGACCTACCATACAATCTAGCTATACCACCTCTAGATATTTATCTGAAGAAAATGAAAACACCAATTTGAAAAGATATATACACCCCTATGTTCATTGCAGCATTATTTACAATAGCCAAGAATGGAAACAACCTAGTGTCCATGGATGGATGAATGAATGAAGAAGGTATGGTATATATATATCCAATACTACTAAGCCATTAAAAAAAGAAGGAAATCTTGCCATTTGAGACAACATGGGTGGACCTTGAGGGTATTATGCTAAGTGAAATAAGACAGAGAAAGACAAATACCATGCATGTGATCTCACTTATTTTTGGAATCTAAAAAACAAAAAAGAAACAAACAAAACTCAGAGATACAGAGAATATATTGGTGGTTTTTAGTGGGGGAAAGGTGGTTTGGAGGTAAAAAGAGCAAAGGGAGTCAATTCTATGGTGACAGATGATAACTAGACTAATTGTGATCACCTTGTATACAAAGACTGAATTATGTTGTACACCTGAACTAATATAATGCATTATTATATTACAATACAATATATACCAATACAAAATATTACAATACAAAATATACCAATTTTACATCAATAAATGCATAAACATATATATATTATATATATTATATATATTCATGAGATTTAAAATTAAATGTGCTTTCCCTGTAGATTAATACTCTCCTTTTTAACTTGGTCAGGTAGAAGTACATTGCTTGGTTCAGTACAATTCAGGCCCATCTGAGTGGCTCTTTTTGTTTTTGTTTTTCAGAAATGGGAGAGATTGAGAGTTGGAAAAGCATTCATCATCAGGATAATTTGTTTTAAAAGCATCCAGACTCCCATATAGCCACTAGATAAATTACCCACTATTCAAGAGAAGGAAAGCACAATTAGTTTCACATTATAGTAAGCCAATCAGCTCAAGTGACTGTCATTCTTGAGAAAAAGGGAACAAGAATGTCATAGTTGTGCCCTTTCTCCCCTGCCTTTAGAAGTAAACAGCAATCCTTTTATCAGACTGGAAACTCTATGGAAGGCTTAGTGAATACATTTTGCCATTGTTTTTCGATAAGGAGAATTGTATTCATGACTTGTATCCATATGGTTAATAACACTTACTTCACAATGCAAAGTTAATGGAGCTTTTGTTTTGTACTAGGGACGGGCAAATGCTTTGAAGCTTTATGGCAAGGAAGTAAGACTTTAGTAAATTATTTTCAAACCTCCTTTTCTTCTTGCCAGGATAATTATTTTTATGTAATCACTCACAATCAAGAGGCAAAAGAAGGGGCAAGGAGAAATCACACTAGTGATAATGGAATATGCACAAAAAATCTGCAGGCTGTTTTTCTCTTCTTACAATGGATAGTTTCTAAACAACCACTCATTACCTCTTTTGAGACAAGCAGGATGGTGTAAGAATATACTAAATGAATGTTATCTGCCATGACTTAACCTGAAGAAACTCAACACATACACAGCTGCTGTGGCATCTTAAGCATCTTGCATGTGTAATAAGAGTGATCTATGAAGGCCTCACAAGAAAGAGGGCAACTGCAATCATATAAATGAAAGAGCTTTAGTTCCTTCCTGAACACAAGTGTTATCAGTCAAAACCCAAAACCACTATGCCTTATGTTCACATGTCAGCATCATTCTACAGGTTAAACTTAATTTTATTTATTCACATATTCATTTTCACATTGATAATGGATCATTTTTGGTATGTGCATATAGAAAATGTATAAAACGTCCTTTTTTTAAGTTTATTTTTTGAGGCAAAGAGAATGTGTGCACAAGAGGGGTGAGGGTGCAGAGAGAGAGAGAATCTCTCTGTCAGCACAGAGCCCCCAATGCGGGGATCAAACTCACAAACCATGAGATCATGACCTGAGCCGAAGTCAGACACCTAACTGAATGAGCTCCGAGGCACCCCAAACTTCTTTACAGCACACAACTCATGGCACACCTGCTTTGTACCATAAGTTCAAAACGTTGTGCTTTAAAGACTTACTGACTGTATGTACGAGAACACTGCTAGGAACTGCATGAAGAACACATTTGAGTAACGTTTAATTTTTAAAAACACATGCATGTGTGATCAGTAAGCATATAGTATAGACTGGGTGAGGAAGAAGAGGAGGAGGAGGAAAGGAAAGAGGAAATAGGGCAGAAGAGCAAAAGAGAGAGAGAATCACAGTATCAGAATGTACTTAACCCTTAAAGGATGTAAGTTTCAAATGCTTTGGGTGAGAGACTAGACTATTAAGGGTGCATATTTTGTTAATTCTTAGTCTTTTGATTTATGAAAGTTTTAAAATCAAAATTATTAGGCCTTTATTATTACAATCAAGTATAGCAAGGTTTACAAAGTACTGAAAGTCCTCTGAAAAATGATTGTTCCAGATTTCTCAATTAAATAGCATTCAGACACTGTAAATGGCATTTGTAAATTTAGTATATTTTATACAGTTTTTAAAATTCATTTGTCTAGTTTAACATATCTTTCTGAGAATGAAATAATTCTTAAAATATGATGAATTCAATGTATTGATACGGCCTAAGATTTTCTTAGACTTTCCAATAACATGTACAAACTTTAGATTTGGTCATAAGATTTGAAATCATAAAATTGAAATCCTATATCTCAATTAATTTTTAATCGCATATTTAGAACTGAAACCACAGGACTGGCACACTAACAGGCTAAATTCTCTTACATAACACAAGTATTTGCAGTTCAAATGTTCAAACACTTTTTTCTTAACACAAAAACATTAGTACTATGATTTCTATTCTTGCAAGTACTTTGTGTTTAATTCTATATCTAACAAGAATTAAGATATGTACTCACTAAGGAAGAAAACATCCCAGTAAACTGAAATTACTCAGATGTATATGTTTTTGAGAGTGACAAATGCATATTCATGAAGGAAGAGAAAATACCATACTAGTTCACTGATACTTTTCAACAAGGGACCTTGGCCAGGTGAGATCTGGAGCAACAGACATCCAGAGCAATTGTCACCACCCCAACTGCCATTCTCAGTCTTTTTCATAATCTCTGTATTATATAGGCTTCAAAATTTTAATGAAAGTTCAAGTTACCTAATCTCTGGGTATTCGTAGGATTCAGCAACTGTTGGGAAAGGCAGCCTGTGCCTATGGTCTTTCAATGCCCACTCCACCACATAAGAACATGCCTTGGGCTTGCAGTACTTCCTTACCAAGAAACAGAGAGCCACAAAGCCTGTCAGTTTTATCACTTGTATGAAAATATCTTTCCTGGTTCAAATTCAAGGAGTGTTTCTGTATTCTGCTTAAATGTGTGTGTTAATGATTGTCACACACAACTTTCAGTATTTCAGCCTCCAAGGGGCAGAGTTCAGGGCCCTCTTACTGCACCCAGGAAGAGTTATGTATAGGCCAGTTGTCCTGAATCAGCTGCCTTGGGGACTCGCTAGCCATGAGGGACCAAAGCACACTACTGGAGCTGGAAAACGTTCCACCCAATGCTGACTGTGTTTTGTTTTCCTCGCCAACTCTGATACCAAAATACAATGGACAAAAATGCTTGGAGTCCTTCGCTGAGATTGATTACTGGTGGGTGGTATCTGCTCCCCCAGGACTGACAACTGACACACAGTGTTTTTCTCAACAGCAACTGCCGTCCAAATTGATACCTTGATTTGCCTGTCTTTGTCTCTTAAAACATATATACAGATTTTCCATCTAACTGCAAAAACTTTGAGGTTGATGGGATAATAAGTATAATTATATTTTCTATCTAAATATAAACCTTCAGCTTGATAGGATTCTAAGACAAATGCATGCCTTTTCCCGCTACTGAAATCTTGCATTATTTTATCTTCGTATTCATATGCAATTTCTCAATTCAATTCTTCTACCAATTAAATTTTGGCTCTTATGTGGTGTTTCTGGCTCATGGCTGTACGATGGGTCTTTCACTGCCCTTCTTGCATCTAGCTTTCTTCTCTTATAACCAAGATTGTGTATCTCAGATCAGAAATCTGTATTGCTTTTTCTCCTTTCCCGGGTGCATAAGGCTTGGGACCACACTGTTCAAAGCCTGTTACAGGGGAAGTGTCCCATGGTCACTCTGGTGAGGAGCCGCAAAAATGCAAAAGCAACTCAGATCTCTTCCCCTAGCCTAGACTTCAAGTGGCTCCCCTCTGACCTGGTCAAGGGCTCTGGTTGGAAGATAATTGCTGATCTCGGGCAATAATAAATGGACTGGATCTTTAAAACTCATAACATATTGTAAATGTAAATAATTTTAGCATTGCCTCCCACAAAGGATCCAAGAACCTAAAGTTCTCAAAAGTGTTTTTCCTGAACATCTAGATCTTTTATCATTTCCTGATTTCACCTGAGAACCTAACTTATATATACGTATGCTATCAACAACGAAGCATATATCAATATTTTAAAATACTTTTTTTTTCTTTTCACAGTTTCTACAGATAAAGTGATCTGAAGTAATGAATGATGCCACGAGAACAGAAAAGAGAAACTGTGACAACCCCCAGAAATGTGAAAGGAGGTTTCTTACTGGATTGCAGCTTCTTTGGTTCAATTTATTTAAAAAAAAAAAAAAACCCAAATAAATAAAATGGACAGTATTGTTCAATTTTAGAAATTCCACTTCTTCTATGTTCTAAGCTATATAATTGTCAGGTTTTTATGGTTTAGATTGTAAATGTGTTTTCCCCTTTGCTAATTATGTTGTGTTTTTTTTTTAAGTCTTTTAAAGTCTTAAAATGTGAAGGACATTTATGAACGGTAAGGGAGACACTGTATACAAATGTATATTTGTAAAAGCTATTTTTATGATTAGCATGTTTTACTGTTGATCATATATAAAGTCAGGTGATATTGCAATTCTATGTTAAAAGCTTATTTCCAACAATGTCATGTAAGAAAAGATACATCGTAAGCTAGTTTTTATAATTTATTTTTAATTTATAGTTTAAAGTACTTTAGATCATAATGATAAAATACTTGAAAAGGTTATATTTCTGCCCTCCATAAGCACCATTTTTATTAATAAAGAATGCAAGTATTTCAGTGATTCAATAGTGAAAGGACTGTTGCTTTGATGTGTGATTAAATTGAGCATTCTCTACTCAACTGAAATGATCCAATTGTTACCCAGTACTTCAGTGTGAGTAGGAGATCCCTTGGACAGGTTAGTGCCAATACAGGTGAAAACTATATTGGCAAGGAAAGATTGTCTTGTTTTTGGTTCCCAAAAGTTTAAATAGTGCACATATCACTTCATCGCATCTCCTATTACTAGGAACGCTCCATTCCCAAGCATTGCAAGTGTTTTCCAGATGCTCTTTGCTGTTGTCTTGTGCTGTGGAAATGGAAGAAACCATCTTCACAGACTGTAGGAGAATTCAGCATATAATTTCTTAATAAATACTGTTTCTTTTAAAACAAAGTTGGTGTGTATCTTTCCTTTGGGGTGCACTTAGTTTTAATACTCAGTTTGACTTTTTATGGCCCTGCAGTGCCATAAAGTTAGTGCAATAATGAAAGTGACATAACTTTACTAAAATGTGTGTTATATGTTTTAAATACCCACGCTTTTCATGGAGTGACTGGTATTCTAGAACACATTAATTTGCCATGTAATAGAAAGCCAGAGGGCCCTCAATTCTTGACAGAAGTCACATCCTTGTTTACATTTCTAGAAGGAATTTTTTTTTCACTCAAAAATGGAATTTTAGGAAAATATTTCAGGATAGAAAGCAAAGCTACCCCAGAGGCATTTGTGCTGTCAGACAAGCGCACTGCGAATGACTGGAAGCTCCTCATTGAAAGCAGAGAGACATGTACATGTAATGTCACCAAGGACACCTAGAGGAATTAAGGCCTCCTTTTTTCAAAGAAACTAAAATCTAAAATCACCTGGGTATGTTTTCTTATATTTGTATTTTAATTTATTTATGGTAATTTATCTACTTTCTTTATGTGTTTCAAATATAAGATAATGAAAAATTATATAATCCCATCCTGCAAAAGTTATCTAAAACTAAAATTGTGAAAAAAAACAAAAAAAACAAAAAATAAGTAAATAAAAAATAAAATTGTGAAAGCAAAAATTAAAAATTTGCACACGAGAACCTAGGATCTGGATCGGGAATGTACTTACCTTTCCTGGAAATGTGAAAATCACAATGTGGTATGCGGTTTTTTATTTTTATTTTTTTGTTTTTAGAGAAAGCAAGCAGGAGAGAGGGGCAGAGGGAGAGAGAAGGAGAATCCCAAGCAGACTCCACACTCAGCACAGAGCCCAACACGGGGCTCAATCCCACAACCTGGGATCATGACCTGAGCAGAGATGAAGAGTTGGCCACTCAACCAACTGAGCCACCTAGGCACCCCTGTGGTGCACTCTTTTTGGTGGCCATAATGAGTATTAGAGAATTTGCGACTGTTGCACTTGGATTCTGAAGCTGAATAGAACCTGTATACAGTTCTACAAGAGAATAAAATCAGCAGAATGATTTCTTGGTTTGCTGCCAAAGAGATGCATTTGCCTGGGATAGATAATCTGATGCCCCAGTACTGCAGGCATTGTCTATTAAGAGAATCCACAGGTGAATTTGAGAAACATAACAGAAGACCATGGGGGAAGGGAAAGAAAAAAAAATAGTTACAAACAGAGAGGGATGCAAACCATAAGAGACTTTTAAGAATTACAGAGCACAGAGGGTTGGGGGGGGTGGGGAAAATGGGTGATGGGCATTGAGGAGGGCACTTGTTGGGATGAGCACGAGATGTCTTATGTAAGTGTTGAATCACGGGAATCTACTCCCAAAAGAGCACACTGTATACACTGTATGTTAGCTAACTTGACAATAAATTATATTAAAATAAATAGAATCCACATGTGGATATTTTTCTCATTTCCATTTATCTATCCTTAATGTTCAACAGTGTAGCATTTATAATAGTCATTATCATAAATTGAGAGTATGTACCTTCACAGATGTTCATTAACTATTCTCAAAGTAAAATGAATAATTAAAATGTACAATTCTTTGTTACTGGCCATAATTTCCTCCACACAGGGCTTGAAGTATGAAATCATAGATCTTTCTCTTTATTCATTACCCATTCCTGGCTTAAGAATTCCTTTTGATGACAAATATGGATAAAATATATACCAGATCAACAAAGTATAGATTATATGGGATTATAATCCCTGAAGATTTAGTGTAATAATTTAAAAGGGAGCTTTTAAGAGACGACAAAGGGAGTGTGGGCTTCTAACTCTAAATAACATCAGTTCCATTATAGAAATGCTAGGGGAAAGAAAAGAAGCATTACTCACTGCATTCAGCTCAAGAAAACTGTGGGGAAATAGGCCCACTGCTTGTGAAGTTAGGTCAACTAATCACTGGTGACAATGTGACACATTTTGCTTCCATCTTTTAAACAAAACTTCAAAGCAGAAATACACAACAAAATAAGTTTAGGTAGAAATGAAGCAGAAGATAAGAAGGAAACTATCTTAAATGGGTTAAAGTTCAGAAAACAGAAATCACAAATGCAAATACCTATAAAGGCCTGATAAATATAAATGAAAGAAACAGGCAAGAAGCCACTCAGGATACATTAATTGCCACTGTGCTGATGAGAAGAGAGCCACTTCTTAGTTCCAGCAGGCTGCCTGATCCAGAAACATGGCCCTGGATTGGCCATGTTTCCTGATTTTTCAGGAGAAGGTAGACATCGAGAGTTTTAAATGGTATGTCCTATTTTTGTCTTGTTTTGCTTTAATATGAATCTGAAGGTCAATGAAACCATATCTGTGATTTATATCCAGGATTTAATAGTTGTAGAAGTTACAAAAATAAACTCACAAGGATGAATAACAACAAATTTAGGATTATCTGTAGTGAGAAAAAGAAGGGAGAATAGAATGGGGGTATTAAATAACATCTATAATATTTAATTTATTAGGAAATACATTTGAATTAAATATTTTGAATCAAGTAAATATCAAATGTTAAGGTTTGATAAAAGTATAAGTTACACTGGTACTTGTTATATTTTCTCTATGTCTTTTTGTACACTTAAAATATTCCACAATGAAAGTATGTGATTTATATCTCAATGTTTATACATCGGTAGATATAAATGTACATATATATTGATGATACAGAGATGTGAGTTGTATAAATAGCATATATGAAAGCAGAGATTTAGACCTTTGGATCCATCAGAAGTCTGCAAGTTTGTGATCTACCTTTTATAGAGATGTTCAGATTCTTGGAAAAGAGTATGACTTTGAGAAAGAAAGACGCACTACTCTAGCGTTTCAAAGGCATATTGGGAGAGCAGGAATGTATAAGTGAATCTCTTATTTGTTGTTCAAAAGTCTTCCTATCAGCCCTTGAGATATTTAGAACCACTCTAGGGATCTAATTATGATTCAGGCAAGAATTTGGGGTACCTGATCATGTAAAATAGTCCCCATGTTTATTCTGTTGCATCTGTAAGAATAAGGACTGCGCCTTCTCTACCTGTATATCCTGCATGCATGGTACCTTGTACATAACAGGTTACTTCTCCATAAACATTTGGAGAATTAAAAGAAATAGTGTGTGTTCTGGGTTTTTACCTTATTATAAAAAGTTTTAAAAGCTGTGATTTCTTTTTTTTTTTTTTTTAATTTTTTTTTTCAACGTTTATTTATTTTTGGGACAGAGAGAGACAGAGCATGAACGGGGGAGGGGCAGAGAGAGAGGGAGACACAGAATCGGAAACAGGCTCCAGGCTCCGAGCCATCAGCCCAGAGCCTGACGCGGGGCTCGAACTCACGGACCACGAGATCGTGACCTGGCTGAAGTCGGACGCTTAACCGACTGCGCCACCCAGGCGCCCCTAAAAGCTGTGATTTCTTAAGCAACCACAATATGCCGAGTTAACAGCTGTGTATGCATTATCACTGTGGCACACAGGAAAACTGAAGAATAGGTATTGTCAGCTCCAGTTTCCAAGTAAAGAGAGATCATTTATTCATTCATCAGTTCTGTATTTAGTACCAACTCTGTGCCAAACTTTTTACTGGCAATATAGGTCCAGCTGTAAATAATAAAGACTGAAATTCTTGCCCTTGAAAAGCTTATACTCTTCTGGGCGGGGGTGGGGGGGTAATGCCTAATAGGCCAATTGACAGGCAAATGTAAAGTATTGCAGATGATAATGATGATGAACACAGAGGAAAAGGCAAAGCAGGGAAGGAAAGAGGGTATTTTAAATAGGCTGATCAGGGAAGACTCCTTGGTAAGATGGCATTCAGGCAAAGGTCTGGAGTAGGTGAGGGTGTGAGCCTTGTCACCTTTTATGGGAAAAATGTCCTGAGCATAGGGGACAGCAAGTAAATCCCCTGAAGTGGGAATGTACTTGGTGCATTTAGGAACAACAAGGAGGCCAGTATAGCCGGATTGGAATAAATGAGGAAAAGAAAAATAGATGAAGCCACAGAAATGCCAAGATTTCAGATCATAGAGCCTTACAAGTGATTCAGAGTTCACTGGTTTTATGCTGCATTAGATGGGAAAACAGCAGGAGATTGTGAGCTCAGGAATGATAGGGAATGATAGGAATGATAGAATAATCTTTGATAGCTCAAAGATTAGAAGAATCATTTGGGCTATTATGTCCTGAATAAGCTATAAAGAAGAGAATCCAAAAATCCCTGCATTCCAGGTTGAGAAACAAGTACGTGAGTTTGGTCTGAGAATAGCCCGGTATGATCGGAACAGAGAAACTTGCTCATCCACTCATCAAATATTTGTTGAGCCCTTACTCTGTTCTATAGTGACAATGGGCATGCAGTGGTGGACATAGACACATTTTTTTTTCTCATGGCACTTAATCTAGTGAACAATGTTAGGAAATAGCTGAATAAAGATATCAAGAATAAAAGAGTTTAAAAAGACATTACAAAATAAAAAGAACAGTTTATGCCAAAGTCCTTTTCCTTATAGCTCTGATGGAAGTGGCTCAAGGAGCACTTTTTAAATTACCCTTTCAACCAGCAGGTATAAAACAGCGTAAGTGCCTCAAAGGATAAAAGGACTTTTCTAGATCCTCAGGATATATCTGAAACCCTCAACCTTGGTGAAATTTACAAGTGTCAAGTCTCTATTTTATATAAAGGTAATCACTAATAGAATTAGAAATAGATTATGTACCCCATAAATCCTCAAAGGTAACAGGATCAAGCATTGTCTGCACCCCAAAAGAGAAAGAAGAAATAGAAAGAATAGAACAAAGGAAGGGGGAAGAAGGGAGGCAGGGAAGGAGGAAGGAATGGAGGTAGGCAAGCAGCAACAGAAAGTGAAGCAAAGTATTTTTTTTAATGCCTAAACACAGAGTGATAAAATACCATTAAAAACAATAAATGAAGATATGTTAAACCAACATATTGAGTAGCAAAACAACCAAAATCTGTGATGTTGTCCTGAAGACAGCCATAAGAAAAATAATATTAAGAAGTTAAAAATGAAGGGATAAACACCCCAGGAAACTTCAGGCTCAGAGGTTTTATACATGTAACCTATTAAATATTCAAAGAATAGTTCATTTCCTTGCCATGTAATCCACTTCAGAGCTCATAAAAAGACATGAATCTATACAACGCATTTTATGAAACTACCATGACTCTCACACAAAAACTTGACAAAAGAAGTAACCCCCAAAAGCTAATACAGATGACTCATTAATATAGATGTAAAAATCTGAAATAAATCAAAATATTAGCAAAAATTAAACAAAATATAAAATATGCCCCATGACCAATTAGGGCTTTATGACAAAACACACACATGTACACATGTGCATGTGCATACATGCAAACACACACACACACACATATGCATCTTAATTTTTTTTTTAATGTTTATTTACTTTTGAGACAGAGGGAGACAGAGCGTGACCAGGGGAGGGGCAGACACAGAGGGAGACACAGAATCTGAAGCAGGCTCCAGCCTCTGACCTGTCAGCACAGAGCCAGATGCGGGGCTCGAACTCACAAATGGCGAGATCATGACCTAGGCTGAAGTCAGATGCTCAACCGACTGAGTCACCTAGGCGCCCCCACAAATATGCATCTTAAAACAACATTCTACTTCATACTGAAATTGAACTTGCATTAAAAATAAAAATACTCCTATTTAAATTAATATTTCTTTTTTTTAATGTTTTTAAATGTTTTTATTTATTTTTGCGACAGAGAGAGACAGAGCATGAGCAGGGGAGGGGCAGAGAGAGAGGGAGACACAGAATTGGAAGTAGGCTCCAGGCTCTGAGCTGTCAGCACAGAGCCCGATGCAGGGCTCGAACCCACAGACTGTGAGATCATGACCTGAGCCAAAGTCGGACGCTTAACCGACTGAGCCACCCAGGCGCCCCTTAAATTAATATTTCTAATTCATCCTAGAAGACAGAGCTAGTGCAATAACAAAGAAATGTAAGTGAATAGTGTGACCATTAGAAAGGATGAGAACATTTTTTTGTTTGGATAGGATGTAATTATCAGCCTCCTTGGCTGAAGAAAGTAGGAAGAAACCCTATTAGACTCAAATATGAATTTTACAATTTTTAAAATATCCAACAAAAGTAAAAACTTACATAACTTTGTAATATACAAATAATAATTGTGGAAATAGAATGAAAATGTTGCATTTTATAATGTTAAAATACTTGGGAATAAAATCAATAAGAAATATACAAAGCTATATAGCACACACCACAAAATTTTATTCAGAGAATAAAAGGTATGAATATATGAATAGATATAAGATGTTCCTAGATGGTAAGTATGAAGTTATAAATAAACCAATTCTTTGTACATTAATTCAATATACATTTTCCCCTAAGCTTCAAAGCTCTCATCCACTCCTTTGGCTTTTAATGCCCTTTTATATGCTGATGGGTCCCAAAAGTATATTTACAGTCCTGACCTCTCTCTTTGTACAGCCAGCTTCTCACTGGACATTTTCACTTGGATGTCTCATAAGCCAAAACTTAACTTTTGTTTTTCCACCTAAAGTGAATCCTATTTCTAGAGTACCATCTCTGTAGGTGGCACATCTCCCTACTCATTTACTTAGCCAAGAAATCTAGGAGTCATTTTAGATTTCTTCTCTCTCAACTCCCATCCTCAATCTACCACATTTTGTTGTTTTTACCTCCAAATATACTCCGAATTCCTCTACTTTTCTCAAGTCTGTCTCCAATATTCCAGAAACCACTTCCTAATTTTTTCCCTTGTTTCTATTCTACCTGTAGCTGAAATCTAAATGTCATCTTTTATAATGTCAATATAAATTGCTACACCTTTATTTAAGAACTCAATACTATCTCAATGCCTAGAATAAATCCAAAGCCCTTGTCATTGCCCATGAAGCTCTAATGTCTGAGGTCACTTACCTCTTCTGTTTCTTCAATGCACTGAGCTCTTTTGTACTTTAGGGCTTTGCCTTTGCTAGTTCCTTGTCTAGAATGCTCTTCCTCCATCTCTTTGTAAAGCCAGCATGCACTTGCTCACCAGTTTCCAGGCTTAAGGGTAAATACCATTCTGATGCAGGTCTCCCCTTCCTTTGCCCTGACTCCATTAATCTTTACCAAAACATCTTGGTTGTATGTTTCATCGTGTTTCCTGATTCATAATTTGTGTACCTGTTTATTGTTTTACTGCCTGTCTTCTAGACTAAATGACAGGTCTTGAGAAGACCAGCGTGTTAGTCTAGATTTTCATCATCCGACAACCAGCTCACACCTTGCACACACTAGGAAAGCAATGATAATGTCAGTGAAACTTGTATTCTAATGGAACTCTTATTTATTCTAAATTCCACCTGGACCAATAACAAATCAAATTAAAAAAAAAAACAAATACAGTTAATAATGAATAAAAGAATTTTGAAGGAAAGCAATGAAGAAAGAAAAACTTGCCATTGCATTACAATAACAATTAAACCAGAGTGTTAAGAAATCAAAGAGAAAGGGGTGCCTGGGTGGCTCAGTTGGTTATGCGTCCAACTCTGGATTTCAGCTCAGGTCATGCTCTCACTGTTCGTGAGTTTGAGTACCACCTCAGGCTCTGTGCTGACAGTGCGGAGGCTGCTTGAGATTCTCTCTCTCTCCGTCTCTCTCTGACCCTCCCCTGCTCATTCATTCTCTCTCTCAAAATAAATAAACTAAAAAAATGTTTTTAAAGAAAGCAAAATAAAAGAGAAGAAAAGAAAGAAAAAACAGCAGTTAACCTTTTTTAATGGATCACCCTGCTTATATATAAGAACTTAATATTTAGGGGCACCTGGGTAGCTCAGTCAGTTAAACCTTCAACTTTTGACTTTGGCTCAGGTCGTAATCTCGTACTTCATGGGTTTGAGCCCTGCGTCGGGCTCCATGCTGACAGTACAGAGCCTACTTGGGATTCTCTTCCTCGCTCACTCTCACTTTCATTCTCTCACTCTCTCTCTACCCCTCCCTACTTCTGCTCTCTCTCTCAAAATAAATAAATAAACATTTTAAAAAAGAACTTAATGGGGCGCCTGGGTGGCGCAGTCGGTTAAACGTCCGACTTCAGCCAGGTCACGATCTCGCGGTCCGTGAGTTCGAGCCCCACGTCGGACTCTGGGCTGATGGCTCAGAGCCTGGAGCCTGTTTCCGATTCTGTGTCTCCCTCTCTCTCTGCCCCTCCCCTGTTCATGCTCTGTCTCTCTCTGTCCCAAAAATAAATAAATGTTGAAAGAAAAAAAAAAAATAAAAAAAAAAAAAGAACTTAAAATTTGGGCATGTGGGTGGCTCAGTCGGTTGAGACTTTGTCTCAGGTCATGATTTTGTGGTTCCTGGATTCGAGCCCTGCCTAGATTGATCATGATCTCAGAGTCACGAGTTCAGCTCCACATTGGGCTTGCTGCTTTCAGTGCAGAGCCCAGATCCTTGGTCCCCCTCTCTCTCCATCCTTCCCCTGCTTGCACTCTCTCTTTCAAAAATAAATAAACATTTAAAAAATAAAGACTGAAAGAAAGAACTTAATATTTAATGAAAGCATTTATTATATCAATAAAAATGGTACAATATTTAATAAATATATCTGGGACAATTATTTAGGCACTTTTAAAAATACGTAAAATGTAATACCACTCCTTGCATTACTCATCACAATAAATTAAGTAGTTACTTTTAGAATAAATATTTTAATCAATATTTTAGAGTCAATCTTTTTAAGATCTTCACTAACACTATACTATCCCTTCTTTGGATGAAGAACGGTCTATGCATAAAAGCAATAAGAACTCACAAGAGAAAAGATTTTATTACAAAAAAAATAATGTCCTTAAGTTAATAATATCAAAAAAAACTATAAGAAGTTTTGAACATTAAAATTGATATCTTTAATTTAGAAACAGATTGAAATGCTAAGAAATGTCAAGCGCATCAATAGATACTTGGGAAAATGGCATAAATAGATAACTAACAAAACCTGACAATCTTTTCTTGAACATCAACTAGCTGGAGGCAAAAACCATGTTTCAATTCACCTGAGCACTGACTCCTTCTGGAAGAGGCTATGGCCTTGCTAGTGATGTGTTTGGCTCAGAAACTAGGAGAGCTTGATATTTGTCAATACATTGACATTGTTAGGAACATTGACATTACAGGAACATTGTTAGTATAATTCTTTAGCAGTGGTGATATAATCCTGAGTATAATAGAAACTGGTGAAATGATAGTTCTGATTCTTTCACACCTTCGGAAAAACCCTACAATCATCACCCCATAGGAGATGAGGATTAATGAAAAAGCTGCATGGAGGGGCGCCTGGGTGGCGCAGTCGGTTAAGCGTCCGACTTCAGCCAGGTCACGATCTCGCGGTCCGTGAGTTCGAGCCCCGCGTCAGGCTCTGGGCTGATGGCTCAGAGCCTGGAGCCTGTTTCCGATTCTGTGTCTCCCTCTCTCTCTGCCCCTCCCCCGTTCATGCTCTGTCTCTCTCTGTCCCAAAAATAAATAAACGTTGAAAAAAAAAATTAAAAAAAAATAAATAAATAAAAATAAATAAATAAAAAAGAAAAAGCTGCATGGAGATACATCACATCTGCTTCTACTTTGTGTAACCATCTCTTTTCTGATAAATTCAGTATCCTTGGCCAGACTGGGACTTCATAGCAATGTGTTTGTGTCATCTCTTCTGACTAATGCATAACAAGTGCAATACTGCAATGACTAGCTAATAAACATAAGATTGCAAGTTAAAGTAACATTGAGACTTTGTTTAACAACTATAAAAATAACAAATATTAAAATATACTAACATTCAGTTGTGGTTAGCAGGCAGTGGGGGTTAAACTCTTAAATTCTTATATTTAAGCACTCCCACAGAATTCTAGTAGGAGTACTAACTGGGAAGTGTTTTGAGAATGAATTTGACAATCTATCTAAGTATGTTTCAAGAGCATTCACAAATTGTGTAATCATTAAAATTATAATTATGTAGAATTTCTAATGACATTGTAGAAAATTTAGAATTAAAAAAGGATAGCAATTATATACACAAAATTATAAAAAATTAACTAAGATGAAAATGTGGGATTATATATGATTTTTCTTCTATCTTTATACTTTCCTGCTCTTTGAATATATCAGTCAAGTCTTGTTAACAGGAAGATGGTATTGTTGTTTATAGAAATGGATGAATCAAGAAGAGATTAATAGATTTTTTTTTTAATTTTAGACATGTTGGATTTTAGAGCACATCAATACATCCAGTATGAAATTAACTAGCATGTGGATTAAATATCATGAAAGTGACCAGGACTGAAGGTGTTGTTTTGGAAGTCGTCTACAGAGACATCATAAAAAACTGAAGGAATGAACAAAACCTTCAATAATTTGGGAACAAAGACGGTGAAAGGGCTAACCTCCTGCAATTTTACTGGCAAGAATGGAGAAAGCAGAGGAATTGGGTGATTGAAATAGAAAGATATACCTATGGTGTCCCTCATGCATGTATTAGAAGTAGATGTTGGTTTCACTGAAACAAAAGCCTTTATATTTAACCCATAGATGGTCATTTTATGACACCAGTGCAATTGGAGTAAGGGATCTATCAGAAAGAATGATCAGCAGACTTTAACACCTTATTATAAATTGTTACAAGTATCCTAAACTTTTGAAATAAAGCCCTCTCAGGAATTAGGGACATAGCAATCTATGTTGTCCAATTAGTATAGATAGCAAAGTACCACTTACCCATCAGCTCATACTCTTTCTTGGGTGATGCATTTTTCACCAAACCTCAGTACCCAATTCCTACTTCCTAATTTCCCCTTGGAGCCCATTCAACACTCAGGGTAAGTCTTGGGCAGAAAAAGATCTTATACATTGGTATTCAGGGCTGAATTAATGGGTCAAGACAATAAGGTGAAAATCAATAAAATGTGCTAACTTGATTTATTGAAAACGGAAGAAGGACAAAATTTTATTTACCATGACTTGTATTAGAAAGAGAACTGTCGGCAGTTAGAAGAATTACTACGATATGCCTCTTGGCTCATGTAATACCAGTAACAAAGGAGAGGGGGAGTTCTACAAATTCAGATCTTTTGTTTTTTGCAAGCAATATTTAAATGAGCGTTCAACCTCCAGATATCCTTTTCTATACTTCTTTCATTCACCTTCACATCAAGACACACAAACACACACACGCACATACACACACATGAGCGTAACTGTGTCAAAGAAATCCTTAATGATCACCTATTAGAAAATGTCCAAAATTATTAGCCTGTCCCAGGTACAGAACCAGGTTATATACCTCCGAGAAGGTCTACAGGTAAGATGAGTCCTGTGAAAGATATATTTGCCCCGCTTTGCTCACAAATAAAATGCCAGATAACCTGAAATCTGCCCAAGATATGTCTTCTCAATATGATCCTGCCCACAAGTCTTTCCCATGCCCCAGTAATCTAATGTATAACTCCTTTTCAAGTTGAAGCTGAAAGCCCTTGGAAGAAAGCCATCCTTGGATTTCACCGTTTTCTGTTCCCTTGTTGCAGAGCATTACTATTAGAGCTAGATGCATTTTAAAAGTTTAGAAAGCAGTCCCATTTAGAGTCACTCATCCTTCTCAACTTCACTTCTCTCTGATCGCCTCCAAACAAACAAACAAAAAGAGCATCTCTCTAAGGTTAGCTTTGCTGTCAATTTTCTGTTCTAGTGAAAGAATCTTTGAAGTACAAATCCTCTCTGGAGTCATAATTTCTCTTTACACATTGTGTTCTGTTTATGTTATTTTAGATATCCTAAAAATTCTAGTTTTAGCCTTACACTTGGAAGAAAGTATTATTAACTTTTTAATGATTTTTGTTTGTTAGGCTCTAAGGCTGAAAGCATCTATTCTTTACAGACAAATAGTAAAAAACTATGTAGCCATTGTCTTTTACAATTTATCCTAAGTCTATGTAGAAGACTGGCTTTCTTTTTAGCTTTCCTGAATTATTTTTACTAATACATTAAATGCCTTCTTGACAACTGTAGGATTCAAAGCAATTCAAATGAGATTAGTTCATTGTAGTTAATACAAAAGGCTTTATCTTTTAAAAAGTGTCAAAATTATTATCAAAAACTCCCAGAAACCAAATGCATTTTACTGACCTTTATTACTTTCTCTCTTACCTTGCTCTACTAACCGGCAACACAACGCAAGTTACTCAGTCTGGCATTTAAAAAAAAAAGGCCTTTTATCATTTCAGTGCATTTTTAGTTTATTAATCTGCAACCTTCTCCATTAAACAGAATACAGATTCCTGCCATGTAAAGCTCTCTGATGCACAGATATGATAGCATCACTTTCCTTGCTTAAAAAAAATTACATCATATTTTAAAACCTGGGTGATTTGCCAGTATCTAAACACTCGATCCAGCATTTAAGGTCCAAAATAATCTGAAATCAACAGACATTCAGTTGCTCTTTCCCTATTTCCCTCCATGTAGGCAAAATGCTCATGGCAAAAATAAACACACTGTAGTCTCTTTTTCTCTCAGCAGCATTAAACAAATATTTAAAATTATTTACATAATATCCATTATGATTTGTACACTATTCTGGTTAGAAAGCGTCTCTCTGATCTGGGAGCTGCCAGTGATCATATTCCCCCCTCTCTCTCACTTACATTTAATAAACCTATGCCTGTACAAATGCATTTATATACACCCCATTTCGTTAGGATTTAAGGTGAGCACTGTTTATGATTGTTCGTTCATTCATTCATTCAGGTACAGAATGAATTTCCTGAGTATGTCCTTCAGACACAAAGGCTGGTAAAGACAAAAATCTCAGTTTTTAAGAATTTATAATCTAAAGAGGTTGACAGAGACATAAACTAATGAGTAAAATCCCTGGTGATACTTTTGTGTTGGCACAGCACTTCCTTGCCAGACATGAATCACCAAGAGAGAAAAAGCACACAGCCTGGCTCCCAGGGAATAGTCATATCCTAGTTGGGTTTGTGTGTGCACAGATTGATATGTGACAGGTCCAGGGATGTTGTTTCAACTCTCTTATCGGGACCTCATACTCATTGTCTTCCTTTATATCTAGTTTAAACACAAACTGTATATGTGACTTTACTTGAGATGCTGATGAAGGTCTCCTTTCACGCTTGATTCTAACCTCTCATAGAGACACAGACCCAGTGAATAAAACATGGTTTATCAAAAATCTACCAATGATTTCAATGCTATAGGTGTGAAAAATGTTTCTGAAACTAAATTGTGTCAAATTCTCCATTTATTATCTTATCAATGTCATTAGTAAAGCTCATTCATCACATACAATGAACTAGATTAGACACTTATTTCACTATATAATCAACAAAAGTTGACTTCATGCAAAAGTTTGGATAGTTATGAAATATTAAAGTTCCTCTTTTTCATATGTCAATAGAACTGTGATTTTTATGTTTCATATGTAATTTAAATCGAGCAACTAGGCTTTCTTTTTTTTAATGAGCATTTATTGAACACATGTTGCATGTAGATCCCTACCTAATGAAAGAATACTGAAAAGCAATTCAAAGCAGGATTCAAGCTATAGCCTCAAGCAAAAAGAAAATAAGAAGGACTTTTTCCAATTTCATTTCTAGAAAAAGGGCTTTCCTTTCTATGTCTAAGAAGTAGAAGAGCTAAGGATATAAATGTTTGATAACCTGAAATAAATCTGTCAGGAAAGAATTCCAGCTGCTACCTTAAAGCAAAAAAGTAGCCAAAGGGAGATGAACCAGTCTGAATTCTCACTCCCAAAAACCCAAATTTATTACAGAACACTGCACAACTGGAAAGGGCTCATGACAACTCAGTTAAATAATATTCAACTCATTTCTATGATCTCCCAGGATTCTTGAATGGCCATTTGAGCCACTGTTAGGGAACAATGAAGTAAAATGTCTTGTAACTCCTTGGAAGTTTCCACGGTTAGACACATAATTCGAACACAGTAGTCTGTGAGGCCTTGACTGGGGAATGGTCTACTGTGAAGCAAAATAATATGTGAGCTATTTATTTTAGTGATTAATAACAGGAGTCATAGTACAAAATGTTCTGTTTTCCTTCTTTGCATCTGCCTCAGTACCAGCATATATTTTGAGAATAGTGACTGGGCTCTAACCACTTTCTTTTGGTTACTTGCTCAAAGACGCAGCTGCTCCAGTCCACATATACCAATACAAGTGTGAGAACAGAAAACTGAAAGATCTGAAAAGGTATGTATTTTCATAGAATGCACTAATACATGACTTCAGGAGAGGGAGACAAATTCCACAGTAGGAATTCCAAGGGAGTGGGAGAACAAAGCATCCTGTTATTTTTCCTTTCCCACCCAACCCAACTTTCACCCTTTCCTGGGACAGTCCCCAGTGGGCTCTTCTTTAAAGTTCAGGAGTATCTGTGATCAGGAGAAAGTTATTCCATTCTTCAAGCTTTTTGAAACATCTTCCAAATGAAACTAATGTCAACATAGCATTCTTCTTAATCAGAGGAAGCTGTAGACGTTAGCTGGTGGCATGAGTCAAATTAAAGTCAAAGGCAAACTTGCTAAGCAAAGGGAAGGGCTCCTTTTGTGTTGGAAGCTTCATAGAATCTTCCATGTTAGAAAGCTGCAGTAGATTATGCATAAGTCACCAAACATAGCTGCATCACATATTACCCATGCCAAGAGTACAGACTGTATGGATATCTGAAGCCACATGGAGACAGCAACAAGTAAGTCCAAGGGCTTGGACATGCCTCCTCCACTCCGTCTCACCCAAACTTACCTAAGGCTTATCTACACATGTTCTGCCTGGTTTGTATGCAATTCAGAGGAACAGAATGGGAGACAGAGATCCCATCTGGGAGACATTTGTGAGACCAACTGATTTAAATAATAATATTTAAATATGGCAGAAAAACCTTTGGACTGGACTGAGTACCTGAGAGTTGAAAATTAGTTTTTCTACTGCTAAGAAGAAATACGGAGTCAAGGCAAACAAAAATATGTTCAGTTATAAAATAAAATCCTATTTTTCACCTCAGAGATTTACAGTCGGTCAAAACCACAAACACTATGATAATAAAATCTAACTTGTCCACTTGTCTTGTATGCTTCATATACAAGAATCTTATGTGAAGTAATCATCAGAGAAGATTCAGCCAGTCCAGTCTCTGAAATACAAAGTATCTGTAAGGGTGGTTATAGGTCAGATTTCTTGAAACTATAAAACAATTTGGTAAAAGTAAATGGAATGAAAACTACTCTTCCGTACAATACAGGTATTTTAACATGATTGTATATAACAGCTTAAAAATACTATGTAACAGTTCTAACATTAATTTCCAAATATTTCTGTGCTAAATTATTGGTTAAAATAACTTATATTCAAATATTCATTCATTCTATTCATTATTTCATTCAATGTATTATTATGAAGCACCAAGACCATCAGGCACTGATGCTTTAGGGACACAGTCTTTGCCTGTGAGGATCCTAGGGTGATAGGGAGACAGATATGTACACACATAATTATAACACAGCTCGGCAATGCAATGATTCAAGAGCGAATGAGGTATAGTGGTAGTACAAGCTCAGTTTGGCATGGGACAGTTAGACAAGACTAGCCAGGCAGAAAAGGAGATGATGATAAGCAGCAGAGCAACATATGGATGTCTACAACAAAGGCATTTCCAGAGAACTGTGTGCAAATAAGGGTAACTTGCATTTGGTCTCTCTGGTACATCTATGCTTGTCTCCAGGGAAGCCTGGACTCTGGTAATGACCTTTGGTCAAGAAAGTAATAAATTGTACTAATTAGTCATTAAAATATGCTGTTTGAAATCTAAAATTCTTTGAGACAATCTGTCTTAGCTCATCCACATTGTTTATTGAAAATGAATAGATTTCTGCTTCTAGCCAAGATTAACATGGGTTGGAATTAAAATCTGACAAAATATATGAAACAACAGTTTTCAAGTCATTGGATAATGAAAGACGGTAATCCCTGAGACACAGGAAGTACATGAGGTGAGCCTACAATTGCCTCAGCTTACTGTTTGAAGATAGTTTCTAGGTGGTGGTAATGAGGTAGAACCCAGTCAAAACCCTGAGCTAGTCTATCTGAATTGAAGAAATAGAGCTAGGCGTTCAGGAAAGCCAAGATGGCTATTATTTAGAGGTTAGTGTACAGAACAAGCAAGAGCTGCACAGAGAGAGAACTCCTGAGACCATCAGAGGTTCTTCCTTGAGCACTGAGTTGAGTACTGATCAGTACTTGCATATGAGGGAAATACCTGAGTTTAAAGAAGGACCACCCACAAAGGGAACAGTGCCTGGAAATCTCATAGTGCCAGGAATAGTGGAAAGCAGTCATGGTGGAAAACTTCACAATTCACTTAATGTTCGTTACAGTATTAAAAAGGATCTTGCTCAATAGTAGGGAAGAATCACCTTACACTAAATGCTGCCTTGGTACCACCTAACTCAAAGGCCAAATTGTCTTCTGGCATTGAACCAATCATCAGGCATTTAAAATATAGAATACATGACCATATTAAGGAGAAAAATGAATTAAATGAAACTGAACCAAAATGATACAGGTGATAGAACTTGTAGACAAGAACATTATGGTTGTTATTATATTGTAATATATTATAATATTATACTATATTGTATTGTAAAAGCTAGAAAAAATTTGAATGTGCCAAGTAGAGACATGGGAGATATTTTTAAATGTCCAAATGAAACTTCTATAAATAAAAAAATGCAAAGTGGGAAATGAAAAATATATTGGATTGGAATAACAGCAGATGAATCATGACAGGAGAAAAGATAAGTGAATTCAAATACATATCAATGAAAACTATACAAAACTTTGATCTATTCTATATTATAAAAAATATATATATTAATAGTTTGCAATATATTATTTTAAAAGACATATTAATAGTTTGCACCGGGTGTAAGCAGCTATGCAGTTTGGTTTTAGCTACAAGACCAGTGGCTTCAACTATATGACCAGTGGTTTATAAAATACCCCCAGTAAACTCGTGCCTTTGTTCCCCTGAAACCAAAATGTCTTGTACTCTCTTGGTGGCCCACAGTCTGAAGATGAAGCACATCTTGTGCAAAGAAAGAGCCCTGTGAGCTGTACCTGGATGTTTCACACCTCTCTGATATTTATCTATGTTATCTTTCTCTTGCTATGACATATCTTTATCTTTTTTTTTAATGTTTATTTTTGAGAGAGAGAGAGAGAGAGACAAAGCACCAGCAGGGGAGGGGCAGAGACAGAGGGAGACACAGAATCCAAAGCTGGCTCCAGGTTCTGAGCTGTCACCGCAGAGCCCAATGTAGGGCTCAAACACACAAACCATGAGGTCATGACCAGAGCTGAAGTTGGAGGCTTAACTGACTGAGCCACCCAGGCACCCCTTTATACTTTATCTTTATTAAAGTCTTGTGTGAATATACCCTCTGCAGTTTTGTGTTCAATTATTTGACACTGTATACAACTGAAGGAAAATATAGTTTTTAGAGGAAGGGGAAGTAGATTGTGGTTAATAATAATATCATAATTTAATGTGGGGGTGAAGGAAAGACAGAAACAGTTGGATTTCTGTGTTTCTGGATTCTGTGTAGAAACAGAATGAAATTTAAGAGAGGCAACACAGTGAGATAGATAAGAACATGGGCCCTAAAATCAGAACTCCTCTGTTCATTTCCGAGCTATGTGACATTGAACAAGTTGCTTGACCGTTCTGTACTTTAATTTCCTCATCAGTATCTGGTAAATACGGCAAATAGTAAAAACTATATGAATGTGTGATATTCATTTGATTTTATTTCTATCCATATGCTGTTTGAGGTCTGAAAAGTATCCTTTTTTTATTCATTTTATTAAGTAATAATATATCCTTGAGTTTTAGATTAGATATTTATTCCAAAAACCAAAACAAGAAAATGATAACAAGAAACATTGTATGTCATAGTGAATAAAGTATCTTTTATCTCCAAATCCTTGACTCTCATATAGTTATTTTCTTGCTAATAAAAACCAGTTTTTAAAAATCAATTTTTGTCAAAAAGCCTACATAGAACTGATAGGTGCTTCAATAAATTAAATACTTATTTTTATCTTAAATAATGTAAAAGCAAATGTATTTAGAATAGAGTTATAGAAGATATTCTGAAATGAATAAAGAAAAAAATGAACAATTCACTGGGGAGAACAACGCAATACCAGGGTAAAATAAATCTCTCCTTTTAAATCACTAAATAGACTTAGAATCATCAACTGTAACTCAGATGACTACAGAAGGGAAGAAAAGAGACAGAACAATTTATATCACTATATTAGCCCAGAGTTTTTGAATATTAATAAGTCATTGCTACCTGCTTCACTAGCTCAAGTGCTTATCTATGTACATCAAATTGTTAATAAACTTGCAGTAAATTTAATAATGTTTCTTAATTTCAACTGTAAGGAGGTCAATAGACTTTGAATTTTAAAATATTCTGCATTCAAAATACATTTTGAAAGTGAAAACTGCTAATATAGTTAATAAAAACATAATTTATTAGGGAGCTTATTTGGGGGGAATGACAGGATGAGTCACCTTTGTCACGAACTGTGAAAGGTCTCAAGTTTCACTCTAATAAGTTAACTTGTTACCATTTTATTGATACTGACAGTAGACGGAAGACTTCTGGGTCAAGGACAATGGACTTTATTACTTATGGCAGAACAAGCAGCGTGAGTTTTAAGCTTATGTTTGTCAGTTCCCTTTGCCTCTACATTCGAGCAATAAGTAGGGGCCCTGGTGGATGCTATGCATAGTCACTTGTGTCACAGCTGAGGAACTGCAAGTTTGGGGAACCCAAATATTTACAGGGGTTGCAAGTACACCTGTCCTTTGCCCTTAAGGGAGCCATCTTTATTATACTGGAAAGAAAGAAAGTCCACTCTTTGCTCCGGAAATTCGAGACACTATGTCTATCTTCCAAGACTATTCACCTACAAAAACACCCTTAAAAGGTAGCCCAGAACACAGACTCTCCTTGTAAGACATCCATAAACAAACAAACAAACAAAAAACCATGAAAAATTTTCTCCCAACAGTCTTTCAGGGTATTTTAATACCTTTCTAACTGCCTACCTTTCCTTTTTGCCAATTAATTAACTATATTGGTTGGATCTCAAATGAAGGTAACATAAATATGAAGTGGGAAACAGAGGCAGAACTGACCCTTCATTCTGTTCTGTCACCATCATGTCCTCTCTTCCCTGCCTTTATGCACCACATTTGGCTAGTTATTCAGCTGCATTTGGCCATTCACTGACAGACATATAGTCTAAGCTCTGGGTGCTTCAATCTTCCATCAACTGCAGTTTTGGTTAGGAGAGTGGCAAAAGATGGTAAAGGCCAGGAGGAAAATGGTACATCCTTGGACAGGTTGATGGGCAGAGACTGAAGATGGCATTGAGGAGATGGTGGCCAAGTTAATGGAAGCCGCATGACAACAACTGAAGAAATAGCAACTGAGCAAGGTGATGGACAAATTTCCAGCCTTAATGGAGCTCCAAGATGATGAATAAGGTAACAATTAAAAATCCACTGTGATGTCAGTCTCTGTTCTGGTGCTGAAAACACAACAGTGAACTGCTTTATGCAGCTGACATTCTAAAGGACAAAGAGTGGTGACTTCCATTCCTTCTATGATGATTAAAACTCTCCCTTCCACAGCAGAGTGTTCTTGAATTTGAATCACTGAATATTCTCTGAATAGAGAAAAATACTGAGCAAAGGGATATGCACATTTCACATGTTGAGAGCTAATATTAAATTCTGCCTATGCATACACACAAAAACATGTGCTGTTCTGTTTACATGATTTGCATGGCAATCACATAAAGAGAGATTAATAACTCAGACTCAGAAAGGATAGTCTAATAGTTCAACCAATTCCATACAGATCAAATTACTTTGGTTTAGAGAAGTTCTTAGAAAAGAGATTAGAGAACTTCTGGTTATAGTTCTAACATGTGAAGAACTTGGTAGTCAGCACTCCCATCTTTACAATAGAAAAACAGCCACTCCAAATCAACAATTTTTCCTAGGCTCATCAGAGAATTCAGGTTATGGGGCAAACCACCACCCCAAAATTTGAAACTGCTAGAACTGACACATGAATTTGGCAAAGTTGCAGGATATAAAATTGATGTACAGAAATTGGTTGCATTTCTACACACCAAAATGAAGCAACAGAAACAAAAAGCAATAATCGATCCCATTTACAATTTCACTGAAAACCATAAAATACCTAGGAATAAACTTCACCAAAGAGGTAAAAGATCTGTATGCTGAAAACTATAGAAAGCTTATGAAAGAAATTGAAGAAGACATGAAGAAATGGAAAAACATTCCATGTTCATGGATCAGAAGAACAAATATTGTTAAAATGTCAATACTACCCAAAGCAATCCCTATCAAAATAACACCAGCATTCTTCACAGAGCTAGAACAATTCTAAATTTTTATGGAACCACAAAAGACCCCAAATAGCCAAAGCAATCCTGACAAAGAAAACCAAAGCTGAAGGCATCACAATTCTGGACTTCAAGCGACATTACAAAGTTGTAATCATCAAAACAGTATGGTACTGGCACAAGAACAGACACTCAGATCAATGGAACAGAACAGAGAACCCAGAAATGAGCCAACAGATGTATGGCCACCTAATCTTCGACAGAGCAGGAAAGAATATCCAGGGGGAAAAAGACCATCTCTTCAGCAAATAGTGTTGGGAAAACTGGACAGTGACATGCAGAAGAATGAAACTGGACTGCTTTCTTACACCATACATAAAAATAAACTCAAAATGAATGAAAGACCTAAATGTAAGACAGGAATCTATCAAAATACTATAGGAGAAAATGGGCAACAACCTCTTTGACCTCAGCCGTAGCAACTTCTTACTAGATATGTCTCCAGAGGCAAGGGAAACAAAAGCAAAAATGAACTGTTGGGACCTCATCAAGATAAAAAGTTTCTGCACAATGAAGGAAACAATCAACAAAACTAAAAGGCAACCAATGGAATGACAGTAGATATTTGCAAATGGCATATTGGATAAGGGGTTAGTATCAAAAATCTAGAAAGAACTTATCAAATTCAAAACTCAAAAACAAACAATCCAGTGAAGAAATAGTCAAAAGACACGAACAGAAACTTTTCCAAAGAAGACATCCATGGCTAACAGACACATGAAAAGATACTCAACATCACTCATTATCAGAGAAATACAAATCATAACCACAATGAGATACCACCTCACACCCGTCAGAATGGCTAACATTAACAACTCAGGCAACAACAGATGTTGGTGAGGATACTGAGAAAGGGAAACCCTCTTGCACGGCTGGTGGGAATGCAAACTGGTGCAGCCACTCTGGAAAACAGTGTGGAGGTTACTCAAACAATTAAAAATAGAGCTACCCTATGACCCAGCAATTGCACTACTAGGTATTTGTTCAAAAGGTATAAAAATTCTAATTCAAAGGGGCACATGCACCCCAACGTTAATAGTAGCACTATTAACAATAGCCAAGTTATGGAAAGAGCCCAAATGTCCATTGACTGACAAATGGATAAAGAAGATGTGAGATATATATATATATATATATATATATATATATATATATATATGAAATCTTGCCACTTGCAACAATGTGGATGGAACTGGAGGGTATTATGCTAAGTGAAATAAGTCAGCCAGAGGAAGATAAATACCATATGATCTCACTCATATGTACAATTTAAGATACAAAACAGATGAACATAAGGGAAGGGAAGGAAAAATAAGATAAAAACAGAGAGGGAGGCAAACCATAAGAGACTCTTAAATACAGAGAACAAACTGAGGGTTGCTGGAGGGGTGTTGGGTTGGGTGATGGGCTAAATGGATAATGGGCATTAAGGAGGGCACTTGTTGGGATGAGCACTGGGTGTTATATGTAAGTGATGAATCACTAAATTCTACTCCTAAAACTTTTATTATTTAGCCCAAATCAAATGCCACTTATTCTCTATGCTTTCCCTGCCACTTCTCCACACAGTAAAAATCATTTCTTGTCTATGTCCCCAGAGCACTTTCTTACTACTTCTATTTCAGTTTCTATCTGTCAGTGAACTATTCATGTGTTTCTACTAATCTGTGTACTTCTCATGGCATTAACATCTATATTTTAATTCCTTGTTTTCTGAAGAGATGATCTTCTTGGTATTATCTTAGAAATATTATTGCCTTTTCCAGTATGCTCCAACTCCTAATAAAGGAAAAAGTCTAATTCTGCAATATGTTACTTATATGGCTATAATAATGTGTAGTATGTAGAAAGGAAATGGGGAAATTCATCAGTGAAATATGCTTAGTTTCAAAGTAAAAGATATCTGAATGTATTTTAAATAGAAGGAGAAGCTAATGATGAGACACACGCAAAATCCATTATTAACAAAAAGGTTTAGGAAGGAGGCATTCCACCAAAGTCTGAGCGAAGGTTCCTGTAACTTCTATAGTGGACATTTGAGTCTCTCTTTCTCCCAGACAACATCCCAGGAGAGCTGAACAGTGGGGCACAGAGTGAGGAGTGACACAGTGCATGGACGCTCCCAAGGCCCATCACAGAGTTGCCAGATGTCTTCTGTGCACAAGAAGTTTGTGCTTTTTTTTAATCTTTTTTTTTAATTGAAGAAAAAATCTCTTTAGACAAAATTTCTTAGCATTAAAAATTAAATTTGAGAATTAACTTCATATGAATCCAAACATACACACTATCTTGTTTTGAATACAATGAACCTTTTTTGGTGGTCATCCAAGCAAGCCTCCTTGAGACTCCATCTCCTTTCCCCACTTGCCTGGCACCGAACATTAGCCCGCTGAGTTCTTACCATTCCTTCTACATATTTCTTTCAGAGCTCTTATCACAACATCTCTTAATTATTTGTATATACTTCTGTTTCCCACACTAGATTGTGAACTTCTAGATAACAGGGAACTTTTTTTGTTCATTCTTTTATGTATCCTCAGCATCCAGCTTAGTATGGGCATATAAAAAAAAAAAGTTAATGACCAAAAAAGAAAACAGAGTTTGTACTGAAGTGCCATGGCATTTCAATACTTTATTAAAAATTAATATAATTTTTGAGGATACATCTGATTTAAACACATAGAAAATATGCAAAGTTATTTGGCCTATTATTCATTCATTCTTTCATTCATTTATTCATTCAATTATATTTACCATATGTCATTAAGCATCAAAGACTTCCAGATTAAAAACCAAGTGCCCATTATTTTTCAGTATTTCAAATCATTTTCTTATGTGTACTTCTGCCTGAGAAGGATAAAATGCATTTTATAGTTCCAGCTGAGCTTATGAGATTTACATTTCTTTTTTTTTTTTTTTTTTTGAGATTTACATTTCTGACAGGTAAAATACATGTTGCCTTTTTCTTTATTTGCTTCACTGAAAACCAGCAAATAATTTAAGAGATAGACTTTTCAAACTTAAATCTCCCAAGTCTTTTGACTAGGCAACTGTAGAAAATATTTAACAAATCATTAATCATCCTATAATCATTTTGCCAAATAACATATTATAAAAAAGTCATAAACTAGAATTGGCAGGATGTTATCATATTCTTCTGAGAATGCTATTTTTTTAGAATGGGCAACCACCCATTACATTATTATATATACAGTCTAAACACAGAGACACTGCAGAGCTCAGTTCCTTGATTTAATGACAGAAAATATATTCCCACAAATAAAATTAATCTCTAAGCTGCAACAGTTAATTTTCCAAATTTGGGTCCCATAACATATTTGTTGTGTTTACGCTTTGAATACAAAGTAATGAAATGGATTTTTTAATAAGCATATCAGAATATATGCATCCAAATATGTGTCACCACTCAAAATAGTCAATTGGGTTAAGACATTTTTAATTTATTACAAGAATGTTGCTATTCCTCAAACATTTATTATGGAAGAAATAAAGATAGGTTTATGTTGGGGTGACAACAAAAGGATGGAGTGATCAATTTTACCTGGATTTTTGAGAAGGACTTCAGAAAGAGTTAGGCTTGGGGCGCCTGGGTGGCGCAGTCGGTTAAGCGTCCGACTTCAGCCAGGTCACGATCTCGCGGTCCGGGAGTTCGAGCCCCACGTCGGGCTCTGGGCTGATGGCTCAGAGCCTGGAGCCTGTTTCCGATTCTGTGTCTCCCTCTCTCTCTGCCCCTCCCCCGTTCATGCTCTGTCTCTCTCTGTCCCAAAAATAAATAAACGTTGAAAAAAAAATTTTTTTTAAAAAAAGAGTTAGGCTTTATGCATGGTCTTAAATGACACTAAGTACATGCTTTGTCATGCACATGGATGGCACATAAAAAAAAAAATCACACAGAGAAGAAAGATTGGGTCTCTGTAATTATCAGTGGTTTGACATGATTGTGTGAGAGTAGGGGTGAAAGCTTTAGAAGATGGGACTCAAGAAGTAAGCAAAGGCAAGGTCCGTGAAGGCCTTGTATATCATGCAAAAAAGTTTGAAACAATCCTATACACAGAAGCTAGCACAATGGGATTTGTATTTTAAAATAAATATTCTGACCATAATATGGAACACTGATTACAATGGCCTGGGGCTGACGGGAAGATCAGTTAAGAGACAACTGAGAGCTGAATTACTACAGTCAGAGTAAGGATTGATTTGAGAATTATTTAAAATGTAGAACTGATGAGTGAGTAACATGTTACACAAAAATTCCAATGAAGATAAAGTGTGATGACTCTCAGGTTTCTGGCTTGTAAGATTGAGTGAATAGTGGTACCAGTAGCTAGATAAAGAAATATAAAAATGCGTCAAATGTGGGGAAAAAATATTCAGATTTGAAGATGTTGAGCTCCACATATCTGTGGAATTTTCCAGTTGAGTCTGATTGCAAGAGACTGATCTAGCTTAGTGATAAGAATCTATGGGTGATGAGGATATACATAGTAAAGGAAACCATGTGACAGATGAATTCCCCCAGAAATAATATAAAGAGAAGAAGAAAAGAGAACCAACAAGGAATTTGAAGTGAAGGATAGTATTACAGGGGTGCCTGGGTGCCTCGGTTGAGCATCCGACTTCCGCTCAGGTCATATCTCGCAGTTGATGAGTTTGAGCCCCGCGTCAGGCTGTGTGCTGACATCTCAGAGCCTGGACTCTGCTTCGGATTCTGTGTCTCCCTCTCTCCCTGCCCCTCCCTCGCTCATGTTCTATCTCTCTCTGTCTCAAAAATAAAATAAACATTAAGGAAAAAAATTTTTAATTATAAAAAGGATAGTATTACAAAACAGAGGAGTACGCAGGCAGTGGGTAAGAGGAGACTTTGCTAAGTATTGTGTCTTAAAAGCCAAGGGATAAAAACTCAAAAAAAGTGGGGGGAAGCAATAAGAAGTAGTAAAAAGTATTAATCAATGTGTTATGTGCTTTCTTCTGTATTATGTTTATTTAATCCTGAAAACATGCCTCTAAAAGCAAGTATTTAACATTTTACAAGAAGATAAAGTAGGCCAACTTGACCAATGTCAACAGGTAACAAGTTGTGGAATCAGTATTTGAACTGAGGTCCATCTGTTCCCAGGACATATAAATGAGGCCAATAGCATCATAACAAGAAAGAGAGGAAAATGGACATCACATGTGGTAGAGTGTAATCAGTGGAGTAACCAGAATTATGGAAATCAGAAAGTAAATCCAGTGGACACTGACTTCACTTTCAAAAGGCTTGATTTATGGGTTTCAGTGAGAGGGGATCTTAGGGATAAGGGACTTTTCCCCAAAATTAAAGGGACTTAGCCTTGTTGATGAGAAAGTACAAATAGAAAAGGAGAAGGTAAAGTGGCAGAATTAAGACCATTACAGAATCCAGGTCTTTAAAGAGATGAGATGAATTAAGGTTTAGGTAAAACTTTAGTTTTGAATTTGTACCTCATCATGATCTCTAGATTTAATGGATGTCATCAGAGCTATAAATTCCAAATTGTGTTTGACCCTTATCTTACACCATATGCAAAAATCAACTCAAAATGGATTAAAGACTTTAACATAAGGCCTGAAACCATAACACTCTTAGCAGAAAACGTAGAAGAAAACATCCTTGACGTTGGTCTTGGCAATGATTTCTTGGGTAAGACTACAAAAAGCACAGGCAACAAAAAAAACTAAAACAAATGGGACTACATCAAACTAAAAAGCTTCTACTCAGTAAAAGAAATTATTAACAAAATGAAAGGGCAACTTATGGAGTGAAAAAAAATATTTGCAAACCACATTATCTGTGGTGAATACCCACCCCCCCCCCCAAATACAAGGAACTGATACCACTCAATAGTGAAAAACAAGTAACCCAATTGAAAACTGAGTAACGTCCAACTCCTGATTTCAGCTTAGGTCATGATCTCATGGTTGGTGAGATTGAGCCCTGGGTTGGGCTCTGTGCTGACAGCATGGAGACTGCTTGGAAATCTCTGTCTCCCTCTCCCTCTGCCCCTCCTCCACACACACACACACACACACACACACACACACACACACTCAAAATAAATAAACATTTTAAAACAAACAAATAAATAAATGACAAAGAATCTAAATAGATATTTTCCAAAGAGATACAAATGACTAACAAGTACATGAAAAGGCAGTCAACATCACTAAATCATAAGGGAAATGTTAATCAGAACCACAATGAGATATCACCTCATACTTGTTAGTGTGGTTATCATCCAAAAGACAAGAAATAACAAATGTTGGCAAGGATGTGGAGAAAAGGAAACTCTTGTCTACTATTGGTGGCAATGAAAATTGGTACAGCCAAAATGGAAAATAGCATGGAGGTCCCTCAAGAAATTAAAAATGGAAATACCATGTGAGCCAGCAATTCCACTTCCAGGTATTCACCCAAAGGAAACAAGATCAGTTTATTGAAGAGATATCTGTACTCCCATGTTCACTGCAGCATTTTTCACAATAGCCAAGATAATGGTAACAACCTACATGTCCATTAATGGTGAATGGATAAATGTTGCGATATAAATATACGATGCAATATTATTCAGCATTTTAAAATCCTGCCATTTGTGACAACGTGGATGAATCTTGAGGGCATTATGCTAAGTGAAATAAGCTAGACAGAGAAAGACAAAAACTGCATGGCATTGCTTATATGTGGAATCTAAATAATAATAATAATGAAGAAGAAGGAGAAGGAGGAGGAGAAGGAGAAGGACAAGGAGAAGGAGAAGAAGGAGAAGAAGAAGTCAAACTTATAGAAAACTGATTCCTAGGGGCTGGTGGGGAAAATAGGGATAGGCTGATAAAGGGATATAAACTTTTAAATATAAGGGGGGTGCCTGGGTGGCTCAGACGGTTAAGTAGCCAACTTCAACTCAGGTCATGACCTTGCAGTCTGTGTGTTTGAGCCCCGCTTCGGGCTGTATGCTGACAGCTCAGAGCCTGGAGCCTGCTTCCAATTCTGTGTCTCCCTCTCTTTCTGCCCCTCCCCTGCTATCTCTCTGTCTCTGTCTCTCTCTTTCAAAAATAATAAACATCAAAACAAATTTTTAAATATAAGACGAATAAGGTCTGAGGATGTAATGTATAACATAGTGATCATTGTTGGTAACATTGTATTTCCTCATTGAAATTTGGTAAGAGAGTAAAACTTAAAGTTCTCAACAACAAAAATTATATGTTAGGTGATGATGGATGTGTTAATTTACTCAGTGGGGGGATCACTTCACACCCGTACATGTATATCAAATTACCATATTGTACACTTTAAATACCTGAAAATCTTATTTTTTAGTTATGCCTCAATAAAGCTGAAAAAAACATACAGCATGTATAAGACAATCGACTTTAAAAATAGTAAACCATAAAAAGAAATTCAAATAAAATTAAATGGCTACAATAGACAGTGAATTATTTCTAGTATACTATAGCAACAAAGAAGTTTGTCAAGTCATTCCTGATCTTTTGAACATTGGCTTTTTAACACTGATCAAAGATAGCTATCGCAAAGAAAGGTGGAAGAAATGGCGGTAGAGTAAGCTGGAGGGATGCTGGGCAAGTTAGTAGTCTGATGTAGCAACAGCTATTCAGGCTCCTCTGAAGGAAGGGGTCTTCTTAAAATTAAGCACAGCTCAGTTTCATCTTCGTTACTGACAGGAAGACCATATAATTTATAGTTCTAACCAGGACATTTCTGAAAGTGAAAGTGGATGCTATATATAACTACTGTGGGACAGCAGATTTATTCTAGAATTGCCCCAGTTAAATCAGGATATGCGATCACCCTAATTACTCATCACCCTGTTAAGAATTATGTTAGGAATGGGGGGTGGGGCAGATGAGGACATTTGTAGCTACACAATACAAGTCTCCCTCAAGGAATTACGATTTGAAGAATGAAAAAAAAATTAAGTAATTCTAAAACACAGCTGTGACAAGATGGAAATTTAAGAGAGAAGCGCCAGTGTGGCACAGATGATAGGTGGAGCTAATTAGTAAAGCCTAGCAGAAATCAGTAAATTAAATTGTTCACCAAATAAAGTGTGCCACATTGCACAATCTTTTCTCAGAGGCTAGGATAAGTATTTCACTTTTAGGTTTTGCTTTTGTGCAGTTGTTGCTACCTCTATTACATATTTCATACGTCAGTGAGATAAGAATGAGATACAATTCAAACTGAGACCTTCACCTTCCTAACCACATATGTTTATAAGCAACAAGGAAATAATGAGTGTAGTGGGTGAACTCAATTCTAGCTTCAGACTAAACAATGAACTAGGATTTTATAATTGCAATTACAGTGAAGGTTTCATGTTGTATATAGAACAACCAACAATATTTCCCCCTTTGATCTTGCATCTCCATTCTGGTTCATAAGTGTTTTACGTCCAGTTTTTGGATAGAAAGTTCAAAACCTATTCTATAAAATTCCTGTCGGTGTTTTTAGAACTTTGGTATATGTACGAACCACTTAGGGGTTGTGTTAAGGTGCATGTTTTATACACCATATCTGAGGAAAGGCACAAATTCCGCATTTCTCCCATCCAAGTACTAACCAGGCCCAACCCTGCTTAGCTTCCAAGATCAGATGAGATGGGGTGCATTCAGGGTGGTATGGCTTTAGACATAAATTCTGCATTTCTAACAAGCTCTCATGTGAGGCTGAAGCTACTGATCCATGGACCACACTTTGGAAAGCAGCAGTCTATGTTGTTCTAACACCCCTAACTACACAACCTACTTTTTTGTCATTTTAATTCAAATCCAAGGAAATAAAGACTAATCTGAAATGTCTCTAATTACAATTTCATCAATCGCCACAGGAGATTTGTAAGATACAGAGGATGTTTCAGTAGGTGTAGGAAATACTCAGGGGTATGTGTGCTTGTTTTTTTACTATTTTTCAAATTTAAATTCTAGTTAGTTAACATATAGTGTAATATTGGTTTCAGGAGTAGAATTTAGTGATTCATCACCTCCATATAATACTCAGTGCTCGTCATAGAAAGTGCCTTTCTTTTTTTTTTTTTTTTTTTTTATTTTTTTTTTCAACGTTTATTTATTTTTGGGACAGAGAGAGACAGAGCATGAATGGGGGAGGGGCAGAGAGAGGGAGACACAGAATCAGAAACAGGCTCCAGGCTCTGAGCCATCAGCCCAGAGCCTGATGCGGGGCTCGAACTCCCGGACCGCGAGATCGTGACCTGGCTGAAGTCGGACGCTTAACCGACTGCGCCACCCAGGCGCCCCAGAAAGTGCCTTTCTTAATACACATCACCATTTAAAACCATTCCTCACCTATTTCCCTCCATCAACCTTCAGTTTATTCCATGTTATTAAGAGTATCATGGCTTGTGTCCCTCTCTCTTTTTCCGCCTCTCATATGATCATCTGTTTTTTCTTTTAAATTCCACATATGAGTAACATCATATGGTATTTGTCTTTCTCTGACTTATTTCGCTTAGCATAATACACTCTAGCTCCATCCACATCTTTGCAAATGGCAAGATTTCATTCTTTTTGATGGCTGAGTAATATTCCATTGTATATATATATCATATCTTCTTTATCCATTCATTAGTCGATGGGCACTTGAGCTCTTTCCTTAGTTTGGCTACTGTTGGTAATGCTGCTATAAACATTGGGCTGCATGTCCCCTTCAAATCTGTATTTTTGTATCCTTTGGGTAAATACCTAACAGCACAATTGTTGGGTCATAGGGCTGTTCTATTTTTAGCTTATTGAGGACCCTCCATACTGTTTTCCAGAGTGGCTGCACCAGTTTGCATTTCCATTAGCAGTGTAAGAGGGTTCCCCTTTCTCCACATCCTCATTATCACCTATTTTTTCTTGTGTTGTTAGTGTTAGCCATTCTGACAGGTGTGAGGTGGTATCTCATTGTAGTTTTGATTTGTATTTCCCTGAGGATGAATGATGTTGAGTATCTTTTCATGTGTCTGTTTGCCATCTGGATGTCTTCTATGGAAAAATGTCTATTCATGTCTTCTGCCCATTTCTTAACTGGATTATTTGGTCTTTCAGTGTTAGTTTGATAAGTTCTTTTACATTTTGGATACTAACCCTTTGTCAGACATGCAAATATTTTCTCACATTCTGTAGGCTGCCTTTTAGTTTTGTTGATTTTTTCCTTCTCTGTGAAGAAGCTTTTTATCTAGATGAAGCCTCAATTGTTCATTTTTGCTTTTGTTTCCCCTGTCTCTGGCATTGTGTCTAATAAGAAGGAGCTATGGCTGAGGTCAAAGAGATTGTTGCCTGTGTTCTCCTTCAGGATTTTGATGGTTTCCTGTATTATATTTAGATTTTTCATCATTTTGAATTTATTTTCATGTATGGTGTAAGAAAGTGGTCCAGTTTCATTCTTCAGCATGATGCTGTCTGGTTTCCCCAATACCATCTGTTGAAGAAACTGTCTTTTTTCCATTGGATATTCTTTCCTGCTTTGTCAAAGATTAGTTAGCCCTATAGTTGTAAGGGATATGTTTGTTTAAACAGTTCTTTAGGTAGTTCTAAAAGACAGCCAGGTTTGGGAAGCACTGCCCTAAATTATAGTTGAAACAAATATGGTAACACCAGAATATTCACATAAAAACTGGGTAGCAAGTCAACTTGTCTCTGTTTACCACAGAATAAAAACGTTCAGTCTTCTACACCATCAGTTCTCTTTATGAGTTTTGAATTCTCATAAAAAAATTAAATGAGGTCCTTAGGCTCCATGTGAGGGAAATAATATTATTTTCCAAGTATCACATAAACAATGTATGTGGGTATCTCTTCCCTTTAAATGCACTTGTGTCCACAGCAGAAGTTGTTGTAATATTCTCTGAAGTGGATGATACAAAGTTTCCAATTCAATTGTTTTCATTTTAATCTGAGCCTTTATAAAAATCAAGACTGTCAAAACAAAATGTATCAGCATGTGCCATTCTAAGCTAAGTGAGAAAATGTATTTGCAAGTATCTTTTTCTAACCAGTGCTTTTTAATCACCTTCTCAGTCTCCTTTGACAGGTGGATATATCCCAAGACTTCAAAAGAGTATTGTGGTTTCAATCAATTTCAGAATGCAAAAATGGCTAATAAGCCAAACTAGTGCATATATCATTGGTTCACTGAGTATAATATTATTTTGAATAATAACATCTACCAACTTTTGAATACCTTTCACATACAAGGCTCCAGGCTAAAATATTATGCTCACTTAAATTATCAAATATAGAACTAAGAGCAATAATGCAAATAGCTAATGTAAAACCATTTTATAAGTATGGGGAATGAAGCTTGAAGAAGTTGAGGATCTTAGTCTCTGTCAAATATGAGCCTTATTTTATTTCTCTAAGTTTTTTTTTAAGTTTATTTATTTTGGGCAGGGGGAGAAAGAGAGAGCATGAACAGTGGAGTGGAAGAGAGACAGGGTAATAGAGAATCTCAAGCAGGTTCCACTCTATCAGTGCAGAGCCCAGTGCAGGGCTTGAACCCATGAACCATGAGATCATGACCTGAGCTGAAACCAAGAGTTGGATGCTTACCCAACTGAGCCACCCAGGTGCCCCTATGAACTCTTATTTTAACCCATACCTCCCTGCATCTTATGCAGGTGATATAAATTCCACTATGACTTTCAAAACCTGTGAACTGATAAAACAGAAGTGGAAGCCATATTGGCTTTATAAAATTAAAGAACTGTCATAGCATCAATGATCCCTATTTTCAAGAAACCAAGACAGTCATTGTGTACACTCCAAACAAATGAGAATACAGATCCTTTAAGTCAGAAGACCTAGTGTTTTAGCTTCACTGAAATTTTCTACGTAATACAGATTCCAAATTATAGCTGTCCATATAAATAGACTTCCAATTAAAAGCATTTATAACCACTAGTCACAGTGTTCCTAAAAGGAAAAGTCCCACAAACCCCAGTTTATATGAAAAAGGAGAAAAGTACCCAGACACCAGACCAGAGCAGTTTGGGGAGTCCATCAGGAGGTACACAAAATTGTGTAGGGGTGTCTTGGCAGAGGTGGAATGCAGGATAAGTCTCCCAAAGAAAAGAGCTCTACACTGAAAAGAAACTTCTGAAAGCAGGTCTGATGTCTGGTGTGTCAAACACTGGCAAAGGGGAATTATAATGAAGGGTTCCAGAGATTGCATCTTGGGGGGTAGAGGGACACACTTTGGAAGGCAGAGTCAGTATTGTTTAGAGGTAGCACCTGCTGATAAGTGACAGGGAAGGAAGAAAGCAGATAATAGTAGTATTTATTGTCCTACTGAAACAAGATGGATTCTAAAAATCAGGGGGATCCTGAATCTTATACTAAAGAAACTTCTCTTCACATAGCGACAGAAAGAATCCTCACAGAAGAAAAAAAAAAGGAAACAAATAATAAAAAGAATCAGAGAGAACATAGTACAAGTGAAAGTCAGGCAAAGAAGATTGTTATAGTAGTTTACTAGGGTGACTATACCAAAGTACTGCAGACTGAGTGGCTTAAAACAAAAGAAACTTGTTGTCTCTCAGTTTTGGAAGCTAGAAGTCCAAAATCAAAGTGTCAGCAGGGCCCTGCTTCCTCTGAAACCTTTAGTTGTTCCTTGCCTCTTCCTAGCTTCTGGTGGTTTGCATGCAATCTCTGGTGGTTCCTTAGCTTATAGCTACATACCTCCAATCTCTATTTTCATTGTCACATAGCTTTCCATTTCTATCTTTACACAGCCATCTTCTTATAACGAACACCAGTCACATTGGATTAGGGACCCAACCTACTCTAGCAAGGTATTAACTTAAATAATTACATATACTATGACTCTATTTCCACATAGAGTCATATTTAAGGTATTGGGAGTTAAGACTCCAACATATCTTTTTTGGGGGTGGGGATGGGCGAGGACACAATTCAACTCATAACAATCATGTACACATGTAATATGTGCATTTTTTTCCTGATGAAAAAACTAAAACATTAAACACAGCAAGTATTTATATCATAATTCAAAATTCAAGAAAACTTCTAGAAATAAAAAATATCCCTGTGTATATATTGCAAGCAGATACTGTATACTTGGTAAACTGATAAAAATGTTAACTCAGAGGCATACACTGATAAAATTATTATACTTTAAATTTAAAGAAAAATCTCTAAGCAAAACAAACAAAAGAACATCCAAGTCACTTATATAAAAGAAATAAAATTAGATTGTCATAATCTTCACATAAACACATTGTACACAAAGCACAGTCAAGTGAGATCTATAAGGTACTCAAGGCAATGAGCGTAAGCTCAAGTTTTTATCTAGCCCAGCTGGCCTTCAGTAATGAGACCATTTGGAAAATGCAGAACTTAGGAAATATTGTACCCATGTGTCCTGGAAGATTTAGTATGAAAAATTGCTCAACCAATAAATGATTGGGGAACTTTAGAAAAAGAACTGATGGTGAGCAGTGAATTTGTTGAACTATAGATCTAAGACTACAACAAAGTTGGGAATTGATGGCTTTAAAATATGTCCAAAATTATTTTATACACGTGCCTTCAAGAGGCCTAGCCTAATTCCCCTCTTGTTGAGTGAGGGCTGAACTTAGCGACTCCTTACAAATGGAAAAAAAACAAAAAGCAGAAGTGATGGTGTATGATTTTGGAGACTAGGCCATTTTTTAAAAGCATGGCTTTCTCTCTCTCTCTCTCTCTCTCTCTCTCTCTCTCAGGACTCACTCACTCTGGGGAATACCAACTGCCAACCATCATGTCATAAGGGTACTCAGGCAGCTCTATGGAAAGGTCCCCAAGATAAGGAATTGAGCCTTCTGCTAAAAGCCATGTGTGTGAGCCATTTTGAAGCCGAAACTCCAGCTCTTGTCAGTCCTTCAGGTGACTTTAGCCCTGGCCAGTACATTGAGTGTAACCTTGTAAGAAACCTAAAGCTAGAATCACTGAGTTAATCCACTCTTAGACTTCAGAAACTGCATGGGATAATAAATTTTCATTGTTTGAAGTTACTACATTTTAGATAAATTGTTACATAGCCAGAGACCGCAAACACAGATTTTTGTAGCTGTGAGTGGGGTGTTCTCATGGGAAATTAATGAAAATATGGGTGTGGCTTTGAAACTTGGCAGTGGGCTAATCTGGAAAGACTTTGACAAGGCTGTTAGTGAAAGCCTAAAATGCCTTGAACAGGCTGTGGGTAGATGTCTATACTTTGAAAAGTCTTCTAATGTGACCTTAAAGGGAAGTGAGGAACATGTTACTGGAAACTGAAGGAAGGGGAATCTTCATTATACAGTAACAGAAAGTTTAGTGTTACTGTGACCAGTATCTATGTAGAAATTAGAAATTGTACCTAAAGAACTGGGTGATATAGCAAAGGTTTAATCGTAATGTTAAAGCTGGTTTATTCTTGATGTTTGTAATAGTACGGGAAAGAACAGAGGTGAGGCAAAAATAATAATAAGAATAACTGTTAAAAGGAGTCAAGACTTGATAGTTTGTATATGTGCTGCTGAAGTGAGCACAAGACTTGATAGTTTGAAGATTCCCAGCCTTACCAAATCACAAATGATACTAAAATTAAGAAATGGTTTCCAAGTAAAGATGAAATCAAGGGCACTGCCAGGAAAACCTGGTCTAAAGATGAAGCAGGGCATGGCTTCAATCTTTATTAAAATTATTTCTTTAGACTGCAGACAGCTTTAAGGTGGTGCTTAAGAGTACCATTCAGTGAGACAAAGGCACTCTAAAGAGCCTAAGGATATGCCTCACTGGGGCGCGTCTCCTAACAGTTGCATTTCTAAGAGACTTAAGAGCTTTATCCCTCAGCATTCTCAGCAGAAGGTTAAGAGAGAGGGTAGGAGGCTTATCCTGAAGAGACTGTGGGCATGGCTTTTACCTAATGGAGTGAGTCCCCATTAAGATTCACAGGAAACCCACAGAGTTTTAAATAGAATTCTATTTTCAGAAACACTTCCATCTTAGAATAAAAAGGACAGAGATAAGACATAATGAAAGAGGTCTCTAGACTCACAGAATTCTGGCATGAAGATGGCTGAGAAACTCTTCGGCTGTGAACATGAGTCACCATTCTTGGAAAAGGAGGATGACTTAGAGGGTGGAGCCAACCTCCCAGAGGGGCAGCCAAGAGCCATGGATATTATTCCTAGCAGGAATAGAACTGAGTCTTAATCTAGAAATTGCCAACATTTGCTCAGCTTAATTTTTATAATTGCTATAGATGAGTGACTCCTTTCATCACCAATTCCCTTCTTTTTTAATAGGAATTTGAGAGGTTACCTTAATGCTTATCCTACCATCATATAGTTGGTACATGAGGTGGAAGATAACTTGTCTCTTTAGTCATAGGCATTCGGATCTAGAGGAACTGTACTTAAGGAGATACCAAAAGAACTGTACCCAAGGATCCTGAGAAGTACCTAGAGCTAATTTAAATGACAAGATTTTGACCTTCAAGGTGATGTGTTAATGGTAGGAAACACTTCAGGGTTCTGGGAGAAGAAAGTGTGTTTTGCATATGACAAGAATACTTTGTGGCCAAGGGATGAACAGTAGGTTTTTGTTTGTTTGTTTGTTTGCTTGCTTGGTTGTTTGTTTTTAAATATGCCTACAAATTCTCTGCTACTGTCCCATTCAGGAGGTATAGCCTAATTCCCCCTCCCCTCAGTTGTGAACTGGACATAGTGGCTTGCTTCTAACAAATATAAAAAATGCAAGTAATGGTATGCAACTCCAAGATTAGGTCATAGAAGACACTGAAGCTTCCTCTTGCTCTGTGTTGGAGCACTCACTCTGAGAGAACTCAGCTGCCATGTAGTGAGGACACTCAAGCAACTCTGAAGAAAAGCTCACATGACAAAGAACTGAGGCCCAAGGCCAATCACCAGCAGTGAAGTGAGTCATCCTGCCAACAGCCACGTGAGTGAGTCATCTCAGAAATATACCTCCAGCAGGGGCGCCTGGGTGGCTTAGTCGGTTGAGCATCTGACTTCGGCTCAGGTCATGATCTCACTGTGAGTTCGAGCCTCGCTTTGGGCTCTGTGTTGACAGCTCAGAGCCTGGAGCCTGCTTCAGATTCTGTTTCTCCCTCTCTCTCTGCCCCTCCCCCACTGATGTTCTCTCTCTCTCTCTCTCTCTCTCTCTCTATCTATCTCTCTCTCTCTCTCAAAAATAAACTTTAAAAAAAAAAAAAAGAAATATATCCTCCAGCTGCAGTTAAGCTGTCAGATGACTACCACACCAGCCAACAGCTTAACTTCAACCTCATGAGACACCCTGCATTTGAATCACTCAGCCAAGCACTGGTAGACCGCTGACCCTCAGAAACTACTTAATACAATAAATATTTGTCTTAGGTTAATTTTTCTCTCAATTTGTTTGAAGTTTATTTATTTTGAGAGAGACAGAGACAGTGCAAGTGGGGGAGGGACAGAGAGAGAAGGAGACAGAGAATCCCAAGCAGAGTCCACACCATCAGCACAGAGCCAGATACAGGGCTTGAACTCATGAAGCTGCGAGACCATGAGCTGAGCTGAAACCAAGAGTCAGAGGCTTAACCGACTGAGCCACCCAGGAGTCCCTGTCTTAGATTAAGTTTTGCGGGTAATTTGTTACACCTAAAAAGTATTTTTTAAAAACATAATATAGGGGTAAATAAATGCCATATGACTTGGGAATGTAGAAATAACAAAATAACAAAAAAATGAGGAAATATGTACAGAGAGGAAATAATTCATCAATTACATCATGGTGGGCATCAAAGAATATAATCAACTGATAAATTAAGTAATAAATCTGAATATACCTCTGAGTAAAAGATGAACACTTAGAAAGCTAATACCATTGGTTCAAACCAAATGAGAGGATGGTGAAGAGAGACACAGTACTAATCAAATAAAACAATTACTAAAAGTGACAATTAACTAAAGAAACAAAATAAACCTAACTGCATATTAAATTGATAACATTAACATCCATTTGGCAGAATCATTTCAGGTGACTTTATAATCTAGACTCTGTATGTTCTTAGTGGCATACATTAAAAAGAAAAATAAGCAGGGGCACCCGGGTGGCTCAGTCGGTTGAGCATCCAACTTTGGCTCAGGTCACGATCTTGCAGTTCATGAGTTTGAGCCCCACATCGGGCTCACTGCTGTCGGCATTTCAGATCCTCTGTCCCCCTCTCTCTGCCCTTTCTCTGCTTGCACTCTCTCAAAAATAACTAAACATTAAAAAAAAAAGCAAACAAGAACTGAAGAGGAAAAATATGCAGCTAAATTCTTTTCATAGAGAATAGTGGTAAAACATAATTACACAGAAATTATTACTGGTAATGAGATGACAAAGATATGTAGAAGAAGTACTAAGTAAAGTAACACAAGATATATTAATATCATGGAAAATTGTTTTCAACAGAGAAAAATATTAGAGATAAATAGGTCATTATACATGGTGAAAGAAGCAATACACCAAAAAATATAAAAATTCACAATAACCTAATTTCAAAGTATTTGTAAGTGACAGAATTATAAGGAGAATTTAGACAATCTACAATAAAAATGAGAGGTTTGTTTAAACCTACACTACAAACAAGTAATTGATAGATCATATAGATAAAAAATTAATAAGGATTAGTAATATAACTTAGAAGGCTCACATAATATGTGAGTATATATATATATATATATATATATATATATGCATATGTCTACACCAAAATATCAGGATGCATGCTTGGAAAGCAGTCCTGAAACATTTAAAATCTGACCAGGGCTTAGGCCACAAAACAAATCTCAACAAAAACACTAAAAAACTACTTTCTCATAACACAATATAGTACAACTAGAAAGTAACATCAAAAGTGGGCCCCCAAAGCTCATATATCAGAAAAATAATAAAATACATGTGAATAACTCATAGGTTAAAAAAACATAGTAAGTATTATTAAATAATTAGAACTACTTGTAAAATCCAGCTAAATTAATACTTAGAGGATGATTTATAGGCCTGAATGTATATATTGAAATATAACAAATATAAAGAATTATGATTTACATGGCACAAAAACATACAGATCAATGGAAAAGAATAGAGAAACCAGAAATGGACCCACAAACACATGGCCAACTAATCTTTGACAAAGCAGGAAAGAATATCCAATGGAATAAAGACAGTCTCTTCAGCAAGTGGTGCTGGGAAAAATGGACAGCGACATGCAGAAGAATGAACCTGGACCACTTTCTTATACCATACACAAAAATAAACTCAAAATGGATGAAAGACCTCAATGTAAGACAGGAAGCCATCAAAATCCTCAAGGAAAGCAGGCAAAAACTTCTTTGATCTTGGCCACAGCAACTTCTTACTCAACATATCTCCGGAGGCAAGGGAAACAAAAGCAAAAATGAACTACTGGGACCTCATCAAAATAAAAACTTCTGCACAGCGAAGGAAACAATCAGTAAAACTAAAAGGCAACTGACAGAATGGGAGAAGATAGTTTCAAATGACATATCAGATAAAGGGTTAGTATCCAAATCTATAAAGAACTTACCAAACTCAACACCCAAAAAACAAATAATCCAGTGAAAAAATGGGCAAAAGACATGAATAGATACTTCTCTAAAGAAGACATCCAGATAGCCAACCAACACGTGAAAAAATGCTCAACATCACTCATCATCAGGGAAATACAAATCAAAACCACAATGAGATATCACCGGACACCTGGCAGAATGGCTAACATTAACAACTCCGGCAACAACAGATGTTGGCACGGATGTGGAGAAAGAGGATCTCTTTTGCACTGCTGGTGGGAATGCAAACTGGTGCAGCCACTCTGGAAAACAGTATGGAGATTCCTCAAAAAATTAAAAATAGAATTACTCTACGACCCGGCAATTGCACTACTAGGTATTTATCCAAGGGATTACAGGTATGCTGTTTCGAAGGGACACATGCACCCCAATGTTTATAGCAGCACTATCAACAATAGCCAAAGTATGGAAAGAGCCCAAATGTCCATTGATGGATGAATGGATAAAGAAGATGTGGTATATATATATACAATGGAGTATTACTTGGCAACCAAAAAAATGAAATCTTGCCATTTGCAACTATGTGGATGCAACTAGAGGGTATTACGCTAAGCAAAATTAGTCAGAAAAAGATAAATGTCATATGACTTCACTCATATGAGGACTTTAAGACACAGAACAGATGAACACAAGGGAAGGGAAACAAAAATAATATAAAAACAGGGAGGGGAACAAAACAGAAGAGACTCTTAAACATGGAGAACAAACAGAGGGTTACTGAAGGGGTTGTGGGAGGGGGATGGGCTAAATGGGTAAGGGGCATTAAGGAATTTACTCCTGAAATCATTGTTGCACTATATGCTAACTAATTTGGATGTAATTTAAAAAAATAAAATTTTAAAAAAAGCAGTCAGTGTAATGCTGAAAATGTCTGTTTCTTGATCTGGATGGATAGTAACATGAATGTATTTACCTTCTGAAAATTCATTGCACTTTATACTTCTGGTATGTGCAGCTTTTATGAGTGTATGTTATACTGAGATTTTTAACAAGTTTTTTTAAGTCAGTATCCTCTAAGATGTGTCTATGTGATTTTTATACAGAGGCAATAAAATTGATCACAAAGAAAAAAAAAGAATTTTGATTTACAAAAGTGGTTTAAGAACTTAGAAAAAGAACAAAGCACTAAATCCAAGTAGAAGGAATGAAATATTGAAGGTAGTATAAAGTAATAAAACAGAAAACAAAGAAATGATAGGATGTGGTAATCAAACACAGATGTTTCTTTTCTTCTTTTAAGATTATTTCTTTATTTTGAAAGAGAGAGAAAGCAAGAGCTCGGGCAGAGAAGAAGCAGAGAGAGAGGGGGAGACACAGAATCCGAAGGCAGGCTCCAGGCTCTGAGCTGTTAGCACAGAGCCAGACCCAAGGCTCAAACTCACAACTGCAAGATCATAAACTGAGCCAAAGGCAGACATTTAACCAACTGAGCCACCCAAGCACCTCAGAATCAAAATGAATCTTAACTTGACAAGGAATATCTATCAAAAATCTACAGCAAGCATCTGTCCTCACATAGTCAATATTACACAGAGGCTCTAGCCTCTATATATGCAATGTGCAATTCAAACCAAAGCAATAAAACAAGATAAAAAATGAAAATCACTGACAATTATTAAAAGTAAATCATACTATATGAATTTATGAGTTTTTAATCCATATAATTGTGTGGGGGGTGGGGAGTTCCCATAAAACAAAAACTGAAAGATCAACAATTCATATTAAGAAAAGATAAAACAGGGGCACTTGGGTGGTTCAGTTGGTTAAGCATCTGACTCTTGATTTTGGCTCAGGTCATGATGTCACAGTTCATGGGATTGAGCCCTACTGCCAGCACAGAGCCTGCTTGGGATTCTCTCTCTCCCTCTGCCCCTCTGCCCTGCTTACACCCTCTCTCTCTTAAAATAAATAAATAAACATTAAAAAAAGAAAGGACAAAACATAAGAACATGCCATTCATAGAACAACAAAAATACAGAATAGTCAAAAAATATATTTTTTAAATTAGGAAATAAATATTAAACAATAAGGAATTGTCACTTCTTACTAATACTGGGGGGTGGGGAAAAAGAACTTGATGGCACCAAGTTCTCTTGATGTTGGGAGTGACTAGTACCCACTTGTGGTTGGTGTGTAAATTAGCAAACCTTTGTGAGAAGTAATTATTAATATCTAGCAAAATTTCAGATTTGCATACATTAGAACTGAGTGATTCTGGACACTCACATTAAACGCTGTTAGCAGACCTTCAAATATCATAGTTCAGAGTGCCAGCTAGGTTCTCCATTATTTCAATAGTAAAAGCCAACTCATATCAAACATGTCCTTAGGAGGCATCTTAAAGGTAAAGCTCAACTTTTAAATGTTTGAAAGGTTTTTCTGTAAGAGAACTCTTCCATGCATTACACTGAAAAATAAATTCAGACTGGATGAAAGACCTAAACGTAACACAGGAAACCATCAAAATCCTAGAAGAGAACACAGGCAGCAACCTCTTTTTTTTTTTAAGTTCATTATTTTTTAGGGAGAAAGAGCAGCGAGAGCAAGCAGGGAGAGGGGCAGAGAGAGAAGAGAGAGAGAATCTCAAGCACCAAGCAGGCTCTACACTGTCAGTATGCAGCTGGATGCATGGCTTGGTCCCAGGAAGTGTGAGATCATGACTTGAGGTGAAATCAAGAGTCAGACACTCAACCAACGGAGCCACCCAGGTGCCCCAGCAACCTCTTTGACCTCAGCTGCATTCAGCTTCCTACTAGATATTGTCTCTGGAGTCAAGGAAAACAAAAGCAAAAATTAACTACTGGGACCTCATCAAGATAAAAAGCTTCTGCACAACAAAGGAAACAATCCACAAAACTAAAAGGCAATCTTCGGAATGGGAGAAGATATTTGCAAATAATAGTCAGGTCAGTATCCAACCTTCATTGGGTTAGTATCCAAAATCTAGAAAGAACTTATCAAACTCAACACCCAAGAAAACATACAATCCAGTTAAGAAATGGGCAAAAGACATGAATAGACATTTTTTAAAGAAGACATCCAGATGCCCAACAGACACATGAAAAGATGTTCAATATCACTCATTGTCAGGGACGAACAAATCAAAACCATTATGACATACCACCTCACACCTGTAAGAATGGCTAAAATTAATAACACAAAAAACAACAAGTGTTGGTGACGTTGCAGAGAAAGGGGAACCCTCCTACAGTGCTGGTGGAAATGTAAACTGGTACAGCCACTCTAGAGAACAGTATGGAGGTTCCTCAAAAAAACTAAAACTAGAACTACCATACAATCTAGCAATTGCACTAGTAGGTATTTATACAAAGGATATAAAAATAGAGATTTGAAAGGGTATGAAGGGGTACATGCACCCTAATGTTTATAGCAGCATTATCAACAATAGCCAAACTATGCAAAGAGCCCAAATGTCCATCGATTGATGAGTGGATAAAGATATGGTATCCACATGTACACACACACACGCACACACACACACACACACACACAAACACACAATGCAATATTACTCAGCCATCAAAAACGAATGAAATCTTGCCATTTGCAATGACATGTATGGAACTAGACTTTATTATGCAAAGCAAAATAAATCAATCAGAGAAAGACAAATACAGTATGCTTTCACTCATATGTGGAATTTAAGAAACAAAAAAGATGAACATATGGGAAGGGGGGCAGGGAAGAGAATAGAGGGAAACAAACCACAAGAGAAATAGAAAACAAACTGGGTTTGATGGAGGAAGGTGGGTGGGAGATGGGCTAGATGGATAATGGATACTAAGGAGGGCACTTGTTATGAGCACTGTGTGTTGTATGTAAATGATGAATCACTGAATTCTACTCCAGAAACCAATACTGCACTATATGTTAACTGCCTAAAACTTAAATTTATAAAAGAAAAAATTAAAAAAAAAATTAAGTAGGCTTTCTCTCACTTAAAGAAATAATGGCATCTTGAAAATAAAGGTACCCAGGATGCTCTGACATCCAACAATCATAGTAGGATGCATATACAAAGAACAAAGGGTTCCAAAGCAGCTGACCTGTTCAGAAGTGTCTATACATTGAGGATTCAGGGAATGATTTTTTTGCTTCAAATTACTTTCACCAGTTGAATCTTGTCACTATAAACTACTACACCAATAGAACAAGAAAATAATGTTAAGGAGAAAAAAATGTTATAGGAATGATTTCCACATCAACTCAGCCCCAAAATGTAAATAATTCATGGGGGAAATGCATCATAAAGTGCATGGCCTCACATAAAGGTGACCTAAGAACCACTATTAACATTTCTTCATTGGAATTAAATATGTATACAAGAAAACAGAGAAAAAACAAATCTCTCACCAAAATGGTCAGAAAATTTTATGAAGTCTAATTTCTTCTATCTAGATATAATCCAGAGGTTCATGACCAAGAAAAAATACATTATTTTTAACTTCTGTAAATATAAACAATTATACTACAGTTAATGATCTAATTATAATACCATGTCTCCTTTTAGAGAGAAGATATTTCAGTTATTTATGTGCTTTTCTGCATGGCTAACACCATAATATAAAGAGTATATTAAATTTATCAGGAAATTATACATTCACTTTCACAGATGAAAGAAAGACTATAGTCCCCTAGATAGTAGAAATAAAATAACCTAGAATGAAATAACCCATATGTATATTAAAATAGAATTTGTGAAAATGAAGCCTGCCAGATATTAGAAATGATCTCATTATAAAATCTTCAGGTTCTCATTTCTCGGAAAAGCCATAATTACAACCTTATCTTTTTAGTGACCAATTACTGTATTCAGGGTATTTTCTGAAATAAATGCTTTGCTATTTTTATGACTTGCCTATCTGTATTTCCAATTCCAAGAATAGAAAGCTTCAATACGACCATTTACATAAATAAGACACTGTTCTATCAAAACACAAGTACAAAACCTTTAAATTCTAGATGAAATGTAAAATAGAAATCTTTATTAGCATAAATAAAATACTTAGATGAAAACCTTGATATCTCTCCTGTTGATCAAATTAGGTCATTAGAGCCTCCAAACTGACAAGAAAAAAGTTTGCCTGTGCCATACAAAGTAAATTGGCCAGCTTTTCTAATGAGCTAGTTTCTTGCATAAGAAAGGAGTAGCTGCTTTGCATTCCCAAAATACAAGGTTTTAAAATATCTTATTTTTCTAAAAGGGATAACTTTTTGCTATACAAATTAATGTTCTTATGTTCCATTTTCTTTGCTAAACTAGACATTCACAATATAAGCACTACTCTTGGTGTGTAGGTATGTGTGTGGTGATATAGGTGCTGGTGAAACAAAGTGTGGATGGGAAACATGACAGCATTCCCACAAAACACCCTCTTCTAAAACTTGCCATGGGAAACACCACCAGGAATAGCATTCAGTCCTCTGAAGTGACCATTGTTCTAGCACCTCACTCCTGAAATCATTTGGAGAATACAAAACAGAAATATTACATAACCTCATTAGAACATGCTTGGTATTTGAGTATTGCTTGAAAAATCATGGATCATCACTGCTAAAAATGTACACATATGTGCTCCAACTACCTTCCAAATTGATATGAATGGATCCCTTCCTCTATAGCACTGGTTTAGGAGAAAAGTGGTTTCTATTCAACACTGATAGAATCTCTCAGCTTTCATATTGAGCAAATGAATGAAGAGCTGGTAAACTAGCCTGGAAAAGAAGTCAGCCATGCCTCGGAGGAAAACATCTTTAAAATCTCTGAGTGACTCTGGTCATCTTTTTCAGGATATTTCCCTGCTGGAAAATGTCCTGTTTAGTCTAATTTTTTTTTAATTTTTAGCTCCTGAAACTATTTATTCTCTCAACTTTTGGGCTTATTCAGTGAATAAAAAGAGAACTTTCTAAGTAGTCCCAAACTGAAGTTGATATTTAAATCTTTCTTGGATTACAGCTTAGGGATTCTCAACAGTGGTAATGTTGATAGTTTGGGCCAGATCATTCTTTGTTATATTGGGCTGCCCTGTCCATTGTAGGATGTTTAATAGCATCTCTGGCCTTCTACCTACTAGACAACAAGGTCAAGCCCCTCACACTCTCAGCACTGTGATAACCAAGAATGTCTCCAGGCATTGCCAAATGTCTTTGAGATAAAAACAGCCCCTCCCATTAAGAAATCCTGGGTTAATATGGGTTTTTTTCTTACACACTCAAATAGAAAAAAATCAAACAAAACAAACAAGAAAAAACAATTAAATCTCTTAACTTGAGATAATAACAAAAGTACTCAGAGGCTCTTTCCAGGGCATGAGTAAGCCCAAGCCTGTAAAATTTTTGAGAACAGTGATGTGATAGTTATTTTAATGTATCAATTTGACTGGGCCACAGGGTGCTCATATATTTGGTTAAACGTTTTTCTGGGTTTGTCTGTGAGGCTGTTTCTAGATGGATTAACATTTGAATTCGTAGACTGAGCCAATTAGATTGACCTCCCTAAAATGGGTGGGCCTCATCCAATCTGTTGAAGGCTTGAATAAACCAAAATTGTTGACCCTTCACTTAAGCAAGGAAATTCTTTCTACCTCACTGCCTTCAAACTGGGACATTGGCTTTTTTCTGCCTTCTAAAATAACCAAAACACCTGTGCTTCCTGAATCTCAATCTTGATGGCCTTTGGATAAAGCTATACCATTGCTTCTTCTAATTCTCAGGCCTTCAGATTCAAACTGGGACCACACCATTGGCTCTCCTGGGTCTCCAGCTTACTGACTCACCCTACAGATCTTAGAACTTGTCAGCCTCCACAATGCCATAAGGCAAATTCCTCCTAATAAATATAATAGATATGATTTATTTATATTTATATTATGTTATTATTTATATTTTATTTATTTTTGATTTATTTACATATATTCTACTAGTTTTGTTACACACAATATACACACACACAAACAAATATGTATATACATATACATCCTAATGATTCTGTTTCTCTGGAAAATGCTAATACAGATGACCTGGTCTTTGAGGGAAAGAAAGTAGGGAAGAGAAGAAGGGAGCACCTGATTAAACATCTTTACTCAAACAAAAGATCTGTACACAAATATATGTTGAACTTTACTGTGCTAGTCAGTGGCTCAATACAATAAGTCATGATTTGGTTCTCCTAAATTTTGCATTCAGTATCCAAAAGGGAAAGTTAGTCTTTATACCCAGGTCATAGACAATGCTTACTCTCTTTCTCATAATCCTTATGTGAATATAGCTCATGTTATTAACTTTCCTTGTCTGTGAAATAAAACAATCTAATCTGTTTAGTGCAACTTCACTAGATCTCCTTCTTATAATTCCATTAAGTTTGTAATAAATTTTTATTTGTTTCATGTTCAGTTTGTGACTCCCTGAAGAGCTCTGCCCTTCTCTTGTGGCATGTAGTTAGAGTGGAAAATTATGTTTCTAGGATTCCCCCACCCTACATATTTTAGGTTAGAACTGGCCAACAGAGTTGCCCAGGCAAATTTTGGAATGTGGGAGTGAAAGTCTTCCTAATCAGACATGATGACACACAGTTGCAGGTAGTCCCAGTAGGTCCCACTTTATCCTTCATTCCATACCCCATCCTTTTTCCTAATTGCTCATATTCCTCACTGACAGTGGTCCTAAGCCCAAAACAACTTCTTGTCTTTAGACACACCTGGGGTGAGCCAAATAGAAGCAACAGCTTCCCATGCATTTCCCCAAGACCTTCTCCCTTTCAGTTCCACTTTGGTGACTACATGTGGTAGATTTCTCAGATGAACATGTTAACAACTCCTTTCCTGTACTTCCAAGTCCCTTTCTGGACCTTTCTTTCCCCAGATCCTACAGTTGTATTGATATAAACCCCACAATAAATGTCTTATTCCAAAACTCACAGTACTCTGCTCCCTTGACTGAAACTTACCTGATATATACCCCACACTGCCTATGCTATAAGATACTTTACAATGTAGTATAAACCTACAAGAATGATGCCTCAATGAGGAATGTAAAACATTCCTAGGACACTGCTTCACTTATGTTCAGGATCAGATCCCTAACATTCTTCTTTCTTGGATTCTTCTTTGTTATGGATTGAATTGTGTCCTGTTAAGAAAAATATGTTTCAGTCCTAACCACAGTACCTGTAAACGTGATGAGGTCATAAAAAGGGGAAATTTGGACCCACACATTAGAAGGATGGTGTGAAGACACACAGGAAGAAGAAAGCCACGTGTCACAAGTAACACGTTTACAAGTCTAAGAATGCCAAGGATTGCTAGAGAACACCAGAAGCCAGGAGGGAAGGAAGGATTCTCCCGTAGAGCTGTCAGAGAGGCTGAAAGAGAAGCAAGGCCCTGTTGACACTTTGATTTAGGACTTCTAACCTCCAGAACTGGGAAACAATAAGCTTCTGTTGTTTTAAGCTACCCAGTTTTGGGTTCTTTGCTATGGCAGCCCTAGGAAACTAATATACTTGTTATGCTACCTCCAATGGAGATGGCTATTGTGAGGTCGCCTCTATGTTGGTCATAGCTGTCTATTACCAAGGCCTAATATACTCTGATGTCAGAGGAAGAGAACTGTATTTCTTTCTACCAGGAATTGAATGGATGCATCCATAATTCCCCATGGGACAATTGATTCCAGGCTATTGCATTTAATAATATGTTGCTAAAGATATAATAAAAGGTATGTCAATACAAGGAATAACTTACAACTTCTGTCAAGGCCCAGGCTTAACCTAGATTCCTTACCAGGTGAATATTTTCCTCAATCTTGATCTTCTGCTCAAGACTAATAGCAGCTTACTGCTTTCTCAAAAAAAACATCACCAGTAACACTTCATTTCTCAGAGCAAAATGACCCCTCGCTTCATTTCAACCTCAAATCCATCTGTTAAACCTTATCTTGACCTCTTCCCACAATAACTGAAAATTGAAATGTCTATACTCTTTAGAAGAAACTACACTCCCATCAGTCCCGAGTGTGTGATCTATCCCTGTGCTTTAACAAAACAAATTCATAAAATATAATAGTACATTTTTCAAAGTTTTAGGCTAAAAAGATCTTGGAATCCAATCTCACAGGTTGTCATCTGATGATGATGATGTAAAAATGATCAGGATATGATAAAATTTAAAAGCATGGACAAAGTACAGGACTGGACAAATTCAGAGAAGAAATCTTGGAATATTTTATCCTTAGGCTGATAAAAAGTAACTGGGTGACTGAGCAATGTTCTTGACAGCTCAGAGATAGTGGGGGGAAAGTTGGATTTTAAAGCTATGTTTTGATTTGGGACCCCAAAAGGTTACACTGCTGGAATAAGGGTGTACTGGAAGTAATTGCCTTCACAAAGAGTGCATTCCAACTTTTAGCCATCTGGGTGACACAAAAATCTTAATTCCTGAAACTGGTTTTAGGAAATACCAGATAAAGTCAATCCTGATTATTCATCTATTCACTAAAATTTATTTGCAACCCCCAAATCAATACTCATGGCATTTCCATGGTCATTTGAGGACATGCACAAAGTGGCAAAAAATTTGAGTCACTCAACATACATATTTCCAATTGAGGTCAAATAAGGTGATGTTCTGCCTTCCTATGTCAGCTTTCATACCGCAAGTATCCTTTTTGCAGTCTACTTAGTTTCACGTTTTTCCTATTTTGTGCTTTTTAGTGGTGATTTTGTTTCTGAAAATGGCCTCTGGAGCACCTGGGTGACTTATTTGGTTAAGCATCTGACTCTTGATTTGAGCTCAAGTCATGATCTCATGGTTCGTGGGTTCAAGCCTTGCATCAGGCTCTGCACTGACAGTACAGAGCTTGCTTGGGATTCTCTCTATCCCTCTTTCTCTGCTCCTCCCTTGTTTGCACACACACATGAGTGCATGTGAGCATGTACTCTTTCTCTCTCTCAAAATAAATAAACTTAAAAACAAATGGCCTCCAAGTGGAGTGTTGAAGTATTGTCTAGTGTTCCTAAGCACAAGAAGGCTGTCATGTGTCTTAGGTAGAAAATGTGTGTGCTAGATAAGTTTCATCTGGGCATGAGTTCTAGTGCTGTTGGCTGTGAGTTCAATGTTAGTGAGTCAGCAATACACTATGTTCAGAAAAAGAAAGAGAAAAGTTGTCAATCTGTAAACGAGGCCACTGAGGAAGGTGCTAAAGTTACATCTACAACGTATGATAAGCCATGGAAAAGTGGTACATTTGTGGATTCATGAGTGGCAACCATAAGGAAAGTATATTGAGGAGCATACTCATGAGACTAAAATTTTAGCCTCAGAAATTTATAGTCATGTAACCCAGGATCAGAAAAATGTTAAACCCTTCTTTTCAGCTGCTGCTGGTCTCCACATTTCAAAAGTTGTTATAGGTAAAAAATGTTAAAATAATAAGCAAAACAGTTCTGCAGATCAGGAAACTACAGTAGAATTTGTTTAATATCTGCTAGGTGTGACAGGAAAGGGTTATATGGAAGGGCTGTTTTTCAATGCTGATGAGACTGGCTTATTCTGCAAGGATGTTGGCAAATAAACCTATATAATACAAATAGCCTCCAAAGCCAAAGCCCCTGGCTTTTAATCATTCAAAGATCATATAACTAGTTATTTGAAAGAAATGCGTGTGTGTGTGTGTGTGTGTGTGTGTGTGTGTGTGTAAAAATTAAGGTATGTTTAATTTATTTTTTTAAGTTTATTTTTGAGACAGAGAGAGACAGAGCATGAACGGGGGAGGGTCAGAGAGAGAGGGAGACACAGAATCGGAAGCGGGTTCCAGGCTCTGAGCCATCAGCCCAGAGCCTAACGCGGGGCTCAAACTCACGGACCGCGAGATCGTGACCTGAGCTGAAGTCCGAAGCTTAACGGACTGAGCCACCCAGGCGCCCCTAGGTATCTTTAAATAAAAATACACATGAAACAAGGTTAGGTATTGTTTGGTTGATGATAATGTTGTGACCAGAGGCACACAGGAACTTATTTCTGTGTTTCACCTAAGAGCAATGGTTCCATATTTGCAAATTCAGTGCTCACAGTAACTTTATGAAACATAATGAGAATCAACTATAACTAGTGCCCTGCATGCTAGATAGAGGCAAATGAAAAACTCTTTGAGAAAAGGTAACATACTAAGTCTCAATAATTATTCCTACAAACATTTTCTTTTTGCAAACATAATGTCTGACACATATTCTAAGATAATATAGGAGTTAAGAGTTCATGAAGAATAGTGCACAGAAAAAAAAATATAATGGAGAAGGGCTTCTGATATTGGAATTATTAAACACAGTCTTGTAGCTAATTATGCTTTTGGTTGAGGAGATAAAATACTATGTTCACAGAGATTTTTAAAAGATTGTAAATATAGCAAATAACTAAGAAATATACACAACTGGCATCACATATTTGAAAAAGTACCATTGGAATATCTAGAACAAAAATAAAATATGTAAAATTAAGAACTCAGTGAATGAGTTTGCTACGGACTGAATATCCTCCCAAGTTCATATGTTGAAATTCTAACCCCCATTGTGATGGTATTAAGAAACGGGGCATTTGGGAGATAATTAAGTCATGAGGACAGAGTCCTCAAGAAGGATAGGCATCCTTATAAAAGAGACCCCCATAGAGCCCTCTCACCCCTTCTACTATATGAGGGCAAGTGAGAAAATGGCAATCTATGCAACAGGAAGAAGGACTTCACCAGACACCAAATCTGCTGGCACCTTGATTTTGGACTTCCTGGCCTCCAGAACTATGAGAAATAAATATTTGTTGTTTAAGCTACCCAGTCTATCATATTTTTGTTAGAGCAGCTCAAACCAGACTAGACAGGGTTTAAAATCTACTTATTCATTTAGTCCAATATAGTAAAACTGGTGGAAACAAAGAAAAGGAGAAAATGTTAAGGGTAAGAAAAGAAAGATTACCTTCAAAGGAGCAAAAGTGAAATTGACTTCTAATTTATCAACACATTTAGTGAACCTCAATAAACAATGAAATGCAATTTTTAATGTGCTGAAAGATGACTACTAACCTAGAAATCTTTAATAATGAAATTTCATTTTTTAGAATTAAGATGAAATGACATTTTCAGATAAATAAAACTAAGATGATTTGCCACTAGCTGAGCCACACTAAATAAAATATTAAAAGATATTCTTTAGGCAAAAAAATAACATTTAAGCAAAAAAGAGATACAAGAAGGAATAAATGAAATAAAAATAATAAGTATGTGGGTACACCCAAATGAATAATGACTGTATAAAAATGTTTAGATGTCTTGAGAGGTTTAAAATATAAGAGAATTAAAATAAGAAGGCAAGAATAGGACAGAAGACAGGAGAGGGATACATGGAGTTAAAGCATACTAAAGTTCTTGATTGAGAGAGGACAAAAGCACCAATTAACAGAAGAGAAGTGTAGCAGAATTATTTTTTAAATAGTCAAAAAAAAATGAAAGCAATCCACATTTGCATCAATGATAAAATAGACTAAGTTGTTATATATTCATACAATTTTACACAACATAGAAATGAAAGTAAGTTGACTATAGCCTGTGAATAAACCTCAAAAAATTCATGTTTAAGAGAAGAAAGCCAGACACAAAGAACATATATCTAATTATTCTATATGTATAAAATACAAAAACAGGTAAAACTAAATTTTGGTGTTAGTAATTATGCTTAGGCAATAAAACTTAGATAATAAAACTACAAAGAAAATCAAAGAACTCATCACCATAAAATTTAAAAGAGTGGCTACCTTTGGGAAGGATTGGGGCTGGGAGGAAATCTTCAGAGGGTTTCTGAACTGCCAAAGCTGATAACGTTGGATTTCATGACCCTTGTGATCACCTACGTGCTTGCTCTGAGATATAATGTCAGGCTGTGTATTTTATTTTCCATACTGTTCTGTATGTATTTCATAATCAAAATATTTTAAATGCAAGTTACAATGCAGAATTTATAATCGGTTCTCAATCTTATGTTACAATGTTATGTGCTATACACATTTGAAACACTGCAAGGTTTTCTCTAAACTATTAGCATAGTCGTTTTTTATTTCTGTTTTCACATTTTCTGTACTCTCCAAATTTTCTACAGTGAAAGTGTGCTTCCAATTGTGCATCCATTACACAAAAATACTATAATTAATTTAACCAATATTATAAGGGGCATTTATAATGCTTTCCATTTTTTCACACCTAAGTGTAACCATCCTTCTACATATATATCTCTACCCTTTATTGTGAGATAAATTTCTAGAAGTTAAATTACTGGCTCAAAAGTCTAAATATCTGACATCTGCTAGGTACTGCCATATTGGTCTGTAAAAACATTTCCCCACAACCTTGCAAACAATAGATGCTGTGATTGTCTGAGAAATGGCCTCCAAAGAACCAGGTCTTAATCCCTGGAACCTGTTAAATATTACCTTAAGTGAAAAATAGATTTTGATTAGGTCAAGTATCTTGAGGAAATTATTCTAGATTATCTGGATGGGCCCCCAGAACAATCACAGCCCCAAATATAATCACAAATGTCTTTAGAAGAAAGACTTGGTGTAGAAGTAGATGTAATGATGAAAGCAAGACATCGGGGTGATGTGAGGATGGACTGTAAGTGGCCTCCAGACGCTAGAAACAAAATTCTCCTCTAGAACCTCCAGAAGGAACCAGCTCTGATAATGCCTTGACTTTAGTCCAGTGAAACTGATTGCAGCTTCTGGTCTGTAGGAGAAGAAATTTATGTTGTTTTAAGCCATGCAGTTGGTGGTAATTTGTTACAGCTGCCCTAGGAACCTAATGTAGATCCTATAACTTTTTAATTTTTGCCAATTTGATGGTTCAAAAAATTATCTGCCTATTTTCTTTCTTTCTCTCTCTTTTTCTTCCTTTCTTCCTTTCTTTCCTTCCTTCGTTTCTTTCATTCCTTCGTTCTTTCTTTCTTTCTTTCTTTCTTTCATTCATTCTTTCATTCTTTCTTTTGCTACATCAGAAAATTTGGTCTTTTCTTATTTTTTTTTCATTAGTGTTTTTCCTATGAATCATCTGTTCATATCCCTTGCCCTTTTTGATATTAGATATTGTATATTATTATGTATTGTAGATCATATATATAATCTCCTTATTATCTTCCCATTTATCTCTCTCAAAAAAAAAAAATAAAGTATTTTAATCCTTTAAGTGGTTGAGGCCCTCTTACTCATGATAGATATTCCTAAAGCTAACTGCTTGTCTGAATTTTTGAGCCCATCGCTGACCACTGCATTTCTGCACCACCCTCGAACTAATATTTTGCTTCTCCTGTATCAACTGTGTCCTCATGTCTCAAAAAGCCTTATGCCTACAGACAGGTGAACTCATTGTTGTGATATATGGCCAGCACCCACCACCCAAAAAACAAGGAATTCTTTATTGTTTTCTTTTAAAACTGTATGGCCTCCCTCATCTCTTGGATTTTACATCACTGCCTTGGCTTTCTAAGTCTGGCAGTGGCTCCCAGATAAGTCATAAATACTACTACCCTAGACTAAGCTTTGACTTATCTGGTGTTCTCACTATGGACCAGGTATATCATTTCTGTGGCTTTTGAAACAAATATACTGGAACCCTATACCAGACTTACACTATATATTGTATGTTTATCTATCTCTGCAGGTGTACTCCCAGTAATTATAAGCCCATACTCTTCCTTGAGGACACCCTAGTCTATTCCTTCACAAACCCAGTATTCTTCTGTAGTACAGGTGCTGCCACTCACATTCTTGCCAGGTGAACTCTCACCCCACAGATGAGAACTAAACATATAGGAGAATCAGCAGCAGCCATTTGATTTTATACCATAATCCATACATCTGACAAGTTCTTTCTGGAATATGAAACTGTGTTCTGTGTTCCTAGCCCTATCCTTCCATGAACCCAAGCTCTCCCATCCCTACTGTTTGTGTCCCAATCCACCATGAGGTCCGGGCCCCTTCCAACTGCTCCATACCACTGTGGATAACTTTCTTATGTCAAGTTTTATGCTAATATAATTTTACCTACTTCTTGAGGTTGTTGGGAAGAAAAATATAATAATGGAAATGGAATTGTGTACATGTAAGGCATGATCATTTATCAAGTTAGCTGGAATTGAAATAAATTTATACTCGAACGTGATCTGGAATCATATCCATAGTTCTGATTACAATTCATTTCAAGATCTGGAGTATACTCCTATTTCCATTATTAATGAAATGAAATGTTATACCAAAGACAATTACATTAAACCCTCAATAAAATCTGATTGATGTCAGGTGAAAGCCTTTCTATTGAATTTTACTTAAGTGAAGAATCTATGTTTTACTCACTTGGTTCAAAATCAATCAAGTTACCAAGGACATAAAATATTCCAAGCACAAATTAATACCTCATAAGAAAGGCAGTTTAAAAAGGTAATCTACATATATAATCAATAGAGAACACTCAAAGACAGTATTTTTATAGTTTCTGAAGTATTCAAAGTAAATTTTACCTTCTTCCAGCACTTCTGAAGTCCTGAAGTAAGCTTTTATTACTAGGTAGATTAAAGAAAATGACCTAAAAGTGAGTCATTTTCTCAAATAAATTGAAGTACTATTATCTTAATTCTCAATTCGTTTCTGAGTATAGAAAGTTATTGGAATATTCAAAAGATAAGATTAATGATGTTCCACTCGTCTTGATGGCTATAAAGTAATTCCAAAATTGGCTGCATATTATTTTCTCACAAACTAAAATAAAATATACTTATAGTAGACCTGGTGCACTATATGTGTGGGCATGAAAGAGAGAGAGAGAGAGGCATGCAACATTGCTGTCTTAGGGAAAATACCCTTCATTCACGCATTTATTGGGATAGGGCTGACTTCCATTAGATATGTCTAATCAGAGTTCTCCCTGGTATTTCCCCAGAGCCTTAGGAAAAATATTTATTTTCTCCAGGATCTGAAGCTTTGAGGGTCTTGTGAGGCCAAAGCCTCTGCTGGCCATTTTCCAGCCTCACAGAGAGTCTTTATAAAAATGAAGCCAATACAGAGACAGAGAGAGAGAGAGATAGAATTGAACCCTGTAAGTAATGTTTAAGTACTTATAATAAGGTCATACATGAAATTGTAAAATTTTTTGTACACTTAGTATCATTAATAAATTCTTTAGAAAAAATAGATTGCAGATAATAACATCCTAATTCTGTATTATGTTTCATGTTATTGTTCTTAGCATTTTTTTTTTAATTTTTTTTTTAACGTTTATTTATTTTTGCGACAGAGAGAGACAGAGCATGAACGGGGGAGGGGCAGAGAGAGAGGGAGACACAGAATCGGAAACAGGCTCCAGGCTCTGAGCCGTCAGCCCAGAGCCTGACGCGGGGCTCGAACTCACGGACCGCGAGATCGTGACCTGGCTGAAGTCGGACGCTTAACCGACTGCGCCACCCAGGCGCCCCTGTTCTTAGCATTTCTATTGACACCAAAACATTTCAGACTATGGTCCCTACTAGAAAATGATCATCAACTCTCTCTGGGTTTTCAATAATTGCTCTTCCTTTTACCACAAGCTTTTAAATAAATTTGACTTTGTAGATGTCACCCTGTTGTCCTAAAAGACCATCCAGAAAATTTAATTGAGTCTACTCTAATAAAAACACTCATTATTTAAAGCTCCCTTGTAATTTACATTTGCAGTTAGGGTTAGCATTTATCTTGATATTAGACTTTTCTTTTCAAAGGGAAGGAAGAAATCAATTTCGTACCTTTTGTCTGATCAACAATATTTATTACCATTTCCAAAAATTGATTCTCTAGTACTAAGGCTGTGCAATCAAAACAAGAAAACAAATGTTACCACAGATGAAAAACAACTTTGGTTCCTCCATTTTCCAGGAGTAGTCTACATTCAAGGGGATGATACATTGTTTTATCAGAACTTTAATGCATCTCTCAAATTTCTCTTTAATATTCAACCAGTATTTAATAGAATTTTAAATATAATCTGCTGTCATAAAGCCACAGATATGTTTTGACTTGCATGGCTGAAGAAGAGGATAGTACACAGACATTCTTCCCAAATATTAAAATTCAACTGTTTACTATTTATGTGGACCTCAAGTTTTAAAACTGTTCAATTATTCAGCTCTAAATTCAAATTCTGGGCTTTGGAGAGAGATATTTTATTGCTTATAAATTGCAATGTTAAGATATTTTTTCCTGACACTTAAAATATGACCAATTTGAATATTTGGGATGAAAAAGACTAGGTTGTTTACAAAAGCAGAGACTATTTCTGTGACAGAAAAATAGTCACTTTAATTTCATTCAACATTAACTTTATATCCATGTGTTCAGCTAAGAAACAAAGTTTTCCATCTCCCCTTGCAGCTAGGTAATTAAAACATGTGATTAAGTTTGGGTCAATGAGATATTACCAAAAATGCCATGTGGATGTCCCTAAAGGGGGGAGATAATATTTCTTTATTTTGTTGCTTGCCTGAAATGTGATGTGAACTTCAAGATAAAACCACATACTGATGTGCAGAACAGAAATATTAAAACCAGGATGCCTGATGATATAATGAACACTCTGCACAGTCCTGAATTGCCAAATTCCAGGCTTGTTTTATGAGAGAAAGAAATAAACTTCGATCTTATTTAAGCCACTATTATTTATGGGACTTTTTTGTGTTTTCTGTTGCAGTTAAATCTAATCATGCATACCAATTTTCTAATTTCCAACTGAAAGTGTCTCTTGCCAGTGTTATACCAGCGGTTCCATGTGCATTAAGATAACATTATGTGCTTCAAATCCTTATTCTCTGTCTCTCTTTTCTAATTCTCCAGCAGCCAGTGTAAAGAAGAGACAGGAATTAATCAATGAATTGAGGCTGTATAGAAAACTTCACTAAACAACAACTATCAGGTATACGTGGGGCAAATACATGCATTGATTGTGATAAAACATAAGGCATATTTTTTTTCCAGGTTCTAGCTTCTTAGCAAACATCCATACAAACCTCTGTGACAAACTATGGAAACTGAGACAATCCTGCTTTCCTAGTGATAGATATGGGCTAAGCTTATTCAGAATGATGTTACCAGATCACCTAGTGAAGCCTACTAAAATGTTTTCTTTCATGTATGTCTTTCTTCTTTCTTTTTTAAGTTTATTTATTTATTTTGAGAGAGAGGTAGAGAGAGCACACATGCAAGTGGGGGAGGGGCAGAGAGAAAAACGGAGAGAGAGAATCCCAAGCAGTCTCCATGCTGTCATCACAAAGCTCAAAATCACAAACCATGAGATCATGCCCTGAGCCTAAAGCCAGAGTCAGACACTTAGCCAACTGAGCCACTGGGGAACATCTGCCTTTCCTCTTTCTAAGTGTAAGAATTCCTGGGGCACTTTCTCCTACTTTTTCCAGCTTCAATACACTATGTCTTAGGAAGTCCACTGTCATTATAACCAGTGATCCTGGGGTGGGGGTAGAGAGTGGTATTTCAGGACTCTCTTTCTCAGACCATAAGACAACTAACATTCTGAAACATCAACTCTAACAGATCATGTCATCAGTGTAATGAAATACTTTCTATAAGCCATTAAAATTCAATGTTCACATCAAATAAAAAATATGCATATATAACATTTTTCCTACATTAACTTTTTAAAATCCAGAAATGATTTTTTTAATTTGGAAGAAAAATATTCTATTATCCTCCTTTCCACTTTCCAAGACAGTTTATTGAAAAGAGCTGACCTAGAACCTGCCCTGAAAATTTCCTGTAGATATTTAAGGCTATTTAAGAAATGTTGCAATTTCAGAGTTTCTTCCAATTGTATATATGATAAAAGGTAAAGAATGGGTCTAGTAGAGCCTTTGGTACAGAACAGAAGCTCAGTCCAAATTATGATCTGCAAACTCTGAGACACTTTCAGGTCAAAAGTATTGTAAGGTCAAAGTATTTTCATAAAACTACTAAAACATTATTGATCTATTTCACTGTGCTGACATTTGCACTTCGATGATACAAAAAGGAATGTGGATGAAAATGCTGGTACCTTAGCCTGAATAAGGCAGTGGGTCTAAAGCTAAACCAACAGTCCTTGTTTTCTTCACCTCCACACACCCTCCCTTTGAAAAAAAAAAAGTCAATTTCACTTCAGAATGTTTTTGATGATATGGTAAAATAATTTTATTAAATATTGAGAATTTGGGGAAACTTGATCTGTTACTGTATAGCTCTCTAATAATGAGGTTTCTGATGAGCTTAGTGGCGATGTTAACAACTGTGATTTTTAAAAAATTTTTATTATTATTTTTAATGCTTATTTATTTTTGAGAGAGAGTGTGTGATCAGGGGAGGGACAGAGAGAGAGAGAGAGAGAGAGAGAGAGAGAGAGAGAATGTGAAGCAGGCTCCAGACTCTGAGCAATCAGCACAGACCCCAATGCAGGGCTCAAACCCCCAAATTGTGAGATCATGATCTGAGCAGAAGTTGGATGCTTAATCAATTGAGCCACCCAGGTGCCCCCAAAAATGTGATTTTTAAATGTTTTATGATGAAATGTGTCACTATGTGGAAGTCTGCATAACTCAGTGGACCATTTTCCAAGTGGCCAAAAAATGATGTTACAAAATCATTCATGGGTAAAAATATCCATTCAGAATACAACATAGGCCATGGATTTCAATGAAAGAGTATGAAAAGCTCATTAATACAGTTTATTTTTAAATTTTTTTTTTCCAACGTTTATTTATTTTTGGGACAGAGAGAGACAGAGCATGAACGGGGGAGGGGCAGAGAGAGAGGGAGACACAGAATCGGAAACAGGCTCCAGGCTCCGAGCCATCAGCCCAGAGCCTGACGCGGGGCTCGAACTCACGGACCGCGAGATCGTGACCTGGCTGAAGTCGGATGCTTAACCGACTGCGCCACCCAGGCGCCCCAATACAGTTTAGATTCTACATTGCAACTAACGTTTAAGAATGTATCACTTGTTGAATTTTGGTGTAATATCAAAAAAAAACCCCCACAATTATCTGAAAAAACTACACAAATATAGCCAGTTCTATTTTAATGCTTGTTGTGAAAACCTGAATTTATTCCAACAATAACCACTGAATGAATAAGGGAAAGTGAACACAGCTGAAGCAAGCTGTGTAGGAATACATAAACCACCACCAGACACACATCTCACAAGGACACCGAGACACATCTGACATCCAGTGTTAGCAATGTTCCATTCAATTTCACATCACCCTCCTGCCACCACTACACAAAAACTCACAAGGTACAATTGTCAAGGACACAGACCCCATCCCTCCCCCTCTTTAATTTCCCCCTTTCCTCAGCCCATATTGTATTTCTCTCTGTGTTCCCTTTTCTTTTTCCTTCCTTCTCTCTCATTCTTTTTCTTTCTTCTTTCTTTCCGTTATTTGAAAATGTTTTATTCTCCTATATTAGAAGAACAGAGGTTTTTACTATTTTGCTATTTCTTCTTAAAATTTTTTCTACTTTATCGATATACAATTGACAAACAAAATTGTAAGATATTTAAAGTGTACAAGATTATTTGACCTATCTGTACATTGTGAAAGGATTCCCCTACCAAGTTAACTAACACAACCATCACCTCATGTATTTACCTTGTAAATGCATCCACCCTTGGTGTTTGTAGAAGGCCACAGAGTAGAATGAGCAACATGATCCACGTCTGAAGAGCCCTTTTATCCTTCTCGAACAATCTATTAACTCAGCTCTGCCCATCTAAAAAAGCATCCACCCTTGGTGTTTGTAGAAGGCCACAGAGTAGAATGAGCAACATGATCCACGTCTGAAGAGCCCTTTTATCCTTCTAGAACAATCTATTAACTCAGCTCTGCCCATCTAAAAAAGCATCATCGAAGCTATGTTGTAAGGGAACCACAGTCTCAGGAATACAGAATTTAGCATCCATGTGGAATAACCACATGGAATTATTTCTAAGGGATTTTTTGTTTTTCTTCCACATTCTTGTAACTATGTAAATTCTATTCTCAGGCAAAGTATGGGTAACTCATATATCAAATATTTGATCTGTTAGATTTAAGGGAATATGATCATCCTCTTTGTAGCTTACTGTCAACTCTTTCTTACATTATTATATTTTATTCCACATTTGTTTTAGAAAAATTAGATAGCAAATGGAAGAACAAACATTGTTACAATGTTTCTCCTACCCAAAGTAATCTACACATTTAATGCAATCCCTATCAAAATGCCCCCAAAATTTTTCACAGAGCTATAAAAAACAATCCTAGAATTTGTATGGAACCACAAAAAAACCCAAATAGCCAAAGCAATCTTGAAAAAGAAAACCAAAGCTGGAGGCATCACAATTCTGAACTTCAGGCTATATTACAAAGCTACTGTCATCAAGACACTATGGTACTGGCACAAAAACAGAGACGTAGATCAATGGAATAGAGTACAAAACCCAGAAACTGACCCACAACTTTATAGTCAACTAACCTTCAACAAAGCAGGAAAGAATATCCAACGGAAAAAAGACTGCCTCTTCAACAAATGGTGTTGGGAAAACTAGATGGCAATATGCAGAAGAATGAAACTGAACCACTTTCTTACACCATACACAAATATAAATTTAAAATGGATGAAAGACCTAAATGTGAGACAGGAAACCATCAAAATCCTAGAGGGGAACACAGGCAACAACCTCTTTGAAATTGGCCATAGCAAATTTTCACTAGACATGTTTCTGGAGGCAAGGGAAACAAAAGCAAACATGAACTATCGGGACCTCATCAAGATAAAAAGCTTCTGCACAGCAAAGGAAACAATTAACAAAACTAAAAGGCAGCCTATGGAATGGGAGAAGATATTTGCAAATGACCTACATATCTGATAAAGGGTTAGTATCCAAAATCTATAAAGAACTTACAAACTCAACACTCAAAAACAAATAATCTAGTTTAAAAATGGGCAGAAGACATGAATAGACATTTTTCCAAAGAAGAAATCCAGATGGCTAACAGACACATGAAAAGATGCTTAACATCACTCATCGTTAGGCAAATACAAATCAAAATCACAATGAGATACCACTTCACACCTGTCAGAATTGCTATAATTAACAATGCAGGAAGCAACAGATAATGATAAGGATGAGGAGAAAGGGGAATCCTCTTACCTTGCTGGTGGGAATGCAAACTGGTGTAGCCGCTTTAGAAAACAGTATAGAGGTTCCTCAAAAAGTTAAAAATAGAACTACCTATGACCCAGGATTGCACTACTAGGTATTTACACAAAGGATATAAAAATACAGATTTGGCGGGGTACATGTACCCCAATGCGTATAGCAGCATTATCAACAATAGCCAAACTATGGAAAGAGCTCAGATGTCCATCAACTGATGAATGGATAAAGAAGAAATAGGATGGAATATACAATGGAATATTACTCAGCAATCAAAAAGAATAAAATCTTGCCATTTGCAACCATGTGGATGAAGCTAGAGAGTATTATGCTAAGCAAAATAAGTCACAAAAGGAAAAATATATGATTTCACTCATGTGGAATTTAAGAAACAAAACAGATGAACATATGGGAAGGGGGAAAAAGAGAGAGGGAGGTAAACAAACCACAAGAGATTCTTTACAATAGAGAACAAACTGAGGGGTGATGGAGGGAGGTGGGAAGGGAATGGGCTAAATGGGTGATGGGTATTAAGGAGGGCACATGTAGTGTTGAGCACTGAGTATTATATGTAACTGATGAATCACTAAATTCTACTCCTGAAAACAATATTACACTAATGTTAACTAACTAGAATTTAAATAATAATTTGAAGAAAAAGAAAAAAATTAGATAGCAGTAGTCATTTCTTACTCCATTTTGCAGTGAAGAATTTACAGTGATAATTATTAATGTCTTTGTTCAATTTTTGCTATTGTTATACCAATAGGTAACATTCACCTCCTTCTTTTTTTTAACACTATTTTGAAAATTGAGTTGGTAACCTATCTTGCAGATGCATAAAGAAGCTTTGAAATAGTATAATATAATAGCAGTCAGTCAGTTTTATTTCTTCTTGTACATTGGTTTTTGGACAATGTAGTTTTTTAAAAAATGAATCATTCATTTCATGAAATTTATAGAGAGAAAAAATTATGGGTGCACACACAGAGAAAATTACCCACTAGATAATACAAGGTGAACATAGGTAAGTTCAATGAAGCAGAATTTTTTTGCAATCTTTTATGAAAGGTTATTGCTTGCTTATTTTGGAGTTGCTGGCAGCCCTCTTCTCACTCACCTCTCATTTCTACTTTTTGGTGATGAATTCCCTTTTCTCTTATCCTGAAGATAGTAATATAATCATTCTAATCACTCTACCAATATATCACTTTCATCTTAAAAAACTGGATAAGTTATTGAGATATCTACTAATTATTATTGTTTCTGAGGAGAAAATATTATGATAGTTTCTTTTCTCCTAGATTCAGAGACCAACAAATTATAAAAATAAGTAATACTAGGCAAAGTAAGAAAAAATAATATATTCTGATTCATAACAGTAGTAGCTTCTCCATAGTTGTTAAAACTAAACAATTCCCAGAACATGAAAGCAACCATAATCCTTGTCACTCCTTGATTTTCTTGAACCCTTTTATGGTTCAGACAGGAATGCAGCTTCATAGGTGAAGAGGTTATCTCTCCTTTTCGTTTCCATTATCATGAAATTGAAGCTTAGAGCACTTAAATAGTAAACAAGACAAATTCTTTAGGTGAACCATGAAGTTCTGAACTATACCGTCATTTTGATATTCAAACTACAGGCAGATTCCAAACAGCAGCTATTTACCATTCTGAGAGCCTCGAATGACAAGTGGTATATAAACAGGTGTTGCTATTACTGTACTTAGGAAATCTTAAGCGTTGATGTACAAGACTCCAGGATAACGAGTTTTTGAAAGAGATGTTCCTACTCTGGATAGCAACACTATTATTAACTTTTTGTAAATTTTTCAAATATATTCTATAAAAATTGATCACTTTCTAGCATCTTTCTGAAGTTAGCCAGGATTCCTTCTTTGTGCTTTTACCAGTTTTCTTATTCTCTCCTTTCTTCAGCGGCCCAGTATGAGAAAAGCCATCAGGTTGAACCTTAAATGTTTAAAATCCTCTGACTCAGGTCCATAGACCCTGACTGCAGCCAGTTTGACCAATATTCAGGCATTAATATTAAAGTTGAGCGTGAGACATCCTTTCGATATTTCCCAAAGTCTAGGAATTGAGAATAATCAATATTGCAATTCCTCTGACTAGCTCAATAGATAACCTATGTCACTACAAATTTGCTTTCTAGGGTCATTAGAGAAACCCTTCGGAGTCAAGGGCAATAACCATAACAAATGGTAAATGAAAACTTGTGAAACCAACTTTAAGTTTCCATATTTCTTTTCAAATAAGAAACAGGAGTAGTGTATGAGACAGCCAAGAAAGTTGAAGAATCGTATCTTAATTTACACACTAAGGATGAATTTCTAAATAGGACCAACAGACCTCTCGATATTTGGGGAGCTTGAGGCAGGAGCAACATAGACTCACATGCCACACATCTAAATATTTAAAGTTATAAATTAAGCCAATAAATTCTTAAATAAAGCGTGTTATATCCTCCTACCTTCACAGTTCTTGGGTTTCTCAAAATGCCACCCAGGAATGTGATGGTGTAGGGAAAGTCAGCCCCACATCAACACTCACTTCAGCTCCTGTCCCTGGCACCTTCCCCACTACTTTCTTGGACCTGACTTGTCCCTCACCATGAGGATTCTCATGCCACAGGTATTTCTATCCCAACTTACACATCTAAGCTCTATCTATATCCAAGCTCTATCTATATCTCTCATCCAGCAACTAACCACTCCTTAGCCACTCCTTGGACCAAGGGATGTCCTCACCATTGATGCAATTTCCCTTTAGAATAGAGTATCATTAATCATTCCAGAGGCCAAATTTGGAGGAAAATATTAATTTGGACTTCACACATAAGTCCAACATTGGGAATGGAATTCTAGGCTCCCAGGTACCCAGAACATGGTCTAGATGGGGAAATGGTGCAGGAGTTAAAAAGGCATGTCCCCCTAGCCCCATAGACTCCTTGGCCCATTAAGAATATCACAGTCAATGGAAAACCATAGCAGGGCCAGGGTCCCTCTTGTCTGAATGTAAGGGTGATATTGTAAATTCATATAGTTTACTTATTTTCCAGAGCAATAATGACATGAGTAATATCCTTCGATTTTGTGTGGGTCCTTTTTATGCCATTATACATTATACATACCATCAAGTGGCCAATGGGAAGTTCTAAGGCAAGGAAATTTGAATTTAAAAGGTCAGTAATATTGGATGCAGAGAAAAAGATGGAAAATCATTGGCAATGTCCATATAATAAGGCACAGACACCACCATTTTCTAATGATGTCATTTGTCACAGAAGAACTTGGAACTTTCATCACTATGCAGCTGCCTCCAGATCTACATGCCTGTTCAGAAGCATGCACTATGCTTGTTCAAGTCTGCTTTACTTTGGATGCAATCTGTCCATTGGAAAAGGTAACCATTCTTGTTGGTTCCTAATGAGTACTCAGCCCTAGGCATCCAGACTAATTCAAAGGAATGAGCATTTGTTGATCTGTAGAGTGGTACTGGGTAATAAGTTTTAAAGTGTAGGAAAGGCTGAGATAAATGGGGCATGTGAAACTCTGACCCCTCTCACTGCAGGCAGAAGAGAAAGATAATTTCACAGGATTTCCCTGATTTAGGTGACAGTGTCAGGGTTGTCATGTCCATGAATTATAGGTGTTCTGCATAGAAGTGGCACCAAATCTCTTTATAAAGTAAAGAAATGTGCCTCTAATGCTTTGTGCTTCCCTTTGTCATGACCGTCTGGCTTCCTTCATTGTTGGCCCTCAGATTCCTGGGGTTCCATTACAACTGCATCTATTCATATCCATAGCAGACTAAATCATGACCAGTATCTCCAGGACATGTCTGGGGAAGTCTTGCTGAAGCAAACACTGCTCATTTCTGAAATCACCAGATGTAAGAATGCAAAGGACTTTAGCAGTCACCTACCCTAGATGCTCATTTTATAAATGGACAAGATGAAGCCTAAAAATTTAAGTGACATATGCTTGATCACATAGCTTAGGACCAGAATCCAGGGTAGGGAAGGGAAAAGGAACAGAAATAGCTAATTGATAACTATTCGTTTTTGATGAATACGTGCAATATACCAGTTTTTGTGACTCAATTAACAGCTCTTAACCTTCACATCAATCATGTAAGGTGAGCATTTATTTATTAATCCCTTTTACAGATAAGAGAACAGAGGCTCAGATCAGCTAAGTAACTTTTCTGAGGTCACAGTGTAACCAAGTGGCAGAGCCAGGATTTTAATGTCTCAGTTTCTTTCATTACATGAAACTGCCTCTCATATTCCAATACACCTTTATGTTCCCTATGGTACGTATGGTAAATATGGCGGTCATTCACCATATATTTATTTAAAAATATCCTTACACAGGGGAGCCTAAGTGGCTCAGTTAGTTGAGCTTCTGACTCTTGATTTCAGTGCAGGTCATGATCCCAGAGTCATGGGATCTAGACCCAGGTCTGGCTCTGAAGTGGGCATGGAGCTTGCTTAAGATTCTCTCTCTCCTTCTGCACCTCCCCCGCTCACATATGCGCGCGCTCTCTCTCTCTCTTTCTCAAAAAAAAAAGAAAGAAAATAACCTAGGACAAAGCAGAATAATAGAGAGGACAACTTGGAACCTCCTTTCTTTCACGATAAAAATACACCACGATAAAAATAACAATAAACTGAGTTGCTTTATTCATTTCATAGTAATATGACTAACAACTCATAATTACACAGCAATTTATAATCTTGAGCTCAACTGCCTATAGGGTTATTGCTATTATTATCATTTTCATTAAAAATAATAAAAATATTGCTAAAAAATTGCTATTATTATCATTTCCATTAAAAAAAATAATAAAACTGCAGGCGTTTGGGTGACACAGTCGGTTAAGCAAACAACTTTGTCTCAGATCTCATACTTTATGAGTTCAAGGCCCTTGTCGGGCTCTGTGCTGTCAGCTCAGGGCCGGAGCCTGCTTTGGATTCTGTGTCTCCCTCTCTCTCTGCCCCTCCCCCACTCACACCCTGGGGGTGATTTTCTTTCAAAAATATAAACGTTAAAAAACTTTTTTAAAATAAATAAATAAAATAAAACTGAAAATGAAGTAATGGGACGGAGACACAACAAAAGACCTTGAGAAACATCCTCCAAAGTCACAAAGGTAAGCAGGAAACAAAATAGAAAATTAAAAATGGATTTCTTCCCATTCCCCTATACTCCTTCCATCTGGCAACTACCAGTTTATTTTCTGTATTTGTAAGTTCATTTCAGGGGCAGGGGTTGTTGTTATTTTGTTTTGTTTTGTTTCTTAGATTCCACTATAAGTGGAACTCCTTTAGTTTTTGTTTGTCTGGATAACTTTTTATCTTTCTATTCTGAATAATAGCCTTGGTAGACAAAGTTTTCTTGGCTGCAGATTTCTCCCATTCTGCACTTTGAATATGTCATGCCACTCCCTTTTGGCTTGCCAAGTTTCTCTGAAGAGATCTGCAGCTAACCTTATTAGGCTAGGTCTTTGTAAGTTAGGCACGACTTTTGTCTTGCTACTTTTAGAATTTTCCTTTATCACTAAATTTGCAAATTTAACTACAATATGTCTTGGTGTCAGCCTGCTTCTGTTGATTTTGATGGGAGTTCTCCATGCCTCCCGGATTTGGATGTCTGTTTCCTTGCCCAGATTAAGGAAGTCTTCAGCTATAATTTCCTCAAATAAACCTTCTGTCCCCTTTATTCTCTCTTCCTCTGGAGCTCCTATGATACAAATGTTATTATGTTTGAAGGAGTCACTGAGTTACATAAGTCTACTTACATAATCCGAAATTTTTCTTTCTCTCTTGCATTCAGCTTCATTATTTTCCATAATTCTATCTTCTATATCACTTATTCATTCTTCTGCTTCTTCCATTTTGTCACTATACATTTTGTCATTTCAAATCTCAGTTATTGCATTTCTGATTTTAGTCTTATTGGTTTTTAGCTTTTTATCTTTGCAGTAAGGGTCTCTTGTCTTCCATGTTTTTCTCAAGCCCAGCTGGTATCCTTATGATTGTTGCTTTAAATTCTTCATCAGGCATATTACTGATGTCTGTTTCGATTAGATCACTGGCTGTGACCTTTTTTTATTCTTATTTTGGGGATGAATTCCTCTGTCTTGGCATTTTGTCTAGGTCTCCATCTTCTCCTGTGTGTTAGAAAAGCCTGTTATGGGGGCCCCTGTGTGGCTCAGTCATTGAGCATTCAACTTTGGCTCAGGTCATGACCTCATGGTTCATGAGTTTGAGTCCCATGTTCAGCTCCCTGTTGTCAGTCTGTCAGTGTGGAGCTCACTTCAGATCCTCTGTCCCCCTCTCTCTCTATCCCTCCCCTGCTTGTGTTCTTTATCTCTCAAAATAAATAAAAACCTAAAAAAATTTTTTTTTAAATAAAAGCCCATTATGTTGCCTGCTCCTGAGAGTAATGACTTAAGAAGAGTTCCTATAATGTCCAGGGCCTGGTGCTTCAGGAAGTGTCTCTGGTGTGTGCTACATGCACTCTGCTGCTGTGTTTCGACTGCTATATCCTTTAGGTCAGTTTTCTGCAGCGTTTGTCCTTGCCTGCAGTGGGGGGTCTTTGGACCTTGGCCAGAGTGTGGTGAATTTTAACTATGTGTGCTCTGGTCTGCTTGTTAAAAGAGACCTGATGCTATTTCCACTAGTGCTGAAGCTTTGCAGAACTCTATGGTCAACAGTTGTGGTGCAAGCAGGGGTCCGTACTGGTCTTCCAGGGGAGCAGTTCACTGCTCTGGTCCTTAGGCAGTGAGGTCCTTAGGTCCTTAGGTCCTTAGGTCCTTGTTTGAGAAAAAGCAGTACCAGCAGAGTGCAGGGAAGGTTGGGACTTGGAGTCAGCAGTTTAGACAGCCAGGCAGTGAGGTCCTTAGGTCCTTAGGTCCTTAGGTCCTTGTTTGAGAAAAAGCAGTACCAGCAGAGTGCAGGGAAGATTGGGACTTGGAGTCAGCAGGTTAGACAGCCAGTGTTGGTGCTGTTCTGTTTACTGTATATGCTGAGGTGTGGGGGAAGGTGGGGTTCAACCTGCTCCTTTGTCCTCAGAAACAGGAGTCCATGTTTGTTGCTATCACGAAAGTATTTGCAGAGGAGCAAATAACTTCCCCTGTGTGTCACAGGAGTTTTTTAGATCTCTGATCTCATGCTGTCTATCTCTAGGTCACTTGCCTGCCTGGAGGAGCACAGAGCATCTTGGGCTCTACACCAGCCAGGCCTGCTGACTTCTAAAATTCCAAGCTTCAAAATGGGCAAAAGACATGAATAGACACTTTTCCAAAGAAGACATCCAGATGACTAACAGACACATGAAAAAATGCTCAACATCATTCATCATCAGGGGAATACAAGTGAAAAACACGATGAGATACCACTTCACACCTGTCAAAATGGCTAAATTTAACAACTCAGGCAGCAACAGATATTAGCAAGGACATGGAACCCTTTTGCACTGTTGGTGGGAATGCAAACTGATGAGGCCACACTGGAAAACAATATGGAGGTTCCTCAAAAAATTAAAAATAGAACTCCACTACAACCCAGCAATTACACTACTAGGTTTTTATCCAAAGGATACAAAAATGCTGATTCAAAGGGTCATATGCACCCAAATATTTTTAGCAGCACTATCAACAATAACCAAAGTATGGAAAGAACTCAAATGTCCATTGACTAATAAATTTATAAAGAAGATGTGGTATATATATTCAATGGAATATTACTTGGTAATCAAAAAGAATGAAATCCTGCCATTTGCAGCAACATGGATGGAACTAGAGTGTACTGTGCTGAGTGAAATAAGTCAGTCAGAGAAAGAAAAATACATTATTTCACTCATATGTGGAACTTAAGGTATAAAACAGATAAGCATAAGGGAAGGGAAGCAAAAATAATATAAAAACAGAGAGAGAGACAAACCATAAAACATTCTTAAATACAGGGGTGCCTGGGTGACTCAGTAGATTGAATGGCTGACTTTGGCTCAGGTCATGATCTCATGGTTTGTGAGTTCAAGCCCCGTGTCAGCTGTGCTGACAGCTCAGAGCCTGGAGCCTGCTTCAGATTCTGTGTCTCCTTCGCTCTCTGCCCCTCCCTCGCTCATGCTCTCTCTCCCTATCAAAAATAAACATTAAAATTTTGTTTTAAAAGACACTCTTAAATACAGAGAGCAAACCGAAGGTTGCTGTTGGGGTGTTGGATGGGGAGAAAGGCTAAAGGGGTGAGGGGCATTAAGGAGGACACTGGTTGGGATGAGCATTGGGTGTCATATGTAAGTGATGAATTAGTAAATTCTATTCTTGAAACAATAAATAAATATATTTTGATTAAAGAAAAATTCAGAACTTCAGGGACCTGTTGTAATGGGAACCTGCACTGGTCCTCTGGGAAAGGGTCTTGCTACATTGGGACTGATTCATGTTTGACTCAGAAAGGCAGTCACCCAAGAGAACAAGGGTGTGGGATTTAAAGAAAAGCAGTCTAAACAGCAAGTGTCTGGGTTAGCCACCCTCAGCAGGTGCCTCTGCACCTATGCTGAGTGGCAGAGGGATAAAATGGTGCCCACTGGCTCTTTTGTTTCAAGAGAGGCAATTCCACCTCTCACAGATGCATTCTAAAAAATATGAACAGTCTCTCCCCGTGAGACTTAGGCAGTCCTCAGATGGTGCAGTCTGCCCGAGGGTTGTTTGCCTGCCTCCTCTCCAACAGTGGGGCAGCATCCTCAGGTCTCTATCCCAGCCAAGCCTAGGGACCTCTAAAACTCCAGTCTTTGAGCCCTGCAGGTGGCAAAAACTCACGAAAATCAGCTCCTCTAGTTTTCCCAGCCAGTGGCTTTGGGAAAGTGGTCTTATGCGTAGCCCTGTGCGCTCCACTCTCTCTCGCCTTTCTCCACAACCAAGGCTTGCTCCCTTGGCAGCATCGGTGATCTGTTTGTCCCCCAAGCCACATCTCCGCACTTCCTACCTTCCTCAACGTGTCCTCTTTTCTCCCTCTACTTGTGCAGTTTGTTCTGTCAGTCCTCGGGTTGATTTCTTGGGTCCTCAGAATGATTCGATAGGTATCCGGCTGTGTTTGATGGACCAGGCAAGGCTAGGATCCTCCTACTATGCCACCACCTTAGCTCCCCACTTCTATTTCTTGTCTTTTCGATACTAGCCACTCTGGCTGGTGTGATCTGGCTCCCGTCTCATCTCCTCACAATCGCATTCATTCAACATTTGTTAAGTATTAATTACGTGTCAGACACTGTACTAGAGTATTGGAATGCAGTGCTGAGTGAAAATGACACCCTATTCTCCTGAAGTTTACAGATATTAGTCAAATTATCACATTAATGCAGAATCAAGCATTTGCTTAAGTTTTCAGTGGTCCAGCCCACTAGGTTCAGGGTCTCACTTCCCACCAGATGTTTCCAGCCCAGTAAGCCTACAGTGATGCAGTTCCCCCTGGACTCATTCAATAATCAGTTGACCTTTTAACGATGTGATTTGTCCTACTAATAATGCAGAAACATCCACTTCTAAAGAAATGGCACTTTTTGTGCCATAAATTTTTATTTTATTGAAAGAAAAAAAGTGTTTCTCACTATACACACAAGCTTTTGATAAATTCTGTAAAATTTTGAGGAGTTTGTAAATAAAAACTAGTGTCCTATTAAAACTAGTCAATAAATACACATTTATTATTTGGCAAATGGCAGACAACTATGACCCTTTCCTACCTCAGTTGCTTTGAAGCGTTCACAGAAATTTAATGTTAATAATTGAGCTTAGGAAAATAACAATTTACACTTGGCAAATGCACTATTTCAGTGTCACAGGTGACACAAAAGGCAGGCTGAGAAGCTCATTAATCACTGCTTTCCTCTTACTGATTCCAGAAAAACAAGAAACCCAGTTCAGTACTGCTAAAATAGAACAAAAGAATTTCTTTTACAGCAACACATAATCCCTGAATTTCCTGAAAGAACATTTTTGAGTCATGATTGAAGTCAAGTATGATTGTTTCCAAAACTTTTATTTTAAATAACTTTATTAGTAAGCTATGGTAAACAATATTTTAACAAGGAGACTATGCTGATTTTCACAGGTACTGTTTCTATGAATGTACCATTTTGGCTTAGAAGAAAGCAAACAAATAAAAAGATGAATTGTTCCATCTAATTATCTCCCCCAAAAGAATTTAAAATACTGTCATTTAAATTACCAAAAAATACTGCTTCCATAAATCCATACACAAAAGTAGAAAGAATACTATATTGAAAGAATTTGTTGTACTTATCTTATTAATGTACAGTGGTAAAAATTCCTGTAGTAAAGGTGTGATAATATTATAATAAAGTGTGACTATCTTTTTTAAAATATCAGAACTTGTATTTCCAAATAAGTGTTAACCTCTCGCAAACCTTTTGACCATAAAGTGGAATATAAATGCACAAATTAGGAGTGAATGATGTTTTCAGCTCACCACACACAATTTGATAACACTTCTATTGTTGAAGCTGTTTCTATTCTTTTTAGGATTACTTTCAAAGTCTGTGACATATTGTTTTAAATGAATGTAATGATAGCAACTGCTCAGTTTTTGGCAGTTGTTTTATTTTTGGAATAATAAAAAATAATTTGTTTCCAAGTATAGTAAGCATTGGCAATCTATGGAGTTATATTTAGAAATCTATTCCTCACGGGGCGCCTGGGTGGCTCAGTCAGTTAAGTATCCGACTTTGGCTCAGGTCATGATCTCACAGTTTGTGGGTTCAAGCTCTGTGTTGGGCTCTGTGCTGACAGCTCAGAGCCTGGAACCTGCTTTGGATTCTGTGTCTCCCTCTCTTTCTCTCTGCACCTCCCATGCTCATGCTCTGTCTCTCTTTGTGTCTCAAAAATAAACGTTAAAAAAAATTTTTTTTAGAAGTCTATTTCTTACAATCAAAGAAATCTTAACTTGAGAGTTAAGAAAATTATAAGTCTTGGGGCGCCTGGGTGGCTCAGTCAGATAAGCGTCCGACTTCAGCTCAGGTCACGATCTCACAGACCGTGAGTTCGAGCCCCGCGTCGGGCTCTGGGCTGATGGCTCAGAGCCTGGAGCCTGCTTCCGATTCTGTGTCTCCCTCTCTCTCTGCCCCTCCCCCATTCATGCTCTGTCTCTCTCTGTCCCCAAAATAAATAAACGTTAAAAAAAAATTTTTAAAAAATAAAAATAAAAAAAAAAAAAGAAAATTATAAGTCTTAAACCAAACACTGGTCTAGACCTGACAGATATGGGGTTTGGTTTTCTGGGAGGAAGGTGTTTTTTTGGTTGGCTAAGAGTAGTGGACTGTGAAGGCATGGGCATATTAGCAATACATTCTTTCCCTGGTTTTCTGTCTAAAAAACAAACACTTTTCAAATATAAAGACATTTCACATCTTGATTTGTATTGTCAGAACTATAGGTTAATGTGCAAATATCATTCCCATTCACAATAATAAACTCTGAAAGAGAGGTAGCAAACAGATATTCTGTAACGAGTCAAGGAGGTTCTCAATTAACATTTTCTAAATTCATAAACCTAATACAATAACACAATTTTTGGGTGAATCTTCCCTAGGGCAGAACTTGTAATATTTTAAGGCAATTATGAAGAATGTGATAGCCTAGGTGGAGAAAAACATACCATCTTTGTTTATAATTTATTTCATTTGCAATTAAATCACTCATTCACTACAATTAGTAGTAGTTGGATTATACTGTACAGAAGTTGTCCATGTAAAACAGCCTAATGAGTATAGACCTTTCTTTTTAAAAAAAAATCATGATATCTTGGCTTTTCATTCTATATGGAATATTTCTGGGGCCCAATATAAGATTCTTTGCTCATGTGAAGAATCTTCATTCCTTTAAAAATAAATTATTGCATTACTGACTCTCAGTCCAGAGTATAACTTCTCAGCCTCTCTCTGATTGGTTCACAGTATAATAGCTCTAGAAAATGTTCCTTTCATTCAATAGCATCAACCGATGGACCAGGATGTTGAATTATTTGAGATATAATTCCACAAATTTGAGAGAAATAAAAATTTTAATGAAAAAGATATAAAAATAAATAAATATATGAAAAAAGTGAGATGTAATATAATTTCTCTGCTGTTAATATATTTCCACCTGCTGAAACTTTTGCTGCCTGATAGTGCTTTAATTCAAATACTTTTGTATATAAGGTTGAATTTTTAGTTCACTCAAAGGTCCTCATGGAACAGAGAGAAAAAAACCCACCAAATTGTTGTTATTCTATGTCAGCAAAATGACCACTCATTACTGTAGATTCTACAGAGGTAAAAATCAGACATATTGATTATTTAACATTATTTCAACTAGTGTTGTTTTGTGATAGCACTTTCATCAGCCACCACAACTAACAGTTATAATAGCTACATTTCTTCACCATGTGCCAGACTCCACTTAGAGTGCTTTATAAGTATAAAATACATGTAATGCAAACAACATCTGATGAAGAAGGAACCACTGTTACTGTCACGTGATAGATGAAGAAACTGAGTTACAGAATGGTTAAATTACATTTATCAAAAACTAAAATTTTTCCTAAGAAAGATAATCTGTCAGACAAAGAAAAAAAGGAACTATGTATGTGTGAATAAAACAGACATACTCAAGATAAACATTCCTCCAGATTAACTGGGGTATAAGCCTTATACTCATGTGAAATCTTGCCATAGACAAAACATGTACTATTTGTAAAATAGTAAACTTCAAAGTAAACTTCAAACTACACTGGGAAAGTATATAACCCCACATTACACTGAATAATAATTTGAATGTACAAATACACATTAAGGAAGTATATTGTTTATAGGTTAAAAGGATTAAGTACTTAAATAGAATTTTAATTAGAATACTTAAGGAAAAATCATTTTTACTGGCAGGAATTGAAAAAATATATTTGTTGAAAACAATGAAGCGAACACAGGCTGCCTTTTAATTAATTTACAACTCAAAAGATAAATTCCTGTGGGTCTTGATTATACTCATTTGCTGGTAGAATTGTTAATTGATTGTATGTAACTGATTGTTCTATAACATTCAACAATTCCTGAATTCCTAATATTAAGAATTATTCACTCATTGTGCTTAAAACTGGGTTATGAGATTAAAGCTTCATTGTTCAAGTGTTAAAAATTAACCCAAATTATTGGGACTTTTAAATGATAGGTTATATTGTAAAACCACCGAGCAGTATTATGTTGAGTCCTACATTTCTCTTATGATGAATGTTTAGTTTTTCTCAGAAATGGAAACACTGAGGTTATACATAAATGGCACATAAAATAGACATAAAACAATTAATAATTTTAAATAGTAGGTGTTAACTGCTGGTTTTGACAAAATTTTTAATTTTCAACAAGAATTCAAGAAAGGGGAAGACCATTCAAAGCTGAAATATTTAGGGAAGGATTCCTAGCAGACAGCGGAGGTGGGATGAACATAATGGGCAATCGTTAAATAAGCACTACTGAGAAGAGAAAAATCTGAGTCACAAATCATAACGGAAAAAACATCAAATTTTTCTGAATACAGATGCAGCTTAAAAATATTGATTTTTTTTATGATTAAGCATAAGCTCTAATCTATAATTAGTCAAAAATTTTGATTTAAATTGCACTTGTAGGAAAGAGCAATTGTATTGCTGTATTATTAATTGAGTTTTATGTCACGCTTAGTAAAAAGCATGCTGATTATTCCTATTTTGTGTTTTGTGATTACTATGCCTTATACTAAAGTCTCAATTTATTTTTTAAATTAGATAATTTTGGAACTTTATGCATAAAATTCAAAAGTTGTATTGGTTTTTGAGAAGAAACCAGGGAAAAATGTTAAATGCTCTTGTCATTTCTGGATTGTTTACATTTTTTATTGTTTATTTATTTTTGACAGAGAGAGAGGCAGAGCGAGAATGGGGGCGTGGCAGAGAGAGAGGGAGACACAAATCCGTAGCAGGCTCCAGGTTCTGAGTTGTCAGCACAGAGCCAATGCAGGGCTCAAACTCTAAACCGCAAGATCATGGACTGAGCCAAAGTCATCCACTTAACTGGCTGAGCCACCCAGGCACCCCTGTCATTTCTGGATTCTTTATGAAACTAAGCTATAATCTTTAATTAAGTACCTATAATTTTTTAACTTGATTTTTCAGGGAAACTTTAGGATAATTTTGCAAAAATAGAGCTGAGTGGGAACAGAATGATTTGCAAAATAAAATTTAATGCCATTTACAGAAAGTAATTTTTTTTAACGTTTATTTATTTTTGAGACAGAGAGAGACAGAGCATGAGCAGGGAAGGAGCAGAGAGAGAGGGAGACACAGAATCTGAAGCAGGCTCCAGGCTCTGAGCTGTCAGCACAGAGCCCCACGTGGGGCTGGAACTCACCAACTGTGAGATCATGACCTGAGCCGAAGTCGGACGCTTAACCAACTGAGCCACCCAGGTACCCCTACAGAAAGTAATTTTAAATGAAACATTTCCAGAGTGCTTGGGTGGCTCAGTTGGTTAAGCAACCGACTCTTGGTTTTGGTTAAGAACACAATCTCTCGGTTCATGAGTTCAAGCCCCACATGGGGCTCTGTGCTGACAGCGTGGAGCCTGATTGGAATTCTCTCTCTCCCTCTCTCTCCGGCCCTCCCCCCACTTGCTCTCTTTCTCTCTCTCAAAATAAATAAATAAACTTAAAAAAAAAGATTTAAATGAAACAGACTTCCCTCCCTGTAAAGCCATTAATCATAGGAAAAGAAGCAAAGGAGCAGAAGAAGAAACGGTATTATAATTTCCATATCACAGTAAACTACAGGGAATTTGAGAATAAGTGTAAAATCACAATATTTTACATAAAAGCCTTTTTACATTTGCCTTAATTTCAAAAATTTCTTTGAAAGCTTTGGAAATTTCATTGTCATTGATTAATTAAATTTCAGAATTAAAGGGGCTATGTTATATAGATTTCCTTTAAAGTACAATTTAAACCAGATTTCCATTCAGGAAACCTTCACAAACACAAACAGCAAATAATTACAAATCTGTTTCTTTCTCTTTCTTCTGAATTCTCATTGTTGCTCTCCTTCTCTAAGCCAATGTTTGACTTTCTTCAAACTCCACACTTGATCCTTAGGTAAAGGAGCAGTCAGTGGGACCCTACCCTAGTTGGTGCATAAACTAGAAGGGACTTGTTATGTCCCAGACAGAATGCCTGCATGTGAAGACACAAGTACCACGGCATGGATAGCTTAGGTAGCACAGTGAGAGGGAGTGCAAGAGTAGAATCGGGGCTGGGAAGAGAGAAGCATGTTACCTAAGAGTGTTCCCAGTTCCTTAATTTGTGAGATATGTAAACCATACATGTCAACAAAAGCAAAGCAAAAGTGCTACATGTTGATCCTCGTTCAAGAAGACACTGTGAGGGGAGCCTGGGTGGTTCAGTTGGCTAAGCGTCTGAATTCAACTCAGGTCATTATCTCACAGTTTGTGAGTTTAGCCCCACTGGGGTTCTGTGCTGACAGCTCAGAGCCTGGAGCCTGCTTTGGAGTCTGGGTCTCCCTCTTTCTCTGCCCTTGCCCACTTGTGCTCTGTCTCTCTCTGTCTCTCAAAAATAAATAAATGTAAAAAAAATTTTTTTTCTAAAGAAGACACTGTGCATGTGTGTATCTGTATCTGTGTGTATCTTCTTAATATATAACAGGATAAATATGTATATCTGATATACATATGTATATGTATATCTTCTCATATGTGTGTGTGTGTGTTTAAAATATTTTGAAAAATAAAAGAGAAGGAAATGAATAAATGAAACAGAATGACAAAATGTTGATAATTATTGAAGCTGAGCAATGAGTATATGGGTTTTATTATGCTCTCTGCTTTTGTGTGTTTGGAAATCTTGAAAATAATTTTGTAATTGGTAAAGATATGTTCATTAAATTGTTTCCACATAAAAATATAAATTTCAGGGGCTCTTGAGTGGCTCAGTCGATTAAGCGTCCAACTTCAGCTCAGGTCATGATCTCACGGATCATGGTTCAAGCCTCATGTTGGGCTCTGTGCTGATGGCTCAGAGCCTGGAGCCTGCTTCAGATTCTGTGTCTCCCTCTCTCTCTGCCCCTCATCCACTCATGCTCTGTCTGCCTGTTTCTCTCTCTCAAAAATAAACATTAAAAAAATAAAATATATACATACATATACATATGTGTGTGTGTGTGTGTGTGTATATATATATATACATATATATATACATACATACGTGTGTGTATATGTATATATATATGTATGTATATATATATATATATATATACATTTCCAAACCTAATAATAACAACAAAACAAATGATCCACAAACATTTTTCCTTCCAATGTTTACAATGTATTGTCATCATTCATGTATTTTATACTATGAAACTTGAATGGTTATTTGAGATAAACATTTCTGAGGCCACTCCTCTGTTTTAGCTTGTACTGGCTAGAGATCTGCAAGATTGTCTCTTTCCATCTCCTTCAGCCTTCCAGACATGCCTTAAACACAACACCACACAAATGAATTTACATGAAAATGCCTCAATATCATAGACAATACCTGCTTTCAAGGATTTGAGTCCTCCTTTCAGCTTCTTATCAAGATGGGCATCTTCCCCTTAAGCCAAGTAAACTTGTAAACAATGTGAGAAAAACAAAACCAAACTCAAAAACAGAGTCAGGTCTGCTTTGACCTGGCTGGTTCAGGATGAAAACTTAAGCGGTGAAACAAGTTGTTGCCATTCGTGGGCAATCTTGTTGCACTAGGCACTCTGCAGACACATCCTCAGTGGTGAAGCCCATATTGTCTCCTGGTGAACTATCTATGCTTAAGCTGTTATGGTGTTATATAGCAGACTTACTTCAGTTGACCAATTGACTGGAGCAGGAAAGCACTATGCTTGATCTTAGAACACTAATCTCCATGAAGCCCATGGTAATGGCTTATTCCAAATTTAAAGATATTGTGGAAGAATAGATAGTAGATTTTGTAAGTTGGCTAAATTGGTGACAGGATGTAATCCAAAACTTATCCCATGAGCAAAAGCATATTAGAACTTGGCTCCAGAATTTTGTCACAATTAAAAAAAAAATTGGCATAAATGTTACTTGTGTGCATTTTAGTCAGCTTTCTTAAATTGTTGATTCTCATGACAATTTCCTCATATCTTGTCAGGATCTATAATGGTTTGGTGGAATACATTTGCTAACACCAACAATCACTGTTTTAAAAAGCATGTAAACTAGAAAAATATTCCTTCAAGTGCCAGCTATAAATGCAAAAAAATGAGGCATCTACAATCAGGTTTATTAAAATTAATTCTCTATGTCCCAAGGTATCAGTGTGGCTCACATAGTGTTTGTATGTCTTCCATTTTCCACAGGGAGATGTTAATAGTGATACCACATTCACAGACATTTTCCCAAGACTCGGGTAGGTATACGAGGGAGACCTTTCCCATCTCAGCAGCCTCTTTCTCAAGCTTTTCAACAATTTACTTTCTGATTCCACTAATCTTCTCTTTTTCCAGTCCCAAATCCCAAATATATATGTTTAATGCCCACAGTTTTTAAGTAGTCCTTCCAATGTTTGCATGAAATTATCACATTCAGTCTTTGTATATATTATTTACATAAAATATGGTATATAGATGAAGAAAGATAACAGCACCGTTTCATTCTACAGTTTACTAACAGTTCTTTGAGCATTGTCTTTGGTTTGGAACCATACAATTAAGAATAAACTTTTTTTTAAATGAAGGATATACCGTGAAAATCCATTATAATGACAAAAGGACCCAGAATTACATAAGGAGCAAATGGAAAGAACAGAAAGAGGGGAGAGGGGGATAGGCACTAGAAAATGAGAAGATCTGGGCTGTAATTTAGAAAAGGATAGAAAAGGGAGCAATGGGGTGAAAATTACAGATATAGATTTGGACTAAATTGAAAGAAAGAAGTAACAAGAGCTGTAAAATAAAATGTGATGCCCCAGGAGGTAGAACATATTCCATCACTGAAGGTGTTTAAGAAAAAATAAGACAAGCATCTGCCTAGAAAACTTCAAGTTATGTGTCTGTAGTCAAATGCTCTATCACTGAGCTATACCTCCTGAAGTTATGTGTCTGAATGACTTCTAAAGTCTCTTCCAGTTGTAAAAGTCTCTGAACTTTTCATCCACTCTGAAATTAGTAAATAGAACTCTCCATTGCAAACAGAACTGGCCATGAACTTTTACAACAACAGTGAAGAAACATCAGTCCCTCCAAACCTTAATATTCTCCAAACATTAAAAATGTTGCTATAACTCCTTAAATACAGGTTTTACTTAATTTTTATTTGTTAAAATCTCAAAAATTCTTAACTCAAAGTAGTTGAATGCTTATTATTTTCTCATATTAATGAGTTCTTCAATAAAATATATTTCTAATATTTTAAAAGGTTTTGATCCTTTGGTATACAGTCCTAGTATATTTCTTTATGGTTTTTCTTTTTTTGAGTTTTAGGTAAGTAATTTTATTTATTTATTTATTTATTTATTTATTTATTTATTTATTTAATTTATTGTCAAGTTAGCTAACATACAGTGTAGTCTTGGCTTCAGGAATGGATTCCTGTGATTCATCACTTACATACAACACCCAGTATTCATCTCAACAGGTGCCCTCCTCATTGCCCATCACCCACCTCCCCCAGTGCCCTACCCTCATCAACCCTCAGTTTATTCTCTGTATTTAAGAGTCTCTTATGGTTTGGGGGAGCCTGGGTGGCTAAGTCAGTTGAATGTCCAACTTCTGCTCAGGTCATGATCTCACAGTTCATGGGTTCGAGCCCTGCGTCGGGCTCTGTGCTGACAGCTCGGAGCCTGGAGCCTGCTTTGGATTCTGTGTCCCTCTCTCTGTCTGCCTCTCCCTCACTCATGCTCTGTCTCTCTCTCTCTCTCTCTCTCTCTCTCTCTGAAGAATAAATAAATATTTTAAAAAATTTAAAAAAAAAGAGTCTCTATGGTTTGCCTCCCTCTCTGTTTGTAACTTACTTTACCTTCCCTTCCCCTATGGTCTTCTGTTAAGTTCCTTTAATTCCAGATATGAGTGAAATCATATGATACCTGTCTTTCTCTGACTGACTTATTTATTTCACTTAGCATAATACCCTCCAGTTCCATCCACGTTGCTGCAAATGGCAAGATTTCATTCTTTTTCATCACCAAGTAGTATTCTAATATATATACAAACCACATCTTCTTTATCCATTAGTCCTAATATATTTCATAGGAATGAACTACCAATTGCATATTTAATTCCAAGGAAGGAAAATGGTTAATTTTAGGATGTGTTCTTTTAGGTTACTATTACAGCCTTGATGAAGAGCACAATGGTTTAGGATAACATCTTAGTACTGGACAGATGGGGGTTCTTTTTCAGGCTGTCCCAATGACTTAGCTATGTGGACTTCTGCCAACCAACCTTCCTATCTGAGCCTCTGTTTCTTCATCTGTGAAATATAGATAACATCACTGTCTATCTTATATTATTATTGTAAATAAAATAATACATACAAAGTATCTATCATAGTATATGGCATATAGTGATCATTCAATAAATAGTAGCTGCTGTTATTGTTTCTTCTGTCAAGAAAATTCTGCCATTTACAGCAACATGGATAAAGCTTGAAAGCATTATGCTATATGAAATAAGTCAGGCAGAGAAAGACAAATACTGTATGATCTCACTTATCTATCAATATTAAAAAAAACACAACTCATGGAAACAGAGAACAGATTGGTGGCTGCCCAAGGGGGCAGGGGAAGGGGATAAATGGGTGAAGGTGGTCAAAAGGTACAAACTTATAGTTGTAAGATAAATAAGTCCTGGGGATGCAATATACAACAAGGTGACTATAGTTAATAATTCTGTACTGTATATTTGCAAGTTGCTAATGAAACTGGCATTCATCTTGTCAGTTCAGATGAAGACATGGACAATGAAGGTCATATTGCCTCCAAGCATGGCTGGACCAGTCCAGGAAGCTGTCAAAATGCAACCCTACTAGCTTACAAGTAGTTAATCAGCACTATGTTAAAGATAGGATCAATCACCAGATGTACCTAATGAAATCTTCAACATACAGAATAAAGATATTTTTCAAATTTCAAGTTTCTTGAGATGGAAAAGATCTTTGGGGGACCAGAAAAACTGGCACCAGAGCACCTGCTAGCATGAATCACGGGCCTCCAATCAACAGCGTCCAACCTCTCAGGAGACCACTGCCCTAAACTTTTGCTCTTTAAAACCCTTACTTGCAAGCCATTGGGGAGTTCAGGACTGTAGAACATTAGCTCCCCATTCTCCTGGGTCGTGCCACACCAACAAATAACTTATCTTTCTTCACTGCAAAAGCTCAGTGTTAGTTTTTATTGGCCTCTTGCACATCGGGTAGACAAACTCTTATTTGGTTAGGTGACACTAACCAAATATATCTTACAGGTTCTCATCACACACACACACAAAAATTGTTAAGTATGTGAGGTTATGAATGTTAACTAAACATATTGTGGTAATCATTTTGCAGTATATACATATATCAAATCATTATGTTGTACAGCTTAAACTAATATAATGTTATATATATATATTTTATATCTCAACAAAACTGAAAAAATTATGTCATGGCAACTTTTCAGACATTGAAATAAAAGCTACAAGGAAGAGGAGAAAGAAGAAGAGGAGAATTGGGAGTAAAGGGGAGCAGAAGAAAATTTATTCTATCCCATGTAATAAATCAAAAGGAAAATTTGGATGATAACGCAAGGCTAATGACTTCTGACTTCATATTTTATTTAAAAACTCATTAACTCTTCCTGCAATATGAATATTTTTATAGAAATAGCTAAAATTTTCTAAGTTTTTGATTGAAACCAAAAAAAAAAAAAAAAAAGAAAGAAAAGAAAAGAAAGACCTAAACTGACTCATTAAGTTTTATGCTATTAGTATTATTTTTCAACTCAGTGACTATATTTTCCTGTTCATTGAGTCATGGACCAACAGTTAAGAAATATTCATGGAAGACAAAATATTCAGTGTGTAAAAAAATACAGTGTGTAAAAGCTCAAACAAAATATTTGTAGAAACCTAAAATCAACTACAAGTACTAAAAATTCTTTGTCCAAAGAGAAAGATAGAGGGGCACCTGGGTGGCTCAGTTGGTTAAGTGTCTGACTTCAGCTCAAGTCATGATCTCACGGTCTGTGGGTTGGGGCCCTGTGTTGGGATCAATGCAGATAGGTTGGAGCCCGGAGCTTGCTTCAGATTCTGTGTCTCCCTCTCTCTCTGCCCCTCACCCACTTGCTCTCTCTCTCTCTCTCTCTCTTTCTCTCTCAAAAATAAATAAACATTAAAAAAATAAAAAAGAGAGAAATATAGAGAAACTAAGAAAATAGCATCATTACTTCCGAGTCAAAATGTAGTAAATATTTAAAAAATTAAAAATTATTCTTGCAAGTCTCATGAAGACAGACTTAGGTTCAATAGATCTCTGATGAAATACAAGGGGCTCCATGGCCACAGGTGACAGTACACCACTGAGGCTAAGAGCCTGGATCTTTTCTTTCCATTGGATATTCTTACCTGCTTTGTCAAAGATTAGTTGACCATACATTTGTGGGTCCATTTCTGGTTCTCTATTCTGTTCCATTGATCTATGTGTCTGTTTTTGTACCAGTACCATACTGTCTTGATGATTACAGTTTTGTAATACAGCTTGAAGTCTGAAATTGTGATGCCTCCAGATCTGATATTCTTTTTCAAGATTACTTTGGCTATTAGGGGTTTTTTCTGGTTCTACACAAATTTTAGGATTGTTTGTTCTAGCTTCAGTGAAAAATGCTGGTGTTATTTTGATAGGGACCGCATTGGATGTGTAGATTGCTTTGGATAGTACACACATTTTGACAATATTTGTTCTTCCAATCCATGAGCATGGAATGTCTTTCCATTTCTTTGTGTCTTCTTCAATTTCTTTCATAAGCAATTCTATAGTTTTCAGCATACAGATATCTAATGGGTAAAAAAGACAGTCTCTTCAACAAATGGTGTTGGGAAAACTGGACAGCAACACGTAGAAGAATGAAACTAAACCACTTTCTTATGCCATACACAAAAATAAATTCAAATGGATGAAAGACCTAAACGTGTAAAGCAGGAAATCATGAAAATCCTGGAGGACAACACAGGCAGCAACCTCTTTGACCTTGGCTGTATGCAGCTTCCTACTAGGCATGTCTCTGGAGTGAAGGGAAACAAAAGCAAAAGTGAACTACTGGGACCTCATCAAGATAAAAAGCTTCTGGGGGCGCCTGGGTGGCGCAGTCGGTTAAGCGTCCGACTTCAGCCAGGTCACGATCTCGCGGTCCGTGAGTTCGAGCCCCGCGTCAGGCTCTGGGCTGATGGCTCGGAGCCTGGAGCCTGTTTCCGATTCTGTGTCTCCCTCTGTCTCTGCCCCTCCCCCGTTCATGCTCTGTCTCTCTCTGTCCCAAAAAAAAGATAAAAAGCTTCTGCACAGCAAAGGAAACAATCAGCAAAACTATAGGCAACCTTTAGAATGGAGAAGATATTGCAAATAACATACATATCTGATAAAGGGTTAGCATCCAAAATCTATAAAGAACTTTTCAAATTCCACATCCAAAACAAACAATCCAGTTAAAAAAATGGGCAGAAGACATGAATAGACATTTTTCCAAATAAGACATCCAGATGGCTAACAGACACATGAAAAGATGCTCAACATCACTCATCATCAGGGAAATACAAATCAAAACTACAATGAGATGTCACCTCAGAATGGCTAAAATTAACAACACAAGAAACAACAAGTGTTGGTGAGGATGCAGAGAAAGAGGAACCCTCTTCCACTCTGGTGGTATAGCCACTCTGGGAAACAGTATGGATGTTCCTCAAAAAGTTAAAAATAGAACTACCCTACAACCCAGCAATTGCACTACTAGGTATTTATCCAAAGGATACAAAAATGCTGATTCAAAGGGGCACATGTATCCCAATGCTTATAGCAGGGCTATCAACAATAGCCAAATTATGGAAAGTGCCCAAATGTCCATCGACTGATGAATGGATAAAGAAGATGTGGTATGTATATGATATACACAGTGTGTATATGATATACATATATATATATATAAAGCTATGTATATGTATATATATGTATATGTATATATATGTATATGTATATATGTACATATATGTATATATATGTATATGTATATGTATGTATGTGTATGTATATATATCAAGTTATATATATCAAGTACACATATACATATGACACATGTATATATGATGTATATATGATACATATATGATATATATCAAGTTATATATATATCAAGTTATTGCTATATATATAGTAATATATACACAGTTACTTGAACAGTTTCATGCTTTTTGTCAGAATCAGAAATTAAGTAAATATGTTCTATGTAACATACATATAAGTCATTTCTTAGGCCAAGTACTTGATCTTTTAGTTCTACCTTTTTTATTCTACCAAGTCTTAGGCTTACAATTTCTAGTCTATAGTAAATACATTCAGGAAAGCAGTGACAACCTTAGAGACCAAGTACCATCAAAAAGGATGAAATTTTGTCATTTGTATCAGTGTGGATAGAATTAGAGTGTATTATGCTAAGTGAAATAATCACTAAGAGAAAGACAAATATCATATATTACTCATAAGAAAAAAAACAGATGAACATAGGGGAAGGGGAGGAAAAACAAAATAGATAAAAATGAGAGGGAGACAAACCATAGGAGACTCCTAAATATAGAGAACAAACTGAGGGATGCTGGAGGGGAGGCGAGTGGGAGAATGGACCAAATGGGGGATGGGCATTAAAGAGGGCACTTGTTGGGATGAGCATTGGTTATTATATGTAAGTGACAAATCACTAAACTCTACTCCTGAAATAGATACTACACCATATGTTAACTAACATGAAGTTAAATTAAAAAAAAAAAAAGCCTGGATCTTGGACATGGACAGGTCTGGGTCAAATTCTAGCTGCACCACTTTCTAGCTGCATGAAATTGGGCAAGTCCTCAACATCTCTGATTCTTAGATTCCTTTTCTATAGAATTAGGATAACAATAGCACCTGATAGGATTGTAATAATGCATGATAAATGCTTAGCAAAGTACCTGACCAAGGCAATAAGCTAAGACCAAGCTAATAAGATTATCAAAATTAAGAACCCTTAAGCAAGACAGATGGCTACTTTCCTGGCTTATTCAAGGTTAAGCAAGAAACAATTCCTGCCTTAAAAGAGGTTTACCTAGGATTCCAAAGAAGACTCCATGATCTGACACTCCATAAAGCAAAGCAGAGGAAAAGAAACCTCTAGAGAAAAATTGCCTCTAGCACAAAAAAGCCCAGTTCCAGCTTTGCATTTTATTAACACATTGGGAGAAATTTAAAGTAATCTGGTAACATAGTTCTTTAAATGGGACTTTTCTCACATTATTTCAATAGTACCTTTCAACACTCAAGTAAACATATCCATTTGGAACCTAGTCTTCCACAAAGAGCAAATCAGGAGGGAAAATAGTTTTTCTGTGTTGTCAATCCAAGTCATCACATGAGAATATGTCAGTAATACTCAAAAGGTACCATGAATATAAAAATTATCATTTTAGAGACAGTTATTTGAACAGTTTCATGCTGTTTGTCAGAATCAGAAATTAAGTGATTCTCCCAGAAAACTAGAGAATAAAATAAATAAGGTCCCTTCACAGTTGATGATGCAGTATGGGAGACGAGAGGTGCAGTTTGTTCATTAGACACATTGAATCTTAAAAACTTTGCAAAATATCTTACAAATAAATGTCTCAGAGGCATGAAGTGATTTTTATTAAAAAGTTACTCTTTAGGCCAAGTACTTGAACTTTTAGTTCTACCTTTTTTATTCTATCAAGTCTTTAGGCTTACAAGTTTTAGCCACTAGTAAATACATTTCAGTAAAGAAATGACAACCTTACAGACCAAGTACTACAATTTTTAATTTAGTTATTGTAAAATGACACAGAAAACTAAGTAGCACATTCAGAGCCATGCAGGCTTAGCAAAGTAGGGGAAAGAGTTAGATAGCTATGCTAGGTTTGAATACTGATGCTTTTCATTATCTGTAACTCTGACATTCTAATAAGCTCTTTGAACTTCAGTTTCTTTTTGTGAACTGGGTATAGCAGTAAATACTTGCAAAGTTGCCATGAGAATACACTAATACATATATAAAAAGCCAGGCACTTCATGGGCTCTATTCATCATCACGTCTACAAAGAAAGCTCATATTCTCAATGAGAATTTTCTTAGAACGAGCTTTGGCATTTTTTTATTGTGGACTGCTGCAAGTGTCTTCCCAGTTAAGGGAATTTTCTACTTCCAACAGCTACAGCTGGAGATAACTGAATTTTTAATAGCATGGACTTTCCCTGTCAGGAGACTGGACTGCCTGGGTAGGGCTCCATATCAGTTAGAATGATGCAGACGTCCACTGGGCAGATGGTGCTGCCAATGAGAGCTGAAACCAAAAGGCAAGGTTCAGAGTCAACCAGGTACTCAGAAAGGGCTCAGGTCCACTGGTTCAGAAATGACACTAGAGGAAAACAGGCAAAGGCTCACTATAGGAGAGATGGAAGGAAGAGAAGTTGCTGCATCTTTATCTGAAGCAGTCCCAAAACCTTTTTATTCTAAAGGTCCTAAGCAGATTTGCATGGATCCACACTGTTTCTAGAACTGCCTTCCTTTAGTCGATAATGCCACCAAATCTTTTAGCCTTTTTCATCAGATGGGAGAATTTCTTGCAGTCTTACTGAGGCTCCAACTGATTGTTTAGTTGCCTAAAAGCCTTAAAAGACATTTTTCATCTCGTTTCTAGCAACAGTTTATGTTTTTATTTGTCTCTCTCCCAACTCAGATCAACTTCTCAGTCACCCCTCAATCTGAAGAATATATTTTATTGTCTTATACTTTCTAAAAATTCATTCTTTCATCCCACCCCATCTAATAGCTGCTTTCCTTTCCCTGCAGTTGGTTATAATTAATAAACTATAAATTAGACACATCTCAGCTGTTTCCCTTTAGCAACATCTTAGCAAAGACTCGCTGTAACAGCTTGGAGAAAGGATTTCTTCAGAAACAGTTCCAAGTAAAAATTTACTAGTTACCAAGTAGTAGAATCCAAATTTGCAAACTTGTCATTTTGGATAAAAACTGAGGCTGCTAGGGGGTATGTCCAGGAACTCCTCTCAATTTAAAGAGCCGGTACCTAATATCAGAATCTAGGTCTTTTGATTCTTGGTTAATTTTTGCATTATACTACATGTTTCTCCTCTTAAAATTTCAGTATAATTTAACAAAATGAAAAATCGTTTTTAGTAGGATTACACAGAAGTTTGGGAAAATTTATGTTGATTCCATCAGCAAGGCTCAGATGAGACACATAAAGATGGGTAGACATAGGAGTCATAAAAGTTGGTAAGACGTGGGGAAAAGATGGATAATTTGAGTTAATTCATTAAATCATGAAGCTGCATCTGTGATGTACTCCCCCAAGAGAACACTTGTAAATGAGTCGCCTAACATCTCCAATCATCAGATCACAAATCTCTATGTCAATAGCGGAAACTATTCTCCCACACCTACCTGCAAATACTAATTGCCCAATAATGACATTTACATAATGAGTCGATGAGACAGTGAAACAAAAAATGTCAGTTAAGAATGTGCTTAAGTAGACACACAGCCCTCACAATAATCGTTGTACTCTCCCTATGGCAAACTTGTTCACACACTGCCAATCCCCAGAGGCTTACTGAGTTGAGCTCTATACAATGGGAATTATAAGAGATATAAGATTAGCATTATGAGAGATGAGGCTAAAATTCTTATTAGGGCTGCAAACCTTAACCATATGTAGAATAATTTAACAACTGCATAAGTACTCTCTAAATTCTAAAGTGTGGATTCAGATATCAAGTACCTGAATCATCTAATGATGGAAATGAAATTATTCTATGTTAAAAAGATTTCTGTGTCTTGTTATTACTATATTTAGTTATCATATTAGTCAAGGTTCTAAAAAAGATATAATATATAAATATATTATATTATACATATAATATATATAATGATATATATGGGGCGTGGGGGGTATTTATTTTAGGGAATTGGATCATGCATTTGTGGGGGCTAGCAAGCCTGAAATCCATAGACCAGAGCAGCAGGAACTTCAGGTAAGAGTTGATGTTGTAGTCCTGAGTTCAAATTCAGCTCACAAGTCTTTGCTTGGTCTTTGACATTTTTGAAAACTACCTTCACAGCAACATCTAGACTGGTGTTTAACTAAACAACTGTGCACCAAAGCCTATCCAAATTGACACATAAATTTAACCATCCTAGTTACAGACAATCTTTATAATAATCAAGGAAATAAGTATTTGTAGGAAAATCACACTCACCATAGTACTTAACACAACATATGGCATTTTTAAAAACACGATCCTAAAATTCTTTGATATCCCTCCCACTGAAAGCTTGCAGGGAAATCTGTCTCTCTGTGTGGCTCGAGCTTCTCACCACATGATGGCTTCATTCAAAGAGGGAGTGTCCCAAGAGGGAACTTATGAGAAGCATTTCAAGCTGCATTCCAGGAGCAAGCTACGTGGTATTTTGTGATAGGCTCAGAGGTCACATGGTGTCACTTTTCCATATTCTACTACTTAATGAAGTCAGAAGCATTCCCCAACTCAAAAAAAGGGGACATAGACTCCATCCTTCTCTGAGAAGATTGTCAAGGAATTTGGAACTCATGTTTAAAAACTGCCACAATTAATTAACATTAATTGCGCTGTTACTGTGTCCAGGCTCTGTGATGGGCTTTTATGTTTCATTTAATCCTTCATCCTTCCTGAAATGTAGTATTATCTATAAGTAAACTGAAGCTGAGAAATATTAAAACTTCTCTCAATTCGCACAGCTAACATTTGGCAGAGCCAAGATCCCAAGTTGGCATTCTGACTCTAAATCACCACACATTTTGTATAACGCAATCATTCTTCCCATTTAGAAATAGAAATAAAGAAAAAGGAAAACACATCTAACCATAATTTTTTTCATTGCCACCAGAAGTGGACATTTTTGTTTAAACCTACTCAGCTTTCATTCTTTCTTTTGAATACAGTGACCTGAGGTACATTAGAAAAAGTTTCCCATCTAAGCAGATGCAGCCCCAATGCCCCACATGTCTCGGCAAGTGGAGCCCAGCTAGACTTCAGTGCCCAGTCACCACCTCAGCTGGGCACCATCCTGAAATGAAAAACTATTCATGGAAAACCATACATGTTGATCTTGCCCCAAACCAACCTCCATTTCTCAGAGAGATGAATGGTGCCTTTGCTCCAGCTGGAACATGACCCACGTCTGCCTAATGAGACTCAATTCCGGGGTTCTTGTTGAAACTGTTAGGAAAGAAAATTATGTTCTTTGCAGATACACCTACCAGTAAGGATAACAAAAGACAAGAGTGGCTTGGAAATGAAAAACCTGAAATAAAACCACCACAGCAGAAAGCAGAATAAAAAGCTAGAGACTGGAACCCCAGATCCAGCCTTGCCTGAAGCTAGACTTATCCCTGGACTCTTCAGATACTTGGGCCAAAAACTGCCCCCCTTTCTTTTTAACTTTAAAAAACAATTTGTGTTGAATTGATGACACAATCAAAAGTGTTCCAACTAATACATCTCCTTGGTCATGACTTCATTTTCCTGATCTATAAAAAAAAAAAAACCTAAATAACTGAAAATCCTCTCTAGCTCACTCTCTTTCTCTCTTTCTCTCTCTCTCTCCACACGCGCACACACACACACACACACACACACACACACAAACACACCCTCTGGACCTTAGTTTCCTCATCTTGACACCTAGAATGCAGGACATAAGGGTCTTCCAAAGCCAATAGCTATGATTCTGTGATTTTGTATAGATCAGGGCAGAAAATGTCCTAGTAAATTATTTCTATCCAGAGAATTCTATCAGAGAATGCAGTAAGTTAGGAAGAGCTCTGTAGCACTGCCACCTGGTGACTATTTGCTTCAGCTATGCTGTCGCCTTTCCAATCAGCAAGTAGAAACAAGTGCAATTTCATGATCTTCTGAAATAATATTTTCAGTCTGCAACATATAAAATTAAAAGCCATTACATTTCAACCAACATTGATTGAGCATCAACTGGGCACAAGTCACTATAAAGAGCATATGAAAATGTCTGACAGTCTCTGTCATCTCAGAATTTTAATTTCAGGAGGATATCGTATGGTTCATACCAAAAGAAGATAACAAAAGAAAGTAATAGAGGAAAATGATCAAAAGGCCACAATGATGAAGGATTCAGAAGATATTAGAGGAAGTGTCATGAATTTTAATCATGAATTTTAAACATGAATTTTAAAAGCCTACAATGGGATAGTGTCACTCTAAATAGAAAGAAGCATGGGCACAAGGCAATACACTGATTTATCACAGAAGATATTTAAATAATAACTAGAAGACCACTTGGAAAGGAGCACATACATGTTCAAGGGATGACTAGGAGAAAGTAAGGGTTTAAAAAAGTAGTTGTAAGCCATATTTTAGAGAAGCTGGAAAGTCAGTCTAAGGAAGCAGAGTGCAGAATGAATTGGTGGTGAAACATGAGAAATGGGAATAGGGAATACGGATGAGGACATGAAGTTAATATGATGTCATGAGGGCCTAACATAGGGCAGGAGGCCTGGATTAAAAAAAAAAACAAAAGCAAGAGCCATTTCTGAGTTAGACTCCACATGGCTTGACAATTGATTAAATTTGTATTAGGAGAAAGGAACGCCCTAGGATGGAGAAATGTAATCTCAAGTTTCTGAGCACAAATGACTACAAAAACAGACATACTATTTTTAAATATATTTTTAAAGTTTATTTTTATTTATTTTGAGAGAGAGACAGAGAGTGAGCAGGAAAGGGGCCGAGAGAGGGAGACCCCAAGCAGGCACTGCAGGCAGCTTAGAGCCTGATGCAAGGCTCAAACTCACAAACTGTGAGATCACGACCTGAGCCGAAGTCAGAAATTGGATGCTTAATGGGCTGAGCCACCCAAGTGCCTCAAAACAGACGTACTATTAAAAGAAACAGAGGACTTAGGAAGAGGAGCTTTTTTGTGTGGAGAAAAAAAACATATCCTCATCTTGTACTTAGACATTCTAAGTTTACAACTTAGAAGGATTTCTGTTAAAAGATATCCAAGGTAGAGCTAAGAATAAATTATCCAGTCTCAAGAAGGGTCTGGATATAAAGATGCAAGGTTTGGAACCATCTTTGACATAATTGTTAAACTTATGAAAATACATAAAATGCCAATGAGTAGAACATATACAGAAAATATTAAACCCAACACACTGATGAACAGCAACTTTTAGAGGATGGAAAAAGGAAAAGAAATCACTAGAGGCAACAAAAGGAAAGAATGAGAGCTAAAGGGAGTTTTGGGGTGGGGGGCCATGTAAAGAAGCCAAGACAGAAAAGCATTTCAAGAAAATTAACAAGGGAAAATGCATCAGAGAATCCAAAGGAGCAGAAGGATAAAAAGCAACAGACTCTGTTGAACCACTTGGCGATTGTTTAGAGAGCTATTAAGAGAATCTTAAGAGAATTGTTTCAGTGAAATGCTGACGACGAAAGCAAGGTAAGTAATGATGGAATTCAGAGATCATAGGGTACTTTCGAGAAATCTGTTATAAGAGGGAAGGAGAGGGGCGCCTGGGTGGCGCAGTCGGTTAGGCGTCTGACTTCGGCCAGGTCACGATCTCGCGGTCCGGGAGTTCGAGCCCCGCGTCGGGCTCTGGGCTGATGGCTCGGAGCCTGGAGCCTGTTTCCGATTCTGAGTCTCCCTCTCTCTCTGCCCCTCCCCCGTTCATGCTCTGTCTCTCTCTGTCCCCAAAATAAATAAAAAACGTTGAAAAAAAAATTAAAAAAAAAAAGAGGGAAGGAGAGACAGAATGATAGCATAAGTAGAAAAAGGCCAAGGGAAGTTGTTATAGATGAAAGGAGGAAACTTGGTGAAAGGGTAACATTTAAAATGACAAAAAGGAGATGTCAGTTGAAAAGGCAGGATTCCAAAGACAAAGGCCAATGTAGCAGGACACAGCTGTAGGGATCATGTCTGAAAAGAAGGAAAAATAATTTTTCCTCACGTGGGAATAAATGACCAGCAGGTGGGAAAAACAAAGCATAATTGTATGGCACAGAGAAGATTAAAGTCCCATTAACTGTCATTTAGATTGTTATTCTTGATAAATAAGACAGGAATACATAGGACGAGCAACTCATCTCAGTTTAGCCAACACTTTTCTCATTTTAGCCCTGATAGTCTCATATCCCTGGAAATCCCTCGGTCCAGGGAAAACAGGGATAGTTGGGAACTGTAACCATGTATCAATTGTGGATGTCATGTGGGTGTGAGTTAGTATCCCAGTGAGATTAAGAAAAAAAATTTTAGAATAATTTTATGAGGAAATTTGATAGTTCATCAAAGATGGATGAATAGACAGCTGAGTAAGAGTGATGGGCTATTTTAAATCTTATTAGACGGCAGGAATTTGTAACGTCACTCAGTTGGGTGTCATCTGCACAGGTTCAAACTGTGAGATAGGGAAACTGAACGACTCCATAAAACCTGCTTTTGGTTCCTTTTCCTGTTTCCATTCTTGCTAGGACCTGCACCCCCACTTTACACATGCCTCAAAATGCAAATAGTGTATTCCTCCGCATAAGGGACAAGCAGTCAATGATTTCTTTAGATAGATAACATCTAAGGAAGGACCAGGTGAGAATGACTGGGGAAAGCCATCATATTCATCATATTCCAGACCATCAGTGCTCGACATCTCTATGCCCAGACCCCTGGCTCCAAGGTAACTCCTGGGCCCTTGTTTTGGTTCTACTCAGTTCCTGGATGCCGAAAATACATGTACACCAGACCACAGTCCTCAGTGGTCCCCAGACATCTGTCTGTACCTGAAATCTCTCTATACCTTCAATAAACTGTTTTCACATCTTGCTGGCTTGAGTTTGATTTCTACCCTGCACACAGCCAGGAACTCTGTTGGATGGTCCTACAGGACCCCCTCTGGGTCCTGGGACCCAGCCTGCATGCTGAGTCAGCAGCACAGGACCAGGAATTGAGAAAGCAAGAAAGGAAAATGCAGTTAGGGAGTTTGTTTCAGCTAGTAGGAAATGCATGTAGATTGTTAAGACTGTTTTCAAACTGGGGGTAGTGACAAGTTTCTTTTGTATATAAGCTGGAAGAGTTGACAAATTTTGCTCAGATTAACTTCTGGCTCTGAAGATTTCTCATGTGATCCTGTCCACTACCTTCCTGCTGGTGTTGGGCACCAAAGGACACATTCACATCACAATATGACTCCTAGCCTTATAACTTCATGTCTTGACACTTAGTTAGTTGGTACAATAGATTGTAGCATTCCTGGAAGTCATTCAGAAATAGTTAGCAAAAACTTAACTATACAGAAGTGACTGTGAACCACATATTATTCCACTAAAGTCAAATAAAAGAATCCCCAGCTCATCTTCCCTGATACCTGATCCCAAAATTCCCTGCAACCATTCCAACACCACTCAACATGAGAAGTGTGACAAATGTGAGTCAGAATGAAAAGAAACCACCGTTCTAACCAACTTCAGTTAAAATACCTTACTTTTACAAATTTTACAGAAATGTATAACCTTCCAAATACATTGATAAGGTCTCTTCCAGTCCTCAGAAGGAGTTCATGCAACTAAGAGATGCTGAAGCTTCATTAACTTATCCACAAATCTGCACCAATACAACAGGTTTGTAGCCAATACTTGGAGTTATGCTGCCCTGCATACACGTACAGAACTTAAAGTCAGGCCATATTAAAAGTCTTCTGGTTACCAGGTGCCTGGGTGGCTCAGTTGATTGAGCATCTGATTTAGCTCAGGTCATGATCTTGCAATCTGTGAGCTCGAGCCCCACATTAGGCTTTGTGCTGACAGCTCAGAGTCTGGAGCCTGCTTTGGATTCTGTGTCTCCCTCTCTCTCTGCCCTTCCCCTGCTCATGTTCTGTCTCTCAAAAGTGAATAAATGTTAAAAAAAAAAAAAAAAAAGAAAGTCTTCTGGTTCCTAAAAGCACTATATACTTTTATGTCTTTATCCATATTACTGTCTCTCACTGGAGAGTTTTGCAGTTAACGGCTTTCTAGGTGGAAATATTGCCAAGTACAAAGACCCCAAGGTAGAAATATGCTCAATGAATATGTGTATGGTAGATTTGGGGTTCAAGGAACAGTAAAGAAGCCAATGCTGTTGGACAAGAATGAGAAAGGAGTAGAATAGGACAATATGGAGCCAGAAAGATGAACAGGAAGGTCTTGCAGCCCATTAACATTGCAAAGACCTTGACTTACTCTGAGTTTGGAAGCCAGGCAGAGTTTTGGCCAGAGGGTTGAAGTGAACTGACTCACAATTTAAAGTCTCACTCTGTTGAGAATAAAGTGTGGAGAATTAGCAAAAATTATAGCTTATTTATCTTTGAGTTAAGGGTGGTGAGGGAATATTATTTTAAAGCTGGCAGTAGATTTCCTCTTAAGGAGAAACTATTTGTTTAGAAAAATAAAACTCTCAGGAAAATGGCCAAAATGGACTAAGACAGACATAGAACTGAATTGGTCTACATAATAGAAGTGGAGAAACATTGAGCTCTGGGGTGTGTGTGAAAAAGACATTAATGGATAGTAAGCCTTTTGGAGAGGCTGGAGCAACCCAAGGCGAAAGAATGGGAGATTCAGGAACAAAGTCAGTTTCCTATAGTAAGGGAAGAAAATGATGAAATATTCAGTTTTGGATCATCCAACGTACTATTCCAAGATGTAGGGAATCCTTCAGAAAATAAAAGGTCTAACACATAAATGTCACTGTGAGTAGTATTTGCAGGAAATGAAGGAAAAAGATGGTGAGCATTTGGGGTTGACTTGAGTGAAGAGAAAAGATCAGGTATAGAGGACAAGATGTGAGTAGCCAACAACTCAAGAAGTATATGTAGAAGCAAGAGAGGACCATAGAAAAATGTTCATGGGAAAGATGCTGAGTATCTCGTCACAGTTGAAAGGATTCAAGACATTACTATTTAAATAGTAAAAGAAGAGTAACTCTGACACTGAACTGGATGGGAAGCAGGCAATAATCAAATGTAACCACTGGGGTTACATTCGTATTCACAGAGTGCTGTGCATAATAATAAAGTATGGGAATGAATCAATCAATCAACGTCAAGAAATGAAATTCATTTACGAAATGAATTTTGAAATAGCTAACCATTATTTCTTGCTGGGTAGTACTATTTATATATACTATGTATATATATAAGCTTTGGAGTTCCATTATGTTTTTGCTTTTCAAGCTAACATTAATTTTTAGCTTACTGTGTTCCAAATCCTATGCTGAATGTTTTATAAGAACCCCATGACCTTGGTATTATTACTACCCCACTTTAAATATCAGAACACCAAGTCTCAGGTAAAGTAATTTGCTCAAGGATGCAAGGATGTACAACCAATTGGGGAAGAGGGCTGGGGCAAAGCCAGGATTTAAATTCAGGCCGAAGATTACAGAGTGCAGACTCTTAATTATGTCCCTGTATTCTTCTGTTTCACATGTCATACATCATCATCGTGTTTCAGCTCACAAACATACCATTAATTCAAAACATGGAAGAACTGAATCTAAGAAAAGTTTCTAAGAGACACTAAAATGTATAACTGGAGGACATTCAAATCCTGCTAAAAATTAACCAATGTTTACATTAGAAGAAATCTGAATATTGTAATACGGAAGAAGAAAGGGACAAAGTAACCTCATTACACAGAACTAAAAACAAGAAAAAAAATCACATAAAATAATTACAGCTTTAAAGAAACACATTTTCTAAACATTTGTTTGAAGCTCCACATCTTCAAGATAGCTGTTTTACCAGTTTGATCCAGGCACTGATGCTATAGTTAGGGCAGTCTGGCCACAAGAGAACAGGAGATTGTACAGTTCATGGTACAAATAAGAGGAATTGTAACCAACATGCCTTGACCAACTTTTTTTTTTTAATTCTTACAGCTGCTTCCAAGATAAATTCAGAATGATGAGTCAGCCATCCTGAGCTTGTGGAAGACTCACAATCAAAGTATAACATGATTAGATAATAAGGGAAAGGACAGAAATCTCTTTCTGTCAGGAAGAGATTAAGAAAGAAGAGCCCTGAGATGCTGATAAGACTTAAACTTACATTGACTTTTTTTTTTACTGTAACTAGAAAATGCCACAGCTTTTAAAGTCAGTGTGAAGACATAATGATGTTTTTGCCCTTGAAATATTTTTTATGAAAAAAATTAAAGTAGTTCAAGTTTTATGCTATAACTGACTCTAGAAAGAAGGAATAAAAGATCACTGGAAATTAATAACTGCCCAGTATCCTAGGTACTTCTGTCACTGCTTGCCCCCAGGGTGGTCAGCTTTCTTCTAAAAGCAAAGCCATTCGAGTGTCCTTTTCTCTCAGTACAAGCTCATGCAGCACAGCTGCATGCATTGAGCACATGAGCTTGTCAAACACTGAGGACACACTGGAAATTGTCTGTTCATCTAACAAATATTGTTTAGGCATCTACTATGAGGCAAGCATTGCCTTAGGATGTTGGATCCAAAATTAGAATGACACGTTTCCTGCCGGTGACTCACTCATAGTCCAGAGGAGAGTCAGACATGCAAGCAATTAGAACTGATACTGGGCTAGTGTGCACCAAATGACCTTTCCACCTGTTTATAACTGGGTTCCTCCAATTTTTATGTACCTATGCCAAAGTGGTTATTAAATATTTTTAACACCACCCCTGTAAGCAATTACGATGTAATGTGGTATGTCCTATATTAAAAGCACATATATGATGTCAAAGAAACAGAGAGAAAAGACAATCATCACATCTTACATTGAAATGGAAATGATAATAACCTCACATCCTCTGTGATATTCTCTCTAAACATACCAGCTTATAGTGATATTTATGAAAAAACATAGACTTTTAAGGTTGGAAGAGAACCTAGAAATTAGCTTGACCAACCTCCTCACTCTACAGTGAAATGAAATCCCAAAATACTTCACTGATTTCCCATAATCCTCCACCTAGTTAAGATCACTGATAGGATAAGAATGCAAGTCTTCTCATATCCAGGCCCAAAACTCTCTGAATGATATCCCACAATTAGTAACATACACTGCTGTACTTAACTAAATATGGCAGGAAAGATGAGAACAAAGCATCTAGGCTTAGAAGTATGAGGACAAATCCCTGTTCTACCACTTACTTGTTCATAACCTTGGGGAGAAATGACCTGAGTCCTTTAGATCTCAATTTCCTCATTCAGAAAATCGAAATATCTGCCTTTTTTGTGAGATTTAAAATGAACTATGCATATAAAATTCCTTGAGAGGCCTTGCCTTCAGACTCTCTCTACTTTGGTCAATTCCCAAAATGACCTTTCTAATACACATCGAATCAAGTTACTTCTCTGCCTAAAAGGGGAAAAAACTAAACATCTAAACATAGCATACGAAATCCTTCACAACTTTACCTAAACCTTCTTTGTAACTTCATCTCTAGTCATTCTTCACAATATTCTATGTCCCACTGACATTGAACTACTTACTCATATTCTCCTAATGTGCCATAGTTTCCTATACCTCCACTTTGTTGGCACATTTCTACTCCCTGGTGTGTCCAATGTTTGACATTGGTGTGTTCAGCATTTGACATTTTAAGATCTAGAACACATTCATGTACTACTTTTCTAATTAAAAGACTAAATAAATATTCTACTATAGAGAAAAATGTTTGACCATATTTAAATGTCACCTTTTGTGTTACAATTTCCTAACTCCCCTTGCTCATGTAATGCTGTTTCCATGGTAACTTTATAGGTGTACCCCCTTCTATTATTAATATCTCATTAAGTTTATGTGTTTGCCTCCACTCTGAGTCACTGAAACAGGAAACATGTCTTATACCTCCTGCATAAACGAGCTCAAGGACTAAACTCGTAAAGAATGTGCAAAATGTACCTATGCAAGAGACTACACAACATGGAATCAGGGTTGTATCAGTTATTCTTGGGCAATCTGGACCAGGGCACATGTTAGAGATTTCTCTTCCAGGTCAGGAAACAAATGTCAGGAAACCCAGTTTAGATTTCCATGCAGTACCCTAATTGTGATCCTCCTGCTCTGAAAACTGCCATGTGTCATGTCATCTAATACAGTGGAGAAAATCACCCCAGACTAGAATTGCCTCTAGAAGCTGTTTCTTAATTCTTTAAAACTCTTAACACTAGATGTACCTTTTAAAAAGCAAGCTCTAGGGTGGTTGATTAATTTCAACCAGGCACCATGCATACTCTTTGAATACTTGATACCTGCAGATAAGCAATATTATATTAGAGAAATTGATGGCTTGGTTTTTGTTCTTTTCAGGGTACATAAATAAGATGTGGATAGCACTGTCTACTGAAAAATTTTAAAGAGTATAATTATAAATGTCATGTAAATATTAAGATGAAGATGAAGATGTCTCAAAGATATTGTTTGACTCATTATTTCTTGAGAAAATCAGTGAGATATTACAACTCTTGAAGTATAGTCCAAAGATCAGTGAGAGGAGATAGATGGATAGATAGATATGACAGATAGATATAGATAGATACATGATAGATAGATAGATAGATAGATAGATAGATAGATAGATAGATGATAGATAGATAGAGAAATGTTGAAATAATAGATTTTCTTAGAACAGGAAAATTTGACCAATACCAATAGGACAATAACTAACTGCATTTCCATTGGACACAATTTGTCTTTCTATGAAAAAGAATCATTTACATAATCACCAATGTTCTACTACTTACGAAGTTGTAAAATAGCTTTTGATCTACAATATATAACCTGGAAGTGTGTGTTAGACAATGCCAATTTTCCACTGAAGACATCCAAAAATCTTTTTGTCCATTTCTAAGTCTTATGCCATTTTTTCCTATGCCATTTTAATGTATTGAGATATTAAAGCATGAATGCATTTTCTATAAAAATATTACTTCTATAAACTGAGAGGCTAGTATTTTTTCTAGATATTCTACTAAATATTCTGACTGTTCTTCAACATTGACTTACAACAACATGATCTACAAAGTAGAACAGTGTCTCCCAAATTAATTGGGGGTAATTTTTAATATTCATATTTCTAGGTCTTTCCCTGGAAAGTCTCATTCAGTAGATATGGAAAGGGACCTAGAAATAAGTATTTTTTAATAAGCACCATACATGGTTTTTATGATCAGGCAAGTCGGGAAGTGTTTCATTAAAGCAAGGGTGAAAATAACCCAGTAACTAAGTATAGTTTTGAGTATCCTTAAATTAATTAAACAATCATTAATTAAAGTTTCATTTAACTCAGGAGGTTTATCACATCTTTTTTTTTAGAAATGTCTAAATTTATGACCACTTACCGCCTTACAAATATTTTAAGTATTTTACCAGAGTGTAAATATTAATTACATCTGAATTAATTGCACTAATTGCATCTTTTAACTTTCAAAGTTCCCCATGCTATCACTATATTCTCCCCATCTCACATTGAATAGTGTGATAGCATCCTTTGAACTATTTGAACCAAAATTATAGAAAAATAATCAACAATCAATAAACTGAGGTCAGTCACCAGGAATATACAGACACTTGATCCACCACATCCTAAAATATCAGTAGATGTGGGAAGAGACGATGGGATCATGAGCCAGAGTGATAGCTGAATCTGAAGAGCAAATCCATGAGTGCACAAATGGCTGAGTAGAGAGGTTTAAGAAACAAATATGGTAGATCCAGATAAATTTCCAGCACAACAGTTTTCAAAGAAACTATTCCCATAACAAGGGCTAAATCTCAGCCAGAACACACCAGTACACTGAAATGTGTTTATACTACTTGTAAATGGTTACTATCCTAAGTTCCTCATTCTTTCCTCCTAGCCATCCCTGGATCCAGTAATTGAAGGATAATATCTGACACAGCAGGGGATCCCCCCAAACCTCACTCCAGCCCTACTGCCAGCAACCATTTTGATTGCTTTCACCCACATCCCATCGTGGTTAAATACTGTGATTATTACTCCTACTCACAGTATGCCTCCAATGATATTTCATGGTGTTCTTAACCAGACTCCTAAAAAAAAAATCCATTTTCTCCTAGAAAAAAAAAAAAGAGCATTTATCCTATTATTCCAGCATTTGAATCTTTACGTCTTACTAAGTTGAAAATGGCAGCCATGTCTTTGTATTTACATTGTGACTTTAAAATAATACAGTGCATCTATTGGCGGGGGGGGGGGGGGACAGTTAATTCTTTTGCCAATTCTTTCATTTTCTTTTCTTTTCTTTTAATTTTTTTTTTATTTTTGAAAGACAGAGAGAGACAGAGCACAAGTGAGGGAGGCGCAGAGAGAAGGGGAGATAACAGAGTCCAAAGCAGGCTCTGGGCTGTCAGTACAGAGCCTGAGAGCAGGGCTCAAACCCACAAACCGTGAGATCATGACCTGAGCCACAGACATGCTTAACCCACTCAGCCAGCCAGGCACCCCACTTTTGCCAATTCTTAACTGAAAAATATTTTGCTACTTCTTTTCTATTAATTCCTGTGCAGCTTCCCTCTAAATACTTCTAAAAAGAACCAGAAAAAATATATATATATTGGACATCCATTTACCTATAAGGGATTAAGGTAAAGGTTATTATACCTAACCATCTAAACAAAGCAGTACAATTTTAAAAAGAAAAATGTTTTAACTCACACTGGTACAATGTTTTTTTTTTTTTCTTTCATGAGCCCACTATATAACTTTTAATTCCAGCTTTTTATGGGAACTCTGTTATTTCAAAACCTGGGTTTTCTGATTAAAACAACTCACACAAATTCATTTACACACCAATTATTCATTAATTGGGATAAAATTAGTGAGTTTCTTATACTAGATGTCTAGGGGAAAATCTTATTTCTTTCATTTGGATCTGGAAAAATCCATTTACAACCATTGTCCTCACCCATGAAAATGAGTATTTGAACAAGATCAGAACTTTCCCAACTTTGCAGTAGCATAAAGCTCTCTTCAAAGAAAACATTGCATAAAAGCTCAACAGATAGGGAGAACTTCTCCAGTTAAAGGGAAAATGTGGTCAGAGCATTGCCAACCTGAACCTTCATCTACTTCCCAGCCAATCCTGACATACCCTAAAGGAATAAAATAGTGTGCAATCCAAAAAAAAATATGATGTCTTAGATCTTTTCCAACTCCAGAAATTCTATGAAAACTCTATAATGTGTTCCTACTGCTTGGGTTGTTCAATTGGACCGAATGAAAATTCATACAATAAAGGCTAAACTAGTACAAAAACACCACAGAGGACATTATGTTATTCATGATATAACAGAAATGACCCAAAGTAGGCAGAGTTATGCCATCATAACTCAATATCAATCCCTTCACACCTCATGATATAATCCAAATCAGGTATCAACTGCAATAAACAGCAGAAAAAGTAAATAATTGTAATATAAGTCATGTTGACTGTGACCATTTATAATTATATATTCATATATACTCTCACATTCATACATACTCATGCATACAACATATATTCATACATATTTCTCTTCCAAAGTTTCTTTTGATTGTTCCGTTTTGGGGACTTCTGTGTCCCTAACTAGGTTCTAGGTTAGATCCTCAAAGCCACTGCTCCTATACAACAATTTCAATTATTTTTGGTGACCATTACTAATCCAATGATTTGAACAACTTGAAAAAAGTTGGAAACTTTACAAAATTGAACCCATGTTATATTGCACAAGGTAACAAGAATTATCTGTTAAAAATGTAAATCACATATGAGTGTGCTTAAACACTTCATGGCTTCTCACCTCTCCTAGACTCAACTTGAAAAAAGTTGGAAACTTTACAAAATTGAACCCATGTTATATTGCACAAGGTAACAAGAATTATCTGTTAAAAATGTAAATCACATATGAGTGTGCTTAAACACTTCATGGCTTCTCACCTCTCCTAGACTCAACTTGAAAAAAGTTGGAAACTTTACAAAATTGATCCCATGTTATATTGCACAAGGTAACAAGAATTATCTGCTAAAAATGTAAATCACATATGAGTGTGCTTAAACACTTTATGGCTTCTCACCTCTCCCAGACGCAATATGAAATCCAATGTCACTTCTGTGGACCTCACCTCACCAGCTTCCTCTTGTCCCACTCTTCCTGCCCACTTCTTCTGACGTCAGCTTCACCCTCTCTCAGTTCCATGTTCTCTCCCATGTCATTGGAACCTTAATTATGTCATTCCTTTGCCTGAAAACACATCTTTTCAGCCAGCTGCTTTAACAATCTATTCATCCTTCAGACTTCAGCTTGAGCCTCACGTTCTCAGCAGAGCCATACTTGATGCAGTCTACACTAGGTAACTTGATATATATTCCAATAGCATCTTATATCTTTTCACAAAACTCGACATATTTGAAACTGTTTAAGTTATCATTTGTAATTATTTATTTCATTTCTGAGTTTTTGTTGCTGGTAAATCCCCTGTGGACAAGGCCATGTCTATCTTACTCACTCCTACAGACCCATTACCTCCCATAGTACCTGGCATTTAGCAGATATTTGACAAATATTTATTGACGACAAAGGGCACCTAGAAAATGTACAAAATTCTGAATTCACTCCTTAATAGCTAATAGTGGTTTTAAAATCATTTTCTTATACCTAAAAAAAAATAATTTTCTTTTGTTATCAAAGATTTTATGATGCCTTCAAGTTCTTCAATTAAATGGAGTATTCTGAATATATATGCTTTTATAGAGCCATCTAGTGTCCATTTTGTTTAGCGAAACTTAAAATTAAATAAGACCAAAAAAAAGCCCCTAATATATATACTTAACAGTGAGAAAGGCATAATCTCCATCTGGCAGAGCAATTTAATGCACCAACTCACCACCTGAAAAGCTTTTTTTTTCCTGAGCCCCCCCCGCCCTTCACCTTATGACAGCGTATTAGTCATTCAACAATTTTGGTAACTAAAACTTTGATGAGAGATCTCTGTTTAAGGTGGAATATTGAACAAATATGCTGCTACCTCTTCCCTCCTAAATGTCAGGAAAAGAAAAAAATATGTATAAACACATAAAGATAAATAAAGCAGGATAGGAAACAACAGCAAATAAGATATGTATTAAAATTTTGGAACTTAGGAAGGAGAGGAATGGATAGTAACTGACATCGCTATTAGAGAAAGCTAAAAGCCAAGGAAGACCATGAGGGAACCAATAAGAAGATGAACCTCACAACATCTCAAAAACTGAAAGCACTAATAAAGTTACAGCCCTTCTCAGGAAGTTCCTATAGGATATATACTCCAGCAGAGAATAAACCACGAAAAAATAAAATAAAAACATCATATCCAGGACACAGAATATCCAACAAAGGTAAAACATAAAGGGAATTCCCAGAATCATCAAAAAAGGGAAGTCTCAGGACTCCAGTTATGAAGTAGGATAGAAAGTAACCAGTGTAGATTGGAGCAGAAGGAGGGAGTTCTCTAAGAAATATCAAAAGAGAAGGAAGAAAGGAAGGAAGGGAGGGAGGGTGGAAGGAAGGAAGGAAGGAAAGAAAGAAAGAAGAAAGGAAAGAAGGGAGGAAAGAAGGGAGAAAGGAAGGAAGGAAAGGAGGGAGGGAGGGAGGAAGGAAGGGAGGGCTCTTCCTTAAGGGGGATTGAGGGAGGAGGACTTCCTTCCTTCCTCCCTGCCTGCGGCCTAAGAAGGACAAAAGAAGGAAGGAAGGAAGGTAGAGGAGCAAAAAAAAAAAAAAAACGTTTAAATATACAGTGAGGATATTGAAACTCTGCCAAAATATTTGGGAATGAATGTCATAGGTACACAAAAATGTTTAGAAAAGTTTTTTTTAATTTTTTTTAATGTTTATTTATTTTTGACACAGAGAGAGACAGAGCGTGGGTGGGGGAAGGGAAGAGAGCGAGGGAGACACAGAATCGGAAGCAGGGTCCAGGCTCTGAGCTGTCAGCACAGAGCCCGATGCAGGGCTCGAACCCACAAGCTGTGAGATCATGACCTGGGCCGAAGTTGGACACCTAGCCAACTGAGCCACCCAGGCGCCCCTAGAAAAATTTTTAAAAGACAAGAGAAAATACGGGCACAATAAAGCTGAGAATCCTATTGAAAAGGTAATAATGTAAAAACTAAATGTTGATTTAAGCAACTGTGGCAGACCTATACTAAGAAGATGGGAAGAGAGAAAATGGAGGGAGGTGTATATAAAAGAACTAACTTTCTTTAGCTAAGTATTTTGATATGTAAACTAAAAATGTTTTAAATAACAATAAAATTATATCCTTTAAAATACAAAGACAAAGTTAGAAAAGAACAGAAAGTGGTTTCCTCTGGGAGAAGGCATCAGGAGTGATGGGAGTGTGACTGAAGATAGATTTTTTTAAATTATGTCCTGACTTTTAAAATATGACTGGATACATATATAATTTTAAGTAGCTCAACAAAAATATATATCTTATATATTTCTCTTTCTTTTCTTTCTTCTCATTTTGCATTCCCACACTGAGCAGTATGAGACAATACATTTTCAAGTTCTATCTGACATGTACTAGTGTTAATTCACTCATTTGGTTTCATTTGGAACTCTGATTACATGATATTGATAACAAGGCCTCTTAATGTTTTTTTTTTTGTTTATTATTTCAAGTTTATTTATTTATTTGAGAGAGAGAGAGAACAAGAAGTGGGCCAGAGAGAGAGAGGCAGAGAGAGAGAATCCCACACAGGTTCCACACTGACAGTATGGAGCCCAACGCAGGGCTCAAACTTCCAAATCCTGAGATCATGACCTGAGCCAAAACCAAGAGTTGGACTCTTAACCAACTGAGCCATTCAGGTGTCCCTCTGAATATTTGTTGTTGTTGTTGTTGTTGAATTTAAATTTGAGTTAGTTAACATACAGTGTTGTCTTGGCTTCAGGAGTAGAACCCAGTGATTCATCTCTTACATATGACCCCCAGTGCTCTCCCCAAAAATGGCCCTCCTTAATGCCCATCATCCAGTTAACCCATCCCCCCATATACCTCCCCATCCAGCAACCCTCAGATTGTTCTCTGTATTTAAGAGAATTTTATGGTTTTCCTTCCTCTCTGTTCTTATCATATTTTCCTTCCCTTCCCCTATGTTCATCTGTTGAGTTTCTCAAATTCTACATGTGAATGAAATAATATGATATCTGTCTTCCTCTAATTGACTTATTTCACTTAGCATAATACTCTCTATTTCCATCTACATTGTTGCAAATGGCAAGATTTTATTCTTTTTTGTTGCCAAGTAATATTCCATAGTATGTATGTATATACACACATACAACATATTCTTTATCCACTTGTCAGTCAATGGGCATTTGGTCTTTTTCCATAATTTGGCTATTGTCAATAGTGCAAAAGAGTTTCCCTTTCTCCATATCCTTGCCAACATCTGTTTCCTGGTTGTTAGTTTTAGCCACTCTGACTGGTGTGATATGGTATCTCAGTGTGGTTTTGATTTGCATTTCCCTGATAATGAATGATGTTGAGCATCTTTTCATGTGTCTGTTAGCCATCTAGATGTCTTCTTTGGAAAAGTGTTTATTCATGTCTTCTGCACATTTCTTCACTGGATTATTTGGTTTTGGGTGTTGAGTTTCATAAGTTCTTTATAGATTTTGGATACCAACCCTTTATCAGATATGTCATTTGAAAATATATTCTCCCATTCTAAATTTTTTTTTTTTCAACGTTTATTTATTTTTGGGACAGAGAGAGACAGAGCATGAACGGGGGAGGGGCAGAGAGAGAGGGAGACACAGAATCGGAAACAGGCTCCAGGCTCTGAGCCATCAGCCCAGAGCCTGACGCGGGGCTCGAACTCACGGACCGCGAGATCGTGACCTGGCTGAAGTCGGACGCTTAACCGACTGCGCCACCCAGGCGCCCCATATTCTCCCATTCTAAAGGTTACCTTTTAGTTTTGCTGATTGTTTCCTTTGCTGTGCAGAAGCTTTTTACTTGATGAGGTCCCTATAGTTCATTTTTGCTTTTGTTTTCCTTGCCTCCAGAAACATGTCAAGTAAGAAGTTGTTGCGGCCGAGGTCAAAGAGTTTGCTGCCTGTTTTCCCTTGTAGGATTTTGATGGTTTCCTGGTTTTTGATGGTTTTAACATTTAGGTCTTTCATCCACTTTGAATTTATTTTGGACCTCTTAATGTTTAGACATACACATACACACAAAAAAAAAACCTTCATCATTTTTGTAATGGTTTCCCACCAATGGTTGTTTGAGTATACTGGCTAGTGTGTTCTCTCTGTGGGGATATTTTTGTGATGCCTGGCATCACACAGCACTTGTTCTGAAAGACCTACAGAGCTACATATCATCCTCACACAATTTTCTACCAGATTTTTTCCAAATAACTATTTTGAAATTGGGAGCCAATTGCTGGCTCTAAATAATCAGCTTTTTATGGTACTATATGGACCAGTACTTTACTGAGTACTGCCTGTCAAGTATGATCAATCATCAGCTACAGCATTTCTTTTAGCCTCAATGTTCTGTCTTTTTCTATGGATCTATATTTATAGTCACTTTTGTAGGAAGCATTAAAGCACCTAAAAGTTAAATGGCTTGCATATATTTTCTCCCATTCTATGGGCTACAATTTCACTCTGTTGATAGTGTCCTTTGATTCACACAATTTTACAATTTTGATGTAGCCCAATTTATCTATTTTTATCATTGTTGTTGGTGGTGGTGTTGCCTACATTTTTGAGATCATATCCAGGAAACCATTGCCAAATCCGATCTCATGAAATTTTGGCCTATGTTTTCTTCTAAGAGTTTTATAATTTTAATTCTCATGGTTAGGTCTTTGATCCATTTTGAGCTAACTTTCAGTATGGTGTAAAGTAAAGGTTCAGCTTTATTGTTGTGCTTTTGAACATACAGCTTTCCCAACACCATTTGTTGAAGATTGTCCTTTCCCCATTAAATGGAAATCTGATAGTGATTACTATCCAGAATATATAAAGAACTCTTACATCTCACCAATTTAAAAAAGAAAAAACAAACAAAAGAAAACAAGACCATCTGATCAAATATGGGCAAAAGACTTGAATAGACATTTTTCCAAGGAAGAAATACAAATGGCCAAAAGTCATGTGCAAAGATGCTTAACTCACTAATCGTTAGGGAAATGTAAATCAAAACCACAATGAGATAACACTTCACACCTATCAGGATAGCTATTATGAAACAAACAAAACAAAACCCAGAAAACAGCAAGTACAGGGAAAGATGTAGATGAGGAGAAACTGGACCCTTGTGCACTCCTGGTGAAAATGTAACCTGGTGCAGACTCAGTGGAAAACAGTATGGCAGTTCCAACTCAATACCCCCAAAACAAGTAATCCAATAAAAAAAAATGGGCAGAAGAAACAAATAGACATTTTTCTAAAGAAGGTATACAGATGGCCAACAGATACATGAAAAGATGCTCAACATTACTCATCATGAGGGAAATACAAATCAAAAATACAATGAGATATCACCTGACACTTGTCAGAATGGCTAAAATCAACAATACAAGAAACAACAGGTGTTGGTGAGGATGTGGAGAAAGGGGAACATTCTTGCATGGTTGGTGGGAATGCAAACTGGTACAGCCACTCTGGAAAACAGTATGGAATTTCCTCATAAAGTTAAAAATAGAATTAATCTACAATCCAGCAATTGTACTACTAGGTATTTACTCAAAGGATACAAAAATACTGATTCAAAGGGATACACAAACACTGATGTTTATAGCAGCATTATGTACAATACCCAAATTATGGAAACAGCCCAAGTGTCCATCGATTGATAAATGGATAAAGAAGATGCGGTGTATGTGTACAATGGACTATTAGCCATAAAAACTAATAAAACCTTGTCATTTGCAACAACATGGATGGAACTAGAGAGTATTATGCTCAACAAAATAAGTCGGTCAAAAAAGACAAATACCATATAATTTCACTCATATTGTGGAATTTAAGAATCAAAACAAAAAAGCAAAGGGAAAAAAAGATGAGAGAGAGAGAGAGAGGCAAACCAGGAAACAAACTCTTAATTATAGAGAACAAACTGATGGTTACCAGAGAGGAGATTGGGGGGGGGGGCAGGGGCGGGGGTAAAATAGGTGGTAGGATTAAGAAGTGCATTTATGATGGGCACCAGGTGTGGTATGGAAGTGTTGAATCACTATATTGTATACGTGAGACCAGTATTACACTGTATGTTAACTAACTGGAATTTAAATAAAAACCTTTAAAAAGTTAAATGAATTGATCATTTTAAATTGAGATTCCTAGAGAGGTCAAAGGAAAAGTCTCTCATTTTTACAGCATTCTCAAAGCATGGACTGCTCCAAAGGCATACCTACTCTCAATGTATATATTAACTCTATGATCACTTGCTAACTATAAAGTTTTGGTGAGTGTGATAAGTTCTGCCATCAGGGGGCGCTGGGGTGGCTCAGTCAGTAAAGTCTCCCATTCTTGATTTCAGCTTAGGTTATGATCTCACAGTTAGTGAGATTGGGCTCTGTGCAGTCTGCTTGACATTCTCTCTCTCTCCCTCTCTCTCTGACCCTATCCCATTTGCATGCATGGGAATGCTCTGTCTCTCAAAAATGAATAAACTTGGATAAATACACACTCACACACACACACACACACAGATACACACACACACACACACACATATATATACAATTGAATATTACTCGGTGATCAAAAAGACGTTGGTCAGAGAAAGATAAATATCATATTATTTCACTCACATGTGGAATTTAAGAAACAAAACAGATGAACATAGGAGAAGGGAAGGAAAAATAAGATCAAAACAGAGAGGGAAGCAAACCATAAGAGACTCTTAAATACAGAGAACAACCTGAGGGTTGCTGGAGGGGAGATTGTGGGGGATGGGTTAAATGGGTGATGGGCATTAAGGAGGGCACTTGTTGGGATGAGCACTGGGTGTTATATGTGAGTAATGAATCACTAAATTCTATTCCTGAAACCATTACTACTATATGTTAACTAACAGTATGATACTGGCACACAAAGAGACACATAGATCAATGAACAGAAATAGAGAGCCCAGAAATAAACTCAAGCATAATTAGTCAACTAGTTTACAGGAAAGGAGGAAAGAATATTTAGGAAAGGACAGTCCCTTCAATAAATGGCGCTGGGACAACTGGAAAGGCATATGGACAAGAATGAAACCGAATCACTATCTTACACCAAACAGAACAATTAACTCAAAATGGATTAAAGACTTGAACATAAGACACAAGATGATAAAACTCCTAGAAGAAAACATAAGTGTTATGCTCCTTGACATTGGTTTTTGTGATGATATTTTGGAATTGGCATTGAAATCAATGACAACAAAAACAAAAATAAATAATTGGACTTCATCAAACTAGAAAGCTTCTGCACAGCAAAGAAAACCATCAACAAAATGAAAAGTCAATGTACTGAATGAGAAAACAGTATTTGAAAATCATGTATCTAATACAGGGTTAATATCGAAAATATGTAAATAACTCATACAATTCAATAACAAAAACAATCCGATTAAAAATTAGGTAGAGGAGGGGCACCTGCGTGGCTCAGTTGGTTGAGCATCGGACTTTCACTCAGGTTATGATCTCTTGGTTCGTGGGTTCAAACCTGCATCGGGCTCTGTGCTGACAGTACAGAGCCTGGAGCCTGCTTTGGGTTCTCTGTCTCCCTCTCTCTGCCCCTTCCCCTCTCACGCTCTGTCTGTCTGTCTGTCTCTCTCTCTCAAAAAATAAATAAATACTTAAAAATTTTTTTTAAAAACTGGGTAGAGGAACTGAATGGGTATCTTTCCAAATAAGAGATACAAGCGACCAACAGGAACATGAAAAGATGCTCAACATTACTAGTCATCAGAGAAAGGCAAATCAAAATCATAGCAAGATATAACCTCACACCTATTAGAATGGTTATTACCAAAATGACAAGAAATAACAAGCACTGGCAAGGATGTAGAGAAAAAGGAACCCTTGTGCACTATGTCTAAGAATGTAAATTGGTGCGGCCAACTATGGAAAACAGAATGGAGGTTCCTCAAAAAATTAAAAATAGAACTATCTTATGATCTAGCAATTATACTTCTGGGTATTCATCCAAGGAAATGAAAAAAACTAACTTAAAAAGATACCTGCACCACCATGTTCACTGCAGTATTATTTACAACAGCCAAAATATGGAAGCAATCCAAGTGTCCATCCATGAATAAATGGATAAAGAAAATGTGGTATACAGAGAAACAGACAGACACACACACACACACACAACATGGATGGATCTTGAGGGCATTATGCTAAGTGAAATAAGTCAGACAGAGAGAAAAACAAATAGCACTTGTATGTGGAATCTAAAAACAAAACAAAACTAAAACATGCAGATTGGTGGTTGCCAGAGGTGGGAGGTAGGGGTGGTCAATATTGGTGAAGGTGGACAAAAGGTAAAAACTTCTAGCTGTGAAGTAAATGTCATGGCACTGTAATGTACAGCATGGTCACCATAATTAATAACACTAGATTGTATATTTGGAAGTTGCTAAGAAAGTAAATCTTAAAAGTTCTCATCACACACAAACACACAAGTTTGTAACTATGTGTGGTGATGCATGCTACTTAAACTTATTGTGATGATCATTTCATAATATATACAAATATTGAATCAGTATGTTGTTCACCTGAAACAAATACAATGTTATGTCTATTACATCTATTAAGAACAAATAAGCAAAAACAACAGGACATTTTGGCATATTTCAAAATGGCTCCTTTCCTCTTTCCCCTGCAAGAAATATAAGGGGATTTTTTCTCTGATACTCACTATGAGGACCTGGTAGAGCTCCCAGAAGTAAAACTCACAAAAGTGTGAGGATCCTCAGATGACTGAGTCCCCATGAATTTCTGTCTCAGACTTGTCCACATGGAGTCTCCAACAAGTCACCAAATACGTTTTAGGTTTACCTATCCTGGTACTGATCATTGCAGAGGTTTCTCCTCATGAATTTCCACTTGGATAAATTGTGATTCTCTGTATCTGCCCATCTGTCTCTCCTATTTGGGGGGCAACAGTTTTCTCTGTGACCTCAGTTCTCAGAGCTAAGAATAGTTGTTGATTTTTTTTTCTTTTTTTTTTAAGTTTATTTATTTTTTTAAGTGAGAGAGAGTGGGACAAAGAGAGGGAGAGAGAGAGAATCCCAAGAAGGCTCCACGCTGTCAGCACAGAGTCCATCGTGGAGCTCAAACTCATGAACTGTGAGATCGTGACCTGAGCCAAAAGCAAGAGTCAGATGCTCAAATGAATGAGCCACCCAGGAGCCCCCAATTGTTGATTTTTAAGTTTGTTCAGCTGTAAAAGCTGTTCTTAGGAGAAAGTGAAGACTTCTAAGATCTTTTTTGCATGGCACACCAGAAACCAGAAGTCTTGAGGCAATATTTTATTACCTTCCTGAGTTTCTTGCTCTAGGTGTCAATTTATAGTTCAGAATCTGTTTCTGCTCCACTGAGTCATTTAAATGACTCAAAGATCATCATCCTTTCCCTCCTGATAGCAATGCAGCTAGATCTTCTGGACAGGTGTATTCCCCGACAGGATGAAGGCACATAGGAACCTTCAGGCCAAGCTCATTGCTTCTACTTCTCCCCCAAAGTTTCAGATCCCTGAGACCAGAACACATGTCATCTGGATCCAAGTAAACTAGATACTATCTTTTCCTGGTTCTCTTTCCAACCCTACACATACCCCTGTCCTGACTCCTCCAGTCCCTATTTTTCTCATCACTGTAGCTGGCCTTGATATCAGCAAGACAGAGAAAATCGAAACAGGAACCACAATTTATCCTGTGCTCTCATCTCCAGCAATAGTGCTTCCACATGCAACTTTTATTGTCAGAACAAGATCATTTACAGAAAGGAGAAGGGCAAGGTCTGTGTAACTCTAATATTTGTCCTTTTTCTACCATTCCTTGATGTAGAAAGGAACACAGACCACCAGACCCAACTAGGAATAAGGGACTCAAAACACGTGCTCTCCTAAAGTTCTATATAAATTCTTCATTTGAATTTTGGAATGACAATAATAACAAAATTTACTTTGTTATCTTTAGTGTCACCAACTATGCCATCTTCTTTCTCACAGGACAGAGGTACTAGCATGGAGATCACAGACATGACTGCTCCTCCATTAGAATGGTGTATATTCTTTCTGTAGGAACTGATTTCAAATCAAGATAAAAATTTCCTGACACCCTCAAGCCTAGGATTTTAAACAATGCTAAGGAATTTAAGTGCTACAGTGTTGAAGTTTGTCTGTTCTGGGCACTGATTGTATTCTATCCAGAGCATCTGAAACAATGTTTATTTTAGACACTTCATAAATGTTTGTAGAATTATTGAATGAATGGCAGAGAGGATACCAGTTAATATATCAAAATTTGGAGTTGCTCTGGTGTTCTCTAGTGTTCTCTAGTGTTCTAGAGATACAGATCAAAGAAACACTCTAATAATGCAAAATGTTTAATCCATTTCTTAAAGAGGCTGACTTCACTTTGATATTTGACTGCTGACAGCTTTTAAGCCCCACTACTCCCTTTCCCTTAATGCCCACATCTAGGCAAGCTGACAAGAAAGCCTGGTGTTCTCTCCATTGTCACTGTCAGGAACTTAAAATCACACAAACCTCACCCCATTCATTCAACGTGAACTCTCATCCTAGCCCCACTGCCTAACCATCATAGAATCCCAAGCTAGTCACTCCTACCTGTCCTGTCAAGACATTTTTGGAACTGCTTGGGACCCTGCCCTGTCCCTCATGAAAAGTCATGAGGGAAGAACAATAAACCTTTCCATACCCTCTTAGTGCATGTGTGTCATCATCAATCTTAATAGCTAAACCAAATTTGGGGTGAGAATGTGTAAGACAGGGATCCAATTTTGCAGTTTTTCATGTGAATATCCAGTGTTCCCATCACTTGTTGGAGAGACTATCCTTTCCCCCAATGAGTATTCTTGGCTTCTCTGTAAAATGGTAATTGATTATATATGTTTGTGTTTATTTCTGAGCTCTCAGTTCTGTCCCATTGGCCCATGTGTCTGTTTTTATGCCAGAAAAAGAACTATAGACTATTCCCAAGGAGTTTTGCTTGTAAGTATAGTAATATGTCTAGAAATCTTCAGAATACTGTTCCCACAGCCAAGACTTGAACTAAAATCTATTTATCTGACTGCAATAACCTGCACAGACGGGACTTCATAATCTTGCCACGTGTGACGGGATGGAGAAAGAGGCTAAGGATAAGCTTGTGGCTGTGAGTCAGATTTGAATGCTCTAATCCAGTCCCTGTATAAGGGAGCACCTCTCAGGGTGGGTAAATATAGAATCTGTGGAAAAATCACCAAGAAATAAGCCAAACCACTCTCATGGTTCATTTATCACTGAATTGTTTCTTGGCTTTTGTGGCCTTATGGATTTATTTATTTATAAGTATATATGTTATATATAATACATAATAAAATATACATTAATATATATGTATAAACATATATGTAAAGACATATAAATTTTAATTTCAATGAATGAATGAATTAAAGTGAATAGCTAGGTACTTGGCAAAATACTTAATTTCTTATACTTTCTTATACTTTTCCTCATCTATCTATACTATACCACAAGGTGGCTGATTTGATTAAATGAGTTAATGTAAATGTTAAACACAGTTCCGTGCATACAGTGGGTACCACGTAAATTTTAGCTATTGTTAGTATTACCTTGTTGAAGCACACAACCAGTATATTAAAAGTCTCGGTTTTAGGTGCAGGCAAAAGAACTCATTCTAAACCAGGATACCTAAGGGAAGGTCAAGCTATGGGAAGCTGAGAAAAGGTTTCCTAATTCCAAGAAAAACATACCAAGAGAGATAGTTTTCTTTTGGCCTTTGAACGCTCCTATGCCTGCCTGTGACGTCTGGAACTCCAGCAACCATATTGTAACTGTGAGTGGATCTGAGGCAGAACTGAGATCTAGAAAGGACCTGGGTTCTTGATGACACTGTTAAGTTACTGCATCAAACAACCCTAATATTGGTCTACTTGTGCATTTCTTAATGTATGCAATGATAAATTTCCTAGTTGTTTATGAAAAAAAAAGTTTTGGTTTATATATATTGTCTTCTCTAGACAGGAATGTCTGGAGAATAAGGATCATCAATTCAACAGACTTACTGAGACATACTGTGTTCCCCAGGCCTGCCCAGATGCCAGGGTCAAAATGGTGAACTGGATCCAGGCCGTGTCTTAATCATCCCTGTATGTTCATTGATTAGCATCGTTGAGCAAGAAGCAGATGCTCAAAAGACTGTGCCTCAATCAATAAGTAGCTGGAAATATAAAAAAAAAATAAGTAATGTTGAAAAGATGAATCATGCCTTTGTAAGAGTATTGAGAGGGGAAATGTGAAACCCTAAATATGTGTACCAAGTGACCCATTTGTCAAAATTAAGTCTGGTTGGGGCGCCTGGGTGGCTCAGTCGGTTAAGCGTCCGACTTCAGCTCAGGTCACGATCTCGCGGTCCGCGAGTTCGAGCCCCGCGTCGGGCTCTGGGCTGATGGCTCAGAGCCTGGAGCCTGCTTCCGATTCTGTGTCTCCCTCTCTCTCTGCCCCTCCCCCGTTCATGCTCTGTCTCTCTCTGTCTCAAAAATAAATAAACATTAAAAAAATTAAAAAAAAAATTAAGTCTGGTTTGCAATGAACTACAAAACGTTTTTAAAGCACCCTAGAGACGCTGAAGCATTCTCTATACAATTCAGGCAGTGATAATTAAAATAACCAGATTATAAAACTAACATTTATGGATCCCTAATGTACACTAAGCACCTTAGTCTAAGAAAGAAATACAACAGGAGCACCTGGGTGGCTCGGTCGGTTAAACACCCAGCTCTTGATTTTGGCTCAGGTCATGATCTCACGCTTTACAAGTTTGAGCCCTGCAGTGGGCCCCATTGAGTCCCCCCATCGAGTTTCACATCAAGCCCCACATCGGGCTCCACAGCACTGACAGTACAGAGCCTGCTTGGGATTCTCTCTCTCTGTCTTTCTGCCCCTCCCACACGCACTCTCTCTCAAAGTAAATAAATAAACTTTAAAAAAATACTATGTTGTTTTCATGTGATGGGTTTCTCTCTTACTTTATCAAATGGGTAAAAACACCTCAAACCCTCCACAAATGCAGCTTTCCAACTTTGGAAAACAGAGTATTTTCCAGGTGTTTATAATTAAAACAAGTGAACACAAAACTGCAGCCCCTTAAAGACTCCACAGCAATTGCATAGTTTCTATTGAACAACTATATTTTTTTAATTTTTTAATGTTTATATATTTTTGAGAATGAGAGAGAAAGAGAGAGGGAGGGAGAGGGAGCACAAGTGGGGGAGGGGCAGAGACAGGGAGAAACAGAATCCGAAGCAGGCTCCAGGCTCTGAGCTGTGAGCACAGAGCCTGACATGGGGCTCAAACCCACGAACCAAGAGATCATGACCTGAGATGAACCCAGATGCTTAACCTACTGAGCCATCAGGCACCCCTCTATTGAACAAATATTTTAATGGTCTATGTTTCCTAGTTATAACAGACTTTCATCAGGGAAAAAATTTTAAATACAGAAAATATAAATTAAAAAAGATTGCTTGTAGCCAATTATCTTGTAAGTACACACATAGGGATCACACTGCACATACACTCTTATAACTGTGTTTATTTTGTTTTATTTAAAGTACACAGTGAGAATTTACAAATATTATTAAGCATAAATGGCTCTAATGAACACACACTTATCTACCATATGAAGTTTGATCATTACTTAAACATTTTCCCATTGTTGGTTCCCAGAGTTGTTTCCAATTTTTCACTTTTAAATTTTACACCTATTGTTGCAATCAGCATCCTTCTATGTAAATCTCTGTGGATTTCTCATTGCTTTATTAGAAAAAAATCTTAAAGTATAATTACTAAGTGAAGCATACAAATAGCATATAAATATTTAGAAATGTGTTGAGAAGTTGCCTTCCAGAAGGGCTCCACAAATCTATTAGTGTGAATTAAAATGATCACACTTGGCATCATCATACTTTTTTCATTCTTTTGTCCCTTAGTCTATGGAAATCATATCTCAGCATTATAACTCACTTTTTCTTTGACTACTAATGGGAGGGAAGAATTTTGCAAATGTTCATAACAATTTATATTACTTCCTTTTAAGAAGACAGGCAAATATTTTCCCCAGTTTATTCTTCACTTTTAAATTTTGTTCATTTGAGAGGCGCCTGGGTGGCTAAGTTGGTTAAACATCTCACTTCAGCTCAGGTCATGATCTCATGGCTCGTGAGTTTGAGCCCTGTGTCAGGCTCAGTGCTGACAGCTCAGAGCCTGGAGCCTGCTTTGGATTCTGTGTCTCCCTCTCTCTCCCTTCCCCTGCTCATACTGTCTTTCTGTCTCTCAAAAATAAATAAACATTAAAATTTGTTTTTATTTTGTTCATTTGACTTTTTAAACCATAATTTTAATACTTATGGTATGACACTATCAATCTCTTACTTTTTCATTGTTTTCATACTTGAAAAGTCTTTCCCCATCTCAAGATTTAGACTAACATGTGTTTAGGCCTCTTTAAATCTTTATGGGCTTACTTTTTACATTTTACTCTTTATATGAATTATTTTGAGGGAGTTGTGTAATATAAATTAATAATATTACTTTATATTTTCCAAATAGTTAAGCATCAGAGTCAGTTTTAGTGTTGGCAATATACATTCAGGTTTAATCCAAGTTTTAACTAATGTACAGACATGATCCAAGGAATGAAAAGAGCAGGAGATGGGTCACCTGGGTGGCTCAGTCAGTTGCACATCCGACTTTGGTTCAGTTCATGATCTCGCGGTCTGTGGGTCTGAGTCCCACATCAGGCTCTGCTCACAGCTCAGAGCCTGGAGTCTGCTTTGGGTTCTGTGTTTCCATAGCTCTCTGCCCCTCCCCTGATCATGCTCTGTCTCTCTCGCTCTCAAAAATAAACATAAAAAAATAAAAAATTAACAAAAGGAAAAAGAGCAGGAGAGTTTCCCCTTACGTTCTAGAATATTGTGGCCAAACAGATTTGCTATTCCAGCCCTTCATTAACAGGTAGTTACAATTCTACCACATTGACCACAGGTAGGAAAAGATTCACTCCAGTTCTCTTGGCCTAGAGTTCAGGGTTTCTGAACTGTTCTGTTCTCATCCAAAAGGCTCATGTTCAGTATCTCAAGGATACAGCACTGAAATCCTAGAATTTAACACAACTCTATAGCTACTAGAATCAACTCACCCAGGTCATGGTAAATAAACATTCAACAAAAATGAGCTCTTTTGCAGAATCACTTCCTTTTCTTGCTATATGTTATATTGAAACCACTTTCAAACAGTATATAGTCATTTTTAAAAATTTATTTATTTTGAGACAGAGAGAGAGAGAGAGAGAGAAAGCGGGGAAGGGGCAGGGAGAGAGGGAGAAAGAGAATCCTGTCAGCGCGGAGCTCAACATGGGGCTCAAACCAACAAACCTTGAGATCATGACCTGAGCTGGAAACAGGAGTCAGATGTTTAACCAACTGAGCCACCCAGGCACTCCTATATAGTCATTTTTTGTGACTGGCCTTTTTTTTTTTTCCTTTTTCTGCGGCAGAGCTGAAAAACCCTAGTAACAATATCCCCAAATGTGTGATTACTGCACTTATCCTTGTGGCACTAATCTACATATTGGTTAACAATTCCTACCTAGTGGTACTGACTCCAAAGGAAATCATTTCCTCAGGTATGGCTACATAGAACCAGGGGAAAGACATTCTGTCTCATTCTCCTGAGTAAAGGGAATTTCTAATATACAGTGAATCTTTCTGCATACCTTAAGAGAATTATGATAAATTAGTTCATGTCTGGGTTATTTATTTATTTACTTACTTACTTATTTAAAGATAAAAGTTTAAAAGGTCAAACAATCTTTAATTTTGAGCATATGCTAAAAAGTAAAGTCTAGCAGCAGAAATATGGAAAGCATAAAGAGTTAGAAAAGGAAAAAAGGCAGAACACAATAGATTAAGTTGATTAGAATACGATAGAAAAAATAGGAATATTTATCAAAATTCCTTAGAATATACTCCTTAAGGACATCATGGGCACTCTGGGTTAACATCTGCCCCTAGTAAATATATGTCATATGATTTGTCCCCAGGTATATCCCCAAAATCTACTGGGGATACAGAGCTTAATTATTTAACTTTTCCTATTGCTGAATGTATGAATCCTTCTGCAATATATCTCTAAGTACATAATTTCAGTTTACCATAAAAATTATTCAGATTTTCAAGATTTATTTTAATTACTACCTCATAGGTAAAGAAACTAAGTTTTTTGTCCAAAAAATAGGCAAACTGAAGAGCCTCAATTCTCGGTTAAGCTTAACATATGAACATAGATACACTAATAAAGTATTTATTTTTTAGCTTTACATTTCTAGTTATCATCAAGTCCTAAAAATAAAGGATAATCAATAATAAGCTGATTATACTATACACACTATGCTGCACCTCAGTTATTGCAACTCTTCAATGACATAAGAATGTGTTTTTGCCCAGCTCACACACTGGTAGTGATAATCAAGTTTGAAAATATATATATGAAGGTACTCTGGAACTCCTAGAGCACACAAATGTTCTGCTATGGGAAGAGCGATGGCTTAATGAAAACAGCCATACATATGAAGTAAAATGACCTAATTGTAAAAAGTGCCTTTCAGACACTGCAGCTTTGTGAATTTGGTAAGGATTTCTATTTTTAATGTCAGTAAAATGGGAAGGAAAATTGTTGCTCTCATACTACATAGGCAAATTAAGAGTAAGAAAAATCACTTTACAATATTTACAAAATCAAGTTATGGTAGTTATAATTGTTGAAATACAAGGAACAAAAATACTCTGTTGTGATCCTAAATCTCCAGAGGAGAGTAATATTTTTCACTGAAGAGAGCCCTTTAGTGTTAGGAAATCAGACTTGTGAGTTGTCAGGGTTCATAGTGCAAAAAGATAATAAATAGTTTCACAAAAATTTTAGACATGTTAATATTAGTAGACCTGATTTGAGGCAGAAGGTAAAAACCCACAGAGCTGCCTCCTTTGATGTAGTAAATTAAGTAGGAAACATACAGATAAAGTCTACATCTTTGCTAGCCTGGGTTTGCAGTCCAGTTTGGGGTTACCATAAATCAGCCAATTTTTTTTAAAAAAAAATTTAATGTTTAATTCTTCTTGAGAGACAGAGAGAGAGAGATAGAGCATGTGCAGGGAGGGGCAGAGAGAGAGGGAGACACAGAATCTGAAGCAGGCTCCAGGCTCTGAGCTGTCAGCACAGAGCCCGATGTGGGGCTTGAACTCACGAACCACAAGATCATGACCTTACCGAAGTCAGATGCTTAACTGACTGAGCCACCCAGGCGCCTCCAAACCAGCCAACTTTTAATAAGAGTGTCAGACGGGACCTAGATTAACTCTTTACACATCCCTGGATGACTGAAGAACTGCACACATTTGCAGGAGAAGACCATGAAAGTCAAGCAGTAAATAAAATCCAAGGTGACTCAAAAATTGGCTGAAGTTTTAATATGCTTCTCAACACACACAGAGATAGATTGTATGAGGGTAGTAGCCTTATGGGCTTGAGATGTTTGAGTATAACATCTCAAATTATTAACTGACCACTAAGCTATGCAGCTACGGAAGCAATATCTAGGAATCCAAATGTAAAAATTTAAATTAAGAATTAAAATATGAGCTGGGGCACCTGGGTGGCTCAGTCAGATAAGCGTCACTTTGGCTCAGGTCATGATCTCGCGGTTTGTGAGTCGAGCCCCATGTCGGGCTCTGTGCTGACATCTCGGAGCATGGAGCCTGCTTTGGATTCTGTGTCTCCCTCTCTCTCTGCCCCTCCTCGGCTCTCTCTCAAAAAAAAATAAATAAACATTAAAAAAAAAAAAGAATTAAAATATGAGCAGACACATCAGTAGCTTTATGCTATGAGGGAAATGGGATTTTTCAGTTTAAGTCCAGGCAAGTTTAAAAAAAAAGAAGAAGAAAAGAAAACCTGGGAAAATATGTGAAGAAATAATGGCTTGTAAATGCCAGAAATTTATGAAAAACATCAGGAAGTGGAGCCAAGAAACTGAATGAACCCACAATGAACATAAAGAGAATCAAATCTAGATGTAGCAAAGCAAACTATGAAAGCCAAAGCAGAGAAAAAGAGAAAGCAGCAAGAGAAAAAGTATTCATTATGTACAGGAAAACATCATTTAACATTTGACTTACTTAAAAAATGGAAACCAGAGGCAGTGGAATGACACAGTTAAAGTGCTGAAAGGAAAAAAAGCCTGTTAACCAAGAATTTGATATCCAGTAAAAACACCCTTCAGAAATGAAGTCAAAATAAAGACATTATCAGAAAAGCTAAGCAAATTCATTGCTAGCTGACTTGACCTATAAAAAATACTAAAGGAAATTCTTCAAGCTGAAAGAAACTAACTTGAATCAAGAGAAAGGAAGAAAGAGCACCAGAAACAGTAAATACATGGGTAAATATGCAGGGCTCTGAGTACATAATTGCATATACATTTCTCTTTTCTTTGAATTAAAAAGTAATACCTGAGATTACACTAAAGCATAGACTTTATAAACTATACAGATGTAATACATGACAATAAACACAAAGAAACAAAGAGGAAATGAGCTATAAAAAGAGCAAAGTTACTATATTTTACTCAAATTAAGTAAGAATTAACTTGAAATCGATTTTGATGAATTTAAAGGTGTGTGTTGTAATTACCAGCCCAACCACTAAGAAAAATAACTCAAAAAGTGTAGATTTGAAAAAATCAACACAGGAATTTATATGGCACATTAAAAACATTTGTTTAACCCTTAAGGAGGTAGTAAAAGAACAGAGGAACAAAAAAGACATGACATTAAAAACAAATAGCAAAATGACAGATGTAAATACAATAGTATCTATAATTAAATTAAATGAGAATATGCTAAACACTCCAATAAAAAGGGAGACATTGGCTGAATGAATAAAATAATCCACCCAACTATAAGCTGTCTAAATGAGACACACCTTAGATTCAAAGCCACAATTAGGTTGAAAGTAAAAGGATGGGAAAGCATACATATGTAAATAGTAACCATGACAGAACTAGAATGGTAATATTAAAAAGAAACAAAATAACTTTAAGACCAAAAAAAGTTACTAGAGACAAAGAAAGGCATTTCACAATGATAAAAGGGTCAGTGTATGGAAGAGATATAACAATTATAAATGTATACATACCTAAAAACAGAGTCCCAAAACACATTAAGCCATACTCATGTAACTGAAAGGAAAAACAAGCAATTCAACAATTGTAGTTGGAGATGTCAGGACATCACTCAAAAACTAGACAGAAAATCAACAAGGATACAGAAGATCTGATCTAATTAACATTTATAGAATACTCCACAAGCAGAAGTCAAATACACATTTATTTCAAGCACATATGAAACATTCTTAGGATAGACCAAACACTAAGATATACAACAAGTCTCAAAAAATTAGAAAAGATTTATATCATGCAAAGTATTTTTTCAACCATGATGAATGGAATCAAAATAGAAATCAACAAACATAATGTAATTTGAGAAATCCTACATATTAGAAATTAAACAACACACTTCTAAATAACTCATGGGTCAAAGAAGAAATCACAAGACTCTCAAGAACTGTGACAAGTATGGGGCGCCTGGGTGGCTCAGTCGGTTAAGCATCGACTTCAGCTCAGGTCATGATCTCACGGTTCGTGAGTTTGAGCCCCGTGTGGGGCTCTGTGCTGACAGCTCAGAGCCTGGAGCCTGTTTCAGATTCTGTGTCTCCCTCTCTCTGACCCTCCCCCATTCATGCTCTGTCTCTCTCTCTGTCTCAAAAATAAATAAACATTAAAAAAAAAAAAAAGAACTGTGACAAGCCTGCAATTTAACCCCGATTACAAGGTCACGTTATCCTCAGTTTCATGAATGCCAGCACTGGAGACAAAAACAATTTATTATTCATAGCAATATCAGTAGCAAAAATGCCATTTTTGTCCTGGTTCCCCAAACTTCAATTACCACAAGACAAAGTGGAAAAGGCCAGGTAATACACATGACAGTAGAGGAACCCCAAGCTTATGGAATCCAAATCTTTTATAATAGGTAATAAGTCTCCCGTACCTTTACGCTAAAGGAAGACACGGTCTTGATTATAGAGTAAACAAACCTTCCTTTTCTTCTAGATGGAAACACTATCTTTATGTCCCTAGCAGTTCACTATACAAACATCCTTGAAAATATAGTCTAGGACAAAGGCAATCATGTCTTTGCTCACTAGATGTACATAAGTGCAAGAAACCTCTGGAAAGTTGCCTCCCAATAATACCCACCCTTCATTTCTACATTTGGCTTCTAGCAAATTGTCCCACAAGCATACAAGTCCATCAATTATTCTAATAAACCTGACTAACAGAGGCTGGGGCCAAATACATTCATCTGTCTCACAGAGCATTTAATTAAGGCTGCAATTAACAAGATCCCCATGAGGCAGTGTTGACCTCAACCTTGCTCCCTCTTCCCGCATCAGGGTCCTGGACCTAACTAGATGAAAAAATCCCAACAAAAAGGCTGAGTAATTATTATGGAAATTTAACATCTGGGGATGTTAAAAGTTGTTTTGCATAGGAGGTGCTGAATTGAGGCCATCACTTCCTGTTTCAGATAGACCTCTTGGTAATGTTAAGGGAGATAGCAATCAAATAATAGTCAGCCTCTGGCTTGGAACAGTTTCAGAGAGGAGCACCAGGGTATATTCCTTCAAGAGAAGGGTTCCAAGAATGGCTCTGAAAAACAAAAGCTCATTATTGTCCGTCCATCCATATTTTCCAGAATCTAAAATATTCTCTCCTGGAAACCTACAGTGGCCACTGTAAGAAGATTCAGCAAACATTGTCTTTATAATCTAGGACCATTATCTTTATAATTCAGGACCATGTCAATCCAACAACAGACTCCAGGTAAATGAACTAGAATTAATTTTGAATTCTCTAGGCTTCCTTTTGGCCAGGCTGCTACCCAGAGGATATACCAACCAGGTGAACTTGAGATTGCTGTGTCAAAGGAGTGTTTACAGTTGTGGATTCCCAAAGCTAAAGAGTATGTCACACCTTGCTGGACAGCTTCCAATACAACCTGTTGATTTTTGTTCCCTATTCAAATAATACTGATCTGGGAGTTATTATTCCCTCAGACTTAATCCTCTTAATAAACCATGTGGGATTCATAAACTAGATTCAACTTAGGCTAATGATGATAGGTTTACTTAAACTAAGATTCTAGGAGCCCAAACTGTCCAGATGTTACAAAGTGAATCAAACTCCAAAAATAAAATACCTCCTTCATCTTTGTAAAGAGGATTTTCTACTTTTAGCACATCTTTTCTCATATCTATATGTAAAATCTTTCAAGCCTTTGTGAGCCCATTTTAGGGGTATTTGATCAAGAGTACAGATTTTCAATTTATTGGTCTGTAAGTTTCTTAGGCTGTTTTCAATTTAAAATCTCAGGGGAAAAGAAGTACAAGACTCATCCTTGTTGGAAAACGCTAAGGACCCAAACGATCTTTTTATATTATGACAGATACAACCAGTGAAATTTGAGTCAAAAAGGACCATAGGTGGAGTGTAAAATGTTGTACTATATCTCAGTGAAGAAATTGACCAATGTTCAGGACCAATGATTATTTGAGTGCCCTCTTAATGATACTACCATAGCTGACCTCATAGAGGAACTAGACTTGCCAAGTATTTCTCAGATTCCTCAACTCAAATGTCTATCAGTACATAAATCTCCACCTTTAATGGCCAATACAGAAGAGCTACAGTCTAGATATTTGTGAAGGAGTGTAATCTCAAACTCATTCATCTTTCAAAAACTTACTTCAGAGGCAAAATATCTATAGAGGACTGATGAAAATAGAAGTATTCTGCTGGTTCCTCAAACTACTAAAACCTCTCTATACATTTATTACATCTGAAATGTTTCGTATAAGCCTGTGGAAGAATTTGTTTTTCTTCTAATTGTCTACTAGAAGATGGATGTCCTTCCATCTATATCGTTCATGTGACCGAAATATTGTATTTAACCAAACAACCTCTAGCAACTCATTCCAAAACTTACTGCAAGTAGATTGTTAAGTGATATATATTTTACATTATACAATAGTCTCCCTATATGTAGACCTACTGAGGAAATTTTTTTCTAATATTTGTAATATTTGTATCAGGAATGCTCGTGTTTCTAGGCAGATTATTTAGTTTTCTTTACAGGTCCCCAGACTCTAGTAATATCATGCATTTCTTTTTATTTAGGTTGCTAGAAAGCTTAAAGCTAAATCAGTGGTCAGTCACTAAGTTGTAAATAGGCTTAGAGCAGGCATATCTTGCTATATAGCATTTATTATTTTTAGGTGTTTAAGGTTTTTTTGAAACGAGGTAGGTCACAAACAATCTTGATTTTATCAATGATCCCTATTCTATTTTTAATTTTTATTTATTTATTTATTTTATGTTCAAGTATAGTTGACAATGTTACAGTAGTTTCAGGTGATTCAACACAGTGATTCAACAACTCTATATGTTATGCTATGCTCACCAAAAATATAGCTACCATCTCAATGAACCATATTCTAAAAGTAATCAAGGGCCTCTTTTATGGTGTATCCTGTATATGGCAAAAAGGGTAACAGAATATCCACAGCAATACACAGAGGTACAGTTTGGACTAGAAAGTTAAAAAAAAGAGAGAGAGAGCACACAGTTTATAGCTAAGGTTTTCAAACTGCAGAGTGAAAAAAAATATCTTTGGAATTTCTTTTCTAAATTCATATTCCTGGACTGCACCTTTAGAGATTCTAATTCTTGGGGTGAAGACCAGAAATCCACATTTCACAACTGAAAAAAAATGAAGCATAAATGATAATCTTGCATCTGAATCATTTAATGATTCAAAAAATAGGTACTAGAGGCACCCGGGTACCTCAGTTGGTGAAGCATCTGACTCTTGGTTTTGGCTCAGGTCATGATGTCAACAATTCATGGCTTTGAGCCCCGAGAGTCAGGCTCTGCACAGACAATGCAGAGCCTGCTTGGGATTCTCCCTCTTCCTCTCTCTTTCTGCCCCTCCCCTCTTCATGCTCCCTCTCTCTCTCAAAATAAATAGACTTTAAAAAAATATGTACCAAGCAACTAACATGCAGAAGACACTAAACACTTTGAAGGTACGTAGATAAATTGGCCATTAATAATGTCATCAACAATTCCATAGTCTAGTAGACAGGAGAAGAGAGTTACATAAAATACAGCAATAGAGTCAATAATCAATAACATTTAATTGAGCATTTACTGCTTGCAAGTACTGTACATGTATTATTTAATTATATATATAATTACGTGTGTACATAAATATATAAAAATATATATAGTCTTTAATTGCGCAAACTACTTTAAAAGACATTGTTAAGAGCCATTTTAAGAAAAGGTGAGGATCAAAGAAAGTGAATCCAAACCTTGTAGTCCTTCTATGCCAAAAATGTACAAAAAACAATTAAATACAGATAATGTATTATTAGATTACATAATATATTAGGTGAGAGTGCAGGAAGTACTAACTTTGACATTGTCTGCTTGAAGATAGAAAAGTTAGAAACCTTTTGTAGTGAAAAAACTTTATGCTTAAATAGTACGAAATGTTTCTGAATGTTTTCTTCCAAGAGATTTGAATGCGCAAGTGGCACAGACTGATGAAAAATGAGAGGTTCAGCAAAATGGTGAAGTTATTAAGTAAAAGTCTTCAGTTTTGCTATTTCCCATCCCTATCGAGATTTTTGTCAGGTTGTTTTCTCATATAACTGAGGAAGAACTAGCAAATATTTTTTTTCCCTTTAAACTACTTCCTCAGTATTGAACAAATGTTTGTAGATGAGGGTTTTTTTTTTACAACATTATTTGTAATAACCTCCATGTCAATTATTAACTTATTTTTGTTCTCTGGTATGTTTCCATTTTTATTTGGAATCATGGCCATGTCATCAAGTCTCCTAGCACACACCATATATATGTTCTTCTTTTTATCATCAGTGGACTTTGGTTTTATTTGCCTTTTGTTCACCTAGTTTATGTCTACATATTTCAACAAGATAACTTGCTTTTCACAATTACTACTGAATGTTTCACCTGCCAAAAAAGAGATTAATATATCTCAAGCAGATATACATCTCATTGATTAATATATTTCAGAAGGAATAATACAGAAAAATCCACCTGAAACTGCAGCAAAAAAAAAAAATAATAAGTTATGCATATTTGGCAAATGATTGACTTATTAAAGGCATATTTCTTTTTTAACCAGAGTAATACTCCTTATGTGTATGTACACAAATGCTGTGTGTGTGTTAAATACAACCAGAACAAGACACCCAATATCTAACACTTACATATTTTAACTCTCTTTATTTGTAACCAAAGCCCAAATAGAGCATGCTAAACCCAGTCCCCCAAGACTGTAGCAAATATTCCTCTTTTGTCCATCGATTTTTCTGGGCTTATTATGTCACAGTCCTCACTCTTTTTTAATTGGTTACTTACTTAGCTTTCTTTTTCCCCCTAAAGACAGTGAGGTTTTCTAAAAAAGGATTCATTCCTTATTCACCCTCCAAGACAGTGTATAGATAAGAATAAACATAAAATAATGTCTGGTTGCACAAATGGTGTACAAATGGTGACTAAGTGAATGCACAGTAAGTACACAGGCCTTTAGGTGGCATCTCCCTTGATATTCTATCTCAGCTTGGGTTCTTGACAGTACCTCACAAATGTCCTGTTATTGATTGGGGCTCAACGTTTTTGCATGACTAAAGCCAAAATGTTATACAGAGATAATACCAAAGAAGCGTCTACACCAGTTCTTAACAATTACTTGTTCTCTTTCACACCTTAACTGACTGTTCGGAAACTGCTTTTGTCATTATGACCCTATTGGTCAACATAATCCATTTGTATTCATCACTCAGATCACTGCTGACCTGCATAGCTATTCTATACATAATTATATCCACTTTTAGTGAGAGCACAGAAAGGATTAACTCAGGATAAAAGATAAATCCTGCAGAAGGCAAAAAGATATCAGAGAACTTAGGCTAAGAAAAAAATATAGGCAATTGAGGAGAAAACTGGATCTAGCATACACATGTGGGCTGTCTTACTACGGGAATAACACATGGAGAGTCTTGTGATCACCTAGTGAATAAGTAACAAATCAGAGTCCATCTTTTCCATTCAAAGGTTGTCTCAATGAGGTTTCTGGCAAAATGTGTCCGACAAAGAAACTCATAAATAGCAGGTATCTGAAGGTAGTATACATTGTTTGAAAATTGATTCAAATGCTCCAGAATCCAGGTCTTTGAGTTACAATTTTGATGTTTTATAGTGACAAATAATAAGCCCGGTTTATAGAACACAGGTCAAAAGAAAACACCACATTTGACACTTGTTACAGACTCAAAATAACTTATAAGCACAAAACTGGCAGATTACAGGTAATCTTATGGATTCTGTACAGCCCAGGGAGGTATGCTTGGCTGTGTATGGGGCAGATGGTGTGGATACACCAAGGATGACACTCTAGGAAAGGGACTGATGGCCTGCCACCCGACACTTTTTATAGAGAGGTTGGGAAAGGATGGGGATTATCTGACTGTGTAGAAAGACTCTGAGCTTGGCAGCTAAGCTGTCAATCCAGTAGGCATGAGCAAATACAAACTAGCTTACTGCTCCATGGTTCTCCCTTGGCCCCAGATCTCATAGCTTACTAAAAAGAAAAGAAGATCTTTGACCTGATATGGAATAAAAAGTTCAAAAGAGGTATTTACTCTTTAAATTCCACTTTAAAGTGCCTTGAAAGAGGCACTCCCTCCTCACCCCCCAAAAAAGAGGCACTTCCCAGGTCTGTGATATTTCCTTCCTTAATCAAAGTCTATCATCCCACCCATCCTTTCTATGGAGTCATCCTCAGTCAGAGCAAGTGAAAGCCACAGAGAGATCGGTAAAAAACTATTCATCTGGATTTAGCTGAGGTCTCTGTGACAATTTGACCCATATTTCTAACATGTAGGGGGAAAAGAAACTAATCTAATGTTTTGAAATCATTTTGTGAAAGTTCTTGTGTAGACAAATAATTCTGAAGTCTGAAAGAAAAGTAGATCAAATGACATATGTTAACTTTCAGTCTTGCCACTTATTGGGAAGGAGTTTTTGACCACTGTGGGGATGTAGGAAAGAGCAATGGTTTAGAGAATGAAATTTAGAATCAAAAGACCTAGTTTTAAATCTTGGCTTCAACATGATATGTGGACATTTCACAAGTTATAGAAGTTCTCTGAGCCTACTTACTATCTCTAAAATAAAGACAATAATAAGGTCAATTGGAGTAAAGATAAATGAAATAATTCCTGGAAACTCAGCATAGACAGGCATGCAGTATTACTATATGCCTTTACCTCTTTTTGGAGAGTCCACAGAACAAGAAAAAATGCAAACATTTGACTTTTGGAGATTAATACTATATTGATTCCATAACTTCAAGTGGACACCAGAGCTGGACAAAACTAATTCACCTCAGCATAGCCAATCACTCCGTTGGTCAGGTTCCAAGCCCAGTCATCTTAAATGGGAAGAGACTTGACAAGGAGTCACTAATGCTGAGAATTACAGTATTCTGAACTGTCCAGTTCCTAAAGCAATAAAAACAGGAATGTATTCACAATCTTCAATTCACCAGCTAGGAAGATGTAAAATAAATCCTCCTGTTAATTAAGTGCAGAGATACTTCCTGGGTACCTTATGGGACCTCTAATTTATTCCTTCCAATACCCACTACTACATCACACTCACCAGATCCCATCCATTTTGCCCTAGCTTTATTGAGGTTCCTACTGTAGCAATGCTGGGTACACTCCTTATTTATTATTGTGTAACAAACCACCCTCAAAACTCAGTGATTTGAAACCACAAACATTTATTATTTCATATTTCCTGCCTATTAGGAATTTGAGAGAGCATTAGCTGAATGGGTCTGAATATATCAAGATTTAAATCATGTGGGCCAGGACTGCAACCATCTGAAGGCTTGACTGGGGCTGGAAGCTCCTCTTCCAAGATGGCTCACTCACAAACTTTTGACAAGAGGCTTCAGTTCCTCACCAGGTGTGTTTCTGCATAAAATGTCCTCATGACCTGGCCAATGGCTCCCCCAAAGACAGGGAAAAAGAGAAAAAGAAGAGGAGAGGAGGGGACGGGAGGGGACTGGAGGGGATGGGGAACGGAAGTTCATTGTCTTTTATAACATAATTTATCATATAATCTTAACATTGACATAGCAACTCTTCTGTATCCTTTTGTCACACAGACCAACACTAGTGCTAGCACAATATGGGAGGAAACTACAGAAAAGTAGTGAATACCAGGAGGCAGGGATCATTATGGACCACTTCAGAGGTAGGTTACCCCAATCAGGACTTCCTGAGTTTACAGTACAAATACAACACCCATTATTATACAACTTTGTAAGCTATAAACTAAAAGACCCTACTTGATCATTCCTCTGTCACTTGCCCCTTCACTCACTAACACTCCAGCCACAACACCCATCTTTCAGGGCATGGGAACACCAAGTTGTTTTTCATCTAAGAGGGTTTGCATATGCTCTTCCTTCTGTCTAGAATTCTCCTTGGGGCACCTGGGTAGCTCAGTCAGTTAAGCGCCCGACTTCGGCTCAGGTCATGATCTCACGGTCCGTGAGTTTGAGCCCCGCGTCGGGCTATGTGCTGACAGCTCAGAGCCTGGAGTCTGCTTCAGATGCTGTGTCCCCCTCTCTCTCTGCCCCTCCCCTGCTCATGCTCTGTGTCTCTCTGTCTCAAAAATAAATAAAACGTTAAAAAATTTTTTAAAAAAACAGAATTCTCCTCTCTCTCAATCTCTGCCACTTAAATATCACTTCCTCTGAAAGGTCCTTCCAATTATGTCATCAGTGACCTTTAAGCATATTCTATATGCCAGGTACTGTTTCCAGAACTTTTTATATTCCAATACATTTAATCCTCACAACAACCCAACTACATAGGTACTTTTATTATCCACATTTTACAAATGAACAAACAGACATAAAAAAGTAACCTGCTTACAGCAAGAAAAGTAGGAACTGGTGGAGGATGTGAGGAATAAAGTATTTGAAGTGTCTGAACAAGAGGAGAGGGGAATAAGAAGAGATTGGACAGACAGGAAACTGATCTTATAGATTCTCACAGACCATCTTATGTTGCTATTTTATTCTTTTTTTACTTTTTTTTAATGTTTATTTTTGAAGGAGAGAGAGAGAGCATGAGTGGGAGAGGGGCAGAGAGAGAAGTAGACACAGAATCTGAAGCAGGCTCCAGGCTCTGAGCTGTCAGCACAGAGCCTGACGTGGGGCTTGAACCCATGAACCACGAGATCATGACCTGAGCAGAAGTCGGATGTTTTACCAACTGACCCACCCAGACACCCCTGATATATTATTCCAAGGGCAATAGGAAGCCCCTGGAGAGTTGTAAGCTGGGACTATAACTGATGATTAAAGTAATAAGTAAACATTTTTTTAATTTAGTAAATAATATAATAAATATCATAAACACTCAACTTAAGAAATTAAACATTACAAACATTATTGAAAAGCCCTATGCATCTCTCCCTTCCCATTTCCCCAATACCTCCAGAGGTAACCCTCATGTTGAATATCATTATATTTTTTATTACATATGTATATATGCATACATAATATATGGCTTTAATTTTAAAAATTTTAACATTATATAGTTACAAGCTATATATTATATATACTGTGAGAGTTGTGGTGTTTTGGTTCAATTTTATGTTTTTCAAAATACACACATTAACACTAATCTCTAGTTCATTCATATTGACCACTTTGATATACTGCATTGGGTGAATATAGCAAAATTTATATTTTCATTCTCCTATTGATGGACATTTACATGGTTTTAAAATTTTTACAGTGACAAACAACACTGCTATAACCATTCTTTTACATTTATCTCTACAAGGTAGTTCCTAGATATAAAAGGATTTAAAAACAATAGAAAGGAAAAGAGGGGCACCTCGGTGGCTCAGTTGGTTAAGCATCCAACTCTTGATTTTGGCTCATGATCCCACAGATCATGTATTCGAACCCCGTGTCGGGTTCTCCACTGAGCATGAAGCCTGTTTGGCTTCATACTCTCTCTCACTCTCTCTCTGCCTCTCCTTTGCACATGCTTTCTCTCTCTCAAAATAAGTAAACTTAAAAAATAAGGAAACAAAAAAAAACCCACCCAAACTGTCATTATTTATGAACTAAATCATTATCAATATATTAGTATCATTAAGCAAATAATTATTAAGCAATAAAGCTGAGTTTAAGATCAGTTATTAATTATACACCAACAAAGAATAGTAAGAAAATGTTCAAATTTACAAGTGAATGTTTAGAATTCACAAGGGAATGTTTAGAATTCACAAGTGAATGTTTAGAATTCACAAGTGAAAATAAATATGATGTACTTAAGCTTAATTTAACCAACAAAAGAAAAGACATTAGAAGATTTACTTGTAGACTATTCTCTTTTCCTATAGAGAATGTATCAGGAAAAGACAGGGGCTAAAGTATGAAGATATGAGTTTTTCTGCTGTTACCTAAAAGAAAAATGACAGTGGCTCAGACCAAGATACTTGTAGTAGAATCAGACATATGATCAGAAACAGATAATGATTTGAAAATAGAATCAAGAAGACTTTGTGAGGGATTGGATATAGAGAGTAAAGTATCAAAGATATTGGGACATAGTTTTAACCAATTGAGCATGAGAATGAAATTTACTGAGGTTTGAGATGAAGAGACTTCTGATTCCAACTGAGTGGACTAGCTTGGATCAAAACAACCCTGCCACCAAAAACAACAAAAAGCTGTATACAATATAAAAATGTCTATTTGAAAGAATTAGAAATAAATCAAAGCATCAAGGGTTTAAGGAGTCAGAGTCCTGGAGACAAAGGAAACCTAGAGAGGAGACCTTGCCATTTAGCACCACTTTTCCCCGAGAAGCACTTGACAACATATAATTGGTGAACCAGAAGATACATCAAAATAAAATACCTAGATAGGAACAGGGAAAGAGACATAAAAGATGGAAAATACAGAACATAGAATAAACGTGTATAATATGGGCAAAGACTAATATACTTTTAAAATATAATTTTACATCCATCAAATCAGCAAAAACTTTAAGTCTGGCAATACTGTGTTGGCAAAGAAGTAAAATTTGAAACCATCCAATGAAACAGCAGTTCCGTGTCACCAGCAATTCCCCTTCTTATGAATATCCTAGGGAAACTCAAACGTGTATCTAAAAAGAAATTGTAAAAGGTGTTCATTGCTGCACTGGACTTAATAGTGAAAAAATGCTCACCAAAAGGCAAATAGATGTATTTGTACAATAAAAAAGCATAAAGGCAACTCCATTCTTCCAGTTGCCAGGCCCACACACCTTGATAGGTTGTATTTCTGTCCATCTCTCACAAACCACATCTAACCCATCAGCAGTTGTATGGGGTATACTTTCAACATATATGACATATTCAATCACTTCAAACCTCCAATGCCAGTATTCTTGTCCCTAAGCTTAAATACTTGCTAGTCTTATATACTTGGACTGGTTCATATCCAGCTCTCTTATGATTGAAACTGTAATTAGAAAATTGCAAGCTATACAAGAAATAATCCAGTCAGCTACAGCATGCTTAAGAACATCCTTCAATCAGGAATCAGTAAACAGAAACATCAGCAAGACACTCATTTACCTCCAACTGCACTAAGTTCAATTAAAGTTAACACTTTTCTCAAGTGTCCCTGTACTTAGGAAACTATCATCTATTAATTGTTTACCCTTTCATTCCACACAAACACCACCATTGCCACCACCACTATCATCAGTCATCAGGAATCACCATCTGACGTATTATGCATACGTGCTTCTTGTGTGTTTACTTCTTTTTCCCCTAAGGTACAAAAGTATTTCTGTCTGTCCTTTCTAGAATACAATAGGTCTTGGCCTGCTATGAGCTTTGCACATAGTAAGTGCTCAATAAATTTTTGTAGACTAAAATAAACAATATACCAAAACAAAAACAAATCGTAAATTAATGTCTCTGTACTTTATCTTGCTACAAATAATGGATGAATGAATGTGAGTTAATGAAAAAACATATGTCAGATGTATTAACACATATATAGTGGCACAAGCTACACATGTGACTCAGAGACAGTAGTGGCCTAAATAAATACATTTATTCAGGAAATACTGTATTTCCCTTAAAAGTGAGAAGTCATTTGTCGTGTAGCTTTCAATTTTTGCTGTTGATGTTGTTGTTGTTACCTTTGGTGTTTAGAAGTTTGATTATGATTTTCTTGTGAAAATTTACATATTTATATATTTTGACAAAGTTGGGAAAGTTTCACCAGTTATTTCTTTGGATACTTTTCAGGCTTACCCTCTTTCTCCTCTTCTCTGGAACTCCAATGGCACAAATATTAGCTCTTGTGTTACATTCCCACAAAAATCACTGAGATAATATTCTTTAGTTTTGTTTTGTTTTAGTTCATTTTCTATTGTCAAATCGGGGGTTTCTACTGTTCTATTTTCATGTTCACTGATTCTTTCCCTGTACTCTTCATTCTGCAGTTGAACACACCCACTGAGTTTTTAATTTGTTTTATTTTTCGGTTCTAAAATTCCCACTTGGTTTCTCTTTATATATTCTATTTCTCTCCTGGCTCCTTCTGCTTTTTCATTTCTTACATGCATGTTTGCACAAGCTGATTGCAGAATTTTTATGATGGCTACTTTAAAATCCTTGACAGATAATTCAAAAACCTGTGTCATCTCAATATTGGTGTCTGTTGATTGTCTCTCCTCACTCAGGTTGAGATTGCCCAGGTTCTTGATATAACAAATGATTTTCTATTGTATCCTGGACATTTTGGATATTGCATTATTAAATTTGAGTTCTTATCCAGGACTGGAAGCTCCTAAATATATTTATTAATAGGCTGGTTTGTGTCTATCCACAGGGACAATATTGATATCTAATTATAATAAAAGAATGAGTGTTTCCACAAAATAATATTATTTCATACAACTTAATTACTGCTAAGATGACGAAAATGATCTCTGCCTCCTGGTATTAATGCCTTAAAGTCATCCCCTCCCCTTGAGTATGGGCAGGACTTATGAATTCTCAGTTCCAATGAATGGAATACAGCAAACATGAGGAGATGTCACTTCCAAGACTTTTGTCTTTTTACCACTCTCTCTCCCTGATGGAACAAGCAAGATGCCACACTACGATCTGCCCTATGAGGAGGCCCTCATAGGAAGAATGATGGCAGGTCTTCAGCCAATAGTTCAAGAGAGATTGAGGTCCTTAGTCCAGAAACCTGCAATAAACTGAAGCACGGCTGTATGAGTGAACTTGGAAGTGGATCGTTCCCCAGAGGAGCCTTGAGATGACTACAGTTCCAGTCAACAGATGATTGAAGCCTTATGAGACACTTAGAGCCAAAGGACCCAGCTACCAGCATCCAAATTCCTGACCCACAGGAACTGTGTGAGAATGTTTTTCAGGTCACTAACTTTTGGGGCAATTTGTTAGGCATCAGTACACACAAGTGAAATTATTAAGCCATGATAGGTCAGTACTCTAATAGATGTTTCACAGAGGTTATTTATTCAGCTCCATGGAAATGACTCTATGATAAAATGAAAATATTTTTTAGGGTTATTTATTTATTTTGAGAGAGAAAGAGAGAAAGCAGGGGAGGGGCAGAAAGTGAGAGGGAGAGGAAGAATCCCAAACAGGTTCCATGCTGTCAGCACAGAGCCCAATGCAGGGCTCGATCTCACAAATCATGAGATCACAAATCATGAGATTTCTGAGCTGAAATCAAGAACCGCCAGGTGCCCCAAAATGAAATTATTATCCTCATTTTACAGATGAGGAGATAGGGATTCAAAGAAATAAAACAGCTTACTAAAAATCATGCAGCTACTAAGTGTCAGATGTGGGATTCAATCCTGAGCCTACTTAAAGTTTACATTTTTTACATGAAGCTACAATTCCTCTCTTTGGAATACACTTTCAAAAGTATTAGCTCAGAGTTATATAATATCAACTTTTATACTTCCAAAGGAAAATTCTCTGGCCAAACTTAAATCTTTCTTTCGTAATTAGCTGTGACTAACTTGTTCAGCGACATATGTGTTTTCTTAAAGACCGATTTATTGAGATATAATTCATGTACCATACAACTCATCCCTTTAAATTGTACACTTGGGTGGGGCTATTTGGCATATTACATTAATAACTTTTTAAAACTTGTGATAAAATATATATAACATAAAATTTGCCATTTGGACCATTCTTAAGTGTACAATTCAATGGCATTAATTATAGTCACAGTGTTGTGCAACTATCACCAGGTATGTTTGAATTTTTAAATAATTAACATGTGAAACGTTTTAACTCTGGCACTCTTTAAAAGAGTTTACAGAATCTTAGAATGATTCACAAGTTAATTATTTTTAAAACAAAGTTAAGTGCAATAAAATGCTTATGTAAATCAACAAAGCATGCTGCAGAAGAATCATGCAGAAATGTATAAAAGTTAGCAATCCACATGACATTTTTATATTACTTTGCAGGATAAAAAAAAGAAAAAAGAAAAAATATGCAACTCCTGAGGTCAATAGGATTTTTCCATGGAAATATTTTATTATTTTGTGTCACAACAGGTGCAGGAATCTTTGTGTCTCCTAAAGGGGTATTAAAATACTCTTCACTGAACATAGCTGTCTCCCTGAGTATTTGGGCTGCTTGTGCTGTTCTGACTATCATCAGCGCTCTCAGTCTTGCAGAGCTGGGGACAACCTTCCCTAGAAGTGGAGCGCCTTACTATTTCCTCAGAAGATCTCTTGGATCCTCTGTTGCTTTCCTCAGTCTTTGGATCAAATTTTTTATTTATCCCTTAGGAATAGCTACGCAAAGCTTGATAATATCTACCTATATAATTCAGCCTTTCTATACCAGGTGCCCAGCTCCAGAGCTACCAAAGAAATGTCTAGCTTTGGCTATTTTGTGGTCACTGGGACTTCTAAATACTCGAGGGGTGCTAACAGTGGCTTGGTTTCAAACTATCAGTGTTTTGATGAAAATCACTATCCTCTGCTTCATTTCCCTTACTGGGATTGTACTGTTAGGGACTGGGAAAAAGGAGAATGTGGCCAAGTTTGAGAATTCTTTCGACGCTGAACTTCCTGGTGCCTCACAGATTGCAGAAGCCTTACTCCAAGGATTGTTTGCATATTCTGGTACATCAATCCTGATCAACATAGCAGGTAAATCCATCTCTGAAATACTTTTGTAGCAGGCTTAAAGTTTTGCCTACAGTTCTATAGAGAAAGATATAGCCGATTTGTTTGGTTTTTGGAATTCAATTTGATCTTCTTTGGACTAGTTGGATATATCACAGTTTAGTCATCACTAAACCTCAGTATATTACCATTTATATGGAAAATATGGAATTTAGTATTCTTCAGGTCATGTCCCTTATTCAAAATGTGGGAATTTATAATATAAAGTTTTCAAAAGGAAATTAAGATCATTCTCATACATTACTACATTTTATTCTAGCATTTTTTCAAGACATTTTGAGTTAAATATCAGTGATGTAAGAAATACATTAATATAATCTATTTGTAAAAAATAAGACTATCACAGATATATATATATATATATATATATATATATATACACCCTACCAGCAATGATAAAATGCCACATCCTAATTTTGATTCCATGATATGTCTCAGGGATCTTTCTATATCAGTTCTTAGTGACCTAACACATTTTTTAACTGCTGCATAACTTTCTTTAGGATGGCTTTACCACACCTTCACATTAGTATGTGTTTAAAGTTCTTACAATTTTTCACAATTACAAGGAGTGTTGTAATGCCCATGTTTCCCTATGCACATGTACTGTACGGCCATGTTGCCCCCTGCAATGTTATGGTACCAAGAGAATGTGGTAATAGATGCATAGCACCCTAGAGTAAACAAAAGAATTAAATAGAAAACAATTCATGATATTTCATTTGCCTTATAAAATTATAAGAATATAAAATATTAAGAAATATAGTAAATAGTGAAGTTGTATAAAACTTCCAAGCAAAATCTTTGCAACAATTTCTATAAGAAACTTGAACTTGGGGTGCCTGGGTGGCTCAGTCTATTAAGTGTCCAGTCATGATCTCGCCGTTCCTGAGTTCGAGCCCTGCAACAGGCTCTGTGCTGACAGCTCAGAGTGTGGAGCCTGTTTCAGATTCTGTGTCTCCCTCTCTCTCTGCCCCTCCCCCGCTTGTGCTCGGTCTCTCTCTCTCTCTCTCTCTCTCTCTTTCTCTCTCTCTCTCTGTCAAAAATAAATAAACATTAAAAATTTTTTTAAATTTAAAAACCTTGAGCTTGTTCCCCTACATGTCACACTACTAGTATAGATTTTATGCTTAAAATATCTGTAATATTTTATCAAAACTTTTCATTATGATTTCTTAGAAGCCCTGATTCTCAAATCATTGAAGTCTGTGATATTCCTTGATTATTAAGATATTTGTTCCCTCATGTAGATTATTAAAAATTAAGATAATTTTTAAGGATTTTATCATTTTTCTTTTTTAATAATTGACAAAGGTAATGTTTTCATTTCTGGCAGTGAAATTAGTGAATTTTTAAACCAATATCAAGGTTTTCCAAATAATAAGGCTTTAATTTATCTAGCACAAATGAATTGTTATAGCAATCATCTTGCAGCTAGCTTGGACATTAAAAAAGCACATGAAATACTGGACATGAGTGAAGGCCGAGTTTCATGGGTCACCGACTGGATCTGCATCCTTCAGGGGCCACTGAGTCACCTCACTTCCCAGTCGTGTTGGGTTATGAGCCACGGTCCTTGGACAACTGAATCCAACTTCCTCCAGCAGTTTCTAAAAAGCCCTTTCCTACAGTGGGCAGTTATGTGTTCTGCAAAAGTAAATACCCAGATATTAGTATCTCTCTAAGGTAGAGCATCTCACTAGAGTAAGCAGGAAGGTTCTTGATAGTAATCATCACCTGAAGATACAGCATAATGCAGCTATAAACCCAATTTGGGATCTTTTTGGACTGCTCATCTCAACCTCCTACTCCCTGACTTGATTTGTTATCAAAACAAACTAAGCCTTGAATTCAGGATGAGCATCCCATACCTAGCACTGGTAATGAAATGTGAATGACTTCAGATCAATATGGTGTTTGAAAGGTCTACAGAAATTTTCTGGCTCTGCAGACTATTAAAGCAAAAGTCCCAATAAAACGAGTGTAGTAATTCCATCAGATCTTGTGGCCAGTTGCATGGGACTGGCTACCATTACCCACTTTGTTAACTTTATTTGTAAGTCTACAACACCAAATTTATACATCTGGCTTCTTGTATACCAAAACAGGTTAATCCTTGTGGTGAGAAAGGAACCCGTGTGCATTGTTGGTGGGAATGCAAACTGGTGCAGCCACCGTGGAAAACAGTATGGAAGTTCCTCAAAAAATTAAAAATAGAACTACCCTATGATCCAGTAATTTCACTACTGGGTATTTATCCAAAGAATACAAAAACCCTAATTCAAAAAGATACATGCATCCCTATGTTTCTTGCAGCATTATTTACAATAGCCACATTATGGAAGCAATTCAAGTGTCCATCAATAGATGAATAGATAAAGAATATGTGGTATATATACACAATGGAATATTACTCAGCCTTAAAAAGAATGAAATCTTGCTGTTTGCAACAACATGAGTGGATCTAGGGAGTATAATGCTAAACTAAACAAGACAGAGAAACAAATACCACATGATTTCACTCAAATGTGGAATTTAAGAAACAAAACACATGAACAAATAAAAAAAGAGACAAATCAAAAAAACAGACTCTTAACTATAGAGAACTGATGGTTACCAAAGTGGAAGTGGGGGGCAGGAGGGGTGAAATAGGTGAAGGGGATTAAGAATACATTTATCTTGATGAGCATTAAGTAATGTATAGAATTGTTGAATCTGTACACCCAAAATTAATATAACACTGTATTTTAAATATACTGGAATTAAAATTAAAAATAAAAATAATTAAATTAATTTTTAAAATAAATAAATAAATAAATAAGGATATTTAAAATAAAAAAAAAGAGGCATAACCCTGGCTAAAAAGAACTATTTCTCTCGAGTTTGGTCCTCAGATTTTCTGATCTGTCATATTCCTGGCCAAGTATAAACAGAATAGACAGCTTATGTCCAGATTCGTATGCTAGGGCCTCCTAAAGGGACACCACTGAACCCCAAGCACCACCATACGTCCTTTATATTTACGTCTGAAATAAGAAATTATATTGGCTCTCAAAACTATTAGTGCATCCATCTCAGTAACAGGTCTGACGAAATTAAAATGAGTCTCTAGTGACATAGACAACTCTCAGGAATTGAGTTCTATCCACATAACAGCAAAAGAACAAAAGTCCTCTGCTTCCATAACATGACTTGTGTGACTCTTGCAAGGGAGCATCAGGGAAGATGACATGGCATGCTGTGTAGAAAATCAGGGTCACTTGACACACATTCATCTTCACAGCAATTTAAAGAAACCCTCAGATTTCATAATCTGCTCCAAATTCCCATTGCACTAAGGAAATCCAGGAGATAACTGCAGCATTGGCTGGCCCTCAGAGGAAGTTGCATTAATAATGGCACCACCGGCTCAGATTTGCATCCACTCCTCGTCCAAAGATCTGAAGAGCAAGATCTAGGGTAACTTTTAAAAAGGCCAGTTCCCCAGATCCTTGAGGAAGGTTTCTGAGAACAAATGGTAACCTTTGGCCCGAGCTAGAAATGTAAATAAGAGACGGGAAAAGGCCCATTAGACAAAACTTTCCCCTCACCTTATGGAAAACCTAAACAGGAGAGTCTAAGCAGGCAGGGCACCTACCACAGGCTGCTCTTCTGTCATTGGAGATCAGAGGACATGGTCTTAGTCTGCACTGAAGACAGGAATATGGTAGAAAACACAAACTAAGAATCCACTGCTTCCCTGGACACATTTAAAACTTGGTAATACTCCCTGGTCTTAAGGATGTGACCAAAGTTGGGCATGTTAGGGACAAAAGAAATTTTCCACATTAAAACCAAGCAAGTTGTAAGAGACAGTATTCCTAAAGGAATTTTTTACTGTTCATTTGAACAGTGGTGGGAAAAGAGTAAGATGAGAAAGAAAGCATTAATTTGGTACAAGTTAAAACTTTTTTATCTTTTACTCTCTCTTTCTCAAAGAAAATAAAATGTTAATGTTAATGTAACATTTTATAGTTTCCCAAAGTGACAGTTAAAATTATTAGTCACTTTTTATGGGGCATCTGGGTGGCTCAGTCGATTAAGCGTCTGACTTGGGCTCAGGTCATGATCTCAAGGTTCATGGGTTCAAGCCCTGGGTTGGGCTCTGTGTTGACCACTGTGAGCCTAGAGCCTGCTTCGGATTCTGTGTCTCCCTCTCTCTCTGCCCCTTCCCTGCTCATGCTCTCTGTCTCTCTGTCTCTTGAAAATCAATAAACCCGTTAAATTTTTTAAAAAAATATATTAGTCTATTTATGGGATAATTTCGGAATAATAATTTTTAACAAAATAGTACAAAATAATGAAAAATCTAAGCTTTCAGGCACAATTTGTGCAGGACCAATGTAGAATCAGTCCATGTAGATAAGGAAGCATGAATCCATGAACAATACTTTCTCCTCTTTTTATTGTAAAGAACTCTTCAAAAGTCCCACAATAATACTTCCTCTTCTGATAACTTTATTTGTGTTTTTTAGGAGAGATAAAAAATCCCGGTGAGAATATTCCCAAAGCTCTGATTACCGTTCTTCCCATGGTGGCTGTTGTTTACATATTGGTGAATATATCCTACCTGGCAGTTTTGACCCCTCAGGAAATCATCTCTGCAGGTATGAATGTGTCTAGACAGAGAGAAACCAGTCACTACTACTACCTACTCTCAATAAACATTGACTCCTGTACACTGTAGATATGTTTGATACACCCCTAAAAACATAAACATGACGTATTCATGCTTTGGTTGTTATAAGGAAAGGAAAAATAATCACCTAAATGATCTATAAAGAAGGGGCATGTGCTAAGGGAAAGATCTAAGGATAGTAGAATGTGAAAAGCAAGAATTAGAAAGAGAAAGAGAAGGAGGAGAGGGCTGCAGAGGAGAAAGGGGAAAGAGATGAAGAGAAAAAGGAGCAAGCACAGCAAGAAGCAAAGAAGAGATATTTTGTTAGAATTTCTACCCTTTAGGGCACACCCAGATACATATCCTCAAAATAACTGTTTGGAATAGGCAGTGCATTCTTCATTTTGTAGATAGGGAAACTAGCTCAGGGAAGTTAAGTAATGGACAGAGTTAAGATCCAAAACTGGGTCTCCATCATGCTCTTCTTATGATAAAAGCATGTGTCTTGTCCAGGTTACTGAAGGTAGTGGGTTGTAAACGTGGACAGCAAGTTGCAAGATCTGATCTTAAAAAAAATACTCTTCCCAATACCTCTAGGTATGGTGCTCAAAGTTACATTCCTGGTAACTGACAGACTCAAAACCAGGTGGTCCAACTTCAAAACCCATGTTCTCAACCACCGCACTAAAATGCCTCAATTTACAAACAAACCAAATCAAAGTCCTGTATCGCCACCACTAGGAGGGATTATTATCAATGCAAGTAATAGTATGTATATACATTAACATATATCAGATAATAAGGTATATTAAAACAAATAATGATATAGTAGATACCATAGATGTGACTAAACAGAGCTATATCAAAAGGTTAGTAGTAAATGGTGTCATGTGAATGATAAAATTACAGTTTTTATTTCCTTTTCATGTGAATGATAAAATTACAGTTTTTATTTCCTTTTTTATATTGTTTCATATTGTTCATATTTTCCATGATTACCATGTTGCACTTATGATCAGAAAAATATCATTTTTCTAATGCCAAATAACATTTCCACAGAACCAACTGGTAAACTTTTATGAAAACACCAAGCCTTTTTTTTATTTTTTTGGAAACACCAAGCCTTTAAGAAAATGCTAAATCACATTGTTTACTTTAAAAAGGCAGAGTAGTATTTGAAATATATTTTAAAAATTCCATCAAATTTTAATTTAAAAAAAGGCAGTTACTCCTGAAAGAAGAGAAGTTATCTAGAAAGTTCATTTACTGATACAACTCACTCTTTAAATATTCTAGATAAAATCCAAGTAATACACCAATAAAAACATAAACTACAAAAATATTGTATAGAAAGACAGGAACAGGGGCGCCCAGGTGGCTCAGTCGGTTAAGCGTCCGACTTCGGCTCAGGTCACGATCTCACGGTCCGTGGGTTCGAGCCCCGCGTCGGGCTCTGGGCTGATGGCTCAGGGCCTGGAGCCTGCTTCCGATTCTGTGTCTCCCTCTCTTTCTGCCCCTCCCCCGTTCATGCTCTGTCTCTCTCTATCTCAAAAATAAATAAAAAACGTTAAAAAAAATTAAAAAAAAAAAAAAAAAGAAAGACAGGAACAGAAGTATCCGACCGTGTACAAATATAGTGCATGTGGTTTGGGAGAAGCTGTGACTAGAGCCAACATACTGGGATACTCAGGTAACTAGAATTTCCCTGCAGTGGAGGGGTTTTCAAAGCAAAGTTCACAAAGAGGATTAGTCTGATGTGCAAAGCCTTTACAAAAATAAGTTTTGAAATGTATTTTGAAAAAAAAACTATACAAGTTTCAAAAAGTCAAAAGGTGGTTTTATGCATCTTCTCTGACACTAGTACAAAAATGTTACGTTGCTTCTAAAAGGAAAATATAGGTGCACCTAGGTGGCTCAGTCAGTTAAGCATCTGACTACTGATTTTGGCTCAGGTCATGATCTCATGGTTCATGGGTTCAAGCCTCCCATCAGATTCTGTGCTGAAAGTGGTTGGAGCCTGCTTGGGATTCTCTCACTCTCCCTCTCTCTTCCCCTCCTGTCTCTCTCTCTCAAAATAATAAATAAATAAATAAATAAATAAATAAATAAATAAATAAACAAACATTAAAAAAAATAAAAGGAAAATACAATTTTTTAAATGTTACGTTAAAAAAATAAATGAAAAGAAAATATAAGTTTTTAAATGTCTAACTTATTTTGAGAGAGAAAGAGAGTGGGGGAGGGGGTGAGAGGCAGAGAGAGAGAGGGATAGTGAGAGAATCCCAAGCAGACCACACTGTCAGCATAAAGCCTGATGCAGGGCTTGAACTCATTAACTGTGAGATGATGACCTGAGCCAAAATCAAGAGTCAGATGCTTAACCAAATGAGCCACCCAGATGGCCCCAAGAAAATATAAATTTTTTTAAGTTATTTATTTTTTAAGAGAGAGAGCACACATGCAGAGAGTGAGGGAGAGAGAGAGAATCCCAAGCAGGCTTGACACTGTCCACACAGACCCTGATGCAGGGCTCCAACCCACAAACCATGAGATCATTTCCTGAGATGATGATCAACCAGCTGAGACACCTAGGTGCCCCTAAATTTTGATAAGTTAATAATAACATGTTACTATTACACCTTCCCACAATTTGGTCTCACAGGAATACAGTAGTAACACTAAAGGAGATTTTGTTTTAACTATTAAAATGAGAGACAGAACTGTAATTTGCCTGATACCCACTTCCAAACTAGTCAGCAAGTCCTGTAAAACTCTACCCCATTAACAGCTCGTCAGGTATTTCCCCCTTCTGCACGCCCACTCAGTGTCTAGACCCTCATTTTTCTCATCGGGCTACAGCAACAAACTCCTCATTTGTACACTCACTTCTAATCTCCCTCCAATCCAGCCTCCACTCAGTCTCTAGAGATGATGTTATAAAACGTAAATCTAATCATGTCACTCTCCTGCTTAAACACTCACTGTTTTGTGTCCTGCTGAAACCACCCCGTCACCACCAAATACACAAATACCAACTTCTAAACTGACCATTGCAGGTTCTCCAAGATCTAAGCAAGCCTAACTTTCTGTTAGGTGTGCACGAATACCCTCACTACATATCATCCTTTCTAAACAACTTACCATTTCCAGGTGAGACACTATTATCTCTGCCTCCCCCACAATGCCACCTTACCAGCCTTAGATGCCTACCTTGTGATGGATGTCACACTAGTAAGATTGATTCTAAGTTCAATATCCTTTGAGCCCTGACAAGTTCCTCCTAAGTCTCATTCCAGTCTTAGAAAGTTTGAAATGCAATTTAAAATCATGAAATGGAGTATAGTGAATAAACTTACAATATAATTGCAATCATCTCTCTGAATTTTAGGGTTGTTAACATTATTAATAAGAAATTGTCGGAATTTTAGAACCGAAATACCTACAAAACAAAGCTCAATGTTTTCAACTTTGCAAATAAATTATTAGAGGCAAAACTGTAGGTGTCAAAGCACTTGCAATTGAAAAAAAGAAAAGAACTAAACCACCATCAATTCATCACATTATCAATGAAAAAGACCAGTACATCATAGGTAGTAAAGATAATGCAATTGTATCATATAATTTTGAGCTCTACTTTAATTATAATCAATGGCCAATAATTTTAGAGAAATTTTGCAGTATAGTTGATGCCCTCACAACATAATTCCTTATGTTTCTAGTATCAGTTATTTGCCTTAGTTAAGCATCTATATTTACCCCCATTGAAAATCTTCTATTCTTATTTTTAATCATAGTATTTGTGACTATCACTCATCTGTTGTTGCCAAACAAGCCTCCCCAAAATGTACTGATTTACAACCACCACTTATTTGGTTCACAATTCTACAAGTTGGCAATTTATGCTGCGTTCAGCTAGGCAGTTCTGGTTCTCTGTTGGAGTCATATGTGTGTCTGCAGTCTCTTGCAGTTTGGGTAAGCAGCTTTATTGATGTTGGCCATGATTTCCTGTTTCTTTGGGGACTCAGCTTGTAGGTTAGCTTGAGTCCTTGGAGAAGCAAATGCCAAGAAAGAATTAAATGTGCAATGAATTTAGTAAGAGAAATGCTTGTGTTAGAGAAACCAAGAAGGAAGCCAAGTAAGGCTGGAAGAGCCATGGGATCACAATGCGAGTGTGACCCAAAGTGAAGAAGAGAAAGAGGAAAAAATAAGTAAAAACACCCTGGACTGATATGCTGTATAGGAAAGGTTTGGCACATCTGCCAGGAAGCCCTTTAGCCAAAGTTGGCCATCAGATAAATAAGTGACTCTTAGTGCCTCTACCTCACAGATATTAGCTGGGAACAACCTGTGGGAGCATGGCTTTGGTAGAAATGCCACAATGTATTTCTTTGTGCAGTAGCCAGGGCCCTAGGTCAATTATGCTCCCTGTATTTGGAAGTCTATAAGATGCATTTTCAGGCTCCAGAATTACTATGGTTTGTCTTTCACAGACTAGGTTGAGCTTGTTCACATGGTAGCTAAGCAGGGTTCAAGAGAGCAAGCAACATGTGATACTTCTCAAGGTATAGGCTCAGAGCTGGCAAACTACTACTTCCAATGCATTCTACTGGCCGAAATAGACCACGAGGCCATACTCAAGAACTGATAAAGAAACTCCCTCTCAGAAGAAGGGGCCAAGTCAGGTTACAAGAGTACAGATGCAAGAAGAAGTGAATAATTTTTGCCATATTTGCAATGAAGCAAAAGTGACTGACTCTTGAAATTTTTTTTAGATGCTGTTGCTGTCACCTGGATGGATAAAGTAATCCCTTCCATGCAATGGGTCATTTCTTTTGGGATTTCAACTTCAATAGTTAGCAACATATGTTGTACAGTGCTTTCAGCATCGAGGCTGTTCTACACAGCAAGCCAAGAAGGACAACTGCCTTTGATTTTCTCCATGCTTAATAACTACTTCAGTCCAACTGTTGCTATCACCCAGATAATCATCTTAGCTTCTTGTCTTATTATAGCCTCAGATTTAATCAATTTAATAAAATATTCAGGATTAGCAACCTGGGTTTTAAGAGGGCTATATATGATAGGTTTACTTAAACTAAGGTACCAGGAACCCAATCTACCCAGACCTTATAAGGTAAATCAAGATAAAAATGTTAATATTAACTTTCTACTCTATTTCTAGGAATATAACTTTTTTAACCCATAGGGGATGCTTCTGATCAATTAGAGTCCAATTTATGAAACATCTGATCTGGATCTCTATGTTCCAGTTTACTGATGTATAATTGGCTGTATGAGCTATTTTTGGCTTGTTTCTTATTGAGTAAAAGGTCAAAATTGATTCTCCACAAGGAATATAGTTATCACTTTTGTTATTTTCCAGGAGCTAGACAACAATGCTTTTGGGGGAAGGGGGGGAATATTGACCCAACTCAAAATCATCTCTTCAGTGCACAACCCAACATAGGTGATATGGCATTCCATTCTTAATTATATCCTTGATGGAGTCTTCATTTTCTACAATAAGATCAATAAGATGTTAATCTAAGCCTCAGTTTGGATTATTATAAACATTGTGAACCTGAACTTAACTTGCAAGATAAAATCACTACCTCCTAGATAATGTCAGTAGGGCCCTGTAGGCTCCTAGAGTATCTTTATGCAAAATATACAAAAGCACCCCTTCCTCTAGGCAGACATAGCTCTGTGCCCAGGCACAGCCTAGTGAAGAAAGCACAAGCTAAATATTAGCTCCACGCTGCTCCATCAGATGGGAGCACTTGTGCATATAGTTACTACTTAAGCAATCATACGTATAAGAAATTAAATTAGACTCATTTGAAAAGACCATTCTGACAATAGCATAGAAAGTGAATTAGAAGAAGGCATGAGTAGAGGCACCTGAGTGGCTCAGTTGGTTAAGTGTCCCAGTCTTGATCTTGGGGTTGTGAGTTCAAGCCTCAGGTTAAAAAATTAATTAGTTAAAAAGGAGGCATGAGCATATTCAGGTCAAACAGCCTGCAGAGGTTCATTTAGTCACCCAGTTTAACTAAAGAGAATTCTAAAACTTAGAGATTAAGTAAATTACTCTGGCTAAAAGATACCAGGCTGGAATTTAAACTAAACAGTCTGATTCCAGAGCCCATATTTTTGTTATATTTATTTTAAAAAGACTGGTGAATATTTTATTCTGTAAAGGACCTACTAAGGAAATTTTTTCTGATCTTAGCATCAAGAATACTTAGGCCTCTCCTAAATAACTGATTTGCTTATACCTTATGATGGACAGCTTTCAGAATCTATATGGAGCTTTGTCGCATGTGTTTTGTGAAACAAATTAATTCTTTATGTTTATTTCCCTCTCTCTTATTTTCATTTATTTTGTCTTGGTGTAATGTAAGACATACCTTGCTATAATGTAAATCCTAAGAGGTTTCAAATAGTGTTTGTTTAATTCTTTAGTTGTGTCATAAATATAATCAAAATGGCCGTTTAAGATATTTTCTGCATGTAAAGATTGTGTACAAAGTAAAATGAGAGTCCCATGTTTCATGCCAGTGACCATAATAACCACCTGAGTGTGCTTTTTAAAATATGAATTCCCAGACTCACTCTTGGGAATTCTAATTTAGTCGATGTCAGTTGGGCCCTAAGAGTTTATGTTTATCAATTATCTTGGGGCTTCTTATGCAGAGAAGTCCACTGACTGACCGTATTTTAAGACACACTAGTCTAGACAATCTTCACTTTCTTCCCCGCAAAATGGCTCCCTCTTTGGCCATTTCTCCTCTTGAAAAAAGTGAATGACAATAGCTTGGATTTGAGTCATCTATTTATTCAACAAATAAGCAGTAACTATCTGCTATGTTTCAGGTACTCTACTAGGCAGTTCAAAAAACCCATTAGCCTCAGAGAAGTGTAAGAAATGTATACAAATCACTGTTCTAAAGTTAATTAAGAAATGTCATTTTGTTGGGGCAACCTGGCTGGCTCAGTTGGTTGAGCATATGACTCTTGATCTCAGGGTTGTAGGTTTGAGCACTATTGGATGTAAAGATTACTTAAAAATAAAATCTTAAAAAAATATTTTTTTTAAAAAAGAAATGCCATTTTGTTGAGCACGTTTTACTGAAGTGCCCTGTGTACAATGCTCACAAAGACTTCAAAAGACCAGCATTAGATAAAACCTCATTTTGCAAATGGGTTGGAAAAGACCCTTTTTTCCCCCAACTTAAATGGCAACGACACACATATTTCAGGAATATTTGATTAAAAAGCTCTGAACACATTTATCTATCATGGCTACCTGCCCACCATGTAGCTTCCTTCAGTTGAAACAGGGTGCAGGGCCCCAAGGATCTCACTGTGCAGTGACAGCAACCCTGGACGCTGGTGCAATGGGCCCCACAGGACTTGCAGGGAGCCTCCTTCTGGCTCCCTTCGCAAATAGGTCTGAGGACCAGATTAATTAAGTAGCCCAAAGTTAAACAGCTGAACAGTGGCACTAAGCTCCCCGGAGAGGAATCTTCTGTATCTGTCTTAAATACCTCTGTGTCCCTAGCATGGCAAGTGGCACATAGGGATTCAGTAGATATTTCTTGAAGGAATGAACAATTAAGGTTGCAGAGCTTGCATTTCCAATCAGACTTTTCTGATTCCAACATTTCTGCTGTTTTTATTATGTAATAGTGCTGCTCTAGGAAAAATTGGTACATGCCTAATTAAAGAAGCATTATAACCAAATATTACGGTTATGCAAATTCCCAAAACTAAGAATGCTTCAATGACTAATACTAGAACGGAATAGTTAATTTTTTATTTTTGACAATGATTTCTTATAATGTATCTTTTTTCCCACGCTTGAAAATAAAGCACTTATTTTAGTAATAAGTTGGCAATATCTGATGAATAGAGTAGGCATTCATAAAAACTATAGAATAAATATAAATAAATAAATACTGTTCCACTTTTTACACTCATTTAGTCTGCCATTGATGTACTTTCTATAATATACTACTGAGACTGTCTCTTTAAATATATTTGAAAATATATTTGCAGTTTTCTCCCTGGTGTTTTGAAACATTTGTTCCAAACAGAAAGAGAATGTTCTTATATTGTTTATAGAAATTTTGAACTTTTGAGGAAAAGGTCATCACTAATCTTAATCTTAATCCTTTTTTTTTTTTTTTTTTTACTTTCAGGTGCGTTTGCCATTTATATTTGGATCCATAGCTATATCTTTGTTTCTAATTTTGACACCAATGATTCATTCTCCTAAAGTAGAGTATATCTATGGGTTTATCTTTATTTTCAGTGGACTTCTGGGTTACAGGCTTCATGTTCACCTTAATCAACATTCTGTTTGTTTTGATAAAATCACTTGTTATTTACAATTATTATTTAATGTTTCACCACCTGAAGACCAAGATGAAGGTATTTCAACAGGAAAAAAACATCTTGAAGAAATCTTTTTGTAAATAGGCAACCCTAAATCTGTAAGTGGTTAATGACTAAGCACATTCAATCTTTGCTTTAAAATGTATACACACACGGGCACCTGGGTGGCTCAGTTGGTTAAGCATCTGACTCTTGATTTTGTCTCAGGTCATGATCCCATGGTTTGTGAGACTGAGCCCCATGTCATAATCTGTGCTGACAGCATGGAGCCTGCTTTTCTCCCTCTCCCTTTCTCTCTGCCCCTCCCCTGCTCATGCACGTGCATGCACATGAGCTCTCTCTCTTTCTCTCTCTCAAAATAAATAAATAAACATTAAAAAAACAAAAATAATATATATATATATATATATATATATACCCTCATAGATACAAAACCTCCCCCTTCATACCCAATCCCCAACTACATGTATCAAATCCCCGCCCAGCTACGTATTCAAATTCTTTAAAAAAAAATTTTTTTTTAATGTCTATTTATTCTTGAGAAAGAGACAGTGGAAGCGGGGGAGGGGCAGAGAGAGAGGGAGACACAGACTCTGAAGCAGGCTCCAGGCTCTAAGCTGTCAGCACAGAGACCAATGTGGGACTTGAACCCACAAGCCCTGAGATCATGACCTGAACCGAAGTCAGATGCTCAACCAAATGAGCCACCCAAAAGCCCTCAAATTGTTTACAATTCTAATTCTTTTGCTTGTAATTTAAGCCTTAGTTCCCTAGTGCCCAACATGTTTTTCACCACTTTCCTCCAACAACCATCAAAGAAACAAACAAAATAAAAGAGTCATTGTCAGGAAGACGAGTACATGGGTAAACAGTAGATAACAGATATTTAATCAACATTCATTGAATGAATGTAAGATGCATCCACAAAAACAAAAAAAGAATATTATAAATCTGAGATTTATATTAATAAAAACTACATATTGCTTCCTACTCACTGGTCTAAACAGTTCACAGTGATATCAATCAAAAGAATGTGTTTCACTTTCAAACCCTTGTGTTGACCTCTACAAAGTGTGATAGGCTAAATAATGATGCTGAAAAATATGTTCAAGTCCAGATGGTAACTACACTTATCATGGTGAGCACTGCATAATGTACAGAACTGTTGAATCACTATATTGTACACCTAAAACTAATATAATATGGTATATAGAACTACACTTCTATTAAAAAAAGTGTCTAGGTCCTAATCCTCAGAACTTCTGTATCTAACTTTATATGGAAAAAAGAGTCTTTACAGATGTGATTAAAGATCTTGAGACGAGGGACATCTAACTAGATTATCTGCATAGGCCCTAAATGCAATCACATATATCTTTCTAAAAGAGAAGTAGAGGGATAGTAGACAAGACAGAAGAGAAGGCAATGTAACCCTGGAGGTAGAGACAGGAATAATGAGGCCACAAGCCAAGAAATGACAGCAGCCACCAGATGCTAGAAGCAAGCAAACAATGGATTTTTCCCTAGAATATCTGGAGGCAGTGTGGCCCTGCCAAAACTTTGATTTCAGCCCAGTGAAACTGATTTTGGCCTCTAGCCTCCAGTATTGTGAGAGAATAAACTTCCGTTGTTGTAAACCACCAGGTTTGTGGTAATTTGTTACAGCAGCTCCAGGAAACTTATATATAAGGTATTTGCCAAAAATACTCATGCAATTTCCATAATATGGAAAGGAAGGCTTTCTTCTAAACTCACATACTAAATATTTTTGCATGTGTAGTACACAGACATATGACTCCACTGAAATTGTCTACTATATAGAGAAAACTAAAAATGTAAGTTCCCAACTGAGAGAGGATATTCTTACTGCTATTCTTCCCTAAAATCATATTATCTAACCTCCAAGATAGCCTAAGTACTTCTCACCCCTTGAAACTCATGCTCTGAGGCAGTTCTCTCCCACACTGAGTCCAGGTTGCTTTTAAGCAACGAAATATGAAGGAAGCAATGGTGTGTCACCTCCAAGTCTAGGTCATAAGTGGCGTTGCTGCTGAGGCCTTCTTCTCTTGGATTGCTTGCTCTGGTCACAACCAAAGGCCTTTGTTGGAAGAACAATCAAGTAGTCCCACAGAGAGGACACAGTGGAGAAAAACCAATTTGCCAGCATCAACATGATAGTCATTTCAGGAAGCTACCTTCAGACTGGATCCTACAACACCAGGGAAACGTTTATATGATGGTAGCCCAGCCAAGACCGGACTGCGACTTCATGAGAGACTCCAAGTCAGAACTGTCCAACCATGTTTCTATGTTTCTTCTGAATTCCTTTTATTTTTTTATTTTTTAAAAAACTTTATTGTGATAAGAACACTTAATATAAGATCTACTCCATCAACACAATTTTAAGTATTAATACAGTATAAGTATAGGCACTTTGTTGTACAATTGATCTCTAAAATGTATTCTGAAATTTTATACCCATTATTTAGCAATTTCCTGTTGCCCCCTACCCCAGCCCTTGGCAACCACAATTCTATTGTTTGCTTTCATGAGTTTGGCTATATTAGATAACCTTATTCATATACATGGAATCATGCAGTATTGTCCTTCTGTGACTGGCTTATTTCACTTAGCATAATGTTCTCCAGGTTCATGCATATTGTTGAATATGGCAGGGTTTCCTTCTTTTTTAAAGACTCCATTCTCTGTATATATCACCTTTTTTATCCATTCATATATCAGTGGGCATTTAGGTCGCTTCCACACTTTATATAATGAACATAAGAATACTAATGTCTCTTCCAGATCCTGATTTCAATTCTTTCCAGTAAGTCTGTAATCTATTTTTGAATTAATTTTTGTATATGATGTGAGATAAGGGTCCAATTTCATTATTTTATATGTGCATATCCATCCTTCCCACCACCATTTGTTGAAGAGACCATCCTTTCCCCAATGTGTATTCTTGGCATTGTTACCAAAGATCAGTTTACCATATATGTGTGGATTTATTTCTAGGCTCTCTATTCACTGGTCTATGTGTCTGTCTTCATATGAATATCATACTGTTTTAATAACCATATCTTTGTGTAATAAACTTTGAAATCAGGAGTACAATGCCTCTAGCTTTGATCTTTTTCAAGATTGTTTTGGCTATTTGAGGTCTTTTCTGGTTTCATATGAATTCTAGAATTGTTCTTTTTAACTCTGTAAAAAAATATTCTATGGTATTTTGATAGGGCTTGCAGTTGAATCTATTGGACAGTATGGATATTTAATAATGTTGAGTCTTCATGAGCATGAGCACGAGCATGAGATACCTCTCCATTTATTTGTGTTTTCTTTAATTTTTTTCATCAATGTTTTATAATTTTCAGTGTGCAAGTCCTTAATGTCTTTGGTTAAATTTATTCCTAAGTATTTTATTGTTTATGATGCTATTGAAATTGAGATTGTTTCCTAATTTCATTTGCAATTAGTTGATTATTAGTGTATAGTTGTATTCTGCAACTTTTCTAAACTCAATTATTAGTTCTAATAGTTTTGGGTAGAGCTTTTAAGATGATGTCATATGCAGAGAGAAGCAATTTTACTTCTTCCTTTCCAACCTGGATGCTCTTTTTTTCCTTGGCTAACTGCTCTGGCTAGGACTTCCAGTAATATGTGAAAGAAGTGGTGAGACTGGACATCCTTGTCTTCTTCTTGGTCTTAGTGGGAAAGCTTCTGGTTTTTAATTCTTGAGTATAATGTTACCTGTGAGCTTGTCATATATAGCTTTCATGATGTTAAGGTAATCTCCTTGAGTCCTAGTTTTTATCATAATGTTGAATTTTATCAATTAGTTTGTTTTTTGTTTGTTTGCATTTGTTGAGATGATCATGCAATTTTTAGCCTTCACTCTGTTTATCTGGTGTATAGATCGCATTAATTAATTTGTGTATTGTTGTAGACTCTAAGTCTAAAGTTCTCTCTTGGCCAGCAAGAGAGCGGGATGGAGGATGAAAAGCAAGAGACAGCTAATGTCCGGGAAGAGACAAGAGCCCCAAATAAGGGTCCTTGCCCCGTTTTTATTAGAATCAGAAGGCTTATGAACATGGCAATGAATGTGCACAAAGAGACCATGAATCTGTGAACATTAACTTGAGGATGTGAGGGAAAGGGGATCTTGAACATATTTGAAGTTAGGGGTTTGGGTTAATACAAAACAAAATCTGGGCACCAGGCAGTCGGGCAGAAGGTTGTTTACAGGGCACATGAGGCACCACCTCTGTTTATCTCAGCTAGCCTAGGGGATAAGACAGATAGGGGAAATAACCTCAGGGTTAACAAGGCACCTTTTCTTTTGTTAATCATCTCCACTCTGGGCAACTTCACCCTGCAGCACAGTTCAGGGGTCTATAACCCAAATTACGTGTTTACCTAACTTGGTCCTTCTCTCCTGTGAAAGCAGCTTTCTGCTATAGTACTAAGTTGGGAGGCGCCTCCACCCTGAATACCTAATCTCGCTTACCTCATACACCTTTGTATTGGGTGCCTTTGCACCCCGCTCCCTCTCTTGGGGTCCTAATCTTGTTTACCCAAACTCATTTGTGAGCATCCTATGGCTTTGTACTTCTTCATGCCTTGTTAACCCATTGGTATAACCCCGGGGGATTCCTAAGCTTATTCCCCACAGTGTATTTTGAATCATCTCTGCATTCCAAGAATAAATCCCACTTGGTTGAAGTGGATGATCCTTTTAATGTGCTGTTGAATTCAGTTTACTAGTATTTTGCTAAGAATATTTGTATCTATGTTCATCAGGGACATTGGCCTATAGTTTCCTTTTGTTGTAGTTTCTTGTCTGGTTTTAGTATCAGGTTAATTGTCTCACAAAATGAGTTTGCAAGTGTCCCCTCTTCTTTGACTTTTTTTGAACAATTTTAGTTGGCATTAATTCTTTAAATGTTTGGTAGAATGTGTTAGTGAAGCCATCTAGTCCTGGGCTTTTCTTTGTTGGGAGGTTTTTGATTACTGATTTTCTGATTTCAGATTTTCTATTTCCTCATGATTGTATATTTCTAGGAATTTACCCATTTCTTTTAGGTTATCTAGTTTTATTGGGTATAATTGTTCATACTAGTCTCTTATGGTTCTCGGTATTTCTGTAGCATCAGTAATAGTGTCTCCTCTTTCATTTCTGATTTTATTTAAGTTTTCTCTCTTTCTTTCATAATCAAGATAAAGGGTTTTAATTTTGTTTTTAAAAACCCAGCTCTCAGTTTCATTGATTTCTTCTATTGTTTTTCTAGCTCTCTATTCCCCTCCTGGACTACAAGATTTCTGCTGAAAAATCTGCTGATAGCCTAATGGGTACTTCCTTGTGTGAAATTTCTCTTATTGTTTTTAAAATTATCTCTTTGTCTTTAATTTTAGACAGTTTTATTATTTGTCTTGGATAAGATCATTTTGGATTGAAATTCTGGGATACATACTACCTTTGTGAACTTGGATGTGAAATATCTCCCCAGATTTAAGAAGTTCTCAGTCATTAGTTCTTTATAGAAGCTTTATGCCCCCCTTCTCCATCTCTTGTTCTTGGATTCTAATCATTCATAGATTATTTCTTTAATGGTATCCTATAGTTCACATAGGTTTTCTTTGCTCCTTTTCAGTTTTTTTTCTCTTTGTTCTCTTCTAAGGGGATAATTTCAAAAGAACTACCTTCTCCTTCACAGACTTTTTCTTCTGATTAATCTATTATGCTGGTAATATGCTCTATTGCATTTTTCATTTTATTCATTGTATTCTTCAGCTCCAGAATTTCTGTTTGGTTCTCTTAATGATTTCTATCTATATGTTTAACCTTTCATTTTATTCATTTATTGTTTCCCTGATTTTGTTGAACTTTTTATTATAACTCATTAAGCTTCCTTAAAACTGCTATTTTGAATTCTGTTATCAGGTAAATCATAGATCTCCAATCTCCGGATTACTGGAACATGATTGTATTCCCTTGGTGGAGTCATCATTCCTTCTTTTTTCATGTTCTTTGAACCTTAAATTGCTGTCTTTGCATTTAAAATAGTCACCTCTCTGTCTTTATTAACTGGCTTTGGGAGAGAAATACTTTGTCAGCCCTACTAGAGGTTTTAAGGTTTTCTCAGCCCTTTTCTATGGGTACACCTGCTCCACACTTACTCCCTCTCATGGCAGAATTGTTAAATTTGTATGCATTTTCTTGATCTTGAAATTCCAGGCTGTGTGCTAACAGTCTCCCCTTTGCTTTCCCAGCACAATGCTAAATGCTCAAGCTTGTAGTTTCTCCCCGGCCCACATATTTGAGCCAGCTGTCTGCACATGCTCACTAGCTGTCTGAAAAAGTTCATTCTCTCAACTCTCAAGAGGATGGCCAGGGAGCCAGCCAAGGAATGGGATTGGGCATAAGTGAGGTACACAAAGCACTAGGGATACTTGTTAGTGAGTTGGAAGATTCCCAGTAGCTCATGGCAGGCCTCCTGATGGAGACTGTGATGTTTTTTAGCAGGATCCACATCCCTGTGATATGTTCCATTCTGGGCTCTGGTTGTGGTTGTCCCAGCCACTTACCACTCCCCATCACCCTGCCCACCACTCAGCACCTGGATATGGCAAGAGAGAGGTGGGCCTCTTTGGCAGTATCTTGAAGCTAGACATTTACTCATACTTTCACTTTCCCCTGTGGGAGAAATCACAGGTCAAGAAGGCCTGAGCTATGGGGGAGGTACTGGGGAAGGGATGATGTGGGCAAAGTCAAGCGGTTTGCCTTACCTTCTTCAATGTGTCCAATATTGAAATTTTTTGCTCCAGCAGTGTGCTAGAACTTCATTACTGGACTACTGGACTTTCACAAAGGTTCTGTCATCTGTGGATGATTGCAACATTGGTGTTCTTTAAAAGGAAGATGGTAGAGAAATCCTGTTCCACCATTTTCATGACAACACTCTCCTTTTGGTTAGTTACAATTCTAACATGTTGGCCACAGGTCAGAGTTTCGCTGCAGCTCCAGCTCCTCTCAGATAGCCCAGCCTTCAGTATTTCTGAGCTGCTGTATTCTCATCTAAGAGGCTCATGTTAGGATCAGGAATATAGCACTGAGACATCAGAACAAAATGTAATTCCATTCTTCTTGAATAATTAAATTCCCCCAGGACATGATAAGCATTCATCAAAAATGTTCAAATATGTTTATGATGTTTGCAAGGTCACTTTCTTTTCTATTATATGTTATAGTGAAGCCACTTTCAAAGGTTATGTAAGAAGTTACTTTTTATAAATGGTCTTGGAGCACCTGGGTGGCTCAGTTGGTTAAGCTCCAACTTCAGCTTAGGTCACAATCTCATAGTTTGTGGGTTCAAGCCCCACGTCAAGCTCTGTGCTGACAGCTCAGAGCCTGAAGCCTGCTTCAGATTCTGTGTCTCCCTCTCTCTCTGCCCCTCCCCTGCTCATGCTGTCTCTCAAAAATAAATAAATGCTAAAAAAAAAAAAAAAAAAAAAGATACTATGAATGGTCTAATTTTTTTTTTATTTTTTTATTTTTATTTATTTATTTTTTTTTTACGGGAGAGCTAAAATACCTAGGGAAAATATCCCCAAATGTAGATTATTGCACTTACACTTGTGGCTAATTTACTTCACTGATTTACTTATTGGTTAACATTTCCTACTTAGAAGTCCTGACTCCAAAGGAAATCATGTCCTCAGGTATGGCTACACAGAACCAGAGGGAAGACACTGTCCCATTCTCATAAAGAAAGTAGCTCTCTAATACACAATATGTCTCTTTGCAAACCTTAAGAGAAACATGCTGCATTGGTTAATATTTGAGTTATCTATTTATTTAAAGATAAACATTTAAAAGTTCTAGGGGCGCCTGGGTGGCGCAGTCCGTTAAGCGTCCGACTTCAGCCAGGTCACGATCTCGCGGTCCGTGGGTTCGAGCCCCGCGTCGGGCTCTGGGCTGATGGCTCAGAGCCTGGAGCCTGTTTCAGATTCTGTGTCTCCCTCTCTCTCTGCCCCTCCCCCGTTCATGCTCTGTCTCTCTCTGTCCCAAAAATAAATAAACGTTGAAAAGTTCTAGGCAATCTTTAACTTTGAGTATATACTAAAGGGTAAAGTGTAATACAATAAATTAAATTGAATAGAATTGAATAAAAAATATAAATCAAGAGGAGAGTTATATAAAACATAATAACACAAACAATACTAGAAAATATTTAATTTTAAAATCTAGTGTCTCAAGGTAATTTATATATATTGTCTTTAGTTGTCAAAACAACTTTCAGAAAATAGGCATTGCTAACCACCATTTTTTTTTCATGTTTGAGAGACCGGGTGTCGGGGGTGGGGGGGGGGCATGTGTGCATGTGGGGAGGAGGGGCAGAGAGAGAATGAGACAGAGAATCTCAAGCAGGCTCTGCACTGTCAGCAAAGAGCCTGACGTGAGGCTCAATCTCACGAACCCTGGGATCATAACCTGAGCCAAAATCAAGAGTTGGACAATTAACCAACTGAGCCACCCAGGCGCCCCACTACCCACCATTTTAAAGGTAAAGAAACAGGATCAGAGAAAGTTCAATCACTTGAATGAGCTCACAGAGGCAGTAAGTGATAAAGTTTGTATTAAAAACCAGTTTGTCTGAATCAAAACCCTACAATATTTCTACATCAAATATGTGTAAAACTAGATTTGCAGATTATTTTATTTCCAAACCAAAATACATAGCATTAGGACAACTGCTTACTCACATGGATGAAATAAAGTTGGATTCCTAACTCACATCACATGCCATTAAAAAAAAAAAAAAAGCCAGCTGCAAGGCCTAAATGTGAAAAGTATACATTTTAAATTTAGAAATACTTAAGAGAATAAGTTTAATACATTAAAATAGGGATCAGCTAATTAAACCTAAAAAAGCACAAGTCATAAAAAAGATATAGAATGTACACCTAAATTTTTAAATTTTCAAAAAAATAAGTATCATAAGCATAGTAAAAATACAAGCTACAAGCTAGCAAATTTGTGATTAAAACCAAAAAAGATTGTGTAATGGCAGCAAAACACAAGAGTAGTCAGCTCCAAGCTCTCATTGTCTTACAGAAATACCAAAAAACAAGCCGAAACTATCAGAACCAACAAGACAGTCATATTTGTCCCCAAAGGATACAATCCTTTAGTTCATATTGCAAAAAGACCAACTGAAGGTGAAATTCTCATATGTCACCATGGTTGGGAAATATTTATCTGCCAAATATTAACACTTTCCTTCCACACAAACATCACCACCATCATTACTACTCTACCTCAGTAAACATCCTTCATTCATCACCACCTGACATACTATATATGCATGTGAATTTGTTTATTTATCTCTTCTGAGTAGAATACTTTGTCCTGTCTAGAATATAAAAGGTCTTTATCTGTTTTGATCCTTCATATAGTATAGGTGTTAGATAAATTTGTTGCATTTTAGGGGGTTCCAGAGATTTTGAGGCTGATCAAGAAAAAAAGATAAGATCAGGAGGTGGTGGTAGCACACATGAGCTTTATTTAAGCAACACTTGAGCTGGTTTGCATATAGAGGAAATCACTCACAGCATGAGACTTCCCAGAGGCCATGGCAAGCCACCATCCAAAAGGGGAGGAAGACAGGAGAATCCCTGGGGAAAAGGAGACTCCCATACGGAGGGTTTGTATATTTAGGTGTTGTCACTCAGCAGCAAGTAGGCAGACTTGGAGGCAGAGAGCCCCTAAGGGCAGCAGTGGCTTGGGGTCTTTATTGCCCCGGGCTTACCTTACCTGTGGCTAACATAGGTTAAATGCAGTTTTGCAGGGTATGCAAAGTAAGCAAGCTCTAAATGGCTAATAATATGTTTATTTGGACTATGTTTAAAACAACTGGATGTGTAAAAGTTTGAAGTAATAGGTCTTAGTCTGCTCTGAAGAAGTAAACAACCTAGGGTCCAAGGTACAGAGACCATCTTTGGCTTATTATATAATATGCATGAAATGAACAAAACAACAACAAAAATAAACTAAACACAAGTTAATTTCTCCATAGCTGATCCTACTACAAAAGTAATGAATGAATAAATGTTTGAATTAATGAATACATGTTGGGTGGACTAATACCTATAGATTAAGTTAAATTAGAGGAAGAGTAGTTGCCTGTATACAATTAATACTAGATGGGTTTACATATATCCCCGTGGACAATATAGATATACAAATTAATCCCAATAGACGTTTCACATGTATGCTGTCACTCAACAGTACATCACTGATCCTACAATATGAAATTATTATCCTCATTTATAAAATGAGGAAATGTGGATCCCAAAAAATAACACAACTTGCTATAAACCATGCCAAGAGTAAGTGACACAGTGGGATTCAAACCTTTGCCCACTTAAATGCAAAGTTTACATTCTTTCCATTAAACTACAATTTCTTCTCTTGGTACTCATCTACAAATTATTCTTTCAGAGTTAAATAATATCAATGTTACACCCCCAGAGGAGACTTCTCTTCCCAGAACTTTTGAAACCTTCCTTTCTTTTTTTTTTTTTTTTTTTCAACGTTTATTTATTTTTGGGACAGAGAGAGACAGAGCATGAACGGGGGGAGGGGCAGAGAGAGAGGGAGACACAGAATCGGAAACAGGCTCCAGGCTCCGAGCCGTCAGCCCAGAGCCTGACGCGGGGCTCGAACTCCCGGACCGCGAGATCGTGACCTGGCTGAAGTCGGACGCTTAACCGACTGCGCCACCCAGGCGCCCCGAAACCTTCCTTTCTTAATTAGCTGTGACTAACTTGTTCACTGGCATATGTGATTTTTTAAAAAATAGTTAACATGTGAAACACTTTAACTCTGGCCTTAAAAGAAGTCACAAAATCGCAGAACAATTCACAAGTTAATCAGTCATTTATAAACCAAATTAGATTCAATAACAAAATGCTTGTGAAGGGATGAGATGGCTAAATTAAGGAAACCTTCCAGAAACATGGAGGGAAAGTGGAAAAAAAAAAAAAAAGGCAATCCTTGTGAAGTTTCAAAATTACTTTTCAGGATTTAAAAAATGGAAAAAGGCAAAAAATCATGCAACTCCCAAGAGCAATAGAACTTTCCCATGGAAATATTTTAATATTTAGTGCCACAACAGGGACAGGAATCTTTGGGTCTTATATCAGTGGTATTAAAATATTCTTCACTGAACTTACCTGTCTCCCTGAATATTTGAGCTGCTTGTGCCATGGTGATTATTCTTGCCATTCTTAATCACACAGGGCTGGGGATGATCTTCCCTAAAAGCAGAGGACCAATTTATTTTTTCAAAAGATTTCTTGGAGCCTCTGTTTCTCTCCCCAGTCTTTGGATCAAACTTTTTGTTTATCTTTTAAGAATGGCTGCTCATCAAACTTATAACTTACTATCTGACTGTATAATTCAGCTTTTTTATGCAGGATTCTAGGTGTCCATGGAGCACAGGTGGGTAGTAGAGAGGCTAGAATACTAAATGGTAGAGGCACACAACAGAGGACTGTGAAAAAAATAATTTTGTAAATTTATTTTATTGTTTACCTGTGTTAAGTAGTTTCTCATTGATGGTGACCATCAAGAACTTGAAGACATCATCATTAAAATCATTAAATCAAAATGTATAGTCATTTCAAATATAAAATCTCTTTTCACCTTCCAATTTAATTTTTGAAATCAAACACATTTTAGAATAATTTTGTCAAGTTCCATAAAAGATTCAGTTGGGATTCTTACTGTGATGGAATTTTAGTTGAGGTATACACGGGGAGAACTGACATCTTTATAATAATGATTATAGCTTTCTCTAAATTAAACTTTTTTGGAAAAGAGAGGAATCCTTCTATAAGCTTTAGTGTTCTCCATAAAATTTTGCACATTTCCTGTTATACTCACTCCATAACCACTTATAATTATTTTGCTATGTCAGTTTAGAAAATCCAAGAGAATATATGAAGAAAACCACATTGTCTGCAAAAGAAGCAGTTTATTTCCTCTTTTTAAATTCTTAAAACACATTTTTCTTTCTTACAACATTGGTTCATCTTAAAAGAGCAGGAATCCTTATCTTGCTCATCACTCTAATGAGCATACTTCCAATGTTTTATATTAATGATGATATTTGCTATAGGTGGTTGGGAGATGCCCTTTACTTAATTAAGGTATCATCATCTACTCTCAACTTGCTAAGATTTTAATTATGAGAGACTATTGAATATACCAAATGACCTTTTGCTTCTTTTAAGATGATTACATTTCTTCTCTCATCAACTAATTTGGGGTATATTTTTCTCTTTTTCTAGCTTACTTGTTCTCTCTTTTTTTCTGTTAATCTAGATAACAGTTTATCAATTTTGTTTATCTTTTCAAAAAACCAACTCTTGGTTTTGTTGTGTTTTTTTCTATTGCTTTTCTAGTCTCTGTCTTTTTCTTCAGCAACCCATAATTTGTTCCCTCTGGTGTCAAGAGGTACTGCTGTATCAGAGGCCAGGCCATGGAAGGATTCTCCATTGTTCTCCTTTCTTTCCTGTAAAGAAGTCTCAAGTTCTGCAACTTCTCCCTCTCTAGCAGAGCTGTACTGGGCATGCAGCAAGCCATTCTTTTCTGTTCCTTTGTTCTTAGCTGCCCTCACCAAACTACACCAGTTCCATCAGTGTTCCATGTGAGGCGACACAGAAACCAGCCCTTCAGACAGCTCCCAGAAAGGCCAGGACCTTCATCCTGAGTAGGCCAAAGGCTCTACTCTTGCCTCTGAGAGAGGCCAGGTGATCTCTTTTGGCACTGAGCTGTACTGGCTTTGGGAGGGGCTGAAGTAGATAAAGTCGAATTGTTCTTCTAAGACTTTTCAATGTGACCGTTCTTGGTTTGTACTAGTCTGAAGTATTGCAACTACTTAACTGGATTCTGGGCTCTTCCTAAAGGTATTTTGGGTATGTATCATTGTTAAATCAGTGTTTCTATGAGGAAATGAGGGCTGGAACTTCCTTTTCCACTATCTTGCTGATGTCATTCTCCTCTCTAGCTTACTGATTAAAAGTTTGTTCATTAATTTTCAGTCTTCTGTTGTGTTACTGTTATGTAATAACTCATTCAAATTTCTAGTTTTCTCCTGAAATATTTTTGGCCAAATGCCACAGATCTTGATATGGATTGCTTCAATTACACAGCTATAAACTGTGATTTACATTTATTTAGGAGTATGATTTTCAAATGTCAAGTTACATACACTTTTTTTGATGAGCATTTCTTTATTTTGTTCAAGTACATTATTGTGGTCAATGAATGTAAACTGTTGGGAGGAAAAATTTTCCTATACCCTTCAAAGATTCTTCCCATTGGTCTAAGAGTTAAATTGACATGATACAGATTAACAGAAGAAAATCAAATTTAATTTTGTATATATGGGAACCTCACAAACACGACAGGTTCAAAGACAGAAATATAAAATGAGGCTTATATGCAATCCTGAAGCTAAGGAATGGAAGAGGGGCCTGGGGCTTCAAAGGAGAGGAGGCCAATGCACAAGGCAATAAGAAGAGGAGCAGATGTTTGGTAACTGGATGGATATTTGCCTGCCATACAGATGGGCCATTCAGATAAAATGTATCTCCGGTCATAACTCTGATTCAGGAAAAGAACCCCCGCAATTTAGATTGTTCTAGGTAGTTAAGGAAATGGCACATTTTGGGGAGACTTATCCTAAATTCCTTCAGTCTCACCTTTAAAACTTTGAAGAAGTATCCAGAAGCCAAACTGATAGATAACTCCATAGCTCAAAGAATCAGCCTCAGTCTTGGGAATAGGTCAGTTCAGTTAAATGGTTGTGTCTCATTTCAGGAGGCAATCTTGCAGATGGGCTTCCAAAGTTAGGCCTATCTTGTGCAAGCAATCAGGTAATTAATATGACGCATCTCTATAGAATTAAAAGGAAAACAGAGGTTAATGGTTGGAGCAAAGTATAAACCTAGTGTCTGAGTGCTGCCAGTGAGATTTCTAGATGTCAGCCTTGAAGCATCTGCAGATAGAGTGATGGCAGACAGTGGCAATCTGATAAATTTTCCTGGTTCGCAGTTTGAATGTCTCTGGTGATCTTTCTTAGTGGCCCATAGAGCAACAGGCACAAAGATCGTCTAAATATGGTCAGTTGGGATGATTTCTCTGACATCAATATCATGTCATCTAGCTTCAGTTTGCAGGACTTCAGGAAAAAGGGCAGCTTTAGTTCTCAATGATTCTAAGTCAAAACAAGGGAGAAATTTGCAAATTTTAGTTTGGAGAATCTTAGCCAGATACTTGAGGAAACCAAAATTCAGGATACAGTCCACTTTATAAGCAAAAAATAAACTGTCAAAGACAATGGAACTAGAATCTAATATCCACAAAGGTGTGCTATTGAATTTCATTTTTCTAAAATCACCCTCATTTCCACCAAAGATAGCCAAATTAAGACTAATTTGTTTGAAAAATAAGTCTGGTTTCAAAAAAACTTGGCCTGATTGTTTGCATAAGTGCAGCAAGAATAGTGATTGACCATATAGGCTCTTTTTGTTTTAAGTTTATGTATTTATTTTGAGAGAGAGAGAGAGAGAAAGAGAAAGGGAATAAGCAGCAAGGGGCAGAGAAAGGGGGAGAGAAAGAGAGTACCAAACAGGCTCTGCACTATCAGCATGGAGCCTGATGGGGGGCTCTATCTCACGAACAGCAAGATCATGACCTGAGTTGAATCCAAGAGTTGGACACTTAACCAACTGAGTCACAGAGGTGCCCTGGGCTCTTTAAAATCTGTTTTGCTAGAACTTTTCAGAAGGAATCTTCAGACTGAACTTTTAACAGTCTCTAAGGCAAAGAAGCTGAGCCAAACACTTGCTATCAGACTTGCCTACAATTGTCTATATATGTGAGTAAATTCCTCTATTCTCAAGGATGCCAAAATATCTGAGGTTACTGCAGCTGCAAGAAGTGACCTTCCTTTCTCACCTGGTAAGGACCCTAGAAGCAAGGTACGAGGCTGATTTTTCCAAGGGGCTTCATTGGCTCTGTAAAGTCAACTTTAGTTCCTTAAAGCTGTCCGGTCATATCTGAGTCTATGTATCTCTCTCAAAAACGACATTCTAGGCAAGTCTTGGCAATACAACCAATGTTTCCAATTATATCCTATTATAAAGAGAACACATTCTTATTGAACTTATGCAAATAACTTATATTGCCATGAAGATAAGAAAACTCACTGAGAGTGTCCAAATTCTGGAGGGATCAAGTAGGGAGAAAAAGATAAAAACTTCATGTTTGTTTACAAAAGTATGTTTTACCAAATTGCTGTAAGTCGTAGACAGCTTAAATGAAAATGTTTCCTTAAATCTGAAAAAACAAACATTAGAAAACCAGCAATGTTTCAAATAAGAAGTCATAAAAATTATAATCCTCTTCTTCAGTTCATTCAGACCCATGTTATTAATTCTTGTTCTGCTTGAATCCAGTTTTCCCACCAGTTCTGGAAATTCTTACCCAGTTCAGTTATATGACCTTAAGTTTATCAGAAACCTATATTTGTCAAAAGTACTTTTCATGAATCTCCTTGAGGATGAAGCACTTTTGCAGGGAACCTTCTATAAAAGCATCAGAGTAAAACAATAACTGTCTGTAAATGACCAAAGACTTTTAAAAAAATGTTCATCATTAGAGAACTGATGAGAACTCATTATAATGGACTTGACAAGGAATTGTGGTTATTTCCATGACACACAGTACTTCAATAATTAGCAGTACAAGTGATAACATTCATTATACCGGGACAAATCAAAATTTTAAGAATTTTATATACATTCTAGAACAGTTATATTAATAGTATTCACCCATATAATCTAACCTAAGAAAGTTTATCATCATTTATTTGACAGTACTTCCCATGCAATTTAACATACAAAATAAGTCTAACTAGTTTAATATCTCTCATTATAAGGAGAGAAAACAAATCTTTTGGGATGTTTCAGGGCCCTCTGGAATATGTCATATCTCAGTAGTAAGTTCTAAATAAAAAAGACTTCAGTTAGAACTGAACGGACATGGGATTCTCTCTCTCCCTCTTTCCTGCCCCTTTCCCATGCTCTCTTTCTCTCTCTTTCAAAATAAACAAATTTTTTAAAAATTAAGAAAAAAAAGAAATTCAGATATCTAAAACATTCAATTTTTTGAGAACTAACTCTTCAAATATTCTGGATAAATAATGTATCACACCAAAAAAATACAAATTACAAAAATATTGTATATAATGGTTGACAAAGAGAGATATACAAGCACAGCATGTGTTTGGAGGGGGTGATATATACAATTAAGTAACTGGAATTCATGAGTAATGCAATATTTTCAAGGCCAGAGGTCACAAAGGGGATGATTCTATGGGCCCACATTACTGACCTGATATTCCATAGTGAGATCCATATGTGGAAAGTCATTGTAAAATTTTAAAAGCTTTGGGTTTTTATCTTTAAGTTTACATATATTTAGTTGGTTAAAAAGCCATTGTGCATCTCATCTGAAATATTAGCATAAAAGTGCTACATTGATTCGAATAGAAAAAGACAAATACAAATTATAGCATATAATACCACTATTCCATTTTGATTCCACAGGAATGCAGTAAAACACTAAAGGCTATTCAAAAACTATTAAGATGAAGAAAAAGGAGAAAAAACCATAGTTGCCTTATACCCCACATCCAAATCAGTAAACAAAACTTATAAAATCTAACTTACTAACATCTCCTCAGGTGTTCTCGCCTCATCATTCCTTCCCTTGTCCAGGCCTTCATTTTTCTCACTCAGTTTACTGCAACAACCTCCTAATTTATATAGTTACTTTTAATCTCCCTCCAAACCACCTCCACTCAGTCTCTAGAGATAATGTTATAAAACACAAATCTAGTCCTGTCACCCTCCTGCTTAAATACTCTGCTATCTTGTGTTCTTGCATCTCCTCCCAACCTCACTCTGACAGCTGCTGCAACCAACACGCCATCAATCCATCACTACCTTCCTTTACCAAATGCCAACTTATAAACAAACTGTTGCAGGTTCTCCAAGATCTGAGTCAAGCCTAACTTTCTATTCTCACCTCTTGCTTTGTCACTTGCACACACCTTCTCCCCACATCAGCCTTTCTAAATAAATATTCCCAGAGTAGACAGTATTCATTCTGTCTCCCTCACAATGCTACCTTGATGCCCAGTCTGACTGCCTATCCCATCTTGATCTCACACTGATAAGACTGACTCCAAATATATTGCCCATTTTGCACCCACCCCATGAATACTTTATAGACAGCATGTAAAGCAAGTCCAAAACAAACTGAAGTGCCATTTAAAGATACAAAACTACAGACTACAGTAATTGAAAAGTGTTAATTACATATTATTTAGAATATTAATGATAGGCTCTTTGAAATTTAGAACTTAGGTCTCCTATAGAAACTTAGTTAACAAATTTTGGTCTGCACATAAAGAATTTCAAAGCAAAACTGCAGTTTCTAAGCATTTGTGCTAAACAACAACAACAACAACAACAACCAGACAAACGATAGAAGTAGTTCATCAAATTATCATTTTAAAAAGTCAATTCTTTTTTACTGAGAGAGAGCACGCACGTGCAGAAGTGCTCTAGCGGAGTGGGCCAGAGGGAGGGAGAGAGAATCTTAAGGAGTCTCCATGCCCAGGGCAGAGCAAAGGCAGGGCTCACTCTCATGACCCTAAGATCACAACCTGAACTGAAATCAAGTTGGAGGCTTAAACTGACTGAGCCACCCAGATGCCCCTAAAAAAGTCAATTCTTGGGGCGCCTGGGTGGCTCAGTCAGTTAAGCGTCCAATTTCGGCTCAGGTCATGATCTCACGGTCTGTGGGTTCGAGCCCTGCGTCGGGTTCTGTGCTGACAGCTTGGAGCCTGGAGCCTGCTTCAGATTCTGTGTCTCCCTCTTTCTCTGACCCTCCCCTGTTCATGCTCTCTCTCTCTCTCTGTCTCAAAAATAAATAAACGTTAAAAAAAATTTATAAAAAAAAAGTCAATTCTTAAGTGCTAAGATTTTTTAACTCCAGTGACCATAATCAATATATTAATTAATTAATTATAATGTCCATGATTTTGGAGGAAAGATCCAATACATTTAATACCATTACAACATAATTTATTTCTTTTTAAATTTTTTTTAATGCTTATTCATTTTTGAGACACAGAGCGTGAGTGGGAGAGGGGCAGAGAGAAGGGGAGACACAGGATAGTTAGTAGGCTCCAGGCTCTGAACTGTGAGCACAGAACCCCTCCCAGGGCTCAAACCCACAACCATGACTTCCACAACTGTGAGATCATGACCTGAGCCAAAGTCGGACACTTAACCAACTGAGCCACCCAGGCACCCATAACATAATTTGTTTCTTACATCAGTTATTTGTATTAGATAAGACTATATAATACTCATCCCCATTGAAAATCTGTATTTTAATGGATATTCAGAGATTAGTGACTTATCAATCATCTAACCCTACATAACACATTTCTGGAATTTACTGGCTTAATACAAAACACTTTATTTAACTACCATTTCTGTTATTTTGCAATTTGGGATGGGTTCAGCTAAGCACTTCTGGGCTCATGTATGTATCTGTGTGCTGTGTGTCCTTAGCTAGAGTAACTTGTTTCTGCCCGGCACTAGAATTAAATGCATTGCCCCCCTCCAAAAAAAGGCAAAAGCAAGCCCAGAATCGAGGAACCGTTAAAGAGATTCTACCTCCATTTCTGGTTAGAAAGAGCTGCAGACATATGACAAAGCACATGATTAACAGGAAATAGTGAATGGTGGCTACAAATTTTAGAACGTGATAGGTATAGCTAAACAGTAGGAGACCGATTAACATTTAAGACTGGAAATATCTTCAATATTAGATTAGAAAGTTAGGCTTTTGTTTGACTGCTAATGAGGGACCACCAAAGATTTTAGTTCAAGACAGTGACAGGTTCAGAGCTGACATACCTTTTGTCTCCATTTTTATATATTCCCATGAGTTAGAGAGCAAGCCTACCAGGTGGCCTCTTCGACCTTCTGGTATTGTTTTGCTACCTGAAATGCCATTCATTTCCAGAATTCCCTTTGACCTAGTAAGCCTCTGCTCAGTCATCAATAACTGTTTAGAAAACTTTCCCACTACCCACATCTCTATACATTTTGCACAAATGTTCCAGTGCTATTCCTAGCACTCACCCTGTTGCACGTCAATTGTTTTCTCCATTGAACTGTGAATGCTTCCAGGAACGAGAATGGGTTTCAATTTATTCCTCATGGCACAGGTAAGTATTTGCCTGGCATATGTAAAGGCATCCCATAAATGTTTACTGACTGAATCAACAACAGTAGGTGCAATGGCCGGTGGGGGAACAACTAACTTAGTTCTGTAAAGTCAAACTGCTATCAAATCGGCTTCAGAAGTCAGTCACCTAAAACGCAAAAATCATACAGAACAGCTTCAAAGGAAAAACTCATTCTTTCCCCAACAGCTACCACGAGGAATGATGTTTCCCTTTACGGCAAGTCTCGAGAGTTGCGCCCTAGATACCGTAAAAGGGAGGGAAGCCCTTGGGGAAGAAAATCAGGTTTCCCGCTTTGCGGCACCGTAAGGGCGGGAAGGTGCCCGGCTGTCGGTTGGAAGACGGGCGGGTGGGGGGATCATCGCCCCGCCCTCTCGGGCTGGACTTCCGCTCACCAAGGAGGCGTGTTCCGGGCTCTCCGACCCAGCTCTGGGCGCCGGTTAAGATCAAGGTTCCCGTCGCCGGTTCCATGGAGGCGCCGGTGGAGGCGGAAGTTGAAAATGGGGACGGCGACAGCAGCTGCGGGGACTTGTGCTTCATGGACAAAGGCCTGCGAAGGTAAAGGGTGCTGCTCAGCCAGAAGCAGCCTGCGCATTCCCCGGACGGCAGTTGTGGGTAGGTGGCTGCCTCGGTGCAGCGGAGGCGGCACAGCTTTACCCAGACCACACACAAATGCTGTCCGGCTTTCTCCCGCCTTAGAGCTGCAGAATTGCTCTGAAGTACCTCGTCCCACGAATTGTCCTTATTCCTTTCCACTTGGACTTCTGAGCAACCTGGAAACTGCCCTACGACCTGACTCTACCAGCCTTTAACCGTCCTCCCTCCTTTACTGGTTCTCCTTGTTTTTCTAATTATTCTTTTTTTACTTGCTCTGTAATTGTTAGCATTCTCCGGTTCTGTCTTGTCTTTTCTGCTCCTCTTACTTTGACAAAAAGTGGCACTGTGGTATCTCTAGCAGCTGTGGAGCGAAGTTTTACTGCTCTTCATTAGTTTTGCCTCAATTCTCTACACCTGCATTCTAATTTCTCCTTTGCAGAACACTATGATACCTATATCCATATACTTTTTGAAAGTACTAAACATCATATTTAGCTAGTCGTTTCCCTCTTTCATGTAGCCCAAGTTTATGTATGACATACTAAGTTCTTTGTTCTGCTTTACTGACTGGTCCTTGCCTACCTTTTCGGTCTCCCCTCTTAACCATTTCTTCATTTTACTCTATGATTAGCCATACTGCGCTACTGGCAGTTAGTTCCATAGTAGGCTTCTCTGTGCTTTTGCACATGCTGTTCCTTTGTGGCATGCCCTGCCATATGCAGAACCTTGCTGCTGATAATTAAACCATCTTGTTCTGGATTCTGATCTAAAATTTGCTACAAGACCCCAAGGAGATGTTTTTTAAAGGAATATTTACATTTATATTTAATAATAGCTGTTATTTACTGGATGCCATTTATGTGTACATATTATATACATTATCACTAATCCTCACAATTATTCTGCAAGAGGGCAATTTTATAAGTGACAGGAGGCTCAAAGGATCTAAACAGCTCTTTAGCTTCACGCAGCTTGTGAGTGGTTAAGTTCAAATTTAAACCCTATTTCTGTCTAATTTCAGGGTCTGCTTTTTCTCCTGTACCACATTATCTGCAAAGGACTAATTTCCAAAAACTAAAATGTGTCAGAAAATAAATGTACATCATTATGAGCATGTGTTAATAGCATAAGGCCTGGCACTAAATGATACCTCAGTAAATGACAGTAGCTAATTTTCTGCCACAAGTTATTAGGTGCTTCAGTCTGAATTCTAAGGGAGGAGCTGAATGATCTTATGGCATATTTAAAGTGTTTTTGTGTTTTAATTTTGAATTTGAAATTCTTGATGCTAATTTGGAAGCACACCAGAATCCCTTGTTTTTTATTTTACTCCCTGAGTACTAAACCTGAACTTTCACCAGTTAGGTTTCCTCTATGGTAGCTGCTACAGAACATAGAACAGATGCCTGTAACATTGTGTGTTCCTATTCCCAACTGTTCCTCCACCCAGCATCTCTGAACTATGTGCACTGTAGTTTTTATTCCTGGAATTACTATCTTCAGGAAAGGTTCTGGTAATAAATGGCAGTAATTGAGAGAATGAAGAGATGAGTTCTATTTAGAGAAGGTGCATTCCAAATTTATAGAAGGGAGGATGGACTTCACTAGAAATAGCACTAGAAATAGACTTTCACTACAGATAGCAATAACTAATGGTTTCTTTTGAAACCAACTACTTTCTTGGTTAAATAGCTGTCGCAAATGGTAAATAAGGCAAGATTATAAACTCCAGTGCCAGATCTGGATTTATACTGCCTCAGGTAATAACTATAGGAACTTGGACAACTTATTTAATATCTGCAAACTTCAGTATCTTTATTCAGTATCTCAATACTGAGGATATTCAGTATTCTCGCAATACTGGTTGCTGAGAATTGTTGTAAGGGTTAAATGAAATGAAGAAACTGAGGGTTAGAGAGGTTAACTCACTTAAGTAATTTAGCAAAAGAAAATGGTAGAATGCAGATTTGAACTGGGGTATTATGATTCCAGGGCCTTTACAATTACAGCCTTCATTATATGCTGATGTATGTAGAAGCTAGAAATGCCTAGGGTCACTTGCCTCTGTTGAATGGATTTCTTGTTTATCTCTATGGTCCAAAATACTGATTAGTGGTCAGAAGCACTGTACCTTATGAGATATTAAAATGTTACCATAAGTAGGAAGGATTTCATTATAGAATGAGTAGAGCACATACTTATCATCTACATGGTATTTGGTTGATTTTAATTATTTGGCCATGATTTTAAAATCTGTTCCTTAATTATTTTTGATAACATATATTTTCTCTTGTAGCATATCAGAGTTATCTTTAGATTCAACCCTTCATGCCATCAATCTTCATTGCAATAACATCTCAAAAATTGAAGCCATTGATCATGTTTGGAATTTACAACACTTAGATCTGTCATCTAATCAAATAACTCAAATTGAAGGGCTAAATACACTGACAAAACTATGCACTTTAAATTTGTCCTGCAATATGATCACAAGAATAGAAGGTTTGTAAGTGATTTTCATGTGATACTTTGCATAAGAAAGATGATTTAAATGCTTTTCTTCTTCCCAAAAGAATGGAATAAAATATAAACCTTTGAAAACTGAGCCTAACTTTTACTACATAAAGAGTTTTCTTCAAGAAAAGTTATCAGTTTTTTAAGTATTTTGTAAAATGCCAATAAAATTGATTTCACTGCTATCTGACTGGATTTGCTTCAAACTGTCTGAAATAGCAATACTGTGTAGCTCTAAATAATTATTTTAATTCTATAAAGGCTTTATTTTATTTTATTTTATTTTATTTTATTTTAGGACTTGAAACACTAATTAATCTGACTAGATTGAATTTATCTTATAACCACATCAATGATCTTAGTGGTAAGTAGATAATCTTATATTTTCTATAATGCTGAATGTTTGCTACATGTGATGAATTAGGCTGAGCTCAGCATGCTGAAAACTGAATAATCCCATTTTTGACCAAAATATCATCTAGAGAGTGTACTTCAGTCATAATTCTTTTTTTTGGTGCCAAAGCTACAGCTAAAATAAAAAATAGGAACATAAAATAGGGTGCTCGGCAACAGAAAAAACTTGGATGGGAAAGACTTACTTTGGGAGAATAATAATGTTTTAATCATAAATAAGTAATGTACTATCATATAATGAAGAATAGTTATAATAGAACTTTTTACAATGATGAAAATATTATATATCTGTGCTGTGTGGTATGACAACTAATAGCCAGATGTATCCTTTTGGAGCACTTAAAATGTGGCTAGTGCAGTGAGGAACTAAATTTGCAATTTAATTTTAACTTAATTTTAAAAAGCCATATGCGGCTAGTGCTAAGATATTGGACCATATGGGTATACAGCATTCTAAAGGCTATTGCGAATTGAAGATCAAATAAATTTTTTTCTTTTTGACTTTTAGCATGTCTACAAAGTTAAACATTGTTACCTACTTTTAATTGAGTAAAGTGATACACTGATAAAATGAACAAAGTTTCATGATTATTCTTAGAATTATCTGTTAGAACTGGCAGATTTCTTCTAATTATCTTCACAATTCTATCAGTATTTGAAACAATTTTATTCATGTGTTTATTTTTCTCCCAGTACTACAAAAATACTGCCCTATGCCAGGTATTTCATATACAGAAAATTAAAGAGAACCCTACCATTAAGCTGGAATGGCAAGAATATTTTAATTTTTTAATGTTTATTTATTTTTGAAAGAGAGAGAGAGAGACTGAGTACAAGTAGGGGAGGGGCAGGGAGAGAGGGAGACAGAAAATCCGAAGCAGGCTCCAGGCTCTGCACTGTCAGCACAGAGCCTGATACATGGCTCAAACCCACGAACTGTGTCATGACCTGACCTGAAGCTGGACGATTAACCAACTGGGCCACCCAGGTGCCTCAAGAATACTTTAATTTTTTAAAACCTTTTTTCCCTGGGATGCCTGAATGGCTCAGTCAGTTGAACATCCCTCTCTTGATTTCGCCTCAGGTCATGATCCCAGGGTCTTGAGATAGAACCCTGGGTTGGGCATGAAGCCTACTTGAGATTCCCTCTTTCTCTCCCACTGCCCCTCTCTCCTGCTTGCTCTCTCTTTTTCTCTCTCCAAAAAAAAAAAAAAAAAAAAATTAAAAAATAAACGTTTTTTCCCAAAGATGTGAAAATATTAGAATTGAGTATTAATCCTAGCTTTGTCACTGCTACATGCTGTTGAACAAAGTATATTATTACTATTTAGATGCAGTTTCCTTATCTGAAGAATGTGACTCTTGGATAAGATTTGCTCATTCATTCACTCAACAAATATTTATTGAAGATCACTGTATCACATACTGTTCTATAGTGATGAAAAACAACAACAACAAATAGATTAGGTTCTGGTCATAGGGCTTACATTGTAGTGAGGAAGAAAAACAAAAAATATGATTATGTCAACCCCTTGAAAATAAGCAAAAGATTTGAGCAGACGCTTCCCCAAGAGGATATCCAAATGGCAAATAAGCACATGAAAAATATATGTATATATTTAGCATCCTTAGTGATTAAGAAAATGCAAATTACAATTGTAATCAGATCTACTTCATACCTGCTAGAATAGATAGTTTTAAAAACTTACAGTACAAAAGACTGGTGAGATTGTATAGCAGCTAGAACTTGCATACACTGTGGGGAGAACTGAAATGATACAACTATTTTGGAAAACAGTTTGAAGGTTTCTTATAATCTTAAAACATAACACTCACCATATAATCATGCAGTCCTTCTAGGTATTTACCTAAGAGAAATGAAAACATGTCTATTCAAAACCCTGTACATGAATGTTTATATGATTATATAGCTGTTTATATAATGATGTTTATATGATTCTTTATAATCTCCCCAAACTGGAAACAATCTATACGTTTACCACTTAGTAAACAATAAACAAATAATAAACAAATTGTGATTCATCCACATGATGGAATATGCTTGGGAGCAAAAAGGAATGAACTATTGATACATGCAGTCATATGGATAAATCTAAAAAGAAATAGGCTAAGTGCAGGGAGTAAGACACAGAAGGTTGCACTGTATGATTTCATTTATATGGCATTCTGACAAAGGCAAGTTTTAGTGGCAGAAATTAGATCATTAGTTGCCAGGGGTTGAAAATGGGAACAGAGACATGTTGATTGGAGGGATGGAAATGTTCTGCATCTTATTATAGTAGTGGTTATACAACTGTATATGCTTGTTAGAATACATTGATTCACCTAAAAAGGGTGTGTTTTAGTGACTTCATATCAGATTGTAAGAAGGAGTATGAAGAAAATATAGGGAACCATGTAAGTTCTAATGGATAATTCTTAGAATGATAATATTTTATGTGTTCAATAAATAAAGGCACTTTATATAAGAGCATGCAAAAACAGTAAGGCCCCTCACCTTCAAGCCTGTCCTGATAAGAGAACAGAAAGAAGGGTAATGTGCTAGAGCATAGTAATGAGGGGTTAATGTGCTAAGAAAAGAGATGAGAAAGTAGGCAAAGGCCAGATCACAGCTTCATACTCAGGGTAAAAGTTTGCATATTATTCTAGGTGCAATAGAAAGCCATAGGAGGGCTTTAAACAAGTAAGTGATATATACGTGTTTTTAAAGGATCACTTTGGTTGCTGAGTAAGAATGAATGTTAGAAGGATAGGAGTGGAAGTCAAGTGATTGGTTAGGAGAGACTTGGACTAAGGTGGAAATAGTGTAGAGGAGCAAATGGATATATTTTGGGGGTAGAGTTCATAGGATTTGCTGATGGATTGAGATAAGGAAATGAAGAAAAAAGGAATCAAAGGTAATTAGCTGTGAGTTTTTTCTGTAGTTACAGGAGGATGATGGTACTATGTGGGTAAGATTGGGGGAAAAACTAGAGTTGAGGGGGTGAGACATAAGGATTCTGTCTTAAATTTGAGAACCCTATTAGACATAATGTGTTTATGTATTTATATAACGTGCAGTTAGAGATTGGGAATCATAGTTGGAGTTGTAGATTTGGCACATCAATGGTATTTGTAACCATGAAACTGTAGGACATCCTGGATAGCATATGAATAGAGAAGGCAGACCAGGAATGAGCCTTTAAAATTGAAAAGTAAGAGGAACATAAAGTTAAAACATGAGAGGAAGAACCAGTAACGTGGAACAAGGACTTAGAAACGTCACAGGAAATTACGAAGAAATGCTGAGTACTTACAAGAACGCATGAGAGAAAATCTGATCTTGTAGAGAGTTGTCAGAGAAGACTTTTCTGAGGACATGAGGGATGAGTTGAAGTTAGTGAACTTCATGAGGACTGTGAACAAAAGAAGAGGCAACCCTGTAAGAAACAGAAGTAGAAGTTAGCCCAATAAAGATGGAGAAGAATATACCAGTCAGGTTGAAGAAATTGAAGGAAAAAAAAAAAGGTGGGTAAAGTTGAATCTATATATGGAGAATACTAAACCAAGCAAAATTGTATATAAGACCTCAGGAGGAACAACATAGAGTACATCTCTGAATGGTCTTTCCAAAAGAAGGGAGACTAGGGCATTCATTCACTGACAGTCCCCCTTCTGTTGAGAATATCCCTGGAGGTTTTAACTCCCTTACATTTCCAGGCTGCACCTTTGCCCAAAAGCTCCATTTTGAAGGGAGCTCTGAGGCAAGAAAAGAGAAACATGAAGTGCTCCAGGGAGACACTGGCAGTGTACATGGCCTCATTCATCACAGCTGCAGCTCAAGTCCGAGGCTGGTCAATGAGAATGGTACCAGGCAGCAGTCGCCTCTGCTGCAAACCTAGTTCCTAACATTACCATACTCTAGGTGCACTCATGTAAGAATTAGTACCAGGGAACGAAATTAAATGGGTGCTATTTGTATTTTATGCTCAAACCAACAAAATTGAAGGATATTGCAGTGCTTGCTTATGTCTACTAATCAAAAATATGTATTGATCGAGAGCCTTAAGTCATGCCTTTATGCTTCTCATATAAGTACATAACATTGGCCTTGGGAGGTACATTGTTGTGTTTGAAGAAAACCAGAGACCTCCAGGCTAGGGCCTCAAAGAGATGCTAAACCTGTGTTCCTTCAAAACAGAAATTGACTTTACGGATACCTTATTTATTAGCTGTAGCTATATGCAGAGTCTTATTAATGCTGCTCCTTTGTCTCAAAATCTAACCCATGTAAAAATTATTTTTTAATTAGTTCTTGGAAAAATGACTTTGATGGTATCAAAAAATTTGTTTTGTTTTCCCCCCGTACTCCAGGTTTGATCCCCCTTCATGGAATTAAACATAAACTCAGATATATTGACTTACATAGTAATTGTATAGATAGTATCCATCACTTACTTCAGTGTATGGTAGGATTGCACTTCTTGACTAATCTCATTTTGGAGACAAATGGAGAAGATAACCCTGTCTGTCGTGTACCAGGTATGAGCAATTAATTTAATACTTTTTGTAATAGTTAATATTCAAAGATCCTTTATTTGCAGCAACTGGTGTTGATGACCTCCTTTTATTGGTCTTAAGATTTGCAACTTTTTAGTACGTTTGGAAAAAACCATAATCGCAAATAATTTTTAAGACAAATTGCCATTAAAAGAACACAGGATGAACAGATAAGTAATTCTATATAGACAGCTTTATGCTTGATAAGTGAATGCCTCAAAATTAAATTATGTTACGTTATATTCTTACAGTATAACGCTGTGCAGGCATAAAAAAATAAAAAACAATCTTTAGCTACTGGTATGCACTTATCTCCAAGATACACTGTTAAGAGAAAGAAAAGCAAGCCAATTACAAAACATTGCAAATAATAGGTTGCCATTTGTATGCAAAGGGTAACGTGTGTATTTGCTGAGTATATATGTAAAATATCTAGAAGGCTACACCAAAAACTGGTAACAATGCCTAACTCCGGTATTAAGTAGCTGGAGGTCAGGAAATGCAGAAATAGTGGAAAGGGTAGCTGCAAATCAGGAAATGTTAGGAAAATTTTTTCCTGTATACTTTTTAAATTTTATCTGTGAATGTGTTAAATAATTAATAAATAAATGATTTTTGTAAGAAAGAAAGCTTAAACTGAATATGATATATAGAAGACACTGCTGAAATGCCATTTGAGCTAATTCAGAATCCCTGAAAGCTGGCAAATACAAAGCAGACCAGACTGCAGTTTATAGAACTCACTAATCTCAAGTTGCTTAACCAAGCAATAAGATGACAAATGTAGAATATGAATATATATTCTAAAGATCTGCTTGGGTAGAAGTTGGCTATAGAGTTGGCTCCATTCTGTTATTAATATGCAACTGTATGAAGGCTTTTCCCAGAATGGAAACCTGTTTTGATAATTTTACTTCAGACAAGAATATAATAGATTTGAGATGAACTATTTTCCTCAGGCGATATAATATAGTCTCCCTAACAATCAGGATAGTGAACTTCAGTTTTCTTTTCTTGAAAGAAAACCTTATTGCTAAAACAACTTTATTTTTTCTCTACTTACCCAAGTTGGATTTTTTCTTAACAGTTTGTCTTAAGAGTCTCTAGTTCCTACAGTTTGAACCTTTGTTTTTCAGTTTATTTGACGAGGTATTATAACATGATTGCCATCCCCCTAGAATTGAAGGGATACTTATTACTAAAATTACTTAATTTCCCTTCAAAATTTCTAGTATTAATTTGCCAGACCTCCTTCTTTATTTTGGAGTTTTTCCAACCATTTCATTGCCCTTTGTTTAAAATTATGGTTAAGTAAAATTAAAGTGTTTCTTTTAGCCGAAACACAAATTAATGGTGATTTATCAGATTTCTCATATTTAATTGTACTTAGGGAAAATAAACATATTCTTGAATAGTTGATACATTGCCTATCTTAATCTTAGTTATATGTAATTTAAGGGGGACAGTTGGGGATGTTTAATTGTACTAATGCTTGAGGCTTCATTAGCAAAATTCTGGATTTCTGGTTGTTACCCACATTACCTGATTTATATTTATACTAATCATATTACAAATAAAAGAAATGTTTGGCTTTCTGTTCAGAATAAACTGTTACTTGGGAATGCAAGCTGGTGCAGCCATTCTGGAAAACAGTATGGAAGTTCCTCAAAAAACTAAAAATAGAACTACCCTACGACCCAGCAATTGCACTACTAGGCATTTATCCAAGGGATACAGGTGTGCTGTTTTGAAGGGACACATGCACCCCCATGTTTATAGCAGCACTATCAACAATAGCCAAAGTATGGAAAGAGCCCAAATGTCCACTGATGGATGAATGCATAAAGAAGATGTGGTATATATATACAATGGAGTATTACTCGGCAATCAAAAAGAATGACATCTTGCCATTTGCAACTATGTGGATGGAACTGGAGGGTATTATGCTAAGTGAAATTAGTCAGAGAAAGACAAAAATCATAGGACTTCACTCATATGAAGACTTTAAGAGACAAAACAGATGAACATAAGGGAAGGGAAACAAAAATAATATAAAAACAAGGAGGGGGACAAAGCATAAGAGACTTATAAATATGGAGAACAAACTCAGGGTTATGGGAGGGGTTGTGGGAGGGGGGATGGCTAAATGGGTAAGGGGCACTAAGGAATCTACTCCTGAAATCATTGTTGTACTATATGGTAACTAATTTGCATGTAAATTTTAAAAAATAAAAAAACAAGTTAAAAAAAAAGAATAAACTGTTACTGGTATCATGCAGATATAACTTTAAAGCAATTTTTTGAAAGATAAATCCAGCAATGGTGATTTTTAACTTTCTGATCTTCACCAGGAGGATTTTGTGGGATGGGTGGTGGGTGCTGTTTGTTTTGTATTTAATGATTACATACTAGAGAAGGACCAAGGAGCTTTTATTACAAGTTTATTTGTTGCATTCCAGGACTAATTTTATCATTTAGATGATATATCTGGTAGCTGATAAATTTACTGTATTCTAGAAATAACTAACTTTTTAATGCCTGACTTTTCACTTTGAATATGTTGTTTCCAAGGGTACAGAGCAATTCTGCTCCAGACGTTGCCACAGCTTAGAATCCTAGATTGCAAGAACATATTTGGTGAGCCAGTAAATTTGTCAAAAATAAATTCATCACGCCTACAGTGCTTAGAAGGTCTTTTGGATAACTTATTTTCTTCAGATTCTCCACTAAATATAAGTGAAGATGAGGTATGGTATTGTTTGTTTTTTTTTTTAATATAAAAGATAACTTCAAATTTTGACTAATAATATAAATTTAAAAGATTTTGGTTTGTTTCTGTATCATAGATAATTGATAGTATGCCAGTGGTAACACCACCCATCGATGAGATAGTTCCCTTGGATCAGTTTGCATCACCAACAGATACTGGTTTGACATCCTTTATATCTGTGTGTCCATCTTCTGAGCCGGAGAAAGTTAATCATGAAAACAATTTTAATAATGACATGAAACTTCAGAAAATAGATGATCAAATTTTACAGCTTCTCAATGACGTAACTATTTTTCCTATTTTTCTAAGCAGTGTGTTTGTTGAAAAAAATAGTTAAGAATATGTAAAATAAAGATACCATACAAGCTAACCAACCAGAAACACTTTACAGTTAACATATTGGTATGTATGTATTTTTTTCCTTTGCAGAAATAGGATTTGTAATAATAGTTTTATAATAGTAGTAGTAGAAAAAGGTAACACAATTTTTTCACTCATTTTCCTTTTTGTCCTTCAAATGTTTATTATGTAATTCCTTTGTTCTGCTGTACTTCATATTATTTCCACCCACCCACCTTTTATTTCAACACTAAATAACCTCAGAACTCTTGGACTCAATGTTTATTATCATACAGGATATGTGAATTTCTTTATTATCTATTATCCTCTATTATCTAATTGCCTCTATTTTGTTCACTTGTTTAATGATCAGAACCACTTCTAGAACTTAGAGCTGAATGACAAGTGAATTTACATAGTTCCTGCTTCAGTTTCTGTTTACAGCAGACCCTCACCAGATTAATCTCTACTTTCCTGAGATATTCTTTTTTTACCCCTACTACTGGTACCCTGGCTTTTAGAATATTTGAACTATGTGGATGAACTACAATTCCTAGATTTATTTTTGTTCGGGTCTCCAACCCTTGCTCTAGCATTCTTGGCTATGATCTACAATAGCAGCTGTTTTCTTAAATATCACACCTCCCAGAATGCAGTAGATTATTACTTAACCCCTACCTGGATGTATGGTAGAAATACTGTGGTACAGCCCAAAGAGGCTATTAGTCAAAAGTCTGTTTGACCTAGATATTTGTAATTAAATTTTAATCAAAATTTTTTCCTCCAAGTGAGGTGGGTGTGGGGAGTAGAAAACGCTAATGGACTTATGGTTCAAAAGATTTTTAATAATTCTGAATTGTTATCATACTTAAAATACTAACAGTGCTTCAGTAAACAAGAGATCTACCTTAGGTCAGTGAATTAATAAGGCTGTAAGGATTTTGTTTGCCAGAAATCTCTAGAGATTTCATTTGGGCCACATAGGTAGATCATAACAGAACTGGGACAACAATGCCAGCCTATACATTCTTTGATATTGTTGATAACATGTCACTGAGCTTTCAGACGTCTCCATTTCCTCAGATTTCATCGTACATCTTTTCTAATGGTTGACTCTTCTACCAATGTCAGAACTTAGATTTAAGTTGAGTAACTTAAATATGAAGTGAACTTTTGCGGCTTTTCTTATGCCATCCTCCTTTCATTTTCACAACAACCCAATCAAGTAGATAGGGATTAACATATCATTCTTATTTTATGAAAAAGAAACTTGGGACTTGAAGCATCCTTATTAGTAAGAGAATTGAGCTTCAGACCCAAATCTCTAATAACCAGTCTGGTATTCTCTCCACCATCATGCTTTTTACTCAGTTATGGTGACAGTTCTTCCTACCTTGTAACCAAAAATAGGACTCTAGCTAACAGGGGGAAAAAGCATGACTCATTGCTCCACATATTAAAAACAAAATTAGGTAAATAACTTCTTATCTGCTAACCTACCTGGTGTGGAAGGTAAACGTAAAATTTTAATTTCAGTTGATGTATACACTCTTATTTCAAAAGTAGTAATTTATAAGTGAAGTCATTAAATTACTGAAAATGTGTTATACTACAATGATACTTTTAACTATGGGACTTAGAATTATTATACTGATTTTGAGAGTTCTCTGTGAAGACTTTTGTCTTTTAGTTTTTCCCTATCATTTTATGATGAAATTTTCAAATTTAGAGCAAACTTGAAAGAATTTATTAGTGAATACCAGTATACCCACCAACTAGATTCCGCCACCAACATTTTACTTTACTTATTTCATCATATATCTATCCATTTATTTATTTATCAAACTGTCTTATGACATGGGGCACCTGGGTGGATCAGTCAGTTGAGCATCTGACTCTTGGTTTAAGCTCAGGTCATGATCCCAGGGGTGTGGGATCGAGCCCCACGTCGGGCTCTCTGCCGAGCATGGAGCCTGCTTAAGATTCTCTTCTACCCCTCTCCCTTGCTTGGATGTGTGCTCTCTCTCTCTCTCTTTCAAATAAAAAAAATTAAAATAAATTTTGAAAAAGTACCTTATGACACATTTCAAAGTAAATTACGTGTATTGGTATACTTCCCCCAAAACACTTAAGCATTGGTATACTTCCCCCAAAATAACTAACTATAGAGTTCAGTATTTTTTTTAACCATCATCTCTTTTGATGTAAAATATAGATGTGTGTTTTCCCTGAATTGACAGTATATATATATCTGTTACCCAAACTTCTAAGAAGATAAACATTACCGTGCTCAGCATTACCCCTTCTCACTGTCTTCTGATCCCCCAAGGCAATCACTTTTCTCACTTTTTCATCATAGATTATTGAATGCTTCTTCCAGAACCTAATACAAATGCAGTCATACAGTATATATACTCTTTTGTGTAAGGTCTCTTTCACTCAGCATAACTTTTTTTTTTTCTTAGTGTTTATTTATTTTTGAGAGAGAGAGAGACTGAGACAGAGCACAAGCAGGGAAGGGGCAAAGAGAGAGAGAGACACAGAATCTGAAGCATGCTCCAGCCTCTGAGCTGTCAGCACAGAGCCCAACATGGGGCTTGAACTCAAGAATGGTGAGATCATGACCTGATCTGAAGTCGATCGTTTAACCCACTGAGCCACCCAGGCACCCCACACTCAGCATAACTTTGAAATCATTCTATATATGTCTTTCTATTATTTAGATCTTTTTCATTGCTCTCAGCAGTAGATTTAGTATACAAGTTTTGCGTATCTTTTATTAAATTTATTCCTAAATGTTTTATGTTTTACAGTATCACAAGTCAAACAGTTTTTGTGGTTTCAGATCCCATGATTGCTGCTTATTTGTGAAATATAATTTATATTTATACACACACACACACACACACACACACACACATACATACACACATATAGCGCTTGGGTCCTGTGACCTTGCTAAATTTACTTATTAGTTCTAGTACTTGTTTTTATATTCCTGGTGATTTTCTACATAAATGATCATATGGAGACAGTTTTCTTTCTTCTCTGATCTTTATGCTGTTCCTTTTTGCTTTGTTGCAAGAGCTAGGATCTCCATTGCAATACTGATGATAAATAGAGTGGGCACTTTCGCCTTGTTTCTCATCTTAGGAGAGCCTTCGATATTTCACAATTCAGTATGATGTTAGTCTTGTGTTTTTCATAGTTGCCCTTTTATCAAATTAAGGAGTACTTCTGTCCCAAATTTGCTGAGTTTTCTGATGTTGATATTTTTTTGTCAAATGCTTTTTCTGATCTTATGGTTTTCTTTTTTACATAATAGTGTAAATTACATTGATTAATTTCCAAGTGTTAAACAAACATTGCATTTTTTAAATAAACCTCATTTAATTATGATATAGGATCCTTTTGTATATTCTTGGATTTAGTTTCTAATCAATGTTTTATGAGGGTTTTACATATTTGCTCGTGAGGAATATTTCTTTTTACTTTAATTGTAGCATGAGGATTTGTGTCTTCTCTCTCCCTCTCTCTCTTATTTCATGTATTTTTTTTTTCTTGGTCAGTTTACCAAGGGTTTTGTTTTTCTTTACAAAAATCAGTTTTGTTAGTTTTTCTTAAGTTTATTTATTTGAGAGAGAGAGAGAGAGCGAGCAAGGAAGGGGCAGAGAGAGAGACAGAGTATCCCAAGCAGGCTCAGCTCTGTCAGCCCAGAGCCCGATGCTGGGCTTGATCCTGTGAACCATGAGACCATGACCAGAGCTGAAATCAAGAGACACTCAACCAACTGAGCCACCCAGGTGCCCCAGTTTTGTTAATTTTACCTGCTTTCTGTTTTCTGTATTATTGATTCCTACATTTTTTTTTCTTCTATTTACTTTTGAGTATACCCTTCATTTTTCAGCTCTTTTTTTCCCTTTTTTTTAACTTAAATTTTGGTTAATTAACGTAGTCCAGTATTGGTTTCAGGAATAGAATTCAGTGATTCATCACCTGCATACAACACTCAATGCTCATCACAAGTTCCCTTATTAGTATCCATGACCCATCTAGGCCCTCTCCCACCCACCTCCCTCTGTCAACCCGTAGTTTGTTCTCTGTCATTAAGACTCTCTTGTGGTTTATTTCCCTCCCTTCTCTCCCCCTTCCATATGTTCATCTGTTTTGTTTCTTAAATTCCACAAATGAGTGAGATCATATGGTATTCATCTTTTCTCTGATTGACTTATTTTGCTTAGCATAATACATTCTAACTCCAGCCACCTTTTTGCAAATGGCAAGATTTCATTCTTTTTGATGTCTGAGTAATATTGCATTGAATATATATATACCACCTCTTTATCTATTCATCAGTCAGTAGACATTTGGGCTCTCCATAGTTTGGCTATTGTTGATAATGCTGCTATAAATATCCGAGTCGTGTGTGTGTGTGTCCTTTGGGTAAATACCTAATAGTCCCATTGCTGGATTGTAGAGTAGTTCTATTTTTAGTTTCTTGAGGAACCTTCATACTGTTCTTCAGCGTGGCCGCACCAGTTTGCATTCCCACCAACAGTATAAGAGAGCTCCCCTTTCTCTGCATCCCCCTAATACCTGATGTTTCTTTTTTTAATTTTTAATTTTTTAATTTACATCCCAATTAGTATATAGTGCAACAGTGATTTCAGGAGTAGATTCCTTAATGCCCCTTACCCATTTAGCCCATCCCCCTTCCAGCAACCCTCTGTTTGTTCTCCATATTTAAGAGTCTCTTATGCTTTGTTCCCCTCCCTGTTTTTATATTATTTTTGCTTCCCTTCCCTTATGTTCATCTGTTCTGTGTCTTAAAGCCCTCATATGAGTTAAGTCATATGATTTTTGTCTTTCTCTGACTAACGTCACTTAGCATAATACCCTCTAGTTGCATCCACGTAGTTGCAAATGGCAAGATGTCATTCTTTTTGATTGCCAAGTAATACTCCATTGTATATATATACCACATCTTCTTTATGCATTCATCCATCAGTGGACATTTGGGCTCTTTCCATACTTTGGCTATTGTCGATAGTGCTGCCACAAACATGGGGGTGCATGTGTCCCTTCAAAACAGCGCACCTGTATCCCTTGGATAAATGCCTAGTAGTGCAATTGCTGGGTCATAGGGTAGTTCTATTTTTAATTTTTTGAGGAACCTCTATACTGTTTTCCAGAGTGGCTGCACTGGTTTGCATTCCCACCAGCAATGCAAAAGAGATCCTCTTTCTCCACATCCTCGCCAACGTCTATTGTTGCCTTGAGTTGTTAACGTTAGCCATTCTGACAGGTGTGAGGTGGTATCTCACTGTGGTTTTGATTTGTATTTCCCTGATGATGAATGATGTTGAGCATCTTTTCATGTGTCTGTTAGCCACCTGGATGTCTTTGGAAAATTGTCTATTCATGTCTTCTGCCCATTTCTTACTAGGTTATTTGTTTTTGGGTGTTGCATTTGGGTGTTGTTTGTAAGTTTTTTACAGATTTTGGATACTAACCCTTTATTAGATTTGTCTTTCACAGATACCTTCTCGCATTCTGTAGACTGCCTTTTAGTTTTGTTGATTGTTTCCTTTGCCGTGCAGAAGCTTATCTTGATTAAGTCCCAATAGTTGACATTTGCTTTCCTTTCCCTTGCCTTCGGCGATGTGTCTGCTAAGAAGTTGCTGTAGCCGAGGTCAAAGAGGTTGCTGCCTGTGTTCTCCTCTAGGATTTTAATGGTTTCCTGTCTCACATTTAGGTCTTTCATCACATTTAGGTCTTATTTATGTGTATGGTGTAAGAAAGTGGTCCATGGGCACCTGGGTGGCTCAGTTGGTTAGACGTCCTACTCTTGATTTTGGCTCAGGTTATGATCTCATGGTTTTTGAGTTCAAGCCTTGTATTGGGCTTTGCAGTGACAGTGCGGAGGCTGCTTGTGGTTCTCTGTCTGCCACTCCCCTGCTTGCTGTCTCTTCGAAAGTAAACATTAAAAAACGAAAAAAAGGAAAGTGGTCCAGTTTCATTCTTCTGCATGTAGCCATCCAGTTATCCCAACACCATTTGTTGAAGAGACTTTTTTCCATTGGATGTTCTTTCCTGCTTCGTCAAGGATGAGTTGACCATATAGTTCTGGATCTATTTCTGGGTTTTCTATTCTGTTGCATTGATCTGTGTGTCTCTTCTTGTGCCAATACCATACTGCCTTCATCACTACAGCTTTGTAATATAGCTTGAAATCTGGAATTGTGACCCCTTTAGTTTTGTTTTTCTTTTTCAGGATTGCTTTGGTTATTTGGGGTCTTTTGTGGTTCCATACAAATTTTAGGGTTGTTCTAGCTCTGAAGAATGCTGGTGGTATTTTGATAGGGATTGCATTAAGTGGGTAGATTGCTTTGGGTAGTACAGATATTTTAACAATGTTTGTTCTTCCAACTCATGAGCATGGAATGCTTTTCCATTTCTTTATGTTCTCTTCTATTTCTTTCATAAGTGTTTTATAGTTTTCAGAGTGTAGATCTTTTACCTCTTTAGTTAGGCTTATTCCTAGGTATCTTCCTGTTTTTGGTGTAATTGCACATGAGATCAATTTCTTGATTTCTTTTTCTGCTATTCGTTATTGGTATATAGAAATGCAGTAGATTTCTGCATGTTGATTTTATATCCTTTGACTTTGCTGAATTAATGTATTCTAGCACTTTTTAGTGGGGTTTCGGGTTTTCTGCATTGAGTATTATGTCACCTTTAAATAATGGAAGTTTGACTTCTTCATTACCAGTTTGGATGTCTTTTATTTCTTTTTGTTGTCTGATTACTGAGGCTAAGACTTCCCGTACTATGTTAACTAGTAATGGTGAAAATGGACTTTTCAAAAAAATTTTTATTTATTAATTTTGAGAGAGAGCGTGAGAGGCAAAGAGAGGGAAAGAAAGAATCCCAAGTAGGCTCCATTCTGTCAGCACATGCAGGGCTCAGTCCCACAAATCATGAGATCATGGCCTGAGCTGAAATCAAGAGTTGGTCACTTAACCAGTTGAACCAGTCACGTGCCCAAGAGTGAACATCCTTGTCTTATTCCTGATTGTATGGAAAAGGCTCTTAGTTTTTCCCCATTGAGGATGATATTAGCTGTGGGTCTTTTGTATATGGTCTTTATGATATTGAGGTATGTTCCATCTCTCCCTACTTTGTTCATGGTTTTTATTAACAATGGTGGCTGTATTTTGTCAAATACTTTTCCTGCATCTGTTGACAGAATCATATGTTCTTATCCTTTCTTTTATTAATGTGGTGTATCACATTGATTGATTTACATATGTTGAGCCAGCCCCACAGCCTAGGAGTAAAGCCCACTTGATCATGGTGAATAATTCTTTTAATGTACTGTTGAATTTGATTTGCTAGTATCTTGTTGAGAATTTTTGCATCCAGGCTCATCAGGGATATTGGCCTGTAATTCTCCTTTTTCGTGGGGTCTTTGTCAGGGTTTGGAATCAAGGTAATGCTGGCTATGTAGAATGAGTTTGGAAGTTTTCCTTCTATTTCTATTTCTTGGAACAGTTTGAGAATAGGTATTAGCTCTTCTTTAAATGTCTGGTATAATATGCCTGAGAAGCCATGTGGCCCAGGATTCTTGTCTGTTGGAAGATTTTTTTTTTTTTAATGTTACTTATTTATTTTGAGGGAGAGAGGGAGGGTGGGAGGATAGGGGAGAGGTGGAGAGAGGGAGAGACAGAATTCCAAGCAGTCTCCACACTGTCCATGCAGAACTTGACGGGGAGGCTCAAACTCATGAACCGTGAGATCATGACATGAGCCGAAATCAAGAGTCAGATGCCCATAGGCACCCTGTTGGGAGATTTTTGATTACTGATTCAATTTCTTTGCTGGTTATGGGTCTGTTCAAATTTTCTATTTCTTCCTGTTTCTGTTTTGCAGGGAATTTTTTCCAGATTGCACAGTTTTTTGGCATATAATTTTTCATAGTATTCTCTTATAATTGTATTTCTGTGGTGTTGGTTGTGATCTCTTCCATTCATGATTTTATCTATTTGGATCCTTTCTCTCTTCTTTTTGGTAAGTCTGGCTAGGGTTTTATCAATGTCATTAATTCTTTCAAAGAACCAACTCTTAGTTTCATTGATCTGCTCTACTGTTTTTGTTGCTGTTTGTTTGTTTCTGTATCATTTATTTCTCCTCTAATCTTTATTATTTCCCTTCTGCTGGCTTTAGGCTGCATTTGCTGTTCCATTTCTAGCTCCTTTAGGTTTAAGGTTAGGTTTGGGACCTTTCTTGCTTCTTGAGGTAGGCCTGATTTGCAATATAATTCCCTCTTAGGACTTCCTTTGCTGCATCCCAAAGGTTTTGGACAGTCATCTTTTTATTTTCATTTGCTTCCATGTATTTTTTTATTTCTTTAATTTTCTGGTTAACCCATTCATTCTTTAGTAGGATGTTCTTTAACATCCATGTATTTGAGGGATTTCCAAATTTTTTCTTGTGGTTGACTTCAAGTTTCATAGCATTATATTCCAGAAATATGCATGGTACGATCTTGATCTTTTTGTACTTGTTGAGGGCTGATTCGTGACCCAGTATGTGATCTATTCTGGAGAATGTTCCATGTGCACTCGAAAGGAATGTGTATTCTGTTGCTTTAGGAAGAAATGTTCTGAATATATCTGTTAAGTCCATCCTGTCCGGTGTGTCATTCAAAGCCATTGTTTCCTTGTTGATTTTCTGCCTAAGTGAACTGTTCATTGCTGTTACATGAGGTGTTAAAGTCCCTTACTATTATTGTATTACTATCAATGAGTTTCCTTCTGTTTGTTATTCATTGCTTTATATATTTGGGTGTTCTCAGGTTGGGGCATAAATATAGCCCTCTTAATTATGATATAATGCCCTCCTTCATCTCTTTGTACAGTCTTTGTTTTAAAATCTACTTTGTCTGATATAAGTAGGGCTACTCCCACATTCTTTTGACATTCATTAGCATGCTAGATGGTTCTCCATCCCCTCACTTTGAATCTGCAGGTGTTTAGGTCTAAAATGAGTCTCTTCTAGGTAGCATATAGATGGATCTTGTTTTATTTATCCATTCTGGCACCTTTTGTCTTTTGATTGGAGCATGTAGTCCATTTACATCCAGAGTAATTATTGAAAGATATGAATTTAGTGCCATTGTGTTACCTGTTCCTGGTGATGCTCTTTGGTCCTTTCTAATCTTCATTGCTTTTGGTCTTTTTTTTTTTCCTCAAAGAATTCCCCTTAAAATTTCTTACACAGTTGATTTAGTGGTCACAAACTCCTTTAGTTCTTGTTTGTCTGGGAAACTATTTCTCTTTGTATTTTGAATGACAGTCTTGCCAGATACAGTATTCTTGGCTGAATATTTTTCCATTCAGCACATTGAATATATCTTGCCACTCCTTTCTGACCTGCCAAGTTTCTATGGACAGTTCTGCTGCAAATCTGATCTATCTTCCCTTGTAGGTTAAGGACTTTTTTTCCCTTGCTGTTTGCAGGATTCTTTCCTTATCAGTGGATTTTGTGAATTTGACTACATGTGTTGGCAATGCCTGGCTTTTGTTGAATTTAATGAAGGTTCTCTGTGCTTTTGGATTTTAATGTCTGTGTCCTTCCCCAGATTAGGGAAGTTTTTAGCTATAATTTGCTCACGTAAACCTTCTGCCACTTTTTCTCTCTTTTCATCTTCTGGGACTCTTATGATACAAATGTTGTATATTTTAATAAATCACTGTGTTATAAGTCTTTGTGATCCCTGACCTTTGTTTCCCTCTTTTCAGCTTCATTATTTTCCATAATTTTATCTTCTATATTGCTAATTTGCTCCTCTGCCTTGTTCCATCCTTGTTTTTGTGGCCTTCATTTGGGTTTGTATCTCGGTTATAGCATTTTTAATTTTGGCCTGACAAGATTTTAGTTCTTTTATCTCTGCAGAAAGGGATTCTCTGATGTCTTCTATGCTTTTTTCAAACCCAACTAGTATCCTTATAGTTAGTTCAGACATCTTACTTATGTCTACATTGATTAAATCCCTGGCTGGCATTTCTTCCTGTTCTTTCTTTTGAGGTAAATTCCTCTGTCTTGTCATTTTAGAGGAAGAAAAACAATAATAATAATAACAGGATGAAATAAAAATTTTAAATTAAATTTCTATCAAATAAAGGAAGGTAGGCCTAAGCTTGTTTTGGTCTGCTTAAGAGAAGCTTGAAGGAAAAAAGAAAAGAGAAAAAAAATTAAAAATTAAAAAAATAATAAATTTTGTTCATTCTGCATCCAAGAAATAAAAGAAAAAAAACAACAAAAAAACAGAAGCAACAACAGCAAATGAACAACAACAACAAAAAACCCAAACGAAGCTAGATCACCTAGAGCTGAAATTTTGCAGCAGTCTATGATCAGCAGACTGAGCTCATGGAAGGCATTGGTGTTCTTCCGGGGGAGTGGCCTGTTTCTCTGATTCTCGAATGGACTTAATCCTAGTGGAGATGTGCCTGGAAGGCACAGGTGGCCGGTACTTGGTTTAACAGTTCTGTTCTCCACTTGGTGGCGCTGTTTATCTCACTGGGGTAGATACTTCTTGGTGGACTAATGGTAAAAATGGCTTCACTCTGCTCTCTAGTCTCCAGAGTGGGATGTTTGTGCCCACACAGATGGATGATCAGTCTCCCCTCCTGTGTCCTCAGCTCCCTGCCTTTCCCGTCTGTGTCCTAGCTGTCTGCCTACCAGGAAGCACCTCTCCAGAGTTTTGTCTCAGGTGAGGCTCTGTTTTGGAACCCCACACTTCAGAGACCCCCACGGTTTGAAACCACAGTGATCTGAGGGAGCATCTCACCATCCTGTGGCCAGGGCCAGCTTGTCACTGGAAATAGTCGCATCACCATGCTGTGGCAGTGGCTCAGTTTATGGTAAATCACAACACACAGCTGGCACCAGGATTTGCTGCCCTCAGCTGACATCATTGTTCTTATATGGGTGAATGTGGTAGCTTGATGGCACCCACTAGGTCTTTTGCCTGGGGAGAGAGCTTATCACCTGTACCAAATGCACTCCAAGCAGGGGAACTGCTTCTCCCCGGGGGACCCAGGGGATCCTTGGACACTGCTGCCTGCTCCTGGTGTTCCACCCTGCTTTTTTGCCAGAGCACCAGCCAGGCTGAGCTCTGAAACTTTAGACACTGCTGTGTATAAAAACGGATAGTAGTGATACCTTCTCCTTTTTCCTTTGTCATTGCTTTTGGGGAACAGTCTTCTTGTGCAGACCCCTGTTCATGTTTTCACTCCCCCTCTAGCTGCTTTCAGGGGAGTGTCTTCTTGCACAAACTCAATACGCTACTCTCTCTCACCCTGTGCCTTTCTCCTCTCTGTGAAAATGGCTCCTTCCCCTCTGCTGTACCACAGCCCTTCTCTCCCTCAATTCACCTCTCTGCGCTGTACCTGCAGTGTTCTCTCCCTCAAATTATGTAGGTTGTTCTATCAATCCTCACATCGATTTCCTAGGTGTTCAGAATGGTTTAATGTTGATCTAGCTGTGTTTAGGGGACAAGTCCAGAGTCCTCTTACTACTCCATGTTCTTAACCCCCCATTTTTTAAATTCTTAATGTAAGTGCTTAGATTACTGATTTTACACCAGTCGTCTAGTTAAATTAATTAAACATTTAAAGCAATAAAAAATTTTAAACACTGCGTTAGCTACATTTCACAAATTTTTAGACATCTGTTTTCATCATCTAGCTGTATTTTCTAATTTCTCTTGTGATTTCTTCCGTCATCCAAGGATTATTTAGAACTGTCTTATTTAATTTTCAAGTATTTGTGGTTCCTAGACATGTTTATTGCTAGTAACTTCTAATTTCCTTCCATTTTGTCAGAGAACATTCTGGATAATTTTACTCTTTAAATTTACTGAGACTTATTTTATAGCCCAGCATATGGTCTATCTTGGTGGATCTTTGTGCACTTGAACAGAATGTGTATTGTAAACTTGTTAAGTCAGGATGACTAATAGTATTTTAAGATGACTTGTATCATTACTGATTTTTGTGTCTAGTTCTATCAGTTGCTGATAGTGATTTTTTAAAAATTTATTTGTTGTCTGGTTGTAGCCCTTGCATGCAAGGTGTTGAAGTCTCCATCTAAGAGTGTAGATTGGTCTGTTTCTTACTTTAATTCCCTGAACATTTGCTTATTATATTTTGAAGCTCTGGTATTAAGCATGTACGTGTTTACAACTGCTTTGTCTTCCTAATGAAATGTTCCTCTTTGTCTCTGGAAGTATTGTTTTCTCGAAGTCTGTTATATGTGATATTAATATAGCCATTCCAGCTTTCTTATGCTTGTAATTTATATGATAAATCTTTTTTCTTTAATCAGTTTTTAATAAGCGCCTTATTGAGTTATAATTCACTTACTGTGCAATTCAATTGTACACATTAGCAGTCACTACCATTTCCCTCCAGTCCTAGGCAGCCGCTAGTAAATTTTATTTTTCTCTGGATTTGCCTATTTTGGGAATTTCATGTAAATAGAGTCATACAATATGTGGCCTCTTGTGACTATTTTTTCACTTAGTATAATGTTTTCAGGTTTTATCTATTTTGTAGCATGTATCAGTACTTCATTTTTTTGTGTGTCAGCTAATCTGTTGAGTGAATATACCACATTTTATCCATTCTTTTTGGGTATTTTGGGTAATTTCCATTTTTTGACTATTATGAGAAATGCTGCTATGAACATTCATGAGTAAGCTTTTGCGTAGACACAGGTTTTCATTTCTTTTTGCTATGTATCTAGTAGTGAAATTCTAGGTCACATAGTAACTGTGTGTAACCTTTGACCTCACCAACTCTGTATATGCTCACCACAATTATATCTACCATCTGTCATCATACAATGTTACTGCAGTACCATTGACTGTATTCCCTATGCTGATTTATTTGTTCCATAACTAGAAACCTCTACCTTCCCATCTCTTTCACTCATTTCTCTCATCCCTCAGTCCCCTCCACTGTGGAAACCACCAGTTTGTTCTCTGTATTTATGGGTCACTTTATGATTTTTTTGTACGTTTGTTCGTTAGTTTTGGTTTTTAGATTCCACATATGGGTGAAATCATATGGTGTTGTCTTTCTCTGACTTATTTCATTTAGCAAAATACCCTAGGTCCATCCATGTTGTCATAAATGGCAATATCTCATTCTTTTTTTTATAGCCAAGTAATAGTCTGTTGTTTTTTGCTTATTTGAATATTTGAGTCCTCTCAAGTTAGGTCTCCACTGATTGCGTTTTCCCTTGAGAATAGGTCATATTTTGTTGGTTCTTCCTATGGTGAATAATTCTGGATTTTATCCCGGACGTCGTGAATGTTAGGTTGTGGAGACTTCAGATGCTATTATAGCCCTCCGAAGACTGATACTTCAGATGTAGAAACATTTAACTTGCTTTCACTCGAACTATAAATTTGTCTGTCTTGGGCAGCAGTTTATTTTTCTTAATGTTTTACTGGCTTCTTGTAGTCTGTACTAGCCTGTGATTCTTTAGGCCCACAGGTCTATGGTTTTTCTACCTGAAACTTCAGATTCCCTATGTACTGCTGATTGTGTTAAGCTCTCAAGTGAAAAAAACCATAAAAATAGAAACACCCTGTTCTGGTGATTTTTTCTAAGTGTCAACTATAGAATAAGCCAGCTTTTGTTCACTTTCCAGGGTGTCCAAATAGTTTTTGTTTATTGTTGTTTACATTTTTCCTAGAGTTTGTGATTGCTGTCCTGAAAATCAACCTTGTCGGAACTTATTTGTCCATACCAGAAGCTGAATTTCCTGTCTTAAATTCTAAACATACCTAGTTTATGAACTCTTAATCTTGTAAAAAGTCATAATGTTTTAGGAAATATCACATTTAAATCTTCTATACTGAATTGAACTCTAACAAACCTTGTTGGTTCTTTTATTCTAGACTTCCGATTCTTTAATAAGTAATGTGCCCGAGAAAGATCTCAGACCAAAAAGAGATACGGATATGACTTCTGAAAGCGAATATGGAAACAGAAAAGAATGTAATAGGAGAATTCCTCGAAGATCAAAAATCCCATACTATTCCAAAACTATTCAGACTATTAAGCACCACAACAAAAACAACCCTTTTATGAGGTAATTGTTTTAGTTTTAGAAATTTGAATAAGGCACAGAGATACAAGTTAATACTGTTGGCTTGTTCCTTTAAAGCTTTGAGCGATATTTCTTACTTTTCTAATGTCAGAGATTTGACTTTCCAGCCTTGCTGGCTCAGAGTTGATCACGTTTATATACATTTATACAAAAGGATCCCTTTCTCTGATAGACCGTCATTACCTAAGTTGTGTAAAGTAGAATAAATACTATACATTTCCGAGTTATTACCTGTGTTTTTCTCTTTGCAGTTGTAATCGTAAAATGAAACAACCTTTCTTTAAAGACTTATATGTAAGATCATCTTTAGCAAACTGTAATACATTAGAAGAATCAGAAGAACAGAAAAAGGAGCTCATTAAAGTAGACAGTAGTAGCTCAGAAGACACCACTTACCGGGTATGGCATAGGAGATTAAGAAAAAATGAATGTGAATAATCTTAGTTTTAAATGTAGAATTAGTCCTAGTAAAATAATGCATGTTTTTATGAGCAAAAAATACTGCATATAATTTTATTGGGGTGATGGTTTGGGTTGTTTTTCCCTTCCTGATTTGCAGATTTTGTATAACACTATTTTTGCAAATTGTAAAGGAATGAAAATTATACATTTATCTAAGGTCAGATTTTGGTGAAATCATTTATCTTATGGAGAAAAAAACATCAGAATTTTCAAAGTCTTATTTCTTAAAACAGTGGTTCCTTTCTTTTGGGTCTCAGACCCTTTTAAATTTCTAAGGAAATTTATGGGTCTTCTCTGAGAAGTCTACTTTACACACTCAAAAAATGTGTATAATTTCAAGGTTTTCACATACTCTGCTGAAACCCAATTTTGGATGCATAGATCCCAGATTAAGAGGGCTTTAAGGGCACTCAGTAGAGCGTACAACTCTTTATCTCGGGGTCGTGAATTTGAGCCCTGCGTTGGGCAGGGAGCTTAACTTAAAAAGAAAAAAAAAAGGCCCTTAGAAATTTAAATATTCTTCAGTATTTGCCTTAATCATTCTCATGTTGTTAAGAATTTTAGTACACATTGATTTATATTTTCCATCAATTTGTCCTTGCTTTATTTGTGAAGTGCTACTTACACTTTCAATTGTAATGTGCATTGTTGTTCCAGTAGAATAATTGCTTTTTAACCTGTATCACACCTTTCATGCCATTGGTTTCCTCCCCCTATTCTCAAGTATGGAGGCTTTAATGTTTGAAAGATAATAATCACTAGGACAATAATAATACCAGCTAACTTTTATTGAGTGGCTATTATGTACCAGGCACTGTTCTCCACTGTTCTATATAGTGCTTTACTTCCATTAGTTTAATTCTTACCACAGCCCTTTAAATTAGATAACTATTATTTCTATATTACAAATGATAAAATTGAGGCAGTGAAAGGTTAGGTAACTTTTCTAGGTTCACATAACCCTATTGTTTTCTTTCAGACACTCCTTCAACAACTAGACCAAGAGAGAGAGAAGAGGTGGAAAGCTGAACAAGCTGAAAAGAAACTTAGGAATTATATTGATGAACTGCACAAACATGCAAAGGAGAAAAAAGGTTTTCATACCCTGGCTATGCTCACCACAGATAGGTAAGGGCAAAGTCTGTAAATCTAACTTAGAACTGGAGTACCTCAGTTTACGCTAGCTGTAGTAAGACCAAAAACAATGTATGTGGTTTTAGTTTGTTTTGAACTCATTTTATTTAGAGATTTAATGCTTTATAAGTTTTTTTTGTAAATGAAGGATTCAGGGTACACTTATTTGCCGTCAAGCTGCAGCCCTCAAGCTGAGAAGTGTTAGATAAATTTAAGTATTATAAGTGAAGAAGAGCAAGAGACTGGAACAGGGATTGGCAGTTTTTTCCTGTAAAGTGTTGGTTTCTGTTAAGGGTAGGGATTGGCGAACTTTCAGCTTTGGAGGTCATATTTGGTCTCTGTTGCATTTTCTCTTCTGCAGTGGGCTTTGGTACCAGATAGCCCAAGTTTCTTATTCTGGTATTTCGGTTTTTCCATCTTATCCATTTCCATTTCCCATTTTATCTGTTTTTTTTTTTTTTTTTGTCCTGTATGTATTCTTTAATGCAGGTTTGTCTTACTCCATTCTGTAAGAATACCAGTTTTCTGAAATTACAGTAACGTCATCTTCTGTTTCCTGTAGGTAATTATTTCTAAAGTGATACTTTTCCTCAAACGGTTACAAGACTTTTCTCCATAGTTCTTGTTGATTTATGTGTCTTATCCTTGAATGAGCACACTGTTTCTAGATTCAGTATTTGCCAACAGATAGCGTCTGGGAAGTTGTTCTCAGTTCCATTTCCTATCTGTTTGTACAGTGGATAAATTCCCTTCTACGATCTTAATAGATTAGTTAAGTTGATGTACACAGCTCCTAGCCCAATTCCCAGGTTCTTTTAGGCATTTAACTCAAAATGTTGTGGTACTTGTGTGTTATTTTTTATTCCCCACTACCTACTTCTCTCATACTTTGTACCCACGCATTATAAGGAAAATTATGATACTCATCATGTGTTCTCTGAGAACCTCTGTTATATAAGCATGATGCATCATACTATTACTATTACTATTACCACCACCCACTAACTTCCTGCCTTATTTGTTTTGGGACATGCTGTCTTTGATGTAAGAAGATGCTGGTCAGGGGTAAAGAAACAGAATGGATACATTAACAGTCTATGACGGCCTCAGAAAAACAGTACTCTTATTTGCATTAGGTGCATACTTAGCTAACAGAGTGCAGTGGTAGATTTACAGAGTCCCTGGGACCCTGAATCATGGAAGAGAGGATAGGGGCGCCGGGGTGGCTCAGTCGGTTAAGCGGCCGACTTCGGCTCAGGTCATGATCTCGCGGTCCGTGAGTTTGAGCCCCGCGTCAGGCTCTGTGCTGACAGCTCAGGGCCTGAAGCCTGTTTCAGATTCTGTGTCTCCCTCTCTCTGACCCTCCCCCGTTCATGGTCTGTCTCTCTCTGTCTCAAAAATAAATAAATGTTAAAAAAAAAAAAATTTAAAAACAAAAAATAAAAGAGAGGATATATCCTCCCCCCCCCGCCCCCACCTCACACACTTTTATGAAGTTGTAGTTTTATGAGGCAAAGCGTGAGTGTTTTAGGGGTGGTTTTTATTTTAACTTAGTTTTGTTTTTCTTCTAATCAAAATTTCTTCCAGACTTTGACATTATGTTTTCTCTTGTTTTTAATTGTAGGTGTATGAATTTTTGCTTTATTCTGTATTGTAGGTATTATTTAATGGGATTTTTGAGGAAGCAGTGTCTGGGGCTGCTAGCCAGCTTCCATTTAAATTGAAAGGCTTTGGGCACACTTCATCTTTATCCTTGCTTAACTTCTCCATTGTTGTCCATGTTTACCATGTTATATATTCGTTATTTTCTTAAAAATTCAGCTTCAATCATTTCTGATTTGCCTTTTATTTATACCTCAAATGTTCGTTTGGCATTAGATCCTCACACACTTTCATATCCCCTTAAGGGACTTGGTAGGGACTCTGCATTCCTCATCCCTAATAGAGTCTAACATCTAGGTGCCATGTTCTGAATATACATTATTTCAGAAACTCAATCTTCTCTACTATGCTTTTAACACATAACCTATAAACCCCCAAATCTTTATATGTCATCCAGATCTCCTTGATGAACAACAGATCTGATTATCTGATTATCTACCAGAAATACCTTGTGTACCTTGCTCATAAGTGTCTTAAATCAGCATGTCCACAAGTAGACTTATCCTGCTCCCTTATTTTATATTCTCTGTTCTAATAAATGATGTCTCATCCAGTCAGCCACCAAAGCTAGCAATCTAGGAATCTTTTTTTTTTGCTTCTTTCTTGTTCTCATATCCCATAACCAGTTGGTATTGGTATCTTCTTTATTCTACTTGCTAGAAGATGTTGAACTATCTTTTCTTTATCCTGAGACTGTCACCTTAGTTTAGGCCCTTATCTCTTGCTTAGATGGTTGTTCTGATTGTACTGATCCGTAGCTGCTCTGCCTCATTCACCAAATATGGTGGTCCACAGAATAAAGGCTAATACTCTTTCACACCAAACTGGCGTTGAGAAAGTAAACAAAGGAAGACCAGTTCAGAGACTACTCTCAAAGGGAAGAGGAGACAGTAAGGATAAGAATTGGAGAAATGACTAGTATAGCACCTGATGGATATATGTACTTTTTTCAGTTGTGGCTTGGAAATTATAGTAAATATATATAGGAGTGGCTGCCTAGCTCAGTAATTTATTCATGAGGCTGTGTCTTTGCTGTTTGTTGTCCCATTTTCTTTTTTAAAAAAATTTTTTAAGTTTATTTATTTTGAGAGAGACCGTGCAAGTGAGGGAGGAGCAGAAAGAGAGTGGAATTGGGGAGAGACAGAATTCCAAGCAGGCTCCACACTGTCAGAGCCTGATGCGGGGCTTGAACTCATGAAACCATGAGATCATGACTGGAGCCAAAACCAAGAGTCAGAGGACGCTCAGCTGACTAAGCCACCAGGCACCCATGTTGTACCATTTTCAAACACCAGACTTATATTCTTTCATCATTTGCCTCTCTGCCTATATAATAATGGTCAAGAGATGAACATCTGACCCAAGCAAGGTAAACGAAATGCCTTAGTCCATGGTCACAGTGATTGGTGCATACAGTGGGCATATGAACCAAATTGGACTAATCAGACCTTTCCCAGAACTCTCTTCTAAGTTGAACTAGAGAAAGATAATCTTTTCTATTTGGTCCTCAGGGCTGTTAGGATGTGAGCCCATTTCCTTCTCTCCATACTTTACAAGGAAGCCTACATTAGGAAAACAGAAACCAGCCTGTAGAGAATTACAAATAGCCCTTATGGTCTTCATGTCCTTGGTTTCAGGGGCTCCTCAGAATAGTGCACCCCATTCTCTGAATGGTCATGTAGGTCAACAGATTCTCTCTTTTAACTTAGTTAAGAGTTTTCAGTTGTAATCAAACGGTTCCAACTATTACAAAGCTGGGATCAATACTTTGTCAAAGTTAACTTCCAGGTATCTATTTATATATCAATTCTCTCTTACAGCTTTGTAACTGTATCCATGTCTCTTCCCTCTCCTTGAACTCCTTGAAGACACAGGCTGTATCTTAATCCATCTAGCTTGCTTTTAAGCCCATACCTAGCATAATGTCTGAAACAAATTAGGTGTTTAATAAAGTTTTGCTGTTGAATAGCAAAGTTCATATAAGATAAAATTTTATTAATTTGTATGGAGTGTTTTCCCTTTTGGCACAGTGTTTGTTTCAGGGATGGGAGAGAGTTGTATTATATTGTTTTTCAGCCATTTTTACCTAATGAGGATTTGAAACCTACTTCAAATTTCCTCTTTACTGTAACCTTTAATGTTTACTACAATTTTTAACCTTTTGTATGTGTAATATACTTAAAACCACATTCAATTTCGCTTTAGGTTAAAGGAAATTATATATAAAGAGAGAAATTCCAAAGCACAACTCGAAGTTATGGTTCACAAACTTCAAAGTGAAGTAAAAAATCTAAGTATTGAATTAATCAAAGCAAGAGATCAACAAGAGTATCACATTAGACACTTAAGAACCCTGGAAAAAGCATTAGAAAAAATGGAGAGGCAGAAGGGGCAACAGCAAGCAGCACAGGTATTTCTCTTTAAATCCGTCAACCATGTGAATTAACACAAATTCATAGCTTTCATCTTGAAACAAGTTATATTGTTATAGAGTAAACTTCAAAGATGTTAGACTATATGCAAAAAATTTAAATGTAACAATTCCTCTTTCTTTTTCTTTTTTTTTTTTTTTTTTAAAGATTTTATTTTGGGCACTTGGGTGGCTCAGTCGGTCAAGTGTCAGACTCTTGATTTCGTCTCAGGTTATGATCTCACGGTTCACGGGTACAAGCCCCCACATCTGGCTCTGTGCTGACAGTGCAGAGCCTACTAGGGATTCTCTCTCCCTCTCTCTCTGACCCTCCACCCCACGTCACTTTCATGCTGAAAATAAAAGTAATCTCTACACCCAATGTAGGGTTTGAACTTAGCAACCCCCCGATCAAGAGTCGGATGCTCTACCAACTGAGCCAATCAGGCCCCCCACTCCCCACCGTGGAGTTATTTCTGACTAGCACTTGCAAAGCAGTTTTAAGAATAGTTGGTGGAAATATTGGAGGTTATTAGGCTTATGTTCTGGGAGCCAAGTTTTAAAAGTCTCTTTGGGGATCCCGAAGATATTTCATTTTCATGCCTTTTGAGTGGAAGTTATTGAGGTCTATGATGTAACTAAACAATAGTTAATGCTAGTCCGATGCTTCTAAGACTGTACTTTTATGTGACCATGGCATCATTAATTTAATAAATTTGGAAAAAAATCAACTTAGTCACCAGGTTCTATTTAGAAGTCAGTTTTCTTTGGGGAAGTAGCATTAAAATAGAAGCAGGGAGAGTATTATCTAAATACTGTAATGTATATATTTACTCAGATACGACTTATCCAAGAGATGGAGCTCAAAGCTGCTGCTGCTGATAGAGAAATAAACTTACTTAGAACTTCTCTTCATCAAGAAAAGGAACAAGTACAACAACTTCATGAAGTTCTTACATTGAAAGAACAAGAACACAGGTAAATGAAAAATACATCAGGAAAATGACTTTTAAAAATAGAGAAAGAAAGCTTCTTGGTTCCTCCCTACCTTACTCACTTACCTAAAGCTAGACTGATTGATCAGTGCTGAAGTCTGACAGAATTAGCTCATGGAAAATAACATGTTTAGGTATGCATTAAAAGCAGTCTTACAGAAAGAACTGATAGCTTAAAAACAAATAGGTGGCTTCATTGAGGTAAGAACTTATAATAATGAAGCTCATTTTGCATTTTTTCAAGCCCAACCAAAAGTCAGTCATTGTAGTAGAGAAAACTATTTTTTTTTTAATTTTTTTTCTTTAATGTTTGTTTATTTTTGAGAGAGAGAGACAGAGACAGAGTGTGAGCAGGGGAGGGGCGGAGAGAGAGGGAGACACAGAATCGGAAGCAGGCTCCAGGCTCCGAGCTGTCAGCAAGGAGCCCGATGCGGGGCTCAAACTCAGAGTGTGAGGTCATGACCTGAGCTGAAGTCGGACGCTTAACCGACTGAGCCACCCAGGCGCCCCGAGAAAACTATTTTAATTGACCCCCAGGTAACTGCCTGTCAAATTAATCAATAGCCTTTATTCCTCTGTAGTGCAGGAGTCAACAAACTTTTTCTTTGAAGGGCCAGATAGAAAATATTTTAGGCTTTGCAGGCCATACCTAACTATATTTTTGTAGTAATAAAGTAGCCATAAGCAATATGTAAATGAATGGGCATGGCTATGTTCCAATAAAAGTTTATTTCCAAAAAAAAGAGTCTCCGGCCAGATTTGGTCCATCACTTATAGTTTGCCAGCCCTGCTCTGTGGAGTCCACAATAATTTGAACACTTGCAGCTAGTTATCTACTTACTGCCCTACCAGTTGAATTGTGTATTTGCATGAGTTAATTGTGTTTGTTACCAAACCTGTTTTGTTTTTGCCCTTATGTAAATGAAATTTTTACTGTATAAATTTAAATTTTGATGCACCGGGGAAAATTGTCAACATGTGCAGGGGCAGAACGACTGTAAAAGATGAGGGGCGAAATAATTGTAAAAATCTAAAATTTTGCACTTAGTTTCCTTCGCAGATATCTTTTAACTTCTTGTTCTGATTTAAAGAAACCAAAACTAGAAATAATGGATTTTGTATTATGGGTTTGACTTATTCAGGAAAAATAGTGGAAAACTGTAAAGAATTAACTCATATTTAAATAAACTTGCCCTATATATCAAAAGACCAGTGAATACTTTCACACTTCAACTGATTTTTTTCTCTTAACCAACCACCAGTACCAGTCAGACTATATTAGTTGTTTGTCACAGTTGTATGTCAAAGAAGATACAGTGAAGTAGAACTTGACTTCTACAAATGCACCTGAAGAATTTTAGAAATCATAAAATGATTCTGAACTATCTCAGTGAAGTTAAGATACAGCAGACCCCTTTTATCCCCATCACCACTGAATACATATAGTCTTCGTCTAACTACCATCCTCCGCCAGGTTGTTTTTGAAAGTGAGAAGCTGATTTTAAGTTAACAATAGAGAATATAGAATATTTAATAACTATTTAAACAGCCTTAAAGTTTTTCTTTCCTGATGAATAGCATCCTGCGATTTTTATTTGTATTTCATTCCAGGAAAGAACTTGAAACAAGGGAGTTTCTCAGTGATGCTGAGTTCCAAGAAGCCTTAGCTAAAGAAGTAGCTAAAGAAGAAAGAAAGCATGAACAAGATATAAAAGAGTACCAAGAAAAAATTGATACATTAAACCAACAGTATATGGATTTAGAAAATGAATTCCGTATTGCTTTAACTGTTGAAGCCAGAAGATTTAAAGATGTAAGAATTGGCATCTAGCTTTTTATTGAAAACAAAATCAGCAAGATATGGTTGGATGAGAGGACTACATTTTAGAATTCTAGCTTTATTGGGGCGCCTGGGTGGCGCAGTCGGTTAAGCGTCCGACTTCAGCCAGGTCACGATCTCACGGTCCGTGAGTTCGAGCCCCGCGTCGGGCTCTGGGCTGATGGCTCAGAGCCTGGAGCCTGCTTCCGGTTCTGTGTCTCCCTCTCTCTCTGCCCCTCCCCCGTTCATGCTCTGTCTCTCTCTGTCCCAAAAATAAATAAACGTTGAAAAAAAAAAAATTTAGAATTCTAGCTTTATTTACTGTTGCCTCTATGATTTTAAGCAAATTACTTAAATTCTTAGAGCCTTAGTTTCTTCACAAAAATATAGCCACTCTTCAGTGCTGTTGCAAAAACTGAGTGAGATTATAAATGGTCAAGTAAAGACAGCACCGGAATAAGAATTGGGAAGCCTGAATTCTCCTATTTCTATAGAGCAGGGATTGGCAAACTAAAGACCCTAGGCCTATTTTTGTAAATAAAGTTTTATTAGAACACAGCCACAGAAACAAATAGTTTCTAAATATTTGGAGAACTGCTATTTATAATGCAATTTTGAAATATAGGTTAAAGATGGTTTTGAAAATGTTGCAACTGAGTTAGCAAAGAGCAAGCATGCTCTTGTTTGGGCTCAACGAAAAGAAAATGAATCTTCCTCTTTAATTAAAGATTTGACTTGTATGGTGAAGGAGCAAAAAACAAAACTTGCAGAAGTTTCGAAATTGAAACAGGAAACAGCAGCAAATTTACAGGTAAAACATTGAAACATTTTATTTCCTCTTTAATTTTTTATATCATAGTCTCATGTATATTGTGATGATTTTAATACTAAGTATATATATGATGCATATGAGAAAAGTAATATAACTAGGAGATTAAACAATGACTTCACAGATTGTATTGCTTACACTAAAATGGTATTATTTAAATAAAATAAGTGAATTTAAGAACTGTACTTAGGTAAATAGGTTCCAGTTGTCTGTGATACAGCAGAAATTGTGATGGTGATACTCAGATGGTTGAGGTTCGGGAAATGGCACACAAATTGCTGATAGTCTTGTGGTGGTGATGGTTGTCTTTAGATAGACCTAGCTATAGTAATTCTTAAATTAACCTTTTTAGTGCTGTTGTCTCAGTTTTAAACATTAGCGGTATTTTGCCCAAGAAAACTTAATTCCAGAAAGTGACCTTTAGATTATTGATATAAATGCAGGTTGAGAAATTTTGAGTATTACATGTGTAATTGCTCTTTTAAGATAACTGATATTAGAATAACATTCAGCGTTCTTAAAGGAATAGTCCCTTAAAATTTGACTTTTTGTTTTATGACATACACTTATCTTAAAATGAAAACCTTTGTAATGTAAAATTTAGGAGCATTTACTTTGTATTTGGTTAGATAACAATTTTTCTCCTAAAATGCAAAAAGTAAAAAATAGAGCACTTAAATGTAATACTGTGCTTTTTTTTTTTTTTTGATGTTTTTTGGGGATATACAGAATCAAATCAACACCCTTGAAATCTTGATTGAAGATGACAAGCAGAAGAGTATTCAAATAGAACTTCTCAAGCATGAAAAAGTCCAGCTCATTTCTGAGCTAGCCGCCAAGGAATCACTAATTTATGGTTTAAGGACAGAAAGAAAAGTATGGGGGCATGAGCTGGCACAACAAGGTAAAATTTTCAAAGGGAAAATAGCTCATTCTTCTAAACCAACAATTCTGGGTATTGATGAGAAAAACAAGCGCTCATTAATTCTGCCTAAGACATACCAAAAAAAGGCAACACTTTATATGGAAGGATAAGTAAGCATTTGCCAGCCAAACAGCCAAATGAAATGCCTAAGATGTGAAATAGTTTATTACACTAGTTAGGAAGTTACAGCTCTGATTTTTTTCTTAATTTTGGTTTTCTTCCCAACATAATTTGGTTACTTTTCTGATCAGGTATACATTTACAGTGCTTCAACTAACTAAGTCATTGAAATAATTCTTACACAGTGATTTTAAATTATTTGTATAGTATGCAGTATTCATGTTTTTTCCTAAAAATTTGGTAACACTTTTGTTATACATAGAGAAATGTGAGAATAGTATATGAATGAAAACCACTGTAGGTGTAGGTATATTTACTCTTAGTCTCCTTTGTTTTCCAATCACTAAAGCAAGAGATAGACACTGTTTTATGGCCTTCATAGATTACAAATTATGAATAGCTAGATGTTGGTCTTAGTGGAGAATTGCTCATTTGTCCATTCCATATAAGAATCTTTAATATGATTGTTTGAATGTCATAAGCTGATCAATTAAATATCACATGTCTGAGTTACTTGTTTTTGATTTGTGGCTTTAGGTTTTCCAAATAGCCACAGGTGTTTAAAGGGCCTTTTGGTTCTTTTCCCGTTTCCTTTTATATTATGCTTTATGTATTTTGGGTTTTTATTCAGTTTTTATTTACTTTTTATTTACATTGCTAAATTAGATATTCATAAAATACAAATCCTCCAAGATCTTTAAAAGTTTGTAACTCATGATGTTTATTTCTCAGGATCGTCTCTAGCCTTAAATCGTGGCAAATTAGAGGCTCAAAATGAAAGTTTATGTAGAGAGAATGAGTCTCTGAGAAAGGCAAATGAACGTGATAATGATGCATTAAGAATTAAGTGCAAAATCATAGAAGACCAAACTGAAACCATTGGAAAATTAAAAGTTGTAAGTTTGATACTTTATTTTGGGAAAAGAGCATGTGGCAGTTTTGTAAATCTGTGGATCAGAGTATCGAATAAATATCTGTCTCAGTGAATCCCAACTGTTGTGGAATTTGGGACATTATCAGATGTTTCCTTATGTAATCTATGCCCTTTGCCTTTTAAAATGACTGTATGGCCTTTATTAACTTTAAATTACTTTTATCTCAGAATTTTATGGGATGTTATCATGGTCCTGTGAAATAACTGAAAATAATGTCATTAAAGGGTTAGGAATCTTAAGAAAATTAATGTTTTATATGTTTAAAATATCCATTTAGAGCACTGTTTAGGATCTTCTAATATTGCTAAATTCTGAAAATTGTGACAAAACCCAACTATTCTGTATTTAAAAGTAGAAATAGTTTGTAAAACTATGCTTGTTCCCAGGGGAAACCATTTCACCTTCTTCTCCAATATGGCATATCTTAATAGAGAATACTACTAGGTTCACTTGTTTCAAAGTATGTTACATGAAAATTTTCCAGAGAAATTTTTTGAAAGTTATCTTGAGTACTGAATCAAATTTGATCTCCAAAATTTTCTTCTAGAGATTATCTTAAAGTGTAAAACTGAGCCTGGCTGGCTCAGTGGGTTAAGTGTTCAACTCTTGATTTCAGCTCAAATCATAATCTCAGGGTTTGTGAGATTGAGCCCTGCGTTGGGCTCCACACTAACAGTGAGGAGCCTGCTTGGGATTCTCTCTCTCCCTCTCCTTCTCTTTCTGCCCCTCCTCCACTCACACATGTTTTCTCTCTCTCTCTCTCTCTCTCTCTCTCTCTCTCTCTCTCTCTCTCAAAACAAATATTTTTTTAAAAAGTGTAAAAACTGAGAAAGGAGTATTTTAAAAACTTCTAAATGAGATTATCACCCATTAAAAGTAACAACTCATTCTTCAGAGTAGCTATAACTGCCTAAGATTTAATTTTCTTTTTCTTAGTCATTTTTAAGAAACTCCTTGAGAACTTGACTTTATCAAGTACAGAAAATAAATCTGTATCACCATGTTGCTATATCCTTAGCTAGGTTTAGACCATGAATGCCTGAATTGTATCACTCTAAGCAATTACATTGTTGTTCACTCCATTGAAATTTGGTTTCAGTATGTCCAAAATTTCAAATATATCTGTCATACATGCCAACGTGCAGTGAAAATTATTGAAATTTTTTAGCAGTAAGCCTTTTTTCTTGTTTTAAAATTCTAGCCAAACATATTTTCCTTTGAGTTAAGCTAAGTATGAAACAGAAAGACTTGTGATTTGCTTTTTAAATTTCACAAAGCAAAGCAGGGGATACTATGGGTACAAGACATTGATTTGACAAAGCTACTTCTACAGAAGACTACTGCCTTCTTGTCAGTCTCAGGGCAGGAAGGAAATGACTAGTAATGAATGATACAGTGGAGCCAAAACACTGTTGAGTTTTAGTTTTAGAGTTTTGGTTTTAAAAAAAAAAGTTCAGATTTTTCAACCCATCATTCTTTTCCCATAACTTACTACATTTACTTTAGAGAACACTGCACAGCCTCACAGGTGTGAGTATTAGGGTGCTTTCCCACCAACCATGTAACAGAGAGAGATAGTTAGGCATAATTTCTTTCAGCAGTAAATTCATCTAAAACCGATAATGACCTTTATCTATTGTTAGGTTGGATGTTCATAGAATAGAAAACCTTCAGGTCTTTTAAAGTTTGTCACTGATCGTGTTGTTTCTCAGGATTTTCCCTAGGCCAAAATCATGGGAAATTAGTGGCTCATATTGAAAGTTTATAGAGAGAGAACAAGTCTCTGCAAAAGGCAAATGAACCTGATACTGATGTTTGATGTTTTGGAGTGTGATATTTTCAATTAAATGGAATCTATAGTTAGCTTCTGACTATGGGAATCAGAAGCAGAAGTTTTTTTAAAAATTCTGTTTCTGCCCCATATATTATTTTGGTATTTTTCAGTATATCTGGGTCATAGTACTCTCTGATGCTGCAATGTTTATCATTCTTTTTGATTAATAGGGTTATTTCATAATAATTTTTTATAGCTTTTGTGAACTCCCATAACATATGTCAAGACTGCTCACTCTTAGTGCTTCAGAGAGTCAGGGGGACAAAATAAACAATTCATGACTTTTTTGCAAATGTTGGTCAAGCCTAGGAGACTACCCAACATCTTTGCTTAGATTTTTGCATATGTAACACACTGAGGAATTGAACTGCATTGTTTATAATTCTTATGAGTATATACTTAAAGTGACCTTTCCCAGCATTTGTGTGTTTGCCTCCATCTTCTTCCCAAAAGGAAAAAAGGCAAGGTGGAGTGGGGCAGAGGAAAGAGGGTAAAAATAAGAACTGCCAGTTTCATCTATTCTCACTTACAGAGACTGATACCAGTAGTCGGTGTGTAGCAGACTGTTCCAGACATCCAGGCATGCCCCCACAAAGCAAAGAAATAGTCATTGGAATAAATCACCTATAGGAGGCCTAATCCCTGCAGACATTTAACGCTGCCTAAGGTGGTTTTGATCTTTCATTATCCTCTGATTTGTCTTATGCACATACAGGATAAAGTCTGATTCATGGTATAGAAGATAGCATAAAAAGTTTGGGGAGATGTAAACCCTGTTCTTATGTGACATTTTAGTAGTGATAAAATCATGCTTTGTTTTGAGGTAAAGCATTTATTTGCTCATCCTGATGCAGAAAGCACTTCTGTTGAATATAGTAGAAATAGCAGTTTAATTAGTGCCACACGTACTGTGCATATCAGTCTTTGCTGTATCTGTCATCCACCTAGAGTTTTCTTTCTCTTTCTGTCATGCAAACATGTTTTCAAATGCAAAATTACAGTAATTGAAAATTTTTATTGTGCCGCTTTTCCTTCTCCCTCTATGATTGATAATTGCTAACTTAACTTACTGAAATAAAAAGTGTAAAGGGCATAAGAATTTTATCTTCCTTTTTCTTTTTTTGTAATTTTTTAATGTTTATTGGTTTTTGAGAGAGACAGAGCATGAATAGGGAAGGGGCAGAGAGAGAGAGAGGGAGACATAGAATCTGACTGAGGCAGGCTTCAGGCTCTGAGCTGTCAGCAGAGCCTGGCGTGGGGCTCGAACCCACAAACTGTGAGATCATGATCTGAGCAGAAGTCAGACACTTAACTGACTAAGCCATCCAGGTGCCCCTAGAATTTTATCTTTCTTAATAGCACTTAAAACAAAGTAGTAGTGATGTTTCTTGTTGATTGTTATTAAAAAATGTCCTGTAAATCTTTTTGAAAACACTTAGTGAATATTCAGTTTATTTTTTAATCTGTAGTTTTTAGAATCATTTTAAACCATTAAATCCAAATAGGAAATGAGACATCTGGGTTAATAAAAATAAAGTGCTGATTTTTTTGTTTCTCTAAGTGTGTACAAGAAAAAGAAGAACAAATCAAAGTATTACAAGAAAAGATCATTGAAATACAAAAATGTACCCAAGAACAACTTGATGAAAAATCTTTACAACTGGATGACGTAATTGAAAAACTGGAAAGACACAATGAAAGAAAAGAAAAACTAAAACAGCAGTTGAAAATAAAGGAATTAGAACTTGAAGAAATTAGAAAAGCTTATAGGTATTATATAGTATTTCCTATTGAGAAATAAAATGTGGCTTAATAGTTTCATATAACTAATTTTATTTTTTAAATTATTTCTTTTTGTATTAGTACACTTAATCAGAAGTGGCATGATAAAGGAGAGCTTCTAAGTCATCTGGAAATGCAAGTAAAAGAAGTAAAAGAAAAATTTGAAGACAAGGAAAAGAAACTTAAAGCGGAAAGAGACAAAAGTATTGAACTACAAAAGTAAGTCCTAAAATATGTGGGAGATCTTTCTCTTTTTTATTTATTTATTTATTTTTTTAAATATGAAATTTACTGTGAAATTGGTTTCCATAAAACACCCAGTGCTCATCCCAACAGGTGCCCTCTTCAATGCCCATCACCCACTTTCCCCTCCCTCCCACCCCCCATCAACCCTCAGTTTATTCTCAGTTTTTAAGAGTCTCTTACGGTTTGGCTCCCTCCCTCTCTAACTTTTTTTTTTTTTTCCCCTTCCCCTCCCCCATGGTCTTCTGTTAAGTTTCTCAGGATCCACATAAGAGTGAAAACATATGGTATCTGTCTTTCCCTATATGCCTTATTTCACTTAGCATAACACTTTCCATTTCCATCCACATTGCTACAAAAGGCCATATTTCATTCTTTCTCATTGCCAAGTAGTATTCCATTGTATATATAAACCACAACTTCTTTATCCATTCATCAATTGATGGACATTTAGGCTCTTTCCATAGTTTGGCTATTGTTGAAAGTGCTGCTATAAACATTGGGGTACAAGTGCCTCTATGCATCAGCACTCCTGGATCCCTTGGGTAAATTCCTAGCAGTGCTATTGCTGCGTCATAGGGTAGATCTATTTTTAACTGTTTGAGGAACCTTCACACTGTTTTCCAGAGCGGCTGCACCAGTTTGCATTCTCACCAACAGTGCAAGAGGGTTCCCGTTTCTCCACATCCTCTCCAGCGTCTATAGTCTCCTGATTTGTTCATTTTAGCCACTCTGACCAGCATGAGGTGGTATCTCATGGTGGTTTTGATTTGTATTTCCCTGATAAGGAGCGACGTTGAACATCTTTTCATGTGCCTGTTGGCCATCTGGATGTCTTCTTTAGAGAAGTGTCTATTCATGTCTTCTGCCCATTTCTTCACTGGATTATTCGTTTTTCAGGTGTGGAGTTTGGTGAGTTCTTTATAGATTTTGGATACTAGCCCTTTGTCCGATATGTCATTTGCAAATATCTTTTCCCATTCCATCGGTTGTCTTTTAGTTTTGTTGATTGTTTCCTTTGCAGTGCAGAAGCTTTTTATCTTGATGAGGTCCCAATAGTTCATTTCTGCTTTTAATTCCCTTGCCTTTGGAGATGTGTCAAGTAAGAAATTGCTGCAGCTGAGGTCAGAGAGGTTTTTTCCTGCTTTCTCCTCTAGGGTTTTGATAGTTTCCTGTCTCACATTCAGGTCCTTCATCCATTTTGAGTTTATTTTTGTGAATGGTATAAGCATTCTAGTTTCATTCTTCTGCCTATTGCTGTCCAGTTCTCCCAGCACCATTTGTTAAAGAGACTGTCTTTTTTCCGTTGGATATTCTTTCCTGTTTTGTCAAAGATCAGTTGGCCACACTTTTGTGGGTCTAGTTCTGGGGTTTCTATTCTATTCCATTGGTCTATGTATCTGTTTTTGTGCCAATACCATGCTGTCTTGATGATTACAGCTTTGCAGTAGAGGCTAAAGTCTAGGATTGTGTTGCCTCTGTGGGAGATCTTTTGATGTAAACACTGAATTGGGATGGGTGAGATGTAAAAAGCATATGTAAATGTATTTATGTGTATATATGGCTTGTATGAGTTAATTGGTACATAGTGCCTAACACATAGTAGTAATTGTTGGTTGAATATTTTTTTTTATGACTGTGATTATTTTCAAACTGATTGAAACATCTAGTGATATTTTTGGCTCTTCTGTGTGGAGTTTAGAATGGGCAGTCCCTTAACTACCAGGGGCAGTGAACTCCTGAAGAAGCTAGAGCGGATTTCAGTAGCAGGCCTGCACAAACTGAGGATGAGAGCTAATTTGAAAGAAGGGGAAGAAAATGTATACCTGGGTGCCATCGGTGTGTAGATTTTATAAAATCCCATAGAGGAAATGAAGGCTTCACCTTGTAAACTATGTAACTGGACTTCTTAAAATAATTTATAAAGTTGGCTGCCTTGAAAAATAGGTAACACAGTTTAATGATCAGTTAAACTCTGGTCAAGATTAAAGAGTGGTATGGATAAACAGCAAAATCTCATGTAGGGGTCAGTTCCCATTATATCAAATCTAATAGAACCTGGAATTTGATTTCTTATATTTTAACTCAGTGTAAATGGAAAAGGTTTTGACTGACAGTAGTGTCTTGTTTGTCTGCTAATGGACCCTGTTCCACTTTGCTTTCAACCAGCACTAATACAGGGACTTTGGCTTGGAACCTGTTGAAATTTTCTCTCCTGCCTGTCACAATTGGGAGTCTCTTATATCCTAAAAGAAATAATCATTTCCTATAAATAGCAGTTCCTAAAGTTAATATAAATCATAAAGCCTGACAGTTTTCAAAATCTCTTATATTGCATTGTTTGTCATGTTGTTAATAGCAAAACAGTAAAGACCTGATTGTATACATTAATGCTTTTATGCATTGTAGACTAAGATTAGTATGTAAGATAGAAGATTTTTAACTTAATAGAATTTTAATAAAAACAGATTTTATTTATATAGCCTTTTATAATACATAAATTGGGGTGCCTGGCTGGCTCAGTCAGAAGAGCATGTGACTCGTGATCTTGGGGTTGTGGGTTTGAGCCCCATATTGGATATAGAGATCACTTAAATAAATAAATTTTTAAAAAAATACATAATTGGTTTTTTTCTTCTATCTTATTTTGCAACCAACAATAATTCTGTGAGGTTGGCAGAACAGGTAGGATTATCCTGTTTTTATAGTTTAAAAAACTTAAAAGCAGAGTTTGTGACTTGCCCTTAAGTCATACAGCTACTAAGGGTTGCTTGCATCTGGGAACATAAGAAAGACTTGATTCACGGACCCAGTGTTCAGTCTATTACTATGGGCTGTGCCAAAAGCAGAAAATATGTTCCTTGTGGACTTAACTTTCTTAAATGAAATTATTCATACTTAATATAAAGGAATTGGTTTTTTGCCTCTAAGAAACTTATAGCGCTAAAATTTTGTGAATACAGTACTGTTTAATGTGTTTATTAACACAGGGTTTTATCTGTTAAACATTAGCATAGAAAAGTCAGATCTACATGTTCATAAACCTAAACCTGCCTATAACGTACACTTCTCAAATTATCACACTACAAACACATGGAGAAAAAAAATTGATAGCAATCATCTATGAATGTGCTTATATATCATACCATGAGACTCAAAATAAATGGGAACCAGAGTACTCTAACTTTTAGAGGATAAAAGGGTAACAAATTTAAATTGATGTTATCCTGCCCTGTTCTATTACTAACAGATTCTGCTGGATGAACTACTTATGTCTTTTATTACCCAGGATACCTTCTTCTATTTAATGGAGTTATATATACTTCCATTAAAATGTGAATGTAAGATGGGGTGCTTGGGTGGCTCAGTTGGTTAAGCATCTGACTCTTGATTTCTGCTCAGGTCATGATCTCACGGTTTGTGAGATCAAGCCCCATGTCGGGCTCTGTGCTTACAGCGTGGAGCCTGCTTGGGATTCCCTCTCTCCCTCTCTCTGCCCCTCTCCCATGCACGTGCTCCTTCTCTCTCTCTCTCTCTCAAGATAAATAAATAAACATTTTTTAAAAAGTGAATGTAAGAGCTGCCATCTAAGAAGAAAAGAAATTCTAATTTTTATAAACCTAGATAATATGGTTTTTGTGCTTTTTTTTAAGGGATGCAGTGGAAAAGCTTCATAGTATGGATGATGCCTTTAAAAAACAAGTTGATGCAATTGTTGAAGCTCATCAAGCTGAAATAATACAACTAGCAAGTGAAAAGCAGAAATACATTGATTCTGCAAATTTCAAGGTACTATAAATAAAATTTGCTTTGATAATCAGTATTAAATTATTATAGCTAAATAAATTATATCTTTGAGAATTATAAAGAGAAAAGGCAGTATGATTTAATGGCTGAATAGATATGAAGAATGTTGCCAAAACTATTGTGCAATCAGGCCAAAATGCTAGTAATACTTAGACTAGTTGTAGAATTCTAAGGAAACCAAAATTAGAAGTTTGATTCTGATGTGCACCTCCATGATCTCTGAATAAAAATTGACGTATTCCTGATCAGTCTCATATGGAAGCACCTTTGGTTACACATAGGCAGGGTAAGAATGTGAATAAGTACAATTCATCACTACCTTGGAAATAACTCCCAAGATGTGTTTTGTTAATTAGGGTTTAAGACTATCCTTGATAATCTTGAATGATATTTAATATCATCGACAGGAATTTTAGGTGTTATTAAATCAGAAGCAACATCAGAATCACCTTATAGAGCTTGTTGGTTTTGTTTTGTTTTGTTTTTTAATATTTATTTTGAGAGGGAGTGCACATATGCTAGTTGGGGAGGGGCAGAAAGAGGAGCCCAAGCAGGCTCCATGCTCAGCACAGAGCCTGATGCAGGGCTTGATCTCAAGACTACGAGATCACCACTTGAGCTGATATCAAGAGTAGAATGCAGGGGCGCCTGGGTGGCTCAGTGGGTTAAGTGTCCGACTCTTGGTTTCCGCTCAGGTCATGATCTCATGGTTTGTGAGCTCGAGCCCCATGTCAAGCTCCGTGCTGACAGTGCAGAGCCTGCTTAGGATTCTCTCTTTTCCTCTTTATCTGCCCTTCCCCCTCTCACTTTCTCTGTCTCTCTCAAAAATAAATAAAAAAAAAAGGTAGAGCACTTAACTGACTGAGCCACCCAGATGCCCCTAGAGCTTTTTAATAATACATATGCATGAGCTTCCCCCCCCAGAGACTTTCATTTCCTAAGTCTCTTGTATTTTAGTTAGACCCAGTTATTTTAAAACTCAGCAGGTAACACCTGTTTGGTTTGATATGTCCCCTCTTTTGAGACCTACTAGATCAGTGGAACAGTTGTAAATTTCCATTTTTCCTTGATTTTGAAGTGGCAATAAGAAAGTGAGATACCTGTACGACTAGAGACTCAGAAACCAGTGACTGGGAAAGAGTTCATAAACAGAAAGAGTGACTCCATATAATTATTACAGTTGTGTGATTAGGTGACATTACCCTCAGGAGTCTATGTGCAAAGAAGGAAGCAACAAGGTCTTTGGAAATAATGAATAAGGAAGTATAACTTGTTCAAAATGCAGTTCTTTATTTTATTTCATGTCAACAGATGTTTCAGAAGTTTTCTTTAAAATCTACCAAGTTTAACAGGGGTGTATCAGGTAATACCAAATAAAACATAAGATTAGGCCCTTAGTTGAAAGGGAAATAATAAGTTTGATATTGGACCTCTAGTGCTGATATGACGTAATAATATCAAAGGGATGTGTCTGTTTGAGAGTTAGAGAAATGGCACCAGAGCTTAAATGTTATAATCATGAAAACATTGTAAATTATCACATGAATATAATTTAAATTAGGAGAAATACTAATTTTCTCAGGGGGAAAAAATTAGGAAATCTATATTAGAGATTAGGAAGAGGGAGATAAATAGAAAGGAATGGTCATATTGATAGTACTGTCAGGAATGTTGTATCATAGGAGAATTTCAAGCAGAAATTAGTAGGATCAAATACAAAGAATCCTAGGAGAATATAGGTTAGGAAGAAATGATAAAATTATCTTTCAAAAAGATGGTAATTTATAACCCACAGCAATTTTAGAAATGAGATAGACTAAATTAAAGCATTTCTTTAGGAAGGGAGGTTATTTGTTTTGAAAGTTTATAAGGAACTGATATTTTACTTGAACTCCTGATTCCTTATTCATATGTAGTACAGGACAGTGGAAAGATTAAGTCAAAAGAATGGTTTCTGTCCATATACACTACTGAGAAGCTGTATAACTTGAACAAATTTTCTAAGCTCTAAAATAGAGTTAAAATAAATGCCCATGTGCTCATCACAAGCACCCATGAGATATAGACAATATACATGTAAGTACTTTGTGTACAGTATAAACATTGATTTCCCTATTAGTATTTGAACAAGTTACATTTTACTAACCTCTTTGCTTTAAATGAATACCACAAGTTACAAAATTGAAGAGAGTAAAGTGTTGACTTTTTGTTTCAGAATACATTTTTAAAATATATTTTCTTTAAAAAAAAGTGAATTTATATGTTGATTTAGGTTCATCTAGTTGAAGAAGAAATGCGTGAACTTCTGCAAGAAACATGCAAGAACAAAAAAGCAATGGAAGAAAAAATTAAGCAACTTGCTTTTGCTCTAACTGAAATTCAGCGAGAAATGTGATGTTTCTGAGAATGAATTTAATTGAAATGGAACAGCAGACCTATTGTAAAAATGATTAAATATTGTAATAGTAGTAACTGCTACGACTTTGAAATGTCTCTTTGTACACATTTCATTCTGATTATATTTTAAAAGACTTTTGATCAAGTATTTTTTAATTGTATCTGTAGGTTTCTATAATAAATTGTTGATAATATGTGTATTAGAAAAACCTATCAACCAGATTTATGACACTTTCTTGTTTCTGTGCTATATATACATTGTTTGGCAATTACACATTTGCCTACAAATATGTAAATAGAAATTAAGATTAGTATTTAGACTATATGAGGTAAAATATTTTCATCATTGTTGTTACATTATTGTGTTGATGAAAAACTAATATATATATTGGTCATCCTTTAGTTGATGTAGCTCCATTTTTTTCATAAGTGTAGCTGAAAAGATTTGAAGTCTGTATGATAAAGATGTGGCATTCTTAACAAAGCACAGGTAACCATCTCCACATCACTCATAATGACCCCTTTTTTAGAATGCGTATGACTTTTTCATTAAAGATTATACTTAAGGTTTTATGAACATTGTCTGTTCCTCAGCAGCAACACTACTGTTCCATGCTCATTTTCCCTTCTAATCACTGTATATAAAAGAATTCTTATTTTAACTTTTGTCATCTCTTATGCTCCTATGCATGCAGAAAAAGGAAAAAACCTAAATACTATTTCTAAAAGAAAGAATATTTTGAACTAATAGCCACTGAAGTAAGTTTTAAAAATTAAATGCAATCAGAAAAAAATGCAAATGCTTCTAAAAGAGAGGGCTCCATTTCATCAGAGGCAAGATTCCTACTGAAATCTGTGGGACAACATCAAGCATACAAACATGCACAATGAGGTCAGGAGGAAAAATAATGGCTGACAATTTCCTAAATTTGATGAAAAAGATTAACCTACAGATCCAAGATCTTCAGTAAAACCCAGGATAAACAAAGAGAACCACACCTAGGAACTATAGTCAAACTCTTGGGAAATTCTTGAAAGCAGCAAGAAAATACGACTCATGTAGAGGAACGATTGACTGCTCATCAGAAGCAGTAGAGGCCAGAGGGCAGTCAGTCACACAGTTGAAATGGGAAGAAGAGGAACTGTCGATCAAAAATGTTATATCCAGCAAAACTCTCAAGATAAATGCAAAAAATGGCATTCCCAGACAATTGATAGAATTTATTGCTAGCCAACCCACCTTAAAAGAAATGTTCAAGTTCTAAAAGGCTGAAAGGAAGTGATACCAGACATTAACTTAAACCCACTGGAAGAAATGAAGACTATTGGGAACAATAAACATGTAGGTAAGTTTCTTTTTTTTTTTTTAAAAAAGTTTACTCATTTTGAGAGAGAGAGCTAGAGAGCAAGCGGGGAGAGGGGCAGAGAGAATACCAAGCAAGCTCTGTGCTGTCAGCACAGAGCCCGATGCAGGGCTTAAACCCAGAGCTTAAACCCATGAACTGTGAGATCATGACCTGAGCCAACGTCAAGAGTTGGACACTTAACTGACTGAACCACTCAGGCATCCCTATGGGTAAGTTTTCATAGGACTATATAAATACATTTTTTCTTCTGTTAATTAAAAGACATTTATGGCAATAATTTTAACACTATATTGAATTTGCAGCATATATATTGGGATATGTGTGACAAAAAAAACACAAAGTTGGGAGGAAATACAGCCATACTCGAGTTTATTTTGTCAGATTAATCTAAAGATGACTGATAAATTAAAATGCATATTGTAATTCCTACAACAGCCATTAAGAAAACCCAAACATTATTCCTGAAAAATCAGAGTAGATTCCACTTCTGGAATGGCAGCGCAAGGAACTCTGTGGACCTGGTTTACAACCACAGCTGGTGAAAAGTATTTTAAAACACCCATTTTTTAAAGTCTGAAAATTTTCCTATGAGCATGCAGCAAATGAAACATTTCTTCAAGAAAATTTACTAAATCTCCGTAAGAACAGCAAAAGCTTACAATAGATTCCTTAAAATGCCCAGTTTTTATAAAAAAAACTACATAATAAGACATACAAAGAAATAGAAAAGTGGGACTGATACACAGTATAAAGGAAAAGTAGTTGCAAGGAGACCCAGATGTTAGTCTTAAAAAAGACTTCAAAGCAACCACCATATATTCAAAGGACTAAAGGAAAGCATGCTTTAAAAGTAAAGTAAGGTATGTTAACAGTGCTCACCAATAGTAGATACACAGAAATATTTTTAAATTAATGATTTTACTATAGGGTCTCTACAGTGCATTTGAACTGGCAGAAGTATCTGTGAACTTTGAGGTTGATGGAGATTATGCAATCTGGAGAAGAGAAAAAACCTGAAGGAAAATAAGCAGAACCTCAGAAACGTGGATTGCATGAAGTGCACCAACGTACAGCGAAGTACCAAAGGAGAGGGGAGAGACATGAGTGATCTATATAAATTCTAAATAAGATATATATAAAATATAACTAACCTATATATTAGAAGAAATAATGGTTCTAAGCTTGTCAAACTTTATGACAATCAGAAATTTATACCCCCAAGAAGCTAACTTCAAGTGGGAAAAGTTGATGACAGCCACTACCCAGAGTAAAAATATTAAAATTGAAAGAAATGTGAGGAGTCCACAAATACTTTCAAATTAAACAGCAACTTCTAAATCTATGAGTCAAATAAGAAATCACAAAGAAAAGGTGTGATAGAGAAATGGGCTCCATATTGACCCATGATCGGTGTATGTGGAGGCCAGGGCTGTGTGGGGAGGGGAGGTTTGCATAGATAAGATTCAAAGATCAAAGGTTTAAAAAATCATTTGGCTTTCTGAAGTATGGAGCCCAAGAAGGGCTGCCTATACTGTAACCTATCTCTGGACCCAAAATCTTTTTGCCCCCAGTTTTATCGAGATTAATTGACATGTAACATTCTGTAAGTTTAAGGTGTAAAAAATTATGATAGGATGTATGTATATATTGTGAAATGATTACAGTCAACTTAGTAACATCCATCGCCACACAGTACAATTTTTTTCTCATGATGAAAACTTTTTTTAAAGTTTTATTTATTTATAACTAATCTCTACACCCAATGTGGGGGCTTGAACTCACAACCCCAATATCAAGAGTCACATGCTCCTTCAACTGAGCCAGCTAGGTGCCCTCTTGTGATGAGAACTTTTATGATATACTCTGAGCAACTTTCAAATACATACTATAGAACTGTTAACTATAATCATGTACACTACATCCTCGGAATTTATATATATTATAACTGGAAACTTATACCTTTTGACCACCTTAATCCAATTCCCCCACCCTGGGTCCAAAATCTTGATTTGAAAGTACCTCAACTTAAACTCACTAGTCTAGCTTATCTTAGCACATATAACACACCAAATTCCTAAAGTAAAGATATGTTGTCTTCAATACTCCTGAGCTCCTACAAAGTTAAGATGTTAGGTATAGAGGTTCCAGTTTATTATTCTGAAGGGTAATTGGAAAAGATACTCTACCTGCTCTCATCCTTTGGAATTCCAAAATGCTCACCCACATGGCCAGAGTGTTTAGGGGAATAGCAATTTATCTCCTCTATTTTATTAGAAAATAAGCAGTTGCTACCCTTCTTCGTTAAACCCTACTAATATTTAAAGATCATGAATGTAGTGGATGATGCAGTAATGTCCTTAGGTTGATCTCATCATTGCTAGTTCCAGTAAGTAAATCTGCAACAATAGATGAATCCATATTTTATGGAGTTGGAGAATAACACTGCCAAAGTTGTGACTACTCATTGGAAAGATTGTCATCAAGAAGACTTGATATCCCATCTGATTTGTGATTTATGGGCTAGCAATACCACTAATGGTGGTCCCTAATTATCTTGTCTATTTGTTTACTTCCTTTGGAGATATGAGATTGCTGCTCATGCCTAATTTAAGGCTTAAATCACAATGATCCAGGGAGACACAAGTTGCTGAACATATTAGTATAATTGACTTATTTATAGATTAAGTGGATGTGTGACCACCATTTTTGTCCAAGTGCCTGTTCGAGAATACATAACTTAGTTCTTTCAGAGTGCCTGGAGTCTAACTGTATTCTTTCCTTATGGTTCTGTCATACTGGTGTTTCCAACATTTATTACCACATCCTGGGGTGTAAATCACAGTGTGATCTAACTGCTTCTCATCGGAAGCCCCTAGAGCCCCTTGTCCAATCTCTCACCCCATTGTCACTCCCTGAAAGAGGTGTTGAGTCAGGCACACAGCCACCTACAATCAAAACAATAGCAAGCATGCTTTCTTTGGTTTGATATATCTACTGAGAATGAATTTGGGGAGGATCAATCCATGGGGTCTTCTCTGAGACTCATCACATCAGAATGTTCTTTTCCGAACATTCTTTTCCAAGAGGCTACTGTGCAATTTTCCAGCATGACTCCTACCAGGCTTTGGAAAGGCTAGAAGTAGTTACGTCTGTTAGTTAATTGTTAATTATAACATCTGTAATTACACTAAATTTTGCATTACCTTCCTCCAAGAAGTGTACAAATTGCAGTCTTCTCATACAACAATCTAATTAAGCAGTACTTTATAAATGAAGTTGGATATTTTTTATTCCATAAAAGTCTTGGAATATACTTTTATTCAATCCTAAAGAGATGGTTGTTTTTACAACCTTGAAAATTTAAAGCCTAAATATCATAAGAATCTTTGAAATCTTTCCAGGATTTTATTATTGTAGGGCAATATTGCCCATAGTAGCTAATTATTTAACACTTCATGGGTGTAAGAATCCTCCTGTTCCCCAACCCACCTTGCCATAGGCTGCCCTTGTAGCTGCCACAGCTCTGAATGGATTACTTTATTTTTGTTAGCCAGTTTTTCACTTTCATCTCCATACTGCAGTACTTGGTAATGTAACTGTCTCACTTTTAGATTCTGTTTTCTTAGTATATGGATCATGGTGGGACACTGAGGATCTGTCTGTGCCACTTCTTCCCATTATTTTTAAATCTTTGAGGTGCAGAGGCTTCCTGATTGGCAGATATTTTCTTCTGAACAGTAGTGTAAACAACATTGGTGTCCACTTTTACAGTCCTGGGATGCCCTTTCTGCTCCCAGTGTTTACAATGCTGACATGCATCACCTACTATTTTGTAAATACTATTGAGCTTATGAAATCTTGCTCTGTGTTCTTGCTCTGTTTACTAATATAACCCACATAAATATTCTGAACTTTTAGAGCAAATTCTCCTTGATGCACAACTGGCTGAAGACTAGAAGGATATCCAGGGTGCAATGGCTGCAAATAGTAACCTCTTTGGTAGTGTATGCAGCCTGTTGATTGTATGGGTTTCCCAAGGGACCTTGGAGACAGGCCTTTCCAGTGGACATTGATGTCTGACTTCATGCTATCTAGGCTCCAGACAGGTATGCGGGATATTTTGGAAAGCTCTAGGGCGGTGGCCAGGGTCCACATCGACCAAGTCATCATGTCCATCCATACTAACCTGCAGAACGAGGCACATGTGACTGAGACCCTATGCAAGGCCAACTTCAAGTTCCCTAGCCACCAGAAGATCCGCATTTCTAAGGAGTGAAGCTTTATTAAGTTTAATGTGGAAGAATTTGAAGGTATGGTGCTGAAAAGTGGCTCATCCCAGATGGGTGGGGGTCAAATACATCCCTAATCGTGGCCCCTTGGGACAAATGTTGGACGCTGCACTCATGAGAACTCAGCAGTGCCCCCTCCTTATTCATGTCCACCAATAAATTCTACTTCCTGTCAAAAAGAAAAAGAAAAAAAGACTAGAGCAAAATGGTTTTCTTCCTGTCAACTAAAAGATAAATGTTTACTGGGGTGCCTGGTTGGTTCAGTTGGTTGGGCGGCTGACTTCAGCTCAGGTCATGATCTCGCAGTCTGTAGGTTTGAGCCCTGCATCAGGCTCTGTGCTGGCAGCTCAGAGCCTGGAGCCTGCTTCCAATTCTGTGTCTCCCTCTCTCTCTACCCTCCCCTGCTCGCTCTCTCTCTCTCTCTCTCTCTCAAATAATAAACATTAAAGAATTTTTTAAAAAAAGATAAATGTTTACCAAACTATAAGTGATTATGGTCACTAAATAAACTAATACACTTAAAAACCAGTATCACATAAGTTTTATCATCATGATTTTCATCACATTTTCACACCACACAAATTATTAGTTTCTTGTTAGTTTTTTATTTACTTTTAAAACTAACTTACTTTTAAAAATTACATCCCTTTATTAGCCACAATTTAAATAACATAAGTCACTAGTTTGATGTTCTGGTTATGTTTATTTAAAATTTTTCCTAATCCATATTAGTCATGCAAGTATTATAATGAAAAAGTTCTTGACCATGTACCAGCTACAATCATTCTGTGTGATACCAGTAGTATGTGCACCACACGGTGAAAAAGATAAGTTATTGGATGGTCCACTGACTGATGAAAGATTCCCGAAAGTATTATTTTGACTTTTCCATTTTTTTTCCATTTTACAAAGCATTTTTTTTCTCAGAGATTCTAAAAGAACATATTATTTGATTTGGTAGTGTTCATGGCTAACATGACTTAGCTGGAAAATATTTGCTGATGAGTCTGAATTTCATTTTTGCTGAATAAATTATTTTTGTTAAAAATGGCATACATATAATTATGTAAGTGTGTATTTTTATAAATAAAACAGTTTGCAGTAGACGAAGATAGTATGCTGCATATTTTAAGGTTAGATAATTTTTGGGTACCTCTTGTCATATTGAAGGATTTGCTTATTTGTTTGTTTATTTAGAGTACTTTTATTTTTCATTCTAGGGAATAGGTGTCCTGGCATTGCACAAGGAATTGAATGATGTGGGGGTCATTAGTGGTGAGAAATTATCTTTCGACAGCAACACTTTTGACTTGGAAAAGTCCCTCTTGGTGATAAATCCAAAAATTTTCAACACTCTTTTGACATGAGGTTTTAGTTGCCGAAGGGTCTGTATCTGAGGGTAAGATGTATAAGTTTTTGTCTTAATTGGGGCAACGTATTATAATCAAGAAGCCTTTATGTGATGGCTCGTTATTTGGACAAGCTGTCTTCTTAAGCTTTGGTAGTTTAGTGATAAGCATTTTTATCTTACTAAAACTTCAAAGAAATGGTATTATCAACCATGTTTCCAAGGAAGAGGGTTGCTAAGCAACTTGATTTTTCAGGAAGGTATAAATGACATTCAGTTTCAGTAAATGTTTAACCCTATTTGCCTTCCCTTTTTATCTACAAGAGCAGTTAGAGGACTGTTAATGTATAATAGAAGTTTGCAGTGTATACTAGTTGAATTATACTTTGTTATAACAAATTTGGATCTCTTATTCTTATATTTGAACATGTATGGTTGAAATTCAGACCCCACATATCAGATCATAAGCATTAACTTTTTTAGAAGTCTTTATTTTTTAATTTTTTTTCTTAAAAATTTTTTTAATGTTTGTTTTTGAGAGAGAGTGAGAGACAGAGTGTGAGCAGGGGAGGGGGAGAGAGAGAGGGAGACACAGAATCTGAAGCAGGCTCCAGGCTCTGAGCAGCCAGCATAGAGCTCACGTGGGGCTCAAACCCACAGACTGATCTGAGCTGAAGTCAATGCTTAACCAGCTGAACCACCCAGGCACCCTGAGAATTAGAATTCTTAATACCACTCTTCAAGGAGCTTTGGAGGCAATTCTTTTTGTTTCTTTTAATGTCATCCCATATTTTTGATACATGTGCTCTTTCTGTAAGCTGCCTTGATAGGGCAGTATGGTAAAATACAAGTCACCATATAAAATTTAAATTCTCTCAAATCTGTGTGAATTCTATTTCTATATATGTTTAAATGTACTTGGCATTTCTTGTTTCTACTTATAGGGCACAAGCTTGTGAAGACAAGGTCTTTACATTACTTATCCTATTTTGTAACATGCAGGTTTTAGATGGACAAAGAATATGTTTATCATAATGAGGGGATTAATAATCCTTGAAACATATTTTTTAACTAAGTTTGTTGTTTTTTGGAAGTATTGTTTTGTTTGTTTGCTTATTTTACCTAGAAAATACAGAAGATAGATGTTTGTGTGTTGCAAAGTTTGGAAAGGAAAAATAAGAAGCCAAATTTTATTCTTACTAACTCAGAACAGATTAAGTAAGGGAGAAATAAAGCTGATGAAGGCAGCCTTTCAATGGAAGTTTGTTACTTTCCAGGAGACCTGAGAGTTGGAAGTTATAACCAATCATGACCACTAAATAGGCTCATGCATTTAAAAATCAGTATGCCATCACCAGTGACCAGAATAAAATTTGGTTGAGGGATGGGACTCCTGGTCTTGAGGTTATGTGTTTGACCCCACACTGGGTGTAGAGATTACTTAAAAATAAAAAAAATCTTTGGGGCACCTGGATGGCTCAGTCAGTTAAGCCTCTAACTTGGACTCAGGTCATAATCTCATAGTTAGTGAGTTCAAGCCCCATGTTGGGCTCTGTGCTGACAGCTCAGAGCCTGGAGCCTGCTTTGGATTCTGTGTCCCCGTCTTTTTCTGCCTTTTCCCAGCTCGTGTTCTGTCTCTCTCTCAATAATAAATAAACATTAAATTAATTAAAAAATTTTTTTTAAATAAAAAAAAATCTTTAAAAAATTTAAAACTTGGTTTGATTTTCTTAAATATTTAACTACCATATTATGGCACAATTCTGCACATTTGGGGTTTTTTTTCTCCTTTTTTTTTTTTTTAAAAGATTTTATTTTTTAGGTAATCTCTATACCCGACAGGGGGCTCAAACTCATAACCCTGAGATCAAGAGTTGTATGTTCTATCGACTGAGCCAACCAGGCACCCCTCTTAATGATTATTTGTACTTTGATTTTTTAACTTCATGTTTCTTAAAGTTTCATTAGCAGAAATTTCAAAAAAATAAGAAGACTTGTATTATCAGCCTTTGATTTTTAGCTGTTTTTAGGGAAAAGGATAATTTCATTATTTTTTATGGTGTTATTCATTTTTTCACAAAGTGTATTTCACCAGGTGTGTGAGAATTACCTGAAACCAAAACCTGCAGATCTCCAAGTCGAATTCTCGTATCAATACTGATTTCATCTCTGAGGTTTGGATCTAACAGTCTGCATTTTTAACAAATACCATAGATGATTTTTCTCAGTAAAGTTTGGGAACAAGTGGTATAAGTGAATTTTAGCTTCTCTAACAGATGTAACATTTTGAAGACTAATTGAAATGGCTAATTTGTGAATATTTTCTAGTTGAACCCCAGCTAATTTAAACAAAGGAAAAATTTACTGTGAAAAATACAAAAGCACTGCAAAATAAATTTCAAGTTGTTGCAGGATTTTTTTTTTCACCTCAATACCCGGGGTTCGTTGTCTCTCCTCTTTGAAGAATGAAGAGGTGGACACAAAATAAGCAACAGGCAAAAGTTTATTAGAGTATAAGATCAGAAAGTAAGAGTAGTAGGAAGTCTCTTTTTACAGAGAGGGGACATTCAAAGTGAATGACCAAAGACTATAGGCAAGGATCCTTGTTTTATAAGGTTCTGGTCAACCTCCTTCCCTTCCCACTTGTTCCTTCTCAGGTTCCTTCTCCCTTATTGGCTGGACAATTCTAGGTGCTGGGTTGTCCATTACTGATTGACTTGTTTCCATTCTATGAGGGGTGGTCTATGGCCATATCATTCCTTGTGGGTCATATGTTTCATGGTCTACTACTTATTTTCAGTTAGGTCTTTTGTCAAATTCCTGAGGGAAGCCTGAAGGGGAGTAAGTGTGGTCTGTTACTTTCTTAAGAGGAACCTTAAGCGTGAGGGGGTTTGCTGTGGTCTGACACTCCCAGCATTGTTCCAAAATATGTGTTTTTCCCCACTCAGGGACCTCAGGTCCTAATTATTTCCCTCTCTGCCTGTTTTATCCTATTTTTTCCTATTATAAAGTGACTTATTAGCATCATTAACAGTATAATAATTGCTTTTTAAAAAACCTTTAAAAACTGAAATAAAAAACACACAATTTTCAAAATTACCAAAATAGCTTTTATGAAGCGATACTCCATGCTATGGAATGAATTGTGTCTTCCCCAAATTCATATGTTAAAGCCTGAATCCCCAGTATGATGGTATTTGAGGAGGGAGACTTTGGAAGGTATTAGCTTTAGATGAGGTCATGATAGTAGGGCCCTCAGGATGGAATTAGGGTTCTTGTAAGAGACATTAGAGATCTTTCTAGCTCTTTCTGTCTCTGCCTTGTGAGGACATGGAGAGAAAGTCTGTAAGCCAGTAAGAGAGCTCTCACTAGAACCTGACCATGTTGTCACCTTGATCTTGAACTTCCCAGGCTTCAGAACTGTGAGAATTACTACACTATTTTTGTTATGGCACCCTTAGCTGACTAAAGCACAACATAAATGTAAGGGATTTTTTTTTTATTACAATAATTTTGTTTTTTATCAATTCCCATCCCAGCATCTATGGCAGAATGTTCCCTCTTCAAATTAAAAGTAAAACCTTCTTAGTAAGCACTATAGTGTTTAATTCTATTAATAAAATCAATTTGCAAAATTTGTCTTTGATTTTGCTAATGCCAAATCCACAGGAAAAGCTGTTTTCAGATAAATTGTTCAACTTTTTTTAGTTGCAGTTTTCATGTTTTACTTCAGATTTTTAATTTCACATTTTGCTTATAGATTTCTTGGATTTTTGGCTTAAAATGAAGACTATCTGGTTATTAATAAAACTCTGTACCTATGGGGGTGCCTGGGTGGCTCAGTTGGTTAAGCATCAGACTTCAGCTCAGGTCATGATCTCGCAGTCTGTGAGTTTGAGCCCCGAGTTGGGCCCTGTGCTGACAGCTCAGAGCCTGGAATCTGCTTCTGATTCTGTGTCTCCCTCTCTCTCTGCCCCTCCCCCGCTCATGCTCTGTCTCTCTCACTTTCAAAAATGAATAAATGTTAAAAAAATAAAGCTCTGTACCTATGAAAAGGAAACAAATTTTTTATTATAAATGGTCTGTATAGTTTTACTTGTTAATGTTGCTGTCTGAATATTTCACTTCATTTTTGGTCTGTATACTTTTACTTGTTAATGTTGCTGTCTGAATATTTCACTTCATTTTAGTGAGCCGCTTTTGCTAGCTTATTGTTATTTTAAATTAAGTAAAATCTTGCATGAAGCTTTCTTAATTATTGTCATATAGAATTTCCATTCACCTAGTATATATTGAGCATTTATTCCAAGTGTGAAAAAAAAACTCATTTAAAATTTAGACCTGATTCTCAAAAATGTGTAATCACGGGGCGTCTAGGTGGCTTGGTCGGTTAAGCGTCTGACTTCGGCTCAGGTCATGATCTCACAGTCCGTGAGTTTGAGCCCCGCGTCGGGCTCTGTGCTGACAGCTCAGAGCCTGGAGCCTGTTTCAGATTCTGTGTCTCCCTCTCTCTCTGCCCCTCCCCCGTTCATGCTCTGTCTCTCTCTGTCTCAAAAATAAATAAACGTTAAAAAAAAAAATTTAAAAAAAATGTGTAATCGAATGACAAAGATTTTTTTTTTTTTTTTTTTTTTTTTACTCAGAACTGTGTGCCATCTCATTTACCATAAATGGTTTGGGCTATCACCGTAGCACACAAACTTATGAGCGCCAAGTAGTCTAAGTAACACAGTATATGATTCCGATAAGGCATTAAGAACACTGTTCTAAATGCAGGAGATCTGGGGTCTAGTTGTGAGTCTGGCAATTCACTGCCTCCCTGACTACACTTCAGTTTCTCTGTTTACAAAGTTGATTGCTGATTGTGGGACCCAAGGAATTTAACAAAAATCCCCTACCCCTGGACAAGCAGAGCAAGACTAACTCCATTTTGTGCTACACCCACCATCTCATGTATAACCCCTATATGACCTACTTATTGCTTAAGACACTCCCCCACCCTAGTCAAGCCGCTGAGCACACCCTTACTGGAAACCTGCTCATATAAGAAAGCAGAACCCCTAACCGCCAAAGAATGTAAACCCCACCTTTTGCCCGCCAAGCTTGCATGCCAATTCTTAAACCCCGCCTTTTGCCCGCCAAACTTGCGCGCCAATTCTGACCAGAGTGATAGGCTAGTTCAAATGGTTACTATAGGGTAAGTTGTAATTCAATTGGCCATCTGCATGTGGACTGACATGACTATGCAACTTTCTGCGTGTGTTACAATCTCATTGGCCACTGGCCCCTATAAAACTGCTACACCTCTTAACCTAGGGGTCCAAGTCCCTGCTCCGCTGTGTCGGGTATACTTGGGCCCAAGCTCGAGCTTGCAAATAAACCCTCGTGCGTTTGCATGGGTGTTGGCACCTTGGTCGTCTGTTGGATTCGAAATTGGGGGTATTACACTGATGAGGACAAAACCCTAACTCCAGGATTTTGCTTTTCCTGCGTTACAAATCTAAAAGGACAATCTATTGAATAAAACCCAGCACTTGGTCCGAGTCACTGAAATGTTTGCAAAGGACTTTAAAGCTCGGCAAGAGCGCTCAGCATCTAATACCCAAAGACCATAAGGGACCCGAAGCTGATCTCCTGCGGCTCTACAAATGGAGAAACCAACCACCTTCACAGCTCAGAAGCTAATGGCCACTGGGCATAGTGATTTTCTGCCGCAGAGAAGTCCTTGCTTTCTCCCGAGGTGGCTGTGGGCAGTCGTCCTTCCTCGAGGCAGCTCACCAACCGTAGGCAAGCGAGTGTGAAACACAGTAGCGACGCTCCCCCTCCTCCCGGCGCGCTCCTCCTTCCCACAGAAAAATGCGTTTCCAGGCAACCGCGGGCCGCGACGTCACTTCCTGCCATTTAAACTCGGGTCCCCACCCCTCGCTGCCCCTTCTCTGCGCTTCCACTCCCCCTCCCCTTGGTCGTGGGCTCCATTCACGCTTCCAGGGGCTTGGGGAGGGGGCGGAGGCCCGGCGCGCCAGCCGCCCCAAGTCCGGTGGGCGCCGCGCGCGCACCTGTTGTTTGCAGGCGCCCGCGCCCCTCCGCCCTGCTCTCAGCCGGCGGCGGCTGGAGCGGCCGCTGCACAGCGGGCCCGGCAGGTGGCCGCGGGCGGGGACGGACGAGCGGCCGCACCGCCGCGGCGTGGGGACGCGATGGCGGCGGCGGAGCCCGCGAGCTCGGGCCAGCAGGCGCCGCAGGGGCAGGGCCAGGGCCAGCGGCCGCAGCCACAGCCTTCCCAGGCGCAGCCTCCGCAGCAGCCGCCACCGCCGCAGCTCGGGGGCGGCGGGGGCGGCAGCAGCAGGCACGAGAAGAGCCTGGGGCTGCTCACCACCAAGTTCGTGTCGCTGCTGCAGGAGGCCAAGGACGGCGTCCTGGATCTCAAAGCGGTGAGCGCGGGAGGCGGGGATGGGGGCGGACTAAGCTGCCCGCGGCCCCCGGAGAAGCCCACCCCCTTGAAGCGCGGGGTCGGGCGGCACGGTGTGGGCGCGCCCCGCGGGGACCGGGCGACCCCCCCCCAGAGCCAGGGCCATGTGGCTGGTGCCCAGGCCCACGACTCCAGGATGGGGGAGGGACGAGGGACCGGGTGGCCCCGACCGGCCGCACGACCAATGGGGCCCGGCGCAGCGCCGGGCTCTCGACAAAGAGCCCAGTACCTGGAGCGCGCCCGCGTGGCTTCTGCTGGCGCAGGAACCCGAGGGCGCCCGAGTGTCCTAGCTGCTCCGCGTCCACCTGTGGCAGAGGCGCAGGGGGGACCCTGGCACTCTGCCTGGAGACACCTGGGGATTGATTTTGCTGTTGGGAATTGATGGTTTTCATAGGCTATTCTACTTGAGACGGTGTTCCCGTTGTTCAAAACAAAACAACCCGATTTTGCGGATGAAAGAAAAAAAAAAAGAACTTTCCACACTCATTCCGTGTTGAAATAATAGTAATAAAGAAAAAAACCCTCTTCCTTGTACACTTCTTTTCATCATCCTGATGGGGGGGGTATTTGATTTTAACTTAATTTGATATATGGTACAGATTTCTAAAAGTGAGATATGCCATCACACAAAAAGGGGATGTTTTATAGCTTTCCCTCAAAGAGGGGGAAGCGCTCAGTAAGCTCTCCTGTTTCTTGAGAATGTGTGCTTCCGTCGTGGACTACAGTTCACATTTTTCAAACAACAACATGCATCGAAAGCTGTTGGGTTAAACAAAATGACTTAACCGTTCCAAGCAGGATTTGGAAGGATTCCACAACGCTGAGGAGCAGGAGACGGTGATTACTTGAATTAAAATTCAACCAGTGCCCCAAGTTTAAGTAAGAACCAAAGCTTTGAAAGCAGAAATTACTAATGAGTCGTTAATCACTGCAGACATCTCCTAGCCATGTCCCCGATATCTGAAATCCGATTTTACCCTGATGATTGGTCCCAACAGCCAGAGGAGTGCAGGAGGGACCACCTCACCTGGCTTGAAAGAGTGACAGACCATCAAGGCTGTGCCTAGAGCAAGAGAAGGGGCATCTGAGAGCATTTTATAGTACTTCCTGAAGGTAGAGAGGAAGGAAGACTCAAGGGCCTTCCCGACTGTAGCCCAGAGGGTGCTGTTTTGTCTGAGAATGCCCATTTCTTTCCCTGAGCACAGTAGGTGTTCCTTAAGTGATCGTGGAATTGAATTATTCGGATTCCAATGAGGCATGGTAGGTGCATTTTGCATTTGGGGAAGTAGTTTCTACTAACTTTTTTGAAGTGTTATTGCTGGAATTTCCCCCCAACTCTGGAAATTCCTTGTTTTTTCTACAGCCTCTTCCTCCCTTGCTTCCTCCCTGAAAGTACTTTATGGCATATATAGTATTTAGATTGTCAAGAACTAAAATGGATTTGGTTTAAAGGATTTCAAAGGAAGCCATGAGGTCATCAGAGTGCCAGATGTGCTATGAAACACGGCTTGTAAACTATCGTTCAAAATCTAGACATTCAGTGGTATCCTGAATTTACTGTGTAAATGGACTGTGCTTTCAGTAGAGGGAATCAGGGAACTTTGGGGTTTTCCAGATACAGCTGCACTCTGAGGGTTTAACTTTGAGGACTTTCTTTCTTTCTTTCTTTCTTTCTTTCTTTCTTTCTTTCTTTCTTTCTTTCTTTCTATTTTTTTTTAACATTTATTATTGAGAGACAGAGAGACATAGAGCATGAGCAGGGGAGGGGCAGAAAGAGGGGGAGACACAGAATCTGAGTTAGGCTTCAGGTTCTGAGCTGTCACCACAGAGCCCCACACGGGGCTTGACACGGGGCTCGACATGGGGCTTGAACTCACAGACTGCGAGATCATGACCTGAGCCGAAGTCAGTCGCTCAACCAACTTAGCCACCCAGGCGCCCCAAACTTTGAGGGCTTCTTTCTCAACTCACCTGGCAAAATGATGGAACTTTGCATTTCTTGCTTTTAAACTCTTAAGACTTCCTCCTGTTTCATCTATGGCCATTGCATTGTTCTCCAGAAGTCACAGGAACAGTGAGTAGAGAGTGGAGTTTAACAGTTCATAACAACATTGTTTCATTCATCCTGGAACTTTCCTTAAAAGTTTCAAAAGTTTTTGCAGTTAGTTTTGTCTCTTTATATCAGTGATTTTTTTTTTTTTTTTTTTACTCCTAAGGTACACTTTGAGTATCATTCTTTTTCACATATACATGAAAAATATACATACTTGATTTATTTACGTATATTTTTTCAATTATTTTCATGTATGTGTAAAATCTTACTCATGTAAAAATCTTGCAGTGAAATCTTTCCAGTGATGCTTCTTACTGTGAACCATGACATACATTATTGAAAAATAACAATGCTCCATCTTGGTGATGCATTTCTTCTTCATAACATAACTAATTGAGAATGTAGACCAATAAAGCAAATAAATTCTAATAAAGCTGTTCAAGTATAATTTAACAATTAGAAGGGATTAGAAACACCTCGAAAGTGTTTTGAGAAACTTAATCATATCTCCTTCCCACACCACATAGTCTCGTTTATAAAAGTGGGTACAGTAGTCACATTTCTTTATTCCAGTGAGATGACACATTACCTCATGCTCCTCAAGCTTTATCTGGTTTGCCAGCTTATGCTGTTAATAGCTACCATTTATTGAGAGTTTGTTCCAGGCTTTTTACAGATCTTAACTAATTTTTATCATCTTAACAACTTGGAAACTTGAGCCTAACTAACGCCCCCATTTCACGGGTGAGAAAACTGACATGTTAAGTAGCTTGCCCAATATGAAGCAGAAAGTGACAGAGCTAAGATTTGAATGTAGACCATTTTTCTTACTATGCTATAATTCCTTTTAGTATTCCTTAAAACAAAACAAACTTCTCATTTAAGTTTTTCATCTGTGTAAGAACATGGAATGTTTCTTGTAACGAAACATGAGTTTTTGCATGATTATTTTTATCCCTCTACCCATGACAGAAGAGAGAGGTATTGAGCTATCACTTGAAAAATGAGGGTATTGATGGCGAATTCCACGTTATTTTACAAATTAAACTAGGGTTCTACTTTTCCAGAAGTAAGAATTTAAAGAACTGTTAAGATAGTCAGAACTGTCTATCTACTGTTTTGGAAACTCCTGTTAAGTGTAATTTCTATCTGAGTTTCTTTACTTGCCATTTTGGGACCATCTTGAACTTTTTAAAGCATGATTAAGATGGCTTATCTCTTATAATTATGTTACAAATTGACTGCATGGTACCTAGGTTAAAATGATAAAGTATTTACGATGTTTCTTATCTCACAGGTCCCTGACTCATACCCATTTATGATTAGCTAATTAATATATGCCCTGGATGAAATAAATAATTTAACGTAACGTCTTCCTTTGTGGCAGAAAGCAAAGATTTGGTGTCACAGAATAAAGACAGAATTAGCCTGGGGAAAGATATATTAGTAGTACAGCCAGAACTTTAGTACATGCTTAAAAATTCTCAGGACAGGTTCACTTCTAAGTGTATAGCCCAAAGATTTGGAAAGCAGATCTTAAACAGATACTTCTGTACCCCGTGTTCATAGCAGCATTATTCATAATAGCCGAAAGATAGAAGCAGTGCGAATGTCTATCAACAGATGAATAAACAAACAAAATGTGATATGTACACACAATGGAAGATTATTCAGCCTTCAAAAGGAAGGAAATTCCCAAACATGCTACAACATAGATGAACCTTGAAGACATGCCAGTTACAAAAAGGTAAATACTGTGTAATTCCTCTTATATGAAGTAACTAGAGTGGTCAAGTTCTTAGAGACAGAAAATAAAAGATTGCCAGGAGCTAGGAGGAAGGGGAGAGAGGGAAGTTTCATGGGTCAACACATTATGGGCTGAACTGTGTTCTCAAAATCCATATGGTGAAGCCCTAATTCTCGTACCTCAGAATGTGACTGTATTTGGAGATAGGGCCTTTAAAGAGATGATGAAGTTAAAATGAAGTCATTGGGATGAGGACTAATCCGATCAGAATGGTGTTCTTAGAAGAAAGGAAATTTGGACACACAGATGCCAGGATGCATGTCCACAGAGGGAAGCCTGTGAGAGGACACGATGAGAGGGTGACCATCTGCCAAGAAGAGAGGCTTCATGAGAAACCAAACTTGCCAACAACTTGATCCTGCGCTTCTAGCCTCCAAAAGTGTCAGAAAATAAATTTCTGTTGTTTAAGCCACCCGGTCTGCAGTCCTTTGTTACGGCAGCCCCAGCAAACTAATGCTATGGATTTGGAGTTTGTCGGATGAGAAGAGTAGTGGGGTCTGGTTGCACATCAGTGTGAATATACTTAAAACTACTGAACTGCACGCTTAAAACTGGTTAAGGTGGTAAATTTTATACCACGTCTATTTTACCAGAATTAAAAAAACATATAAAACAACAGCAATACTACGACATCCCTACTAGAATGGCAAAATAACACAAAACACTGAATACTGGTGTGAATGTGGGACAACAGGAACTCTCATTACTGGTGGGAATGTAAATGGTACAGACCCTTTGGAAGACCATTTGGCAGTTTTTAGGAAGCTGAACATATTCTTCCCATGCGATTCAGTAATCACACTACTTGGCATTTACCCAAATGAGTTGGAAACGTGGGTCTGCCTGCATATGGATGTAGATACCAGGTTTCTTTATAATTGCCCAAACTTGGAAGTAACCAAGATGTCCTTTGGTAGGTGAATGGATAAATAAACTGGCATGTTCCGACAAAGAAATACTATTCAGTGTTTTTTGTTTGTTTGTTTGTTTTTTTAAAAAAAGCTATCAAGCCATGAAAAGACATGGGAGAACTTTAAATGTATATTACTTAGTGAGAGAAGCTGATATGAAAAGGCCACATACTATAAAATTCCAACTTTATAGCTTTCTGGAAAAGGCAAAACTATGGAGACAGGGAGAGATCAGTAGTTGCTGGAAGTTCTCGAGAGGGCAGAGCACAAGAGAATGTTTGGGGCAATGAAACCACTGTGTATGACACTGTAATGGTGGGTATATGTCATTACATATTTGTTAAAACCCACAGAACGTATAACACCAAGAATGAACCCTAATGTAAACTCTGGACTTTGAGTGATATGACATGTCAATGTAGACTCATCATTTTATTTTTTAATTTTTTCAACGTCTATTCATTTTTGAGAGACAGAGGCAGAGCATGAGTGGGGGATGAGCAGAGAGAGAGGGAGACACAGAATCTGAAGCAGGTTCCAGGCTCCCGGCTGTCAGCACAGATCCCGACTTGGGGCTCAAACCTACAAACCTGAAGATCATGATCCGAGCCGAAGTCAGACGCTTAACCGACTGAGCCACCCAGGTGCCCCTAGATTCATCAATTTTAACAAATGTCTCTGGTGAGAGATGATAGTGGGGGAGGCTATGCCTCTGTGGTGGCAGGGGTCTATGGGGAACTCTGCTTTCTGCTCAGTTTTGCTGAGAACCTAAATCTCCTCTAAAAAATAAAATTATTAAAAATGCACATAAAAAGGTGATCTGGATACATCTTTTCCAATGACTAATTATTCAACATCAACCCAATATCAATAATCCTCATAACAAAAGTGTACAGGAGATCTATCTCCATTTTGCTGATGGGAAAGTGAGGTGTGATGAGGTTAAGTGGCAATCGGTATCCATAGTATCTAAAGCCCCACGTTGGATGTAGAGCTTACTTTTAAAAAAGAAGAAGAAAGAAAAGGAAAAGAAAGAAGAAAAGTTTTGGAGTGCCTGGCTGGCTCAGGCAGTGGTGCATGCAACTCTTGATCTCGGGGTCATGAGTTCTAGCCCCACATTGGGCACAGAGCTTTCTTAAAAAAAAAAAGTATCCACAGAATTGACATATAAATGCCAGAATTGACACCCTGAACCACCGCGGTAAGCAAAACATGTACCCACCTCCAAAGTTTTGGTGTCATTTCAAAAACAACTTCATTCAGTACGAAAAAGAAGAAGAAGAAAAAAGAAAAAGAAGTCAGCCATCTCGCTTTTCCATCTCTGGACAGGATAAATAGGCTTGTATCCAAGACAGTAGTTCTGAGTTCTCGGTCCCAGCAGTGTGTCCTTGGGCAAGCCTCATAAGCTGTATATCTTACTGAAATAGAATGTACCAAATGCATATAGTTGCCCCAAGGAGGAAGAAGTGATGTAGCCACCATAACTAGAGGCAGTGTCTTGTGTGAAAAGTACCAGGCAAGTTTTATTTTTGCACTAAGCTAACAGGCCCTCCCCCCCTTTGAAGAAAGGTGGGGGCCTGAAAGGGATTATAACAGTATTTCTCAATGTGTAGATGGAATAGCAAATGTATCAGACTCTCCTGGATCTTATTAAAAATACAGATTCTAATGTTGGACCTGAGATATCCGGTTATGTAGGGCTAGAGAAGGGGCCTAAGAATTTGCATTTTAAACAGATACCCCATGGGATTCTGATTCCTGCTGGCATTTGAGAGCCATGGAATGAATCCTGCTGCCTCTCCTTTTCCCATCCTATTCACAAATCAGAAATAGCTTCTAGTGTTAGGAGCTAAGATTGGTGAGTTCTGCATTTGGGAAAATGTGAGAAGTTGGGGATTGAAAAGGTCCCCCTTTCATATGCTCTGATATAGTTACTGCTCGTATCTTTGAATTGCAACATATTAGAGCTCTTAAATCTTACACTGCTAATTAAAGGGCCTAATTTCAAGTGGAAATTAAACAGTTTTTGAGAATTATTCTATAATAGAATAAAGGAAAATCCACTTTTACAGTACAATTCTCGACTTTTAGGAAGAAGAGAATCCCAAGATTTTGAAAGTTTGCATTTAATGTTGAAAAAGAGCAAAATCAGCATAACTTTGGCCAAATCTCCATTACATGTGTTCCGGGGGACTAAGCAACAAATGCAGTGATGCTCAAAAGGGTGAAAGGGCCTCAGTGAGTGGGGAAGGGTTCTTTCCTGGAGTGAAGAGCTTGTAGAGTCAGGAACATTTACATTTGGGGAGCATTCTTAACAAGGGTAGGAAGGAGTTTCCAGTTGACAGCCGCTGTTAACTGAGATTATATTGGCAGTGTCCTGGTGTGGTAGTTAGGCTTTCACTGATTTTATACCTCATTGTCTTTCTATATGTTATTAAAAGTTTAAAAGATAACTGTTAACTGACCAGAAGCACACTTTAAGGGGGGAAAATAACACAGAAAGCTTAACAAATCCATGAAAAGGTAACACCATGAAAGCATAGTACACAAAATACATCAAATAAGTAATAACCTGTTTCTATAGTACATGTGAATGTATGCAATTCCTTTTTCTTTTTAATAGAGTTGTGTAGATGAAAAAGAATTCAGACAATTCTGGTGTTGACAAGTAACTTGCCAACAAAGGACTCAGAAAGTTGAAGGCAGACCGGCAAGAAAGAAAGAGAAAAGAAATTAGGGGTGAAAGTAGTAACTTTCAGATGAAGTCTACCTTAATATCGAGAGTACTAGGGGAGCCTGGGTGGCTCAGTCGGTTAAGTGTCCGATTTCGGCTCAGGTCACAATCTCGCGGTATGTGAGTTCGAGCCCCACGTCGGGCTCTGTGCTGACAGCCCAGAGCCTGGAGTCTGTTTCAGATTCTGTGTCTCCCTCTCTCTGCCCCTCCCCTGTTCATGCTCTGTCTCTCTCTGTCTCAAAAATAAATAAACGTTAAAAAAAAAAAAAAAAACTTAAAAAAAAAAAAAAGAGTACTAAATGGTATAAACCATTAGGAATCCTAGAAAAGAAGGAGTCAATAGGATCCAAATGGGGTGAATGTTTTGAGTAGGGAAATACATTTTTTATATCTATTTTTACTCTTCAGAAGCTTTTTTTCATACTTCATTGTGCTTGACTATCTTCCCAAGTGTTAAAGTTAGTTCACAGGTAGGGGTGTTTTATTATGATATACCTTTCCAAGAACAAAGTTTCCTTATTACTTTAAGGGAGAAATTGGATCAATAATAGTGATAATAGCTAATACAACTGTAATGCCTACCATGTGCCAGGCACTCTTCTAAGTGTTTCAGATATGCTCATTTAATCCTTACAATAGTAACATCTTAGGGATGCCTGGGTGGCTCATTTGGTTAAGTGTCCAACTTCTGCTGAGGTCATGATCTCACGGTTCAGGAGTTTGAGTCCCATGTCAGGCTCTGTCCTGACAGCTCAGAGCCTGGAGCCTGCTTCGGATTCTGTGTCTCCCTCTCTCTCTGCCCCTCCCCCACTTGCCCTCTGTCTCTTTCTCAAAAATAAATAAGAAACAAAAAATTCATACAGGCCAGGAAATTGAGGCACAGAGAGGCTAAGTAACTTGCCCAGGGTCATAAAGTTAAAGCTGGGCCTGGGGGTGCCTGCGTGGCTCAAGTTGGTTGAGTGTGTGACACTTGACTTTGGCTCAGGTTGTGATTCCCCAGGGTCGGGGGATTGAGCCCCATGTCAGGCTCCGTGCTGAGCGTGGAGCTTGTTTAAGATATTCTCTCTCTCTCTCTCTCTCTCTCTCTCTCTCCCTCCCTCCCTCCCTCATCTCTCTCTTCCCCCCGAACCCTCCTCCTCCCCTACTGGTGCTCTTTCTCTAAAAAAGAAATAAAGTCAGGCCAATCTCCGAGCATATTCCCTCACTTCTGTGCCTTACGTCAGCAGGAAGATATAAAATGTGCAGAGGCAAATCCAAACGGTAGAAGAGCAAATGCACACTTGATTTTGTTCTTGTTCTAAAAAGTTAATACTTATGAGAAAAGAATTTCCAAAGCAGTTGAAGACTTAGACGAGATCTAGAGTTTCCAATTTATAGATTTCAGAATTTCATCAGCCTTTTCCTACTTAAATAGATACTTTATCAAATACCTTCTTTTCTTCTTTTGAGTAATCTTTGGTGACTTGAGTAAAACAATAAAACTGAAGTTCCTTATTATTATTTTAAACATTTATTTATTTTGGGAGGGAGAGAGAGAGAAAGAGCAAGCAGGGGAGGAGCAGAGAGAGAGGGAGAGAGAATCTCAAGCAGGCTCTGCAGCTGTCAGCTCAGAGACTGATGCGGACTCGAACTCATGAACCATGAGATCATGACCTGAGCTGAAACCAGAAGTCAGACACTGAGCCACCCAGGCACCCCTGAAGTTCCTTTTTAAAAGTGTATGCAGAATTTATTCAAAGGTTCAAGCTTCCAGTTATAAAATAAATAAGACATGGGAATACAAAGTATAACATAGGGGATATAGTCACTAATAAGTAACAACTTTGTATGGTGACAGGTGGTAGCTGGGTTTATCATGGTGATCAGAATGAATATAAATGTTGAGTCACTGAGTAGTACACTTGAAACTAATAAATTATTGTATGTCAACTATACTGCAATAAAAACAAATATAAGGGGCACCTGGGTAGCTCAGTCAGTTAAGTGTCTGACTTCGGCTCAAGTCATGATCTCATGTGTTGTGAGTTTGAGTCCCGCATCGGGCTCTGTGCTGATAGCTCAGAGCCTGGAGCCTGCTTCAGATTCTGTGTCTCCCCCTCTCTCTCTGTCCCCACCCCCCCCCCACTCATATTCTGTCTCTCTCTGTCTCCCAAAAACTGAATAAACATTAAAAAAATATATATATATACATATATATATATATATATATATATATATATATAAATTAGAACAAATTTAAAGCTCAAGCAATTGCACTACTAGGTATTTATCCAAAGGATAAAAAAAAATGCTGATTCAAAGGGGCACATGCACCCCAGTGTTTATAGCAGCGCTATGAACAATAATAGCCAAATTGTGGAGACAGCCCAAATGTCCATCGACTGACAAATGGATAAAGAAGATGTGTGTGTGTGTGCGTGTGCGTGTGCGTGTGCGTGTGTGTGTGTGTGTGTGTGTGTGTGTGGAGAGAAAGAAATACTACTCGGCAATCAAAAAGAATAAAATCTTGAATTTGCAACAACATGGATGGAACTAGAATATATTATGCCAGGCAAATTAAGTCAGTTAGAGAAAGATAAATATATGATTTCACTCATGTGAAATTTAAGAAACAAAACATGAACACAGTGCAAGGAAAGGAAAAATAAGATAAAAACAGAGGGAGGCAAACCATATGAGACTGTTAAATACAGAGAACAAACTGAGGATTGCTGTAGGGATGTTGGGTGGGGGGTTGGGCTAAATGGGTGATGGGGAACTCCCCTACAAGGGGAGGGCCCTTGTGATGAGCACTGGGTGTTATATATAAGTGATGAATCACTAAATTCTACTCCTGAAACCATTATAACACTGTATGTTAATTAACTTGGATTTAAATAAAGTTAGACACGATACTGGTATATGTATCAATATCATATTTATGGATGACAGTTTGAGGTATTTGAAAGGACTGGAGATTTTTTAGGAGAAATTCCTTTGGGGCAGGATACTGAGTGGGAATTAAAATACTATGTGCTTAGTGCTGCTTCTTGAGGGAGGCTTTTGTATCCTTAAAGTAAGTTCTTTATTTTTGGTATTTCATTTCCTTATTGATTTAACATCCATCCCCTCCAGATCCATTGTACACAATGGCAGCCTCTTCCAGGAACTCTCCTTTTTGCCTCCACCTTAAGTAAGCTCTCTTTTATTCAGCCTCTTGTAACACTTTATCTCTACTGTATGGGGCTGTTCAATTTTTAGACCTCATTCTCTAGCACAAGGTGTTACCCACAGCCTTAGATACCTACACAGTTCTTGTGTTACAAGTACCAGTGGCGCTTTGCTTATTCAGTGCAATTTTTACAGCTTGGGAATTTTGATGGCACACCGCACTTATTTAAAATCTTGAAATTATAGAGCCCATTTGAAAAATTCTGCCACAAACTTATTTCATGAATATGGAATTAATGCCAAATTCCATTTGGTTATCCATTAGCTTTCTGAATCTGTATCCTATCAAATGGGGAAAATGGTAACTACTTTGCAAAATGGTGTGAGCCTTAAATTAGGTAACATCTTTAGAAGATCCTCTTACACAGTTATCCCATTACTGGCTTATCAATGGTCTTAACTGTGGGTCGAAATCAAACATTCTACATGTTAATTACCTTTGGCAGTATATGAAATTACCTAATAATTTCATATCCCACACCTTATAGGATAGACCAACAGAAAATCCATGTGGCACAGTTGAAAGGCAGTTCACTCAGTTTTTAAAATTTCTTAAAAATATTTTATGGGCACTCTGGGTGGTGCATCACTTAAGTTCTTTTCACCTCATTGTCGGCATCCCATCATCTGTATGTGTCTGTGCATGTGCATTTATATGCGCAATTCGTTATCGAGTTGGTTTTATATAGTATTTCCATAGCACCTTCTTTACTTTTGGATTCTGGCCCAATTTCGTGTAGTGTTAGTTTCTGAAGCACAGTAGCTAAAACACTGAGTACACATGTATTGACGGTTATGGGCCGGGAAGAGAGTCAAGTACCTGCTTTGCAGATGGAGAACCTGAAAGACGGGATGTTTCCCATAGTTATTGTTTTTATGTTAGTGCTTTTGAATGCAACATCATGCTCCATCAGGAGAACATTCTTGAACAAATGAGCTGCAACTAATCTTAACTCAAATAAACCTACCACATAATCTTTCCCTCCCAGAGTTAACACAGGGTCTTAGTGGACTCATTTGTTAAAGTGAAGGGGTGGGGCCAGGAAATTCTTTAAGCCCTTTTTAGCACTTGTATGCGATCTCAGCTGTCCTGACTTAGCTTACCCACCTCTTAATGGTATCACAAGCTTTATTTTTTTTCCATGTATAGATACCACACTGTTTACAACTGGTGACATATTTTTAAATTTCTTTTTAAAAATTTATTTATTTTTGAGAGACAGACAGACAGACAGAATGGGGGAGGGGCAGAGAGAAGGGGAGACCCAGAATCCAAAGCAGGCTCCAGCCTCAGAGCTGTCAGCACAGAGCCGGACATGGGACTCAAACCCACGAACTGTGAGATCATGACCTGAGCCAAAGTCATATGCTTAATCAACTGAGCCACCCAGGTGCCCCAGTGGTGACATTTTTAGAAAAGGATTTAGTATTTGGAGGGGAGATGTATTTCTTTCAGAGGATTATGTTTATTTTTCCCTCAACTTGAGTTGGTTTGGTACAAATAGATGCTTCCTTTATGTTTTATAGGTCAGATCTATAATAGCAAATGTAACCTTCTTAAGTACATTTGATGCATGCACATGTGCATTTCTTCAATAGCTAATTGGCAACATGGGATGAGGATGTACTCTTATTGCATGTGGGTCTCACTTTAAATTCACCACCACTAACTTCAAAAGTAGTGATGGGGTCCAGCATTCCTTTTACACTACTTACTCTCTTACTCTCCTAGATGAATATTTTAACACTTTCTCCTTTTTTCTAAACCATTAGATGCCTCCTCCTCCCTTTCTCCCCCATCCCCCTCCCTCCACTAGCCTCCACTTAGGAGAAAATAGAAAGCAACCAGGAGGAAATGTCTAGTCTCTCTTCCTATCTTGTCTATTATCGTACCTACATCTGCGCTGGTCACTCGGCTGGACTTCAATTATTAATATGCCTCATTATTATCTAAGGCTATTCCTCAGCCTGTCTGATTCACATTCCCCTGTGCCTACCGACAGCTGTCCCTTCTCTCCTGCATGGTTAATTATCCCTCTTCCTCCATTACCGGGCAGTTCTTATCAGCACAACTCACATGTTGAATTAGCTCCCATCTTTAAAAGAAAAGAGAAAGGAAGGGGAAAAACTTCCTGGCCGGACCCCACAACTCCCTGCTGCTACTGCCCCATTCTTCAATTCTGTTCCTCTTTGCAGCAGAACTCTTCAAAAGAGTTGTCCACTCTAGCTTTCTTTCCACTCTGGTGGAATTTCTCCGTTAAGGCTTTGACTCCATTACTCTGCCAAGACAGCTCTGACCAAGGTCACCAGTGACCTTGCCAAAGTCAAATCCATGGTCAGGTCTCATGCTCATCTGACCCACCCTGACAGCAGTACTTGACATGGTCACTCTTACTTATACTCTTCCCTTGGCCTCCAAGACCCCACTCTTCCTACTTCTCTGTCTTCAGTGGCAAGTTGCTCCTCCCCTCCCAGATCTTAAACACTGGAGTGTGCTGGGCTAAGCCTTTAGACGTCTTCTCTTTCTGTGCTTACCTGCTAGGTGAATCCAGTGGGTTCCATCCCTGTGACCTAAAATGTCTATTTACTGATGACTACTGAATTTGTATCTCTAGCTTGGACTTGTCCTACCCCACACTCTCGTGTCCAGTGGTCTTCCGAACTACTCCCCTTGGAGGTCAAATTGTTCAAAGCCAAGTTCCTGAGCCAAAGGAGGAAACCAATAGGTTTCCTCCAACCTGTTCTTCTTCAGTCTTCCTCATGGCCAGTTGCTCATGTCATAAACTGTGGAGTTACCCTTAACCCTGCTCTCAGATCTACTACCTGCTCTATCTTCAAAATATATTCTGAGTTCAGCATTTCTCACAACGCCCACAGCTGCCTCCTTCATCCAAGCAGCTAACCATCTCTTGAATGGATTATTGCCATTGCCTTCTCACTGGCCTCTTTTTTTCTACCCAGAACAGCCAGAATGAACCTATTCTATGCTAAAGCATAGCACCAAATCACCATGTGCTCGGAGCCTTCCAGTAGCTTTCCATTTCACTGGGAGTAAGAGCTGAAGTCTTTATGATGGCCTGCAAGACCCCAGTGATCTGGCCCCTTGGCATATGGTGTTACTGTCTTTATCTCTCTCACTTCCCTTCCCACCCTCCCTCCCATCTTCTCTCCCTTCTTTCCTTTTTCCCCTTTTCTCTCACTCTTCTCCCTCTCACTCACTGTTCTGCCCATACTGACTTCCTGTCTTTCCCTGAAGGAAGTAAGCATATTCCCACTTCAGAGCCTTTCTTTGTTCTTGCTGTTGCTTGTCAGATGTTCTGACTGCTGCTTGTCAGCAGTCACTTTCTCCATTCAATTCAAATGCTTCCTTATTCAGGGAGCTTTAAAATTCTGTTAAATATAGTCCCTACATGCATTCCTCCTAACATAATTATTTGTTTATTATTACCTTCTTTCCCTTTTTTGAAGGCAGGGACTTTGTTCTGTTACTACTCTATCCGTGAGACACAGAACCAGCTTGGCACATCACAGGTGCTAAACGAATGAAGGTGGTGGTTGTGATGCATTTTATGATTCCATTAAGTATGATGTCTTGAATTACTTCATAAAACTATAAGAATTCATATAATTTTTCAAAATACTACATATAACGTGATAGGTCAAGATACACAAAAACTCTAAATCTCCTCCATGATCCCCTGCTTCAATCTGTATCTGATGATGAGGCTATTACTTACCAGGATTGAAGTATTAATTATGCAGCAGACATTGTGCTTAGATTATCTAGTTGAGTCTCTACAATTCAGGTATGTTATTACTCCATTTTACAAAAAGGGAAATGAGGCTTAATGAGTTTGAGACCAGCTGAAGATGGGAAGTGCCAGCACTGGGATTGGATCTCTGTGTGCCTAACTCCAGAACCTAACATCCAAAGAAGATGGGGCTGCTAAATAAAAGCCTCCAGGAGATTGCCCTTTTTTTTTTTTCTTCCAATGTTTATTTTTGACAGACAGAGAGAGACAGAGCATGAGGGGGGTGGGGAGAGGGGCAGAGAGAGAAGGAGACACAGAATCCAAAGCAGGCTCCAGGCTCTGAGCTGTCAGCACAGAGCCCAATGTGGGGCTTGAACCCACCAACCGCGAGATCATGACCTGAGCCGAAGTCAGATGCTTAATCAACTGAGCCACCCAGGTGCCCCAGGAGATCCTTTTTAAGACATATGTTCTGTATATGCTGGTCCTTTATGTGTTTATATACTTAAATAGAAAAGTATTTAAGAAATAATGTTTAGTTTTGGAAATTAAAGGACTAAAATTTGTAATTGTTAAACCATAATAAATTATAAACTAGATAGATTATAAGCTTTATTCTTTGTTTAAAAAAATGTTTATTTATTTATTTTTGGTGGGGAGGGAGAGAGAGAGAGACAGAGAGAGAGAATCCCGACATGGGACTCGATCCCACAACTGTGAGATCATCACCTGAACTGAGATCAAGAGTCTGATGCTTAACCGACTGAGCCACCCAGACACCCTGATAGATTATCAACTGTAAAAAGTCTTGAGCTAAAAGTGAGCATTGATGGCCCTCTGCCTGATGACTGTGATTGCTCTTGCAATCTAATTTATACAAACGTGTCCTAATACCCTAACCAGTGAGCTATTGCTATGGTTGTGAAGGCTTTTGTGTGTGAGTACATAGATACGGGTAGAGCTGGCTTGGAGTGCTCTGGGTTACTTCTTAAGACGGCCTCTTCAGAAGGAAGTGAGATGAATTCTCAACTTCAGATTTTTATAGTTAACTTTGCAGGAGATTATTGCTCTTTAGAAAAACAGCTTCGAACTCAAGAAACTATGAAAGGGGAGGAAACTGCTAAGCTAAGTGCAAGGAAAGAGGAAGTCAACAAAACCATGCCTAGTCCTTTTAATTTTCTGGTTCTCTAAAAGAGATGGAACTAAACTAGTCAGAGTTGGGAACTCAGAGCTTCAGTTTCTGGTTCTTCATTCTCTCTGTCATATCCTACTTTACTCTCCTGGCCCATTGACTGAGGCATGGATCCCCTTCCTGAAGATCTGAATAATTGCACAGTGGTAACTTGGTATTTTGGTAGCACAAGAAATGGATTGGTAGAATTGACATTAAATGCCTGTGAAGTTGGTCACACTTGCTCCCTGTAGAAAGTAAGTCCAGATTGCAAAAATATGCTTTCCTGGATTGTGTGTGTGTGTGTAGAGCTATGTTTTTAAAGAATTAAGAAAGTAATAATGCTTTGGGAGAGCTGGCAAACAATAATGTGAAGCTAAAATCTGTTCATTAATTTGGATAATGTGCTGAATATTGTCAGTAAGGACATGAATGTGTTTTTTCATTATTACCATGACTCTTAGAGTGTGACTCCACATTCAAGATAGGTTATTGTCTAACTCACCCTGAAAAAGAGCTGTAGGATAACCTCTTTTTTTTTTTTTAATTTTTAACACTTATTTACTTTTGAGACAGACAGAGAGAGAGCACGAACAGGGGAGGGTCAGAGAAAGAGGGAGACACAGAATCTGAAACAGGCTCCAGGCTCTGAACTGTCAGCACAGAGCCCGACGCAGGGCTTGAACTCACGGACCGCGAGATCATGACCTGAGCCGAAGTCAGACGCTTAACCGACTGAGCCACCCAGGTGCCCCAGGATAACCTCTTTTTTAAGATTGTGTCTGTTCCATTGGGGAACAAAGCTCATAAATGTGAGTGGGAACCAATCAGAGAAACAGTACAACATTCCTGCATTTATTGATGTCATGGTGGCATGAAATATTTTTGTTGACCTTACTTTTGTTTAGTCAGACTACCAGGTTTTTGGATATTTGCTGGTACCACAACTTAGTGCTATGAATTTTGATTTCTTGTTGATTTTATGCTTTGTGTTGGGATGGCATGATTCACTCCTCCATTTTCATTGAGTTTAAAAAATGCAGATAGCGTATTTCAAGGTACTGAAGTGTGTGTATAATTTACAACTCCCCAAATATCTTAATTACTAACAAGCTGCTGAGATATAATTTTTCAAAGTTTCAAAAAACAATAAAGGCTGTTTTTAGGTGACTGTATATGAACAGATAAAATAGGAAGTGATGTGGGTAGATAATCAGGAGCTCCTTCTCAGGATTAGTCCATAAGGTGACATGAAGTATTCTCACTGTGTTCTTTTATTTTTGTGGGCTTTGTGTCATGACCCTTTATATATTTTTTTCCCATTCTAACATCTGCTGGCTTTTAAATGGGATAATTTCTTTGGTATTTGCAATGTTTGAGAGATACTTTGAACATACTGGTTAAATTTGGCATTGGGTTCTCATGCTGTGAACTTCATAATCAACCTTTTTTTAATTTTAAAATAGGAATTGCCCTTTATTTCATTGTTCTTTGTCTCCCCCCTCCCCTTTTTAAAAACAGGCTGCAGATACTTTGGCTGTGAGGCAAAAAAGAAGAATTTATGATATCACCAATGTCTTAGAGGGAATTGACCTGATTGAAAAAAAGTCAAAAAATAGTATACAATGGAAGTAAGTTACAAACCAATACCCTACTCTAAAACCTTTATTTTTCTTCCTGATGCTGTATAAAATCTGACCTTTATACCGTCTGGCTCTCCCTCTCATTTGGCCTGGTATTCTCAACAGGCCCCTCATCTTTCCCTGGACACTGCTCTGGGCCTCTGTATGTGACTCCTATGTTGGGATATTCCCTTGCTGTCTCCACTGTCTGATTTACACACTGAAAATTCAAATCTTATTTTCTCCCTCAAGCTACTCATTTGGCACACACTGCATACTGCTTTGTATTATTGATCCCTTTCTGCGTGAGCATTTAGCTTCCCAACTAATATAAACTCCTTAAGAATAGGAACTATGTCCTATATATAGGAATATGACCTTGTGTATAGTGGTTGATTGAAATGCATGTTGTCATTCATTAACTGTTGTATGGTTGTATGTTTGAATGTGAAAAATACTTTATGTCCTGCAAATTCGTCCTCTTTGGCCCTAGTTTTTTCTTTTGTTTTGTTCTGTTTTAAAGCCAAAGTCTCACCAAAATATTAAAAGGTTGTAATTTACCAGCATCTCAGTCTATATCATGCGACTTCCAGGTGTAACTATGTAGCTTTGACATCCTTTTCTTTCTTTCTTTTTTTAAGTTTATTTATTTTGAGACAGAGAGAGAGACAAATGGGGGAGGGACAGAGAGAGAGAATCTCAAGCAGGCTCTGCGCTGCCAGCACAGAGCCCAATACGGGATTCGAACCCATGAGCCATGAGATCACGACCTGAGCCGAACTCAGATGCTCAGCTGACTAAGCCACCTACATGCCTCAGCTTTGACATCCTTTTGGTGCCAGTCACCAGCCTGTCCTTTTAGATGAAAAACACCATTAGAACATAGAACTTTTTTTGACTTTATGAAAATTTTTATTTTCTGTATGGCAAAACCACTGAGAATTTTTGTGATTTGATTGTTCTTGCCAATAAATTTTCTAAGCAAATATGTTCAGAGGTACGATGTTTAAATTTTCTAAGGATTTTAATGCTTGATTTTTAGAAGAGTGTAAAGATTTTTGTCTTGAATAAATTACTAGTTCAGTTCTATTACTATAAAAATTAAGTGATGTTAACCTGGGTCTGATACTGGAGATACTGATTCTCATACGTTTTTAAGAGGTGTAGGTGCTGGCTGTAATACTAAAGAAGTCATAGATAGATTAAGATATCTTAAAGCTGAAATTGAAGATCTAGAACTGAAGGAAAGAGAACTTGATCAGCAGAAGTTGTGGCTACAGCAAAGCATCAAAAATGTGATGGACGACTCGATTAACAATAGATATCCTTTTAAATAAGTTACACATGTAGCTGTAGTATATGTATGTATATAATGCATTCTTCCAGTCTGAAGATCAGTTACTTTATTCTAATGTTTCACAAAGTTTTCTAAGTGGATAAAGTATTTTAATTTTATAATATTCTAATAATTTATACTAATATTTGAAACGTTTTACCTCTTAAAATTACAAAGTACATCTATTAACATTATTCCTTTGTTGCATTGAGGAAAAAAGTCATTACTTTAAATCTACCATTAATAGGATGCAACATGCTAGCTAAAGTGTGCTTAGGGGGTCTCTGAATATTAGAAGGGATTGTTAAATGCACAGGTATATTTAAATAATTGTGCTCAGTGTTCTGAAGTGGTAAAAATTCAGTTACCTCTCAAGTTTTGAAAAATTAATTTTGGCTTGAAAATAAAATATCATGGGCTGGCAATCAATCCAGGATACTTTTTTGCCTAATATTAACTGAGAGATACAACCTTGAGGTTGGGGACCAAGGCTTATGTATCCATCATATTAAGTTGTGGGAAAAAATTAGTGATGTACTTCATGTGTTTCCTAAAAATCACTGTTCTCTTAGATACACATGATACTCTTGATTTGTAAACTTACCTAGATACTTATGGAATCTCTTAATTGCATTTATCTTCTACTACCTCTCATGAATTTTTGACTACTGTATCCAATTTCTTATGTTTTGTAATTTGTTGAATAAGTCCATGATCTCATTTGTTATTTCTTTTCTATGGACCAAAGCTCCTTAACAATTTGATAACTTAAATGGGGTTTTCAAGCTGTACCTTGTGGAGCCCCAAAACACAAAAACCATTGAACTAGCTGATCATAGATTTTGCTGCACTGCTTTCCAAGATTCTGGCCATTCCCAGACCCCTAAACCATGACCAGGAAAATTCTCAATGTGGAGGCATGTATGGTTGCTCTCCACTCCTACTGACCGCATCCTTTTCCCCATCGCTCTTTCCCCGCCCCAGAAGCCCTGTCTCCATGAGGAATATGGAGGACTCAAATGTCACAAAAATCAAAAGTGGCTTCTTAGAGCAAAGGATGGGTACCCCTCTTATGGACCTTTATCTTTGCCTTTTCAGACTAAAGATGTCTTTATCTGACCATGTGTGGCAACACCTTCATGCACTTGGTCATTTTGTTTATTTTGGCCTGCAGATTTATTATGTTAATTTAAATGTCGAGACCTTGGTATACATGTTGTTCCTTAACTCTTATGGCAGTACATTTTCCTATGTAACTCATGAAGACATCTGTAATTGCTTTAATGGTAAGTACTATTAGTTTGTCCTAACATTCTTCCTCTGGTCAACCTATTTAGCGGAGAGTGAGTCAAAATTCCCCCACACACTCACCCTAAGTCATTAGTTTCAGGAACTGTGGACGTTCTGTGTTACTCTACAGTGCTCTGTAGTGATAGGCTGCCTTTGTTTCCGTTCTCATGACAGTAACTGCTTTGCACAGTTTCACTTCATTGCCTGCATTGGTGGGTGTAAACTGTGTGTGGGAGGGGCAGCTAAATCAGAGGGAGATTAAACAGTTTCAAAGTCACAGAATTGTAGGGTCAGTGATTAAATTTGATCAAATATATTTCTCACTGGCACTGTTTAGAAACCATGTGCAGTGTGCTGGTCACAAATGAACTCAAAGAAAGCGTGAGGGCAGAGTTAGGTTAATCCATTTTATAACCAGGACAGTTACTCCTAACCCTGTTCCATCCCATCCCCTGCCTCCATGTTTTCCCCTTGACAGGACAATACAGTGTATTAATAACATTGGTGTGTGTGGGGGGGGGAGGGTGTACCCCATAATTATAACACAAGTAAAATAAAATTTTGTATACATATTTATATTAGTCATGTATGGCCTGTTAAACAGTCATGCATATTATGCACATAAAAAAAAAAAAATCTGCCAAGCACCCTGCCAAGTGAAATCTGACTTTCCAAGGCTATGTTGACAATATGTGTGGCCTTATTGCTTTACTCTGCCACCATATATCCTGAGCTTTCTAAGAAAGTTTGAGAAAGTATTTTTAATTTTCAGCTCAACAGTCTGCTATAGAATTTAGCTTTAAAATTAAGTTCACTTAAGCTCAAGATTTCACACTATCATACCTAATTTCTAGTATCCCCAGTCACTTAAGTAATTTAAAAATCTCAAGTAAACAGTGTTGAGGCTAACAGTTTCAGGAATTTCAGACTGTATGCAAGACTGAATGAAAGCAAAATTAACTTGATCCAAATTTGTTCATGAGAATAGAACTAGCGATGAGTATTTACCCTCTTCTCAGATCTATTACATATATTACCTCATCTAATCCTCAAAAGAAATCTATGCAGTAAGGTTTATTCCCCCCATTTTACAGAATTAGGAACCAAAGCCCAAGGTTACCCAGCCTGGGATTCAAACCCAAGCATTCTGATTCCAGAACTCACACTCTTGCCACTGTATTCCAAGATCAATAGTATTTTCTAAACTTAGAAATTTTTTTCATCAGGTGATACACTTTTGGCCATTCAAGCACCTTCTGGTACACAGCTGGAGGTACCTATTCCAGAAATGGTACGCAGGGTAACTTTTCTTAATGTGGATCTGCTGTCTTAAGAAGGACAAATGTATTATCTTTAGCTGAACAAGAGCTAATTGTGTGTAAACACTTTCAAATACTGCTTTTAAGTTTTCTATCTGAAAGTATTTATATATGAGTTTGTATGTCTTTAGTACTTTAGTAAAATTATAGAAGTGACTGAATAAATCATTTAACATTTTGAGTATAAAAGTTTTTTATGTGATTTTTTGAGCTAGAAAATATTAAGGAATGAGTAATGATATAATCAATAATCTTTTAAAAAGTCAGTTAAAATGACTATATCTATAACTGATACAGCAATCCTAGCTGAGGAAAAAGTTCAACTTAAATATCCACCATACCAGATTGCTTGAAATTGGGTCTTTTTCAAAACATTCTCTAGTTGAGTCAAAGACATTTATTGACTCTATTCTATGTATAATTCTATGTTATATATACAATTAGTCCTTTATAGCTTTGCTTATCTTAATTTTTGGTGTTCCAAAGTAGTTAGAAATGTTAATATTTATTCATTTGTTTATACCCAATAACCTTAAAGGGTCAGAATGGACAAAAGAAATACCAGATCAATCTAAAGAGTCATTCAGGACCTATCCACGTGCTGCTTATAAATAAAGAATCCAATTCATCTAAGCCTGTGGTTTTTCCTGTTCCCCCACCTGATGACCTCACACAACCCTCCTCTCAGCCCTCCACTCCAGTGACTCCACAGAAATCCAACATAGCAACTCAGAATCTGCCTGAGCAACATGTCTCTGAAAGAAGCCAAAATCTTCAACAGACTCCAGCCACAGACTTGTCATCAGGTGAGTCCAGAGCCTTTGTTTTAAAAAGTAGAGAAGGTTGGGGCGCCTGGGTGGCGCAGTCGGTTAAGCGTCCGACTTCAGCCAGGTCACGATCTCGAGGTCCGGGAGTTCGAGCCCCGCGTCGGGCTCTGGGCTGATGGCTCAGAGCCTGGAGCCTGTTTCCGATTCTGTGTCTCCCTCTCTCTCTGCCCCTCCCCCGTTCATGCTCTGTCTCTCTCTGTCCCAAAAATAAATAAACGTTGAAAAAAAAAAATAAAAAAATAAAAAAAAAATAAAAAGTAGAGAAGGAAAAATATGAGTAACATATTAAGTTGGAGAGCTTTTCTGAATTTGTCAGCTATGGTCATTCTATTACCAAACACAGGAGGAAAAATGGTAAGCTTAAGAAGTATATAGTGTCTCCTACACAGGACACACTGGGATAGGTATTATGAGGAAAATTTAAAAACAGATCCTGCTTTAATTGTTACTACAGATTTATTTTTTAGGTGATATACACACACAATCTGATTGTATATTCAGCATATATAATTGGATACAGTATAATGTGGCTAAGACCGTGTAGCATTATGAATACTGTGAGCAAGGAAAAGATAGTTAATGGACCTATGTATGCAGTTTTCCTTAGAATTCCATGTTCGGAATTGATAGAAATTTGTTCATTCCCCCCTCCCTCCCCCCCCCCCATTAATATTTGCAGGTCAACTTTTTTTTTTAACGTTTATTTTTGAGAGAGAGAGATACAGTGTGAGCAGGGGAGGGGCCAAGAGAGAGGGAGACACAGAATCTGAAGCAGGCTCCAGGCTCTGAGCTGTCAGCACAGGGCCAGACATGGGGCTCGAACTCACGAGTGGTTAGATCATGACCTTCTGAAGTCAGAAGTTCAACCGACTGAGCCATCCAGGCGCCCCACATTATCAACTTTTTATCAGACGTTTACTTTGTAAACCTTAGTCACTCATCTCTTAGTCACTCTAGGATGAATTATTGAAATGTGTTCCAATTACCTTTAAGAAAAATCAAACTACTGTAGAATATAGTGATATTTGCCTCTTCATATTCCTTGTTATACTTTTTATTTGGGAAGTTTAGTTTTATAGCTGATAAGTGGTCTCAACTCCAAGTTAGGAAATCTTGCCTTCCTAAATTGTTTAATCTGAAATGAAAATAGCTAAATCTCCAAAAACTGGGCATTAGGAGTACCATCCACATCTAAATTTGATTCCAAATAAAGGGCCCATGGCAGATATTCTCTCAATATCTGAAAGAGTTGCTGAATGAATTAAGTCATGCCAGTCTAGATGTAATATTGCAGATCATTAAAAGCTACATTGTACACAATCCAATTTATTTTTACCTTTGAGATGTGTCTCATTAGAATGTGGCATGAGTCTTACTACTGTGGGAGTTCACAATACTTAAGAGTGAGGCTATAAAGATCTAACTGGACACAGTATTTTTCCTCCTTTCCTTCCTCTAGAAGTATTTCTATACTTAAGATATAGAATGGGGCGTGCACAACAAAGTGTACTCCTTAAAAAGTTTATGATCTAATTATAATTAATGGGGGCAAATCTACAGACAAGCTCTCTGTGGTTTAATTTAGACACCATTAGTAAGTCAGCTTCCACAAAGCATTAAAATTTTTTTTCAGCAGTTTCTGTATATAGTTTTGTATTTGGAAATAGTAGAGAAAGTAATTTGGGGTCAGATTTTAGAGAGGACCTTGAATATCAGACTGAGTTGGAACTTTAGCCAATAAGCCAAAGATTTGTGAGCAGGGAAGTAGCAACTTAGAAACTGCACACTGGTGAGTACAGGAGTAACAAGAAGATGCTTTTGGCCTGGGAAACAGAAGAGATTAGAGGCAATGGAGAATGAATATATGGTGTCTGCAGTTATGGAACTATAAAAGAACATTACGGCTAAGATGGGTGATAACAATGGGATTGGAAAGAGAAAGAAGAGATTTGAGAAGTACTGTTTAGGTAAAATAAAATAAATAACTTTGATGTGTGAGATCCGGAGATAAATTAGAGGAATGGAAAGTAATGTTGAAGTTTTGAGATTGGGTAACTGGGAGAATTACAGTACTACTGACTTTGTAAAACCAAGGAGTCAGTTTTGGGAGAATGATGAGGAGTCTTTTGATCTACATCTTGAGTTTAGAAGTTAAAAGTAATGCCAAGCACAGAGTAGGTGCTCATGAAAATGGTATCTTTCTGTAAAGTTCTATACTTTAATAAAAGCTGCTAGTGTTTAACTTTTTAAACACTACTGTTTAAATATATGCTGTTTTTAAATAACTGCCCTTTTTTTGATGTTTATTTTTGAAAGAGAGAGAGAGAGAGAGAGAGAGAGCGAGAGAGAGCAGAGAGAGACACACACAGAATCTGAAGCAGGCTCTAGGATCTGAGCTGTCAGCACATATGGGGCTTGAACTCATTCATGAACCACAAGATCATGACCTGAGCTGAAGTTGGATGCTTGACTGACTGAGCCACCCAGGAGCCCCATAACTGCCTTTTAAAAACTTTTGAGAGAGAGAGAAAATGTGCATATGTGCATGCATGTGAGTGGGGGAGGTGCAGAGAGGGAGAGAGAGAATTCCAAGCAGGCTCTGTGCTGTCAGCACAGAGCCCAATGTGAGATTCGATCCCATGAATAGTGAGATCGTGACCTGAGCCAAAATCAAGAGTTGGATACTTAACTGACTGAGCCACCCAAGCTTCCTAAAGTAACTGCCTTTTACTGTCAAAATATATAAATAGAACTGTAACAAAACTTTATTATCATATTTCTGTTTCCAGCAGGATCTATTAGTGGAGATATCATTGATGAGTTAATGTCTTCTGATGGTAAGTAGTTTAAAATTTTACTACTTAAATATCAATAATGCTTCTCTAGAGTTTAGAAGTGGCAAAAGATTGAAAGGAAATGCAGAATGTGTATTTTTTTAACTGCTTAACATCCTATGATGATTCATGAAAAATCTCCCACTTTAAAGTAAATCATAGGCATCCTTCAATTTTTATTTTACTGCATTTCAAGAAAAGAAAAAGGCCAATAAGGGGATACTTATCACTTTCACTGAATAAATTTCTAAACTGTTAGCCCACTAGTCTTTTTCATGTCTGAAGAATTTGGCCAAGAAAAGTAAAATAATATATGGGTAATCTCAAAACCCAGTTTTGAAAATATGCCCACAGAGGCCAATGTCAAGCTACCAATGTGAACTATTACTAACATTAGCCATGTCATCATCTAATCTGAAATAATCCTTAAAAATCAATTGCTACAAAATAGAATTACTTTAATAACTCTCTTGGCTTTCACCTTCCTGTAAATTCTTGGATTCAGTCCTGTTTCCTAACAAATATAGCCGAACCTAGGAAACTGCAACTGTTAAATTAGCAAATGGTACAATAACCACTTAGAGAATAAACATTTCTGTAGAAACAAAACATCAGCATATTTATGAAGTCTAGTTCCTAGTTCTCTTTTCAAAGTAGGAGCTTATTTAGCAGAGATCAGAGGAAATACTTTGACACTGTTTTTGAATCATACATTTTAGTGTGACAAGTTCAACCAACAAAAATTTTAACATCAGGGCGCCTGGGTGGCTCAGTCGGTTGAGCTTTCGACTTTGGCTCAGTTCATGATCTCACAGTTCGTGAGTTCGAGTCCTGCGTCAGGCTCTGTGCTGACAGCTGAGAGCCTGGAGCCTGCTTCAGAGTCTGAGTTTCCCTCTCTCTGCCCTTCCCCGTAAATGCTCTGTCTCTCTCTGTCCCTCAAAAATGAATAAATGTTAAAACGAATTTTTTTTTAAATAAAAAAAATTTTTAACCTCTATTTCTTAAACTATACCTATGCATACCAATGCATAAATTATCTTTAAATGAGAATCTTTCAAAATATACACTAAACACAAGTTGTTAATTTGATTACAACTTTTTCTATTATTTCCTAAAAATTCTTATATAACATTAAGAAACATAGTTTCTTTAGATATTTAGATAGATGTATTTGAGAGTATTCTGTTAAACATCATTAACTGTATATAAAAACCATGTTTAACACTGAATTTGTTTTACTTGCAGTGTTTCCTCTTTTACGGCTTTCTCCTACCCCGGCAGATGACTACAACTTTAATTTAGATGATAATGAAGGAGTTTGTGATCTGTTTGATGTCCAGATACTAAATTATTAGATTCCATGGAAACTTGGGACTGTTATCTACCTCTAACTGTAACATTTTAGACTTCTTAATAACCTAAGTATTTAAAATAATGAATGTAACACCTTTTTAGTTCACTGATTCTGAAGTGTTCTCTAATAATTTCTTTTTTACTTCACAAAACTTCAACCATAAAAACAAAGGGCTCTTTTCAACCATAAAAACAAAGGCTTTTTTTCAGGGGAAAAAGTGATTTAATACCCACAAATCCCCTCCCTTCCCCCTTAAGTGATTACATTCTGGGATTTCAGCTTTTCTTCCAATTCTGAATCCTTCTGTTTTTTTCCCTCTTATGAGAGGAAGTTTAAAGTAGACTAAGGTCATCAAAAACAAACAAAGTTGGCCAGCGGCTCATCCCTTGTCTTATATTTTTTTACTGCCACGAAAACTGTCCATATTTCTGTGTGTCCTCCAATCCAAAAACACATTCACTGCCACTTATAAAGTGAAGGATGTAAACTAGGATATATTAACTGTTTCAGTGAACAGATTTTGTGAAGTGCCTTCTGTTTTAGCACTTTAAGTTTATCACATTTTGTTGACTTCTGACATTCCACTTTCCTAGATTATAGGAAAGATCTGTTTATGTAGTTTGTTTTTAAAATGTGCCAATGCTTGTACATTAACAAGATTTTTAAAAATAAAACTGTATAAAACATTTAATTTATTGGTCTTCTTGGGGTATTTGATGTATCACCAGTGTATTACAATTGAGCCATCAATCTTGTCGCTTCATCAACATTAACTGATTCGTTTTCATGACACTGCTGAGGAATCTGAAGGGAGAAAAATATTGTATTTAAAAATGTAGATAACAACAGTCAACAAAAATGACTTGTATATAATATATTACCTAATTTAATATCTTCTAGTCATACCTTTGGAAACAGAACAGTAAATTCTCGTATTCGGACTCAATGTTTTAGAGTCTGAATGACTCAATATGCTATATATACTACACAGCCAAGGATAGTAGAGAGCCAAATACTAAAAATTATATTCAAACCACAGGCTTTAAAAAGTTAGAGTTTAGCTTATTAGCCGTAACAAAAGGAAATGATTCACACTCACCAGCTGTTTCTGCAGAGGTTCAAGGGAAAGTCCTTTGGAGAAATGTGCAAGTTCCTTTTGTATATCTACAAAAGCTTTATTCACTCTGTTAACTTTTTCATCATTCACAATGTTTATCTTTTAAAAAAGAAAAAAAGGTTATTAATCTACAATCTTGTAACCATAAATAATAAAATATATCCAACTTTAATTTAATCTTGTTAAACCTAAAAATGTAAAAATTCATCAACCCTACCCATTTGTGGGAATAATTTACACAAAAATTCCTATGGTCTTATTGGGAAGTTTTAGACAAAAGGTTCTGTGTTTTTAAAAATAAGAATTATGTGGACATACATTATATTTAGACATGGTATAGGCACATTAAAATACATGACCACAATCCTAGGCTACAGTCATCTCTCATTGTAAAACGAGGAACCTGGATCAAATGCTTTACTCTTTTTTTTTTTTAATTAATTTTTTTTTAAAGTAAGCTCCATGCCTAGTGTGGGGCTTAAACTCACGACCCTGACGGCCAGAGTCACATGCTTTACTGGTTGAGCCAACCAGGTGCTCCACTTTAGACTCCTTCTAACAGTCCATCTCAGAATCCTTCCTTGACCTCCTTGCCTTAACAGAAGTCCCTTCCAGTCTCCTGAGGACAATTTCCCTTACAACCCTCCTCTCTTTAAATCTTGTTTTTCACTGCTGCTCTGAAACCATTTCTCCTTAAAAACTCTGCCCCTAATGCATCAGAATATTCTAATACCTCTTTCCTCATTACTGTCACCTGCCAACACATTTACTTGCTCCCTCACGAAAGATCTCAAAACTTAGCTCACTGACCTCTCTCATGCCCGGTGAGGGGCTTCAACAAAAACCTAACCCTCTAGTTTCTTAGTCTGTTCAGGTCCTCAACTCCCAGATTCTTTCCCACTACCTACCTCAGCCATCCACTTCCATGGATTACCTTTGGCTGCAATTTGTAACACCTCCTGTTCTTCAAGTTCACTTGGCTTATTAACAATTCTTCAATCTTCCTGAAATCTCCCACCAATTTCACTATTTTTCACTTTCCGTATCATCACTTTTTCCTTTAGCCAGCCCAGATTCCGTGACCATTATTTAATCAATCACTCCTTTACTCTCTTAACTTTCCTTCTCTTCCTTAATCAAACCTGCTTGACAAACTAGTTAAACTCAACTGACAGCTTTTTCTGAGCCTAAAACTGAATCTGCAGAAAATCTAACTGGCTGGCTTCACTTTAAATTCATGATCACAAACTTCAATTTACCATGTATATAGTGCCTGGCAATCTTAAGACCTCCAGTTAGTAAATTAGGCCACTTTTCTGAGAAAACTATCTGATACCTTCCCCAACCAGGCGGCCTACCCAGATTTCCCTCCCTTATATATCTTTCCATTAGCATACATAAAGCGGCTAGCACTTCTATGCAAACAATATGATCTCCTGTCAGTCAAATACACCAAGTTTTTCCCCAGCATGGGGCCTTCGCATTTGTTATTCTCTCTGCCTAAAGTGTGCCACTCCCAACACTTTCCAGAGCTTTATATTACTATGATAAGGAAAAGATAGGGTTCAGTAGGCAGAGAGGTAAAGATTAGGACCTGAGGTCCCTGGTAGGGAAAAACACTTATTTTGGAACAATGTTGGGAGTGTCTGACCCCAGCAAACCCTTCAGGCATAAGGTTCCTCTTAAAGTAACAGACCCCACCTACTCCCCTTCAGGCTTCCTTCAGGAATTTGACAAAAGACCTAAGTATGACCATAGGCCACCCCCTGGTACAATGGAAATGAGCCAATCAGGAATGGACAATCCAGCACCAAGACCTGCAAGCCAGTAAGGGTATAAAACCTGAGAAGGAACAAGGGGGAAGGGCTGGGGGGTGACAAGAACCTTATATAACAAGGACCCTTGCCTACAGTCTACTTAGGCATTCACTTTGAATGCCCCCTCTCTGTAAAGACAGCTTTCCTACTTACTACTCTTACACTCCAATCTTATAGTCTAATAATAAACCTTTGCCTGCTGCTCATTTTTTATGTACACCTCTTCATTCTTTGAAGAGGTGAGACGACGAACCCAGGGTCCTGAGGTAAAAAAATCCTGCGGCATTACTTGCTCCCCACCATCTGGATCTTGGCTTGAATGTCAACTTTGAAAGCAATCCTGTGTAAAACTGTCACTCCCTACCCCATCATATCACCTAGCTTTATTTCCTTTATAGCATTTACTAAGTAAGTCATAAAAATGCTCCATCAAAATGCTTAACTTTGCTAGTTCATGAAAACTGAAAGATAAAATGTTACATATCTTTGACTATTTTGCCAATTACAAAGTCCTGGAGACCTGACTCCACCTACTACTTAAACTTGAAAACATTTTCTTGAAGAAATTTCCTGAAAGAATCTACTTAATCTTGAAGAAGAAATTTCCCATTTCCCAAATATTTTGAGGAAAAAAACACAAAAAAACAAAAACAATAAACTCCTTTCTTTCCCAATTTTGCACTTTAAGAAAGTATCTTATCTTCATTTTATAGGTTTTTGTTTGAGTTCTAGATATCAGGGAGATAAGAATTACTGAGAAGAAAAAGAATGGGTGCCAATAAGCATTTCATGCCTCGATTCTGTCAGGAGGTTCTTGAATATATTTGGGGTCAGAGATAAGAACTGTTTCCCACATCATGGTTTTGGATAATTTCTATGCTCTGATAAAGCTTTTAAAACTGTTCTTTGGAGCCTCATGCATTTGCAGTTAAAGTGCTTTTTTCTTGGGGTGCCTCTGTTGGTTGAGTGTCTGACTCTTGATTTTACCTCAGGTCATGATCCCAGGGCTGTGGGATCGAGCCCTGTGTCAGACTCTGAGCTGAGTGTGCAGCCTGCTTAGGGTTCTCTCTCTCTCCCTCTGGCCCTCTTCCCCCACTCACGTGTTTTCTCTGTCTTTAAAAAGAAAAAAAAAAAAAGTGCTTTTTTCTTTTCATACATATACATCAAGAAAGGGGGGGTTATTTTTCATTTAAAAAAAATAAATGTTTAAAATTATCTTGCCTTTGTGAGGAAGGCTAAGAACCTGTTTTAAATAATAGCTTTCAGTTTTTCAGTGGCTTTACAACTATGCTTGGCTTGCAAACAATACTGTCAGAGTACTTAAATAATACTCACCTTCTTAAGATTAGTGGTAACTGGTTTTGCTTTGTTTTTAGTCTTAAAGTTTTTTTGGCTGGCTATATGAAATACATTTCTGGACCTCTGTCCTCTTAGTTTGCTCTTGGCCATTGTCTAGGGAAAAAAGAAACGGAACTCAATTAAGCTCAATATAAGTTTTTAAAATAAAGGTACCAATTTAGTGTAAGAAATTCCATCTTACTCCGGATTTTTTAAAGTTGCTGCACGTATTAAATTATTTCAATGTCTTTCGTCACTACTAAGTTTTCTGCTGTTTAATGAAGAGTATGTGCCTAATTCTTTTCTGTATCTCCACTACTTGGCCCATAGGAAGTACCATGTTAATTTCTGCGGGTTGAATTCATTAATACTATCAACACAATTGTTTTCTCAGCTCTCTGCAGCATATGACAACGTTAACCACCACCATCCATCCTTCTGTTGGTTTATATACTACTATACCACTCTGGTTCCTATCATACTTTAGGATGGACTCCTCTCCCCTTCTTCCTTTTTCACTCCTTTTTACTTGCCTTTCTCTCCTATGTACACTTCTTCAAAATCAGTCCTTAATTCTGCACTTCCTACCTTACTTTCACAACTTCCGTATCACCTCTATGTGAATGGCTCTTGTTGTGAAATTTTACATATTTTCTTTGCTCTATAGTTAAACATGCACGTAGCCTGTAAATTTTACCTTAGAAATGTCTTTCAAATCTGCTTTAACAATGCATATGAGGAAAATTTTAAAAATATTAATAGTTAAGATTTATTGAGGTTTTAAAATGTGTATAAGCACTATGTGAACATTTTATTGCTTTAGCCAATTTACTCTGCACAACACTGTGGGAGGTACTATTATCCCCATTTTATAGATAAAACTGATGCAAAAAGGCTAATTTGCCCAATGTCACACTGTTAGTAATCAAGAAATGTCAGGATTCAAAGCCAGGAAGATTAGATCCAGAGCTAACACCATGTGATTTGGTCTCTCATATACAAATAAAGCCAATACAGAAACATAGTATAGTCCTGCCTAGTTCAGGACTGTATTACCAGCACGGTCCCTAGGTCCATTTGGTTGGACCATAGATTGGCAAACTATACCAATGGATCAAATGAGATCAGGCACCTGTCTCTGTTAAGTAAAGTTTTAGTAGAACACAGCTATGTCAGCCTGATCATGTATTGTCTGTGGCTACCTTCCTGCTACAACAATAGTCCACAAAGCCTAAAGTATTTATTATCTGGCCTTTTGCAGAAAGAGTGCCAACCCCTGGCTTAAGCCATCTGCATTCAAGTCTATGCATAGTGCTGTGCGATGAACCTCTCCAATATTAAAAGTTTTCAGTGACTTTTCCCATGCCTTAGGGACAGTGAGCTTTGTCCTGGTATATTGCCAGAACCCCAAATCTAGCATAAATACGTCAAACACATCTCTTGCTACCTCTCTATACATACCCATCCTAGCCTACAAATTGCTGTTTGAAGACACTTTGCACATTCTTTCTTTCCTTTCCTCAACTTTTATCTCTGGACTTAAATTTATATTCTCCTTCAATGTCTAGCCTCAGTAAACTACTTAGGGACAGCAATGCTTTTAAGCACCAACGGTACTCCTCCTACTTATAAAAAAAAGCCAGACATGAACACAATAGGAAATTCATGATTACTAAAGAGGAAGTAGAAAATACACATCATATCCCCCCAATTAAATAATCTAAAATCCTTCTTCCAATAGTAACCAAAAATCCAATCACTCATCTAGAATTTATTAATAACGTACTATGTGCCAGCTGTGCTATAAATGTGACAATACAAAACCATGTATGTGATACAAACACGGACACATGATATGTGTCGCTACATGAAGCATACAAATGGACACAAGAGGGAGAGGTCTACTAGAGTCGTAGACTTGAGAAAGGTTCGTGGAGAAGGGAATACCGTGGTGGCTGAGGCAATACTGAAATTTTGTTGACAACAACGTGAAAATTGTTGTTGACAAGAGACAACGAAAAACTGGTACCCGGACAAGGGCTCAAGGCCCAAAGGCACCTTGGTTTCAGGCCTCGGCCAGCAGGCACGCCGCTGCCCAGTAGGACTGCCTTGAGGCCGCGCGCGATGGAACCCAGCCGCCGGGCCTCAGCGGTACAAGACCCACCGGTCCTGTCCCAACCCCCTGAAACTTCACGACAGTTTGCCAGAAAATTTATCAACATCTTACCATACCTTCGATAACCTCGTGCAGCACGTCAAACTCCAAGCGACGCCATCTGCACGCACACGATCCAGGAAGTTCCGGGGGGAAAGGAGCCAGTCAAAATTCCTCCCACAGGCCATAGTTCCGCCCACCGAGCGGAGTCCCACTCACAGAGCACGGCCTGACACAGACGAAGCCCCGCCTACCAAACGTAGTTCCGCTCAGGAGCGGGTTCCCACCCTCGTAACGTAGTCCCGCCCATAGAGCCTGCTCAAATGCTGAGCTCCTTCCAAACCTAGCGAAGCCCCGCCCACAGGGAGAAGTTCCACCCATCATGGGAAATCCCGCCCCTAGAGCATCCCTTACTTTAGGCAGCATTGTGGATTCGTACTCTGCTCCGGCAAACTGGAGGCGTTGGAGACGCAGCCAAGCAGGACTTCCAGGGCTGATGGGTATGTGCACAGAAAGCACTGAGGGCGTTTCTGAGGTTCCGAGCCTTAAAGACAGTCACCAAGGGGTCGGCCCTCAGCCGCAGACTCCTGACTGTCTCTGCCCAAGCTCCCAGGAGGTGGCGCTGCGCACCTCTGGGTGGCGTCCGGGGCTTGGCTGGAGGTGTAAAGAACCTTGTTGGCTGGAGAGATGGGGGCTATAACCGCGAAAGGGGACGTTTGGAATGAGCGAGGAGATGGAATGCTTTTCTCGTGTAGTTTCCTTGCTCCAAAAAGAGAATTTCTAACAGCACAGCCGAGGTACAAGAAAATATAAAAAGAAAATAATTATCAGGGAACTTAGAAAAACTTAGAAGAAACATTTTTTGCCTTCTGGTTGTGAGTTCCTGTGTATTTCTCAATTAAGACATTGTGGGTTGAGTTTTCTAGAAAACTGATTCAATTCTACTAAGAGGAACTCCTCATTAAGTTTTCACATGTTTATTTTGATGAGTTCATAGGAAAATCCAGATTTTAAACGCATGTAGAAATACTAACATTCATATATCAATTTATTACTTTCAAGAGTTTAGCCTACACTAAGTATCAAAATAAAGCCATAATTCCACTCTCCTTTTGCACGGAAGATACTAGCTATCAAGGTTCATATTTTAAGCTGTTGACCGGCATTCGCACAACTAGTACTGAACAAAACCAAACTAGGATCTTTGTGGGTTGGCTCTGGGTCAAATTTTCCGCCCAAACAGCCACTTGCCTGCTTATAGGAAGATGAGCCGCTTATACAATAAATCGTGTTATTATGTTAATATTCATCACAAAAAAACTAGGGGATATATTAAGGAAAGAAATAATTACCTGTCAGTGTGTTTATTCAAATATTGTATTCTAAGAGTGACTTTTTTAAAAAAAAATTTAACGTTTATTTCTTGAGAGACAGAGCGTGAGCAGGGAAGGGGTAGAGAGCGAGGGAGACAGAGAATCCGAAGCAGGCTCCAGGATCTGAGCTGTCAGCACAGAGCCTGACGTGGGGCTCAAACTGATGATCAGGACCTGAGCCGAGGTGGGTCGCTTAACCCACCAAGCCGCTCAGGTGCCCCTAAGAGTGACTTTTAAAAAACAACTTAAAATGCTGGTATAAAATACCAGTAATGTGCGGGGGCAAAACCAAAATTACAGAAAATCATCAGAATCTTTTACAAGACCCGAGTTATCCACAAGTACTGAAGCAAATAAGGCAGGTTTAATTATGGTTACTTGAATGTGAAGTTACTGATGTATATGAGGAAGACAAATAGATGTAATAGAATGACATCATGGTGTTTATGAAAACTTATGGGACTGGCTCTTTTATTTGAAATGGTGAGATAAAGATACATCCAGCAAAGAAATAGCATGGTTATACAGGCAAAAGCAGAAGCATTGTATGAGGTGTGAGTGAGAAGTCATGGATTTCTGTTTTACCTTTCTCACCAACCAATAGTGTGATTATGAACAAGTTACTTCATTTCTCTGTGCTTCCCTTTCCCATGTGTAGATGGCCATTCATAGAGTATGCCCACTTCAGAGAATGTCCATTCTGTTCAGCATCCTTTCTGAGGAACCATTCTTCTCCCATTAAGTGGTCCTGGTTGAGCTGATAATTATAGTCCTCCTTGAAAGATTTTCCAACTAGAGCTGGTGAGGAATGCTGTTTCCTGCATTTAGTGTCTTTGTATTGGGATGATGTGAAATTAGGGCTGCTATTAGCCATCTCCTCCAGCAACTTGCAGGAGGCCTGTCTGCAGTGGGAGGGAATGAGGGCAAATTACAAAATAGAATAGATCTGACTGAACAATAGAACACAGGACCCTGATGATGTCATTTGAATCTTTGGATTCAGCCATAGATGCAAGAAAGATCTATCCCTAGACTTCTCAGTTACCTAAGCAAAAACATTGTGTTTTGTTGGCTTCAGTGGTCTGGGGTTATTATTATTTTTTAAAATTGTATCTAAAAGAGTCTTTATTCCTGTCCAACCTACTTCACAAGACTATTGTGCAGAGTTAATAAAATACAAAGCAGGAAAGCATAAGATATTATTAGGACAAAAGAAAGGATCATGCTAATTTTCTAAAAGCTATTTACCTATGAACCAAATGAATCATATATAAAGAAAAAAATAACTTCAAGTTTTCTAATCTTTAAAAATACATGCAAATATCATTTCACATTTTTCCGACAACCTTAAAAATAAAATCATAAGTAGAAAAAACATTTTTCGGAAACACTAGTTTTCCTGTTGAAACTTAGCAATGCAGAGTTCTGTATGCAGATCTGGTCCTCAAAGAACTGTCTTAAAAGTAATTCAACGAGTAAACAGGGATAGTTAGGGGGAATAAGAAAATGAGTGCACACACAAAGAATTACAAACCATTCATAACAAGTCTCATAGCCCTTTACTGGAACAAAGCCAGTCTTGTATAAATGATACGCTATGATAAACTTGTTTTATCGGTTCAACTTTATTCTCCCCAGTGCTCAGTTTCATTTGATCACAATAGTTTGAACACCTAGGCTCTGTGGGAGCTCAGAGAAGTACATGATCATTGCTTTCTCTTAAAGGGAGCACAGTCACCTGGGAGAGACAGATGTGTGCACATGGAGTAATCATTGAAGACAGAAAGTGGTAAGGACTGTGATAAATGCAAAATGATAAATATAAAAATACATTATTTAAGGAAGAAAATAATTTTGCATTCTGGAGACATTCATGTTAAAGTTCTCATCTGACTGTCTTAAAACAGAAATCAAACTACAGTTCAAAGGCCAGATCTAGCCCACTGCTTATTTTTGTACAACCCATGAGCTAAGAAAGGTTTTACATTTTAAAATGGGAGGAAAAATCAAAGTAAGGACAATTTATTGAGACACATAAACATTCTATTAATATTTCAGTGTCTGTAAGTATAATTTGATGGAACACAGCTACACTTATTTGTTTACATATTATATATGATTGCTTTCACACTACAACAGCAGAATTGAGTAGTTGTGACAGAGATTGCGTAGTCTGCAAAGCCTAAAATATTTGCTATCTGGCCCTTTACCAATTTTAAAACTTTTAAAAACTTGACCAACCCATCTTAGAGGATGAGCAGCACGGTGGTGTAACTGGTTGTACTAGTATTAGTATTTTATACTCAAAGCAATACAAGTCTTAGAAGAATGAAGGTCACTTTTCCTCCCAGCATTCTTGGGTATCTAGATCTTTTACATCATGAGTCTGAGTTTCTTTGTCTCTAATGGTTATCGATGGTTTTTATGTGTCTGGGCTGAAAATTGAAGTTTCCAGATATTTTGCAGACATCCCTACCTGGATCTTCCTTAGGGAATGGAAAAGGGAAATGGCTTAATCTTAGGAGAGAAGATGAGCTTCTGGAAATTGAAGAAATGTTCAGGGGAGAGGGTGGTTAACAGTTTTCTGTAAGTGCCTGAGACTTTTGTCCCTCTCGCACATGGCCTGAGGAGAAGTAGCATAAGATCTCTCTACAAACAAGGGTTACAGAAAGGATGGAGCTTTCTGTCTGCAAAGGAAATCTAGGCATTGATATTGACAATTGTAGCAGCCACTGTGATGGACTGCAGACCAAAAAAGTTTCTGTTTTCTGGATTTGGGATAAGCCATTCACTTCCCATGTACTTGAGACTGAGATGAAATTTTTATACCTAGCCCATGTACTCTTCAAGGGCTCATCTATTACTCAGGCGCCTTTGCATCCCCGTGTAGGATTCTCTATTTCCAGTTCATAGGAAATGTGGCATAAACATTTGCTAAATGAAATAAAATTCCCTGAATTATAAACAGGTGAGCAAGGTATTGTAGCCAACATACTAAAAATGACTTTAAAGCTCTATTATCTTTACCATGACAGAAAAATACCTAGAGGAACACTTCTTTTTATCTTCGTGTAGCACTATTCCTTGGAAATGATAGGTGCTCAATAAATATGTTTTTAATTTAATTAAACAGATTTTTATCCAGAGTTATCTCCTAGCCAAGTACCTAGAAATCCTGAAATCCAGTCACAAAGGAATGCTTGTATGTGAAATATTTGAAGGTTAACGGTCAGGGGTGCCTGGGTAGCTCAGTCAGTTAAGGACTCTTGCTTTTAGCTCAGCTCATGATCTCACCATTGTGAGATAAAGTCCTGTCAGGCTCCATGCTGGCAGCACAGAGCCTGCTTGGGATTCTCTGTCTTTCTGTCTCCCTGTGCCCCTCCCCTGCTCACACGTGCAAATGCACATGCCTGCTCTCTCTCTCTCAAAAAAAATTAAAATTAAAATTGAAAAAGAATGGTCAAATGCATAGCACAAAGGCAATAAAAATATTCAAAGGGTACATGAAGTCCTTTCACATTTGTTTTTCAGCTGACATTGTTATGTTCAAAGTCTGCACAGACTAAAGTCAACAGTTTTTGACTCTCATCTTTGTGTTGTTTTATAGCAACCCTGTTGTGCTGAAATCTTACTAAGAATTCCACGGGCATCTATATTTTAATAAAACCAAAAAATGCTGAGGACTAAAAGTTCTCACAAACATTTGGCTCCTTAAAGACTTTTGTTTTTCTTTTGGATTAGAAAAGTCATGAAGAGTCAATGTAGAAATGGAAAATTCAGAAAAGTATAAAGAAGAAAACAAATAACCAGCAATTATTACATTCTGATTTTCCTCTCCATCTACTTTCTCTCATTTGGATTATTGTAATAGCTTCCTATCTGGTTTCCCTGCTTTAATCTCTATGCAAGCCCAGCGGCCAGAGGAATCCTGCTAAAATGTTAATCAGTTCATGTCATTCCTCAGCTCAAAATCCCCGATGTTCCCCACATGATTCAGAATAAAAGCCAAGTTCTTTAAAAGCCTGTGAAGCCATGTGTGACCCCCCCCCCCCACTTTGCTCCCACTGCTTTCTTACTGTTCTATAATCCTGGCCAGGTGTGTTCCTCCTTCTCAACCCTTCTACCCCTAAATATCTGCAAGGCTCCTCTCTCATGTCTTTTCAGATCTTCTCTCAGATGTCTTCTTTTCAGTGAGGGCTTCCATGACTGTAAAGTTCCAAGTCCTCCCACATCCCTTCTCTGCTATCCCATTATTGTCACATAGCCTACCATATATTTATTCATTTTGTTTTTTATCTGTCTGCATGCTAGAATGTAAGCTCCATAAAGGCAGAGCATTCAGGGCACCTGGGTGGCTCAGTCGGTTAAGTGTCCGACTTCTGCTCAGGTCATGATCTTACAGTTCGTGGGTTTGAGCCCCGCATCAGGCTCTGTGCTGACAGCTCAGAGCCTAGAGCCTGCTTCTGATTATGTGTCTCCCTCTTTCTCTCTGTCCCTCCCCCGCTCACATTCTGGCTCTCTCTCTCGAAAATAAACATTAAAAATTAAAAAAAAAAAGGCAGATCTTTCCATCTGGTTTTGTTTGCTACTATATTAGCTTCCTAACGTGTAACAAATCACCCCAAAATTTAGTCACTCACAACAACAACCCTCATTTATTATTTCATAATTTTAGTGGGTATGGAATTCGGGAGGGGTTCTGCTTGACAATTCTGGCTCAGGGTCTTTGCTGAGGGTTCACTTAGATGTTTGCTGGGACTGTAGTCATCTGAAGGCTTGACTGGGGCTGAGGGATCTACTTTCAAAGCAACTCACTCATGTAGCTGCAGGTTGGTGCTGGCTAGTGCCAGGATGCTTGAAATCATCTCCAGGAGGACCTCTCCACAGGACTGTGAAGATATTCTCATGATGTGGAAGCTGGCTACCTCCAGACTAAGTGATCCCAGAGAGCAAGGGAGAAACTGCAATGTCTTTTACGACCTCGACTCAGAAATCACACCCTACCACTTCCATTCTATTTTATTAATTACGTATGCCCATCCTATTCAGTAAGGAAGGAGACTACACAAAGAATTAAATCCCAGGAGGTGAGGATCATTGAAGATTATCTTGGAGGCTGACTAGTACAGCTGCTATATCCCCTGTGCCTAAAACTGCCTAGCATCTAAAGGTAATCTGATAAATATTTGGAATAATGAATAAGTTCCACCACTCAGATTTTCAAAAATATATTTCTTTGCAGCTTTTTTTAGAGCAATTATGCTATGTTATTTATTAAAAATTGGAGTTTCAGGATAAAAATTTATAACCTATAGATACAAACATCTACTTATTAATAAGTATATTGAAAATATATTTATATCTTTCTAAAATTACATCTTTTTGATCTATAATAAGTTATTTCAACTCTCTTCTTAACATTGACATTTCTGTTATTTCTGGATTTTTTTCTAATATAAATACATTGTGATGAACATCTTTGTACATAAATCTTTGAGAAGATCTAATATTTTAGGGAGCATAGTTTAAGAATAAGACCTCAGGTTATGAACACTTAAAGTACTTGATTTAAATTACCAATTGTTTTCAGAAAGACCGTATATTTTACAATTCTACCAACAGTGTGTGAACGTGCCCAGTTCACCATGTCCTTATTGATATGGAGTCTTTATACTTTTTAAGAAGCTGAGATTTTGATTAGGAAGACATAGCATGAAGACCTCTTAACAATTTCTCATCTTTTGAATTTTGTTTCATGTTTATAGCTTAGTTTTCTTTTTTTCTTTTGTCATATTAACTGGTTGTTTAGGAGTTAAAATAGACAAAATTTAGAGGTAAAGGGAGAAAAGAAAAGCAGGAATCGGTATGAGTATTAAATGTTTTTAAATGTTTATTTTTCAGAGAGACAGAGTGCAAGCAGGGGAGGGACAGAGAGAGAGGGAGACACAGGACCTGAAGCAGGCTCCAGGCTCTGAGCTGTCAGTACAAAGCCCGACGCAGGACTTGAAGTCGCAAACTGTGAGATCATGACCTGAACCAAAGTCAGACACTTTACCCACTGAGCCACTCAGGTGCCCCTGATTATTAAATTTATGACTTGTGCAATTGGGTGGATCATGGTGCTATTTAATAAGATAGAGAAAACTGTGGGAGGGAAACTGGGACAGGGAGGAAATAAATAATTCCATTTCAGACACCTTAAGTTGCAGCACTTGGATGCAATTCAGTGGATCTAGAGCTATCCTGCCCAATATAGTAGCCACTCACCACATGTGGCTATCAATCACTTGCATGCACTAGCCTGAACTGAGATATTCTGTTAATAGTAAACTATGCATCAGACTTAAAGACCTAGTAAGACCAAAAAAAAAAAAAAAAAAAAAAGTAAAAGGTATAATTGTGTCAGTTAAGATTCATTCACGAGACAGAAATCATATAATATTTTGAATAGTAAAAGTTGACATAAAGAATTGTTAACTATAACAAGGAATAAGACGTAAGAGAACTGTAAAGAATATCCTTAGGCTAATGGAGAGTCTCTGAGGAAGGACAAACTTGGAAGTTGGCCTCCTCTCCAAGACTGGGATTCAGATCACTGGAGAAGGTGTAGCTGCAGCCCATTGGATGGCAGAGAAGTTCATGGGGTGGCCCAGGCCAGAGCTGGTCCATAGTTGGCAGGCAAGCAGGAAACACCCCTCTGGGGTACAGTGAGCTAAATCTGGCATGCAGGTGTGCAAAGGGACTCAGACATTGGGAACCACCTCTCCAGCAGGGTGGTACACAAGCTAGAGGGCAGTGTCTGTTTCAGAAGCACCATGGGAAACACCATCCATGCTGCAGTCTGCCTGAGGCCGGTGGGCAGGTGTGGAGAGGGAATAGAGGCATCTACTTGCCAGAAGAGGAGCATGAGAGCCGGGGTGTTTGGCGTTTACTTCGGAAGTTACGATGAGAGGGTTACTGAGTTCGGGCTGGGGCTATGAACTTGCTGAGGGACTGCACACTCTTGGTGTGAGGCTGGGCCAGAGCGGCCCTGCATGTCCATCCACACACGTCTCTGCCAGGAGCCCAGCAGGAGCAAGAAGAAAACAAAAATGCAGCACACCAGAACCAGGAAACTGGTCCCTGTCCTGAAATGTCCCTCTACTGAAAAAAGGTTGGCATTGTGCTTGCTGCAAAGAAGAAATTCTTAAAGCTCCATTATCACAGAGCAGATAATGTGTGGTGAACTCAGAACTGAGGAAGAATGCATTGATCACTGACACACTCATTAATATTTTTTATATTGATTCATGTTAAAACAGAAATATCTTGGATATATGGGGTTAAATAAGATCTATCATTAAAACAAATTTTCACTTTTTTAAAACTTATTTTTAATGTAACTAGTTGAAAATTGAAAGTCAAAAATATGGATAACATATGTGACTCACACTACGTTTCTCTTGGATAGTGCTGGAATATATTTCTAAACTAGGTAGATTATGTCCCTAGACGTTGGTGGAAATTCCTAAGAGAAGAGTGTAGAGAGAGAAGAGATCCCGGTAGAAAGTCCCAAACCCTTAAAATTTAAAGGTTGGTTTGATGGTTAATGTTATGTCCCAACTTGACTGGGTCACCGGATGCTCAGATATTTGGTCAGCCATTATCTTGGGTGTTTCTGTGAGGGTGTTTGTCAAATGAAATTAGCATTTCAACCAGTAGACTGAGTAAAGCAGGGTGCTCTCCCTAATGTGGGTGGGTCTTATTCAATCAGTTGAAGATCTGAATAGAATAAAAAGGCTGACCCTCTCCTGAGTAAAGCAGAATTCCTCCTGCCTGACTGCTTTTGAACTTGTACATCGGGTTTTTCCTGCCTTCAGACTTGAACTGAAACATTGGCTCTTCCAAGATCTCGAGCCTGCCAGTCTTCAGCCTGGCATTAGACCATTGACTTTCTCATTTCCAGCTTGCCAACTCATCCTGTGAATCTCAGGACTTGTCAGTTTCCATAATTGTGTGAGCCAATTCTTTATACTAAATCTCTTTTTTATTTTTTATTTTTCCCCACCCCTAAATCTCTTCTTAAACACACACAAACACGCACACACACTCACACACTCACACACACACACACACGCGCGCGCGCATGCACACACACACACACACACATACACACAGTGTGGTTCTTTCTCTCTGGAGAAACCTTACTAATACAGTTGGGTATAGAAGAACCCAAGGAACAGCAGACAGGATGATGGGCAGCAAATGGGAGCAATATGTATGTTCGGGGGGGGGGATTTTTCCCTCTAAAAAGAGGAAATTCTAGAACATACTGGTATGCTGATGGCAATGATTAACAGGAAGTGGAGTTGGTAACTTGTGTTATAAAGGATATAATGGTATGTGTTTGGTGGGAGTAAGAAGTTTTGCTAGGTAATGCTGGTGTATCAAATCTTTGGTGGTAAAATGGTGGTGTCCAGGCAGGGAACTTCTTGGAGCAGGGGTCTATCAAGCCTTTCTTGATGGTGAGATGGGGATTTGGGTACTGCTATTGAGAGAACAGACTGCCCTTTCCTAGAGGACAGAAGAAGGTAGATTAACATTATAAGCACTGATGACAGAATGCCTGTTAACACCCCTGATTTTCTCTGTTGTTATATTTCAAAGAGTTGACAACAGTAGAGTAAAATTGACTTATTTCCAAATCAGCTTATTCCAAGCTAATAACAGTTAATTAAATTATTCGATAGTTGAGTTATTTTGCCCTGAATTATCTAGGCTTTTCAACACTGATCTGACGTCTATACAACTTTATTTCCTTTTAAATAACCTTTTCTCTTTCATGCTTTATCTACTTTTATAATATGCTATAAAATAGGGTGTGATAAATTTCTGTCAGAAGAGTGCATGAGATTAAACAAAAGAACAAAAATGTAGAAGGTAGGGTTTTGACAATGGAGGTTCTTGTCTGACAACACAGGACAAAATGTTTGGCTCCAGTTTCTGAAAGTTATTATCTGAAAAGAGACTTGAGAGGTGATACATTAAAGCTGTCTTTCCAATTCTGGTCTGAGAATTCCCATCTTGGCATGAAACCTAAGTCATTTGGGCAAGTCCTGAAGCCCCTTTGGGAGATTGCATTATGCAATCCTAACCTTAGGATAACTTTAGGAATGGAAACTAAAGAAATCGAAACCCCCATATATCAGCTCCATAAAACCTACACGCTCCACAAGATATCAAATGATAAGACAGTCCTGTGGTTAATAAATTCCAGCTGTGCAAATCACGGGGCTTGAATGAAGGAAATGGTCACAGACTGGGGAGCACCTTGGACTTGGGACTCTGCAGACTGGGGCTATGTCCCTAACTATGTGGCCTGCCTCTCTAGGTAACTGAGGAACCTTGCTCATCTCAGTTTACTACTCAGTAAAAATCAGATGACAATGGCCACTTGGGTTCACATTCAGAGTTTCTTAAAAAGAATCCCTGAAAAAAATGCATCTCAAAGAGAGTCCATATATATGTCCTAATAGAATAAGATTGATTCATACTTTGATAGTTTCTGAATATGTTACCATCCTTAATTAAATATTTTTATGGCTAGAGTTCTAACTTACAAGTGCTGCTCATAACATACAGTGTCTGGTTCACTGAAGAGGAGAGCTGACTTAACCATGCTTTGTGGCAAAGGAAGCTTGAACTGGATCTAATTGTATCGAGAGAGAAGTAGAGCTGATGCACATATGTCTGGTCAGGATTCCTGGGTTCTCTGGTCAGTGTTAATCTTCCTCTACTTGTTTACACTTGATGGTATTGAACCTGGAGACAGGAGCTCTTTGTTAAGGAGAAAATCCACACCTAGCAATAAAGGTTATTTAGCAAACTAATGGCTCATTGATTTGAGAAAGCAGGTTTCTGTTGCCCTAGATGATTTTGGAAAAATTAAAAACCTACAAAAAGTTGTGAGAGTAGTAACATGAGCACCCAAATATCCTTTAGCTAGAGTCTCCAGTTATTGACTGAGACATCTGAGAGTCAGTTGCAAACATAAAGGACTTCAGCCCTATTGCTTTGGCATTTATCTCCTAAAGTATGGCCAGTACCGTCACCACACCTATGCAAATGAACATCAGTTCAATAGTATCACCTATATGCTGTCCATGTTTACATTTCATTGTCCCCAAGGCATGTACTGCACCTTTTTTTCCAACCTAGGATCTAATTGAGGGTCACACATTATGTTTGGCTGTAACATATATTTTTGTTTCTTAATTCCAGGCTGTGGGAATATCCTATTCCCCAGGAACCTTTCACCTGGAAGTTTTAACACCCATTATTGATCCTTGCCTGAACCAAATATTACATTGGCCTTGCAAAAGTTATTGCTTTATAATTCTATCACTTTATCTGTATTTAGTGGCTTGCATTCTCTCATAAAGGAACATTTTTTCTCTTTTTCTTTCAGTATCACTATGGACTCATGGATATTCTGTGGAGTGGAAGTTATAATCTATTACTATCATTATTCTTTTTGATGGCCAAATTGTCCCCAATTTGGCAGCAGGACCTCTTACATGCTACCTCCTGTTTTTCTCTCTCTCTCTCTCTCTCTCTCGTGTGTGTGTGTGTGTGTGTGTGTGTATTTTACATGAGTCCATTAGTATTTTGTGGGTTTATTTTGCCTATTTTTTTAAAAAGACTATTTATTAGAGTAATTTTGAGTTCACAACAAAATTGACAGGAATGTATAGGGAGTTCCCATATACCCTCTACCCCCTGCTCCAACATGGAGGCTAACCTCCTCCATTATCAACTTGTTCTTCCAGAGTCTTTTTTTAATTACAAATGATGACCATACATTGATACATCCTACTCACCCAAAGTTCATAGTTCACCTTAGGGTTCACTGTTGGTGTTTTATAGTCAATAGGTTTGGACAAATGTATAATGACATGTATTCATCATTGTAATAGCATACAGAGTATTTTATTGCCCTAAAAATCCTCTGTGTTCTGCCTACTCAGCACCTGCCTCCCCTCACCCTTCTTGGCAAGCACTGATCTTTGTACTCTCTCTATGGTTTTGCCATTTTCAGTATGTCCTACAGTTGGGATCATACAGTATGTGGTCTTTTCAAATTGGCTTCTTTCACTTACCAATATGGCATTTAAGTTTCCTTCATGTTTTTTCATGGCTTGATAGCTTATTTCCTATTAGTACTAAATAATATTCAGTTGTCTGGAAGTACCATTCACTTACTGAAGGACATCTTGGTTGCTTTCAAGTTCTGGCCATTATGAATAAAGCTGCTATAAGCATCCATATGCAGATTTTTATGTGGACGTAAGTTTTCAACTCATTAGCATAAATACTGAGTAGCATGATAGCTGGATCATATGGTAAGAGTGTGTTTAGTTCTGTAAGAAACCGCCAACTGTTTTCTAAAGCGGCAGTACCTTTTTGCATTCCCATCATGAATGAATGAGAGTTCCTGTTGCTCCACAGCCAACATTTGGTGTTGCTGGTGTTCTGGATTTTTGCTATTCTAGTAGGTGTGGAATAGTATCTCATTTTGTTTTCATTTGATTCATTTGTTTTCATTTGCATTTTCCTGGTGACATATGATGTGGAATGTCTTTCACGTGCTTGTTTGCAATCTGTGTATCTTCTTTGGGAAGATATCTGTTAAGGTCTTTGGGCCATTTTTTAATCAGGTTGTTTTCTTATTGTTGAGTTTTAAGAATTTTTTGTATATTTTGGATAACAGTACTTTATTATATATTTGTATATAAATATATACATATATCTATTTTGTGCTCTGTAGTGAAAGTGAACATAAATAAAACTTTTATTATTGTAAGTTTGGCCACGGGGTGCCTGTGTGGCTCAGTCGTTAAGTGTCCGACTTAGGCTCAGATCACATCTCGTGTCCATGGGTTCAAGCCCTGTGTCAGGCTCTGTGCTGACTGCTCAGAGCCTGGAGCCTGCTTCAGATTCTGTGTCTCCCTCTCTTTCTGCCCCTCCCCTGCTTTGTGCTCTGTCTCTCAAAAATAAATAAATGTTAAAAAATAAAATAAAATAAAGTTTGACTACTACTATACTGGCATAAATGAACCCAACTGTACCAGAGAATATGGAAGAGAAAACTTGGGCTTTCCCTTAGATGTAAGAGGAGCATAAAATTTATTGTACTTATGGCTGTATAAAAACTTTTTTTTCTGTTGCATTCTAACCTCATTAAGAATTACAGAAGCTGGGGCGCCTGGGTGGCGCAGTCGGTTAAGCGTCCGACTTCAGCCAGGTCACGATCTCGCGGTCCGGGAGTTCGAGCCCCGCGTCAGGCTCTGGGCTGATGGCTCAGAGCCTGGAGCCTGTTTCCGATTCTGTGTCTCCCTCTCTCTCTGCCCCTCCCCCGTTCATGCTCTGTCTCTCTCTGTCCGAAAAACAAATAAACGTTGAAAAAAAAAATTTAAAAAAAAGAATTACAGAAGCAGAAGGAGGTGCAGGCTGCACTATGAAGTATTTAGGTCAGGTCTAAAGAATAGTTCAAATTGATCCCTATTTAGTGGTCCCTAAACAATACGGTGGTTACCAAAAGAGGTACCTCCTGGGACTTTCAATTACCACATTAGGCAGCTGCTGTGTGGATTGCAAGAGAAAGTGAAAGATGATAGTTAAACAGCCATCCTTACATCTTTTATGGAAGGTTCATGACCATTAAGAAACTATTTGCATTGGCTTGACCATAAATAACACTGCACAGTTCAATTTGAAATTTCAAATTGACCCAATTCAAACCCTTCTGCAGCCGGAACAGTACTTATAATCCTGGCAGGTCACGGAGTTCTCTTTATTTTTCGCTCTGAGCCCAGAACACCTACTACTCCAGGACAGAAATTCAAGGCTCTGCAGACAGTTCAGCTTTCAGCCATAGGGCAGCAAGCCTACTGTGCATCCAAACCAACGATGGAATGAACACCTTCCTGTCTCTGCTTGGACAAAAGGGCAGCATTATTTCGGGACCAAGAATCAATATTAGATTGGTTCCCTAATTCCTCCAGCCACAGTGAGCAGAGGTGAGAGTCCGGAAGGAGATGGGATGAATGGGCTGGTGCAACCAGGCTGGGTAAGGGAGGGGTCAGGGGTCCTTTTATAGTAAGAAATCTAGGCCCCTTTTGGCTGTGTGACCTGGGAGGGCTACTCAGCTTGTCTTAAGACTCTAGGGCAATTATAGGATCTAGTGGCAAAATGTAGGTAAAAGTCTTAGTTCAGACACTGGCCCATGGTAAGCCTTTAGTAAATAGCAGCTAAATTATTTTTGTAGCTATTACCATTGTCACTATTATTTTGTACTTTAATACCACCACCACCAACGACTTGACTTCATGTCTCCACCAGCAGCCCCTCCCAGCCCGGCAGCTTCAGGCCCAGGTGACTCATTTATTCCCAGGATAGACCTCCAAGCAATACTTTCGGGGGTGACTACTTCTCAGGAGGCAGAAAATCTCCTCTGAAAACTCTTCTCTCGTTCTTCCCTCTTTCCTCCCTTCCTCCCCGCCTCTCTGTCAAACCCACTCTCCTTTTCTGGAGTTCAAGCTGTTAGTGCAAGGGACTCTGGCCCCAGGACCTAGCTCAGCTCCACCGCCCGAGGTCGCCCAGACATGTGCGGGCGCCTTCCTGCACGCCACTGTCCCCTGGCGGACGAAGCCGAGAGCGACCTGGCCCCGGGGTTGTAGCGCACCCCTGCTGCCAGGCGGCGCGGGGCGGACCCGGTCCAGGCTGGCCGCCGCCTTTGCCAACTCGCGCGCCCGCCCGGCTCCGTCCCTCCTCTCGCTGTCCTGCCACATCTTCCTCTGCCTCCCACTCGAGGGACCATGTCGCGGCTCAGCTGGGGATACGGCGAACACAACGGTGAGCGAGGGAGGGCTTTGCTCCAGGGGGCGGCCGTGGGGGACAGACCACACACTGCTGATCTCGCACTTGCGAGAAACTTTTTGGTTCCTCTTTAAATTGAGCAGCTTTCCCCTGAGCCGAATGCAGGAAGTAAAGAGAGGGCTCAGTCTTGTGAAGACAGGAAAAGCGTCTTTTGGAGGGTGTTGGTAGTGAGGGTGAGAGTTGGTGTGTGTTAGCCCTGTGAAGATTCCCCCAGACCACGAAATCTTCGTATATGTCCATTCACTTTCACTTGAAAAGCCGAGGACTTTCCCTAGTAATAACTACTTATCAATTAAAGGCACGGAGATTAGAAGTCTGATGACATACTTTAATGAATCGAGGGCAAGTTCGCTTTCAGTTTTTTGAGTTCATTCGCAGGAAACAAATCATGGAAAACATTTGAAGCTATACTTAAGAAATTTTAATAATTGAATCACAATTCTGATGATTGAAGTTGCCTTCTTGGCAAATGAAATACTGCATATATCTTAATAGTTGTTACTATAAAATATTGCCATGGTAATTTGCAGTTGGTTGACTGGTACTGTTAGCTTTAAGGAGGTCTCAGGTTCTTTCTAAAAAAATAAAGTTATGCTTTGGACCACTTCACTCTTTCTCCCTCTCCCACAATCATCCTTGCATAGATAGAGGATTAGCAAAGGATTATTCAAATTTTAACATGTTGGCAAAAATGGATTTATTGAAGGGAGCAGCGGTAATAATATGTATACTTGTCTTCTTCTATATACTAAATCACCAAAATAACAATTATTTGAAATAACTGCACAGTGAACCAAGAAGCCTTACAGTGAATCAGTGGCAAAATTAGATCTGTGAATAATAATAATAATAATAATAATAATACTTTCCTTGGATTAATGTGCATATTATTGAATAGTACCATATAGTCAAATTTTAGAGTAAGTTTACTTTCACCAAGAAACTTTCACAAAGAAAGCGTTTCAGCTTCATTTCTAATTGCAGCCTTCTTGAGGTTATGATTAACTTGCCAGTTTAAAATGGCAGCAGGTGAAATTTAGAACTTTAATAATAAAACATATAATTTAGGTGAATTTCTTTTTGACTGAGACTGTAATTATAATCTCACACTTTGCTAATTTCTAATTTATGTTTGGGAAAAAAACCCACAAAAAATTTCTTTTAATTTCCCTCTGTGCTGGAATAATTTTAATTTTTGTCATTTCATAGTTACTGGGTGTCAACCGTGCCCTCACAATAGTTAGGAAGAAGAAGGGTCTTTTCAATCAATGAGTACTGATTACTCTTTAATACATTTATTTGTTAGAAAATGTTGGCCCCAGTGAAACTCATCTTCAGAAATGTAAAAAATCTCTTTGAAAAGCCATTACTAAGGAGTGATTTTGTATTTCTGCTAAGAATTGTAGGGCCATTTCCTGGTTTTTGATGCAATAGCTTTCTGAGGACTATGCCTGTAAGTAAATCAACTGTGGCAAAATGCTACTGGAGATGTGTTGTATCCTGACCGGGCAAGTTTAGTTGCTTGTTTTCTGTTTAGGCTGGCAAAAGCAGTGAATGAGCAGATAAAAGGAAATTTAAACAAGGTGTAGTAGCAACAATAAAATGGAACACCAAGAGTTGAGCCATTGGAAGGGGGTATACCACCTTCACCGAATACTTAAAAGTTCTTCCACTAACCTGTGGTAGTTTTATTGGTTTAGTTTAGGGAATGTAGCAGTTACTGAAAACTGCATATCTGTAGATATTTAAAAGTTCTTCAGTCAATGGAAGAATCACCATTTATTTCTACTTAAGAGCTGTGTTTAAATGGGTTTAAAGTTGAATGTTTTGGAAACATTCATTAAAAAGGAGCTTGTTTAAGAGGCAGGAAAATGAACCGACTATAGCGGCTAATAAATAATATCGAGTAATTTATGCAAAACGTTATTATTATTATTTTTAAAATCTTTATTTATTTTTGAGAGAGAGAGAGAGAGACAGAGCGTGAGTGGAGGAGGAACAGAGACAGGGAGACACAGAATCCGAAGCAGGCTTCAGGCCCTGAGCTGTCAGCACAGAGCCTGATGCGGGGCTCGAACTCACAAACGGTGAGATCATGACCTGATGCTGAAGTCAGACGCTTAACCAACTGAGCCACCCAGGCACCCCAAAGCGTTATTATTTTTGTTTTATTTTGGTTTGCCTCTGCTTTTCAAAATTATTCTTGTTATAAAGGACTGGAAATAGGAGAGTAAAGGAATTAGGAGGAGACAGAAACTCTTTCCTAGTTGGAAAAAAGTCAACAACAACATTTCATGATACATGCATCACATATTTGAAATCTAACTCTGGTTAGGTTGACTCATACTTGGTGGCAGTGAAATAGAAAACTTTTTTTCACTTAAAGAAAGGACTAGATTGTACACAGAAAGAGTACTAGAAAGGTAAATGAGAGTACTCAATAAACCAGGAAATGTAATGCCTTCTCTGTAATAAGTAGGCAAAGACTTTTGATGTTCAAGTTGTTTTGAAGTCCAAAATGTCAGATTCCCTAGAGAAGAGCTTTTAAGTTATGTGAATGGTTGTATATTCATGCTTTGAGTTTTTGTAACTGATGCATATGTGAAGGAAAGAGCTTAAGCTTTCTCCTTTGCAAAATTTAAGAGTAATAAGGAGCATTAGATTTAGAGATTGAAGCTGTTGATAATTGCGATGTGTTTGTATTTCTTGAAGTTTCATTCTAAATCTTTAAAAATATTTGTTGTCAGTAACAAATGTTTAATTGTCATGCTGTCTCAGTAACATTTGTTTTAATGTTTATTTATTTATTTTGAGAGAGTGAGAGCGTGCATGCAAGGGGTGGGCCACAGAGAGAGAGAGAGAGACAGAGAGAGAATCCCAAGCAGACTCCACCTTGTCAGAGCATGAAGCTCCATCTCACAAACTGTGAGATCATGGCCCGAGCAGAAATCGAGAGTTGGATGCTCAACCAATTGAGCCACCCAGGCACCCCCAGGCTGTGTCATTTTAATAAGTACTTGAATATTAGAGAAATCAAGTTAGTGAAGTAGGGAAAAGCTTAGTCAGTAGCCCTGTGCTCTGCTGACTTGGTGGTAGCTGTATAAATTGCAGGCATAGTAGACAATAAGAACCTCTAACCTGTAAAGTGACTACGCACACCTGTAAATGACTTAGAGATTTACCTGAAGCTGCAGTCTTGCTGTTGATTTGGGGAGGCAGAACTTGAATCAAGTCTCCCAGAGAAATGAACAGTCTAGACAAGGGAATTGCCTGCTTATTGGTTCATATCAGTTTACCAAACGTGTGTCTGACTTGGGGACTTGTTGCAATTTTGGCTTTTTTGAATAGATGATCAGGATGACCATTTTCCCTTGTGTTGGAATTCAAATATAACATTGGCAAAATAACCACAGAAAGAACTTCAGAAATGTTCAAAGAAAGAAAGAAATTGTTACCTGACTCCGCTGAAGATAATCAACAATATTACATTTCCTGACATGGTGCCACCATTTTATTTGGATTATACTATGTGAAAAATTTACGTATTTCCTTAGTATGCCTGTTGGACATTGGAGGCCTGAGTGACACCTGAAGATACCAGTGAGTGATAGAAGAAAGAAGTAGGGATAGCATTTTTTTTTTAAGTTTATTTATTTATTTTGAGAGAGCAGGGGAGGGGCAGAGAGAGAGACAGAGAGAGAGAATCCCAAGCAGGCTTCACACTGCCAACATGGAGCCCGATGCAGGGCTCGAACCTATGAACCGTGGAATCATGACCTGAGCTAAAATCAAGAGTCAGATGCTTAATCAACTGAGCCACCCAGGCACCTCAGGGATAGCATTTTTAAGAACTGCACCCTTTTTTCGCTACACAGCTTTCTCAGTTTCATTCGTTCTTTCATCTTAAGAACTTGGAGACCTCTGGAGCTACCACAGATCTTTCTTGGAGCTGAGACTAAATCTCATTGTTTTCAATGATCAATTATCCTATTGTTTTTAGTTTGGTGGAAAGGCACCTTTGGAAAGTACTTTTTAACCCTTAAACGGTTTTTGTTGCAAGGGTTAGTTTAATGCTGCAAATGAGTTAAGCAAACCAGGAGGTTTTCATCCTATAATAAAAGCACCCAGCCTTGTAAAAAAAAAAAAAATTAGATGCAAAGGTCGTGAGGATGAAGATCTTATTTTATTAATCCTTTTTATTCCTTCAGCTCAAGCACAGTGCATTGTACTCAACAAATGTTTGGGGAATGAAGTAACTTACTTAATCCTTTTCTTTTGGTCCTATATATTTAAGGTCCTATTCATTGGAATAAATTTTTCCCGATTGCTGATGGGGATCAGCAATCTCCAATTGAGATTAAAACCAAAGAAGTGAAATATGACTCTTCCCTGCGACCTCTGAGTATCAAGTATGATGCAAACTCAGCCAAAATCATCAGTAATAGTGGCCATTCCTTCAGCGTTGACTTCGATGACACAGAAGACAAATCAGGTTGGTTCTTTTTTTTTTGGTTGGGGGTGTGTGTGAGGTGACTGCACTGTGATTTCTTATCTTTCATATTTAAAATACCTATGTATTGTGTGTTCCTTATTAATACTTTGCTAGAACTTGTAATAAAAGTTTTGTTTGACTGTTTCATGGGATAATGTCTTTCATGCTATGAATAAGTCATGGACCAACCAAGTAAAACTTTAGTTTATGTGTTAATTTGATAACCAAATGAGGTAGAAAAAGAGAATTTCCTTAAAATGGACATTGAATCCTTCTTCAAGCATATCAACTGCCCCAAGAATGGATGATATCCAATTTAAAGTTAAGATGAGAGAGAAGATTAGAGAGAATTGAATTTTGGAATAATTCTTAAGGCTTCTGACAAATTATTTTCATTTTTAGTCTAATATTAGGATGATGTTGTATTTGCTCTGTTAATAAAAATATAGTTAAATTATAATTTTTTTTTTACATTTATTTATTTTTGAGAGACAGAGAGAGACAGCATGAGCAGGGGAGGGACAGGGAGGGTGGGAGACACAGAATCAGAAGCAGGCTCCAGGCTCCGAGCTGTCATCATGAAGCCTGATGTAGGGCTCGAACCCACGACCCGTGAGATCATGACCTGAGCCGAAGTCAGACACCCAACCAACTGAGCCACCCTGGCGCCCCAAAAATATAGTTAAGTTATGCAAATCCTAAATTGGAAAAAGATTTTCACTTATTAATTAATCTCAGAATAGGTTCATAATAATATCCTGTATTTATGTGATACTGTATTGTTAGCAAAAATTACAAGCTCATAAAATTTCTTTCTCATATTTGTCAAATTCATAAAAGATACATTTTCATCAGAGCACTGTAAAAAATATACAGAAAAGGATTAACATGCTATTTTTAACTTTCATGGGGAGGAAGGACCTCACTTTAAAAAAAAATTATTTATTTTGAGAGAGAAAGAAAGAGAGAGAGTGGGGGAGGGGAGAGAGAGGGAGAGAGAATCCCATACAGGCTCTGCACTGTTAGTGCAGAGTTCTAACAGTGGGCTCAAACGTGGGCTCAAACCCACGAACTATGAGATCATGACTGAGCTGAAATCAAGAGTTGGATGCTTAACCGACTGAGCCACCCAGGAGCCCCCAGACCTCACTTTTTATATACTATATTCAATTGTCTTTCCTTTAAGCCCTCAGTTTAATGCTTCTGTATTAATAGATATGGTTGATGCAATGGGTAAATTATAAATAGTCCATGGCTTCTGAGTATAAAGGCTTTACCACCCATAATTGTAGTTTGATACTGTTTATGTCTTAAACATAAAAATTTGAGGCTAACCACTCCTGCTGTTACAATAAGAAATGATTAAATTTACATCACCTAAAACTTTAAGTTTTTAATTTATAAATAAATGTAGGCAGCCTTAGTCATAGAAAATTCCTACTCTAATTTGCTTGATGATGATCTAGGTTTCCTTTCTCTCCCTCTCCCTTTTTTCTCCCTCTTCCTTCTGTCTTCCTCTCTCTGCCTCTTTCTCTCTTCCTCTCGTTTTCCTTCTACTTTGAGTTAATCTGGGGGAATCAGCTTATGTTTCCAGATTTGACACTTTGTCTGTGATTGGTAGTGTGTCCCTTCTCCCATATGTGAAGGTCTAGTTCCTATCTAGATCACAATGAAATTACCAGAGTTAATTGGAAATGTCTGTAAAGTACTTTGTACCCCTCTGAGACAGAAACTACATAAATATGGGTCATGATTCTCATTCTTTTTTCTCAAGATAAATAAAAAGAGAATGTTTTGTGGTGATTCTGGGCATTTAATCAGTCAAAAGTAGAAACCACTATAGTTAAATTGTTGTTGATTTTTCTTTTTCTTTGGTAAACTATAAGAAACACAAACTTTCTATAGCAAACCACTTTAATTTGAATAAAACAGTTTCTATTTTGTAAAGAAGCCATTCTTGACCAAAATTAACTCTGAATCCCACCAGTAAGAGGGCAGAGGCACCTGGGTGCCTCCGTTGGTTAAGCCTCTGACTCTTGATTTCAGCTCAGGTCATGATCTCACAGTTCATGGGTTTGAGCCCTGCGTACAGCCCAGCACTGACAGTGTGGAGCTTGCTTAGGATTCTCTCTCTCCCTCTCTCTCTGCCCTCCCCTGTTCAAAATAAATAAATGAACTTAAAAAAAAAAAAAGGAGAGAGAGAAACAACAGGCATGAAACTGTCCTCACGGTCCTTGTAGGACTTCTTTGGCTGGGCAGTTGCATTCCCCATGGTTAACGTCTGGCGAGCCACCCTTTAGAATTTAATAGTCCTTTAAAGAGGGGGTAGGAAGTGATGATATTTTGGGGGAAGAATTCCTCTTGGCCATAGCAGAGGGCAAATAGTAATCTGGTAAAGAAAGACAAGGGCATTCTCACCCTAGCTACTGGTCTGTGTACTCAGACAGGATCTCACCTCTCTGGGAATCTCACCTGACTGGCCCCACAACTCCTCCTGTAACATCCCCGCTTGTCCCATCCAGAGCTCCCCACACTGCATTGTAACTGCTAGCTGGTTCTCTTCCCATTCAGCTGAACGCTCCCTGTGGACAACAGCTCTGTCTGACTCCTGTGTCTAGCATAGTGCCTTGCACACAGTAGGTACTCAATAAATGTGTGTTTAAGTTAAAAACATTTTTTTGGTGTGATGTTTCTTGGAGGATAGAAAATTGATATGGCGGAGTGCGTAGGTGGCCCTGTAGGTAAGTGAAATCAAGAGATTCAGCTCAGGTCATGATCTCACAGTCCTGGTATCGAACCTCGCGTCAGGCTCCGCACTGAACGTGGAGCCTGCTTGAGATTCTCTCTCTCTGCCCCTTCCCAGTGCTTGTACTCTCTCAATAAAAAATAAGTAAATAAAATAAAATAAAAAAGAAAATTGATACAGCATTCCATTTGACACCTAAGTAGTTTAAATTATAATTATTTTTAGGTTTATTTATTTATTTTGAGAGAGACAGACAGCGCGAGTCAAAGAGGGACAGAGAGAGAGGGAGACAGAGAGAGAATCCCAAGCAGGCACCACGCTGCTGGCACAGAGCCTGATGTGGGGCTCAAACCCACAAAACTGTGAGATCATGACCTGAACCAAAACCAAAAGCCTGACCCTTAACCACCTGAGCCACCCCGGTGCCCCTGACATCTAACTAGTTTAAACATTAGTGGATTATTCATTGCTTGAATGTTTAATTATTATTATTATTAAAGTTTTTTTATTTTTGAGAGAGAGAGAGAGAGAGACAGACAGAACGTGAGCAGGAGAGGGGCAGAGAGAGAGGGAAACACAGAATCTGAAGCAGATTCCAGCCTCCAAGCTGTTAGCTCAGACCCTGACCAGGCTCAAACTCATGAACCGTGAGATCATGACCTGAGCTGAAGTCAGAGACTTCACTGACTGAGCCATGCCATTCAGGCGCCCCTGAATGTTTAATCATTAAAGGCTGTTGTAGTGATTGTTACATGTTAATAAATGAAAATTCTTGGAATATAGTAAGTACTTAATAACTATTAATAACAAACTGATAATAATAAGACATAGTAAATAACAGGCCTGTATCCTTTCCATGTGTAAGATATGTTGTGCTGAAATCTTTTAAAGATGTCAAAAGGAAGGAAGCTAGTTTCTTACTGAGAAAGGCCTTGTAGGAAAACCAGTGACATGATGGACTCAATGCTTATTCTTTAATTTTCACCTCTAGAAATTGTCAATTTCTTAGTTACGCTCTAGTTATTTAGTTCTAGTTATCTGGTTCTAGGTAACTGCCTGAAATCAACCAAATTCACAAGATCTGAAATTATACGTTAGAAAAGAGAAAAAACATAAAAAGATATGGGAGAAGGATGCCTTAGTTGTGTGATTCCTCCAAGAACCAAGATCTCCAGGAAACTGAATTGGTAATTTGTGACAATGTATACATTACAAAACTATCATAATGATGTTTCCTTCATTAGGCCTAAGTCCCTTGAGGATAAGGATGACCTTACTCATCATCCCATACTTAGTATTGAACATAGTTGCTAGCCCATAGCAAGGTATTCAGAATTGTTGAATGAATAAGCAGAGAGTAACCTGGTGTGCATATGCTCAGAGCAAAAGAGGCCAGACTTAACGAAGACTTTCCTGGCTCCATAAAGAATTCAGGCCCCACTGACTAGAAGCATTTATGGCTTTGGTCTCTCTCTCTGTCTCTCACAGTATAATCCTGGCAGATTTGTGCCCTTTGGTTCCTCTTTTCCTAGGGTCCAAGCAAAATACATGTGCTATTCATTTAGCTTTGCTTCAGAGAACTGTTTACCACACAGTGATTAGTCTATGACTTTCATTAGATTCATAAGAACATGTTCTCTAGTGGTTCCCAGGTCACTTACTCAGTAGCCATCTTATAAACTGAAGTTTACAGAGACGTGCTTCTACAGGTGAGGTCTCTTGTTTTATGTTTTTAATATTTATTGGTGCAGACACTGTCTTAAGCACTAGAGATACAAGAGAACAAGACAGATTCTGCCTTAGAAGAGTTTGTATCCTGGTGGGATAAACAGTAAATGCATGCATAGACAAGTGTGTTAATTTTTAAATTATTTTCTTTCTGATTTTGTTGCAAGCCTTGGTTACCATTTAAGGCCATTGGCTACAGTGTGGTTTCAGAAAAGAAGCAGTTACCAACAATTTAAGAAAGTCAAACTCAATGGAGTAACATATACATTCTAGTTTCACAACATTGTTGGTCTTTGCAGCATATAACAAATGACAAGGATTCTTTTATTAAGATATTAAAAAGTTCCCAAATTTTAATGGCACTTAACTCTGATTGCTTACTCTCTGTGGACCTCTTGTATGAGTGTTTTATTTGGAATAGATTTTTAAAAAATTCTGAATGAAAGGATAAGTGGACTATATATGTATACCAAGTATGATTTGAGAGAAACAATTACTGTTTTCGGATATAAGATGGAGACAATAATATTTAGTTACTCATCTGGATTACAGAGGAAGGTGAATGATTTGATGCTTGAAAACACTAACTCATTCCCCCTAAAAATAATTTTTGTTGCCATTGTTCATTTTATACTATAGTTATGTTATTTTATTATAGAGTATCTCAAAGTCAGTGATAAATTAACCTTGATATTTTGACTTACTTTTCCCCATCCTGTGGGAAGCTTTCTTCAGAAGAGCTCTGTTCTAAGAGAATGTTTTCTTCACACGTAGACAGTTGCTGATCATGGTCCCAGTTTGGATATTTTATTTTATTATTTTATTATTTTATTTTATTTTATTTTATTTTATTTTATTTATTTTATTTTTAACATTTATTCATTATTTATTGAGAGATAAAGGGAGAGAGAGAATCCCAAGCAGGCTCCATGCTGTCAGCTCAGAGTTGAACATGGAGCTCAAACTCATGAACCATGAGATCATGACCTGAGCCGAAATTAAGAGTTGGACACGTAACCAGCTGAGCCACCCAGGAGCCCCCAGTTTGGATATTTTAATTGAAACACTCACGTGTGGAGTCCAAATATGTAGAGTGTAAGGCAATCTTTGTTGCTTAACTAGCAGAGCTATGCTAATCTGGCTTTAAACCCTGGATTCTGAGCAGGCTTTCCAGAGATCAGCCATTATTCTTGGATGTTTCCCTAACAATGTGTGTTTTTTGGTATCATTTTCTTTCTCCTGAGCCAGCTTATTTGCATCTTCTCCCAAAGTTAATTCCACATTGATTACTCAAGCTCTGTAATCTGCCTTTTATCTGTGAAGGAATGACTTTATGTTTCAGCTCAGGTTTTATGCTACTGCTGCAAGAAAAGAAAGGACAATAGAATTGTTGATTTCTTTTCATTTGGAATGCCACTGTATCCATGCTGTATGGAGTCACTTAGGGAAATTTGCCTTTTAAATTAATTTATCTGTGAATGATCTTTGAAAATGTTTGTTTAAAGACAAATCAAATGTTTTATTCATTCATTCATCGAATATTTATCATACATCTCCTCTGTGATAGGTTCCATGCTAGATGATGGGTACAGCAGTGATCCAGTTGGACAGAGCCTCTGCCCTCCTGAACACTGTCCAGTGGGAGACTCAAAACCCTAACATTACTCTGCTTATAATGGTGTAACGGAAGAGCAAGACTTAGAGTCTGATGTAAATGGTTCTTCTCTTTAACTTTTCAGAGGATTTTGGAAATAGGCATCTTTGGTTATTTAAAAAAAAAAATCTGGATCCAAATAAATCTAAGGGAAGTTCCTACCATTCAATCTTCCAAAAAAAAAAAAAAAAACCCCACAAAATGAATTGCATATGCTCAATTTTTTCCCTTGGCAATTTTGATAATTGTATAAGTCAAAAAGCATCCAGTCCTATCTCCTAATTAAAAATAGACAGACAGATGGACAGATGAACACAAGTATGCATGAGAAAGCTAAAGCCCACAGAGACTTAAGTGAATCTTGAAAGATCACATAATTCAGTTGCTGAGCTGGGACCATTCGCAGGTTTGCTGATTCCAACCACGGTAACTCTTAATCATTGATGTTCAACTTCGCTGAGTCAAATTGAGTAAGGAAGAAATGAGTTCAATTGTACTGGTTAATAGAGGCAGCCATCTGGATCATTTTTCTCCCACAAAAGAGCTCAAAGAGGCGTGTGCCTTAGGCATCCTTACTGCATGTGATACCTCTTAACATCTTTTGCTTCTTTTTTTTTTTTAAATTTTTTAACGTTTATTCATTTTTGAGAGACAGAGAACAAGCAGGGGTGGGGCAGAGAGAGAGGGAGACACAGGATCTGAAGCAGGCTCCAGGCTCTGACCTGTCAGCACAGAGCCCAATGCAGGGCTTGAACTCACAGAATATGAGATTAGACGTGAGCCGAAGTCAGATGCTCAACCAAATGAGCCATCCAGGCGCCCCTTGCTTCTTTTTTAAGTAGACTCCATGCCCAATGTGGAACCTAAACTCATGACCCTGAGATCAAGAGTCACATGCTCTGCTGACTGAGCCAGCCAGGAACCCCATTAACATCTTTTGATTCATATATAAGATGGATCATCCCAGACAAATTTTGAGATTTCTCTCTCTCTCTCTTTATCTCTATCTGTCTACCTATCTGAAATCTCTGAAGAGGAAGGTCATTTAAATCAAACTGTTATTAAGACTGAACCTCATAATCTAACACTTAATTCTACTGGATGTTGGTGGGAGATTAGTAATGTGTATGGTATATTCAATATCCAATGCTGTCTTATCCCCCCATAAACATGCCCAATAAAGATTAATTAGGAGGAGACAGGTTAGAGCTATGTTTTATATTAAGAAGATTTTCTATATACTTAAGATATGATTCTGTTGTCAGAAAAGAGTTAATTTTGCACTGTATTCCAGGTTTCCCTGGGAAGATAGAATTTAAGTACAGAAGATATGCTTACTTGGCCAGTTTTTGTAGTAATCCTAACACAATAAAATAGTAATAATAGCTAACATGTCCAGCATGCTCACTGTGTGCCAGGCAGTGTTAAGTCCTTTGTATTCAACTTTTCTTCTAGTTTCAAAACAGCATTAGGAGGAGGGAGCATTACTCTCTTGAGGTTACAGACATGAAAGCTGGTGCTTTGAAGTTAGAGTTCATGCAAGATCACCAGTAAGAGCATGAGCCCAGGTCTTCTCAGTGCAGGACACTATTCTTTAATCATAATGCTGGACTGCTCTACCAAGTTCAAGGTGGCCCTTTTTACATAATCACATCCTTATTCAGAGAGGCTGACATTCTCCAATAAACAGACCAATTCCTTACCTATAAGAACTCCTAATTTCTTCTACATTCCAACCACTGTCTGCTGTGATTTCCCAGATATTCCATAAAAATCTGTTTTGTAGACTCTCCAACCTTTTAAAATGTTTGTACGCACTCCTCATATACCTAAAAGTTGTGTTCCTGTCCACAAACTGAATGACACATTTGTAAACACTTCCTTGGAGGACCTGCGTGTGTTCAGGGAGATGATGTGGGTTGTAGCAGCATGTGTAAAGATTGTTTTCTTGCTCACAATTGAAAATGCATCGCCATTTTAGTTCTGCGTGGGGGTCCTCTCACTGGAAACTATAGGCTGCGGCAGTTTCACCTGCATTGGGGGTCTGCTGATGATCACGGCTCTGAACACGTGGTGGATGGAGTGAGATACGCTGCAGAGGTAAGCCAACAGACATAGATTCATGATTCGGTGTTTGCCTAGGTGATGGGATTTAAGGAACGCAGAGGGCAACTCTCTTGACTCCAAATTGATCCTGAGTCAGTTAGGTTTCTCGGTGTCTGAAATTGCTTTATTCAATCAACATGAGAGTTTATCAATATGAGAGCGATCAGTGTGGCTCTTCTGAGTCTTATACCAACTCTGAGAGCTTAGGGTTATTGTGCTCATTCTAGAAATGAGTAAACTGCAGATTTGGAGAGATTAAGTAACTTATCCAATTAGGGGGTGGGTAAGATGGGTTTAAATTCAAGTTTGTCTGATACCAAATTACAAATCTTTCTATACTATCTATTGTGCTTCGTGAAAGTCCACTGAGAAGGCAGAGAAAGAGACATTTGATTTGGGCCCAACTGTGTATGTATTTGGTCCAGACAGAGATACATACTAATATCATATTTTGTAGAGGTGATAGTGAATGGCGGAGTTTCTTGTAGGGAAGAAAAAAACAAAGACACAAATTCTCCTAAACTCTACATTACCTCTATAATTACAAGTATAGAATGGAATCTGTTAATTATTAAGGTCATTGGTAAAGCATAACACAATAAAGCATTCATTGACTCTTTAAAAAAATTTTAATGTTTAGTCACTTTTTGAGAGACAGAGACAGAGCGTGAGTGGGGGACAGGCAGAAAGAGAGGGAGACACAGAATCTGAAGCAGGCTCCAGGCTCTGAGCTGTTAGCACAGAGCCTGACGCGGGGCTTGAACTCACGGACCGCGAGATCATGACCTGAGCCGAAGTTGGCCACTTAACTGACTGAGCTGCCCAGGCACCCATCATTGATTTTTTTTTAAATTGGAAAGTCACTTCTTTATAATTATATTTGTTAATATTACTCTACTTTTTCTAATCCTCTATTCAATGACAAAGCATAATATACTTCAAGTTTTCATACTGTTAAATATTGCTAACACCCAACTTTTTCATGAAGCGAAAGTGAATTATTGTATGACTCAACCAAAGCTGTTTATGTGAAAATAGTTTGGCTTGTGAGCCATCTAGGTGAGACAGAGCAGTGTTACCAGGCCAGTAAAGTTCTTCTTCATTTTCTCATGGTTACTGAGCTGTGGAGTATGGATACTCCTTTATAATTCTGCTGTTCAGAGAAATCCAACCAACAGAACTTTTTTCCAGTTTTGCTCTTCCATTCACAGGTACATCTATTCTTTGAGTCTATCAACCAAAGTGTCCATTTTGTCAACTTAAAACACTTTTGTCTGAGGCCAAGTGCTTAAGGTGTGGGACCTGCTCTGTTTTTAGGATGGAGAAATAAAATGTCTATCCAAAGTGTTCCATGCCAGTGGAGAAAAGAAGCCAAGAATGTAGGAAGTGGGACTTCTGAATCTGTGTGGTGCCTCAGTTTATATCATCTGCTGAACAGTTTTCATGTTGCTTTCTCACATTTTGTGTTCTAAATCTCACATTTTGTTCTAAATCTTAAAGGCTTTGTGGGGATTGAGCTGGTTTTGGATTACTGCTTTGTAATATTCCTAAACAACTAAGAAAAATTAGTCACATTGCTTTATGGTTTTACTTTCTAGTTTCATAAACTTGAATGCGTACTCTCAGAGAGATCTTATCTGAGCTGGCAAGTTGTTTCTTGAAAAGGGCACCCATATCCTGAAATTTTCCAGAAGCTCGGAGTCCTGACTTGCAGAGCAAGAAACATCTTTGTAGACTTTCCTTCTTGAAGGAGATAAAGCTTTGACTGGAATTTCATATATTCTTTAATATATGTTTAAGACTATTTCTTATTTTGTTCATTTGTTCATGAATTCATTCACTCTTTAAGAATTCATTGTGACCCTACTATGTCCCCCATGTTTGCCTAGCTGACTTGTGCTCATCCTGAAGGGAATGCTGGAAGGAAGTAGGGATAGAACAGGGAACACTTCCCTGCAAACAGCCCTTCAGCCCCAACCAAAGGATGAGCAGCAGTGAGCCGGGCAAAGGAGAGAGACAGCAGTGGTCCTGCACGGGATCATGTATGAGGACTTGGGGTGGGAAGTGCATCCCGTATTTAAAGAACAAAGTGGCTAGTTGGATTGGTGCATGAACAAGGAGGAGAGCTGCCCCAGGTAGGGTTGGAAGGGCTGGAGGGCCTGCACTTAGTAAGGTAAGTCATGGTAAGGACTGTGAACTTCATTCTCTGTGCAGTGGGAAGCCACTGACTAGCTTTGAACTGGAAAGTGATCATATTTGCATTTAAAAAACATTCTAGGTACCACTTGAAAATAAATTGGGTTGAAGCAGGGATGGATAAGAGGAGTCAGTGAGAAGATTTTTTGGGGGAGTTCCAGATAAATCGATGATAGTATAGTTAATTGGAGTGCTGGCTAGAAGTATAGACTGGAAGTATCCCCCTTCAGTGGGATTTGTTGATTAACTTGGTTTGAAGGGGAGAGGAGGAGGGGGTCATGTTTTCTGGTTTGAGACAGGAATGCTGATGGAGAATGAGGAAGTCTGGGTCAGACCTCAGAGTTGGGGAGATGTTAGAGGTAGATGATAAACATTAATAAATGGCACATGATAAGTTCTTTGGTAGGAACATACCATGGGAGCTGGTAGTGTTACTGAATAGTTAGGAAACGTTTCTTTGTGATTTATGTGAATTGAAACTGAATGTCTAAGAGTCACTATGAGAAAATCTGAAGAGCTTCTCAGCAAGTGGGCACAGCAAAGACAGATGACCCCAGTCAGGAGTAAGGTTGGCATGTTTAAGAAGCAAAAGCCTTTGGCTTCTGGGATTGGAATTAACGAGGGAGAAGTTATAGGCCATGTCCTGGAGAAGCAGGCAAGGACCATGCCTTGTCAGGCTTTGTGGGGCATGGTAAGAAATTTGGGATTTATCCTTAATGTATCGAGACAAAGATGATGGAAGGTCTTGAGCAGGGGAATGTCATGTTCTACTTTATATTTTCTAAAATAGAAGCAGCTGCTATGTGGAGAAGAGGTTGGGCTAAGGTTGAAACAGGGAGACAAATTTGAAGCTTATGGATGTAGTGCAAATGAGCAATGATGGTTTGGGGTATGGGTTTGGTGGAGATGAAGAGAGCTAGATGAGTCCATGATGTGTTTGCGAAGTAAAGTCAGTGGGACTTGGCAATGAAAAGGATGACAAGATTGAAGGGAGAAAAAAAGAGGGGTCTAGAAACACTCCTAAGATTTTGGCTTGAACAAACAGGATGGTTCTGCCATTTACTAAGATGGGCAAGTCCAGGGAGAAGCAGATTGCAGAGAGAAGTTAACTTTCTGTTTTGCACATGTTAAGTTTGAGGTGTCTATTAGATAGATATCCTTGGCTCACATTCAAGAGGGCTGTTGGGTGCAAGTGTGGACTTTAGGGAAGAGGTCCAGGCTGGCGCTGGAGGCATTTGGGAGTCACTTTTAGTTTCAGGTTCAAAAGAGTCCCTTTGTGCTGAGCTGTAGATAGGAGTCTAAAGTGTTAATTAGTTTTTCCAGCTACATTTGTACCTAATTTCGTGACTGTCATTGAGTTGTACCCTCTTACAAAATAAAAAGAAGAAAAGAAAGGAAAGGAAAACCATTTAAAATATACCGTATAAAAAGTTAACTTGAGGTCTACTCTGATGATTTGTAACTGTTATAGAGAGATTAAAGTGATCTAAATCATGAAAAACCATATCCCAAGGGTTAGGCATCTATACAAAGTAGACTAATAATCCACTCCATATTTAAAATTTTTTAAATGTTTATTTACTTTTGATACACAGAGAGACAGAGCATGAGTGGGGGGATGGGCAGAGAGAGAGGGAGACACCGAATCTGAAGCAGGCTCTGGACTCTAAGCTGTCAACACAGAGCCTGACGCGGGGCTCGAACCCACGGACTGTGAGATCATGACCTGAGCCGAAGTCGGACGCTCAACCGACTGAGCCACCCAAGCGCCCCTAATCCACTCCATATTTAGAACTTCATCTGATTCCAGTTTGTGCAGATTATATAGTAAGCATATTAAATACGTAGTTAATAGTAAAACTATGATTTTAACATTAATGGCAATCTTGGGCATGCTAAGCACAATTGACATATCAGTAGTATGCAGTTAAAAATGCTAAAGTTGAATAATACTATTATTTAGGAATTATTTTCCAACAGGGAAGAATCTTCTCATTTCCATTTTTGTCATGGCTATGACTTCAATCACGGTGGCAGTTGTTGTTAGTCAGGAAATGTGAGTTTGCTATTTGTTTGAGTTTTAATTCAAATACAAATGCTAATACAAGTGATAACAGTTTCTCTGAAGGTATTGCTGCCAGTTAGGCAAGGTGTGTGGGAGAAAGACTTGTTTAAAAAGAGTTTTGTTTCTCTAGTTTCCCAGAATATTCTAAACATTTGCTGTTTTTTAACCAGCAGAAGGATATATAGATTCATTTCTCTTTAGTTACATGTTCATTTTCTAGTCAATTGTGGTTGTGAACCTAAAGAAGTCATTTCACATCTTTCTATCTCTTTGGTGTCATCTCTTACTAAGTGAGCTGATGGGTTGGCACAGAGCCATTTTAAACAACCTTAATGTTCTTTTCAGCCCCTCCCTTCCAGTGGAATGTCATCTATCTCATGTGAGCCAAATGAATTTTGTTTCGTCATTTAGTGTTTTCAGGTTTTGTTCCTCCTCCAACTATCTCACACCAACTTGGAACATGGCGCCACTGGAATCCACTTTTTTTTTTTTTAATGTTTATTTATTTTGAGAGAGAGAGACAGAGAGAGAGAGAGAGCAAGGGCGGGGCAGACAAAGGATTCAAAGTGGGCTCTGCGCTGACAGCAGGGAGCCCAATGTGAGGCTCAAACTCATGAACCATGAGATCATGACCTGAGCTGAAGTCGGATGCTTAACTGACTGAGCCACCCAGGTGCCCCTCCACTTTTTTTTTTCATTTAAATTTTATTTAGTTATCATACAGTGCAATACCGGTTTCAGTAGTAATATTCAGTGATTCATCACTTACATACGATACCCAGTGCTCATCACAAGTGTCCTCCTTAATGCCCATCACCCATCTAGCCCGTCCCCCACCCACCTCCCTCTATGAACCCTCAGTTTGTTCTGTCTTTAAGAGTCTCTTGTGGTTTGTTTCTCTCTCTTCTATTCCCTGACCCCCACCTTTCCATATGTTCATCTGTTTTGTTTCTTAGACTCCACATATGAATGAAATCATATGGTATTTGTCTTTTTCTGTTTGACTTATCCTGTTTAGTGTAATACATTTTGGCTCCATCCATGTCCTTGCAAATGGCAAGATCTCATTCTCTTTTGATGGCTGAGTAATATTCCATTGTATATGTGTACCACATCTTCTTTATCTATTCATCAGTCTATGGACATTTGGGGTCTCTCCATAGTTTGGCTATTGTTGATAATGCTGCTCTAAACATTGGGGTGCACGTACCCCCTTTGAATCTATATATTTTTTTATCCTTTGTGCAATTGCTGGGTCACAGGGTGGGACCCACTTTTGTATTTTCTATATGGATATCCCACAATCGTCCTTGATTATTTGTGGATGGTGTACTATTTTATAGTTTTGTGGCTCACTATTTATGATAACTCTTATTTATTCAGAAATCCCCCATATTAGTTGCCTATAAGATGTGAAGTTATAGTTAAAGCATGGGATTAAAAACATGTCTTTGAACATACTAAATCCTCTCTGTAAGAGTTAGCTAGAAAGGTTATTTGTGCATGAAACCCTTTATATGTGTTTCCTTCCTGAGTTGCCAAAAGGATTTATTTAAAGGAGATTTTATCTGAAGTCAGTCCCTCATATAGGGGTTCTTGGACACATGGTCTACTCGTGATCTTGGCTGAATCATGTGAGTGTGGCACATTGCCCTTTAGCATCTATCTTAGTTTAGATTGTTCTTCCCCTTAATCAGGAATGAAGATCTTCCCAGAGTGGTTTTCTGCCGTATTGTTATTCTACAGTCTTCCACAGTTGTTTGTGTGATAGGGATACTGCACTGTTTACAATGGCAGAACATTTAGAACACCTTTGGATTTTGCATGAGGTCCGAGTTGTGAAGTAGGTGTAACCTATTTCCTAGAGTTCCAAGTCTTCCAACTCCTTCCCTCTCCCCTTCTTTCCTTTCCCCCACCTCAGTAGCACCACCTGCCTCTCATTTTCATCCTCAGACACCTCTGGTTCCTAGTTCCTGTTCCTAGACAAAGCCTCTTTGTCCCCATTAAAAGTTGCTGTCAGCAAAGGATCTGAACATATCTATAGATGGTAATAAATGTGTGAATATTGCTTAAAATAGTTGTGTTAAGGAGAGTTTGCACTTTCAAGCCATAAAAAGTCTTAGAGTACAGTGATGAACAGCTGACTGGGCAGTTTCAGGAACAATTGGCACTGTCCTTAGCAGCAGGACTCAGTCACTGCAGACCTCAGTGGACTTCTCTGCCATCCTGTGAGCCTGAGCTCATTTAGTGGACTCTGCCACCAGCTGGGACCTAAGGCGGCTCTGTTGCAATCCCACCCTTGGAAGGCTGTGGGGGAGCCTTAAGTCACTCAGGAGCAATGGCTGGAGATTGTTCCTTGGCAGGATATTCCAGAGCATTCTAAATAGTGATGTAGAACTTCTGATAGTGCACCACAGACTAAGTGGCCATGGTTTTTGTCTTTGGTTTTTGGATGAAAACAAATAAGATGCTGTCCAAGATTCTTGTGAAGAATACGTTATATACATGCGTGCACAGCACCAGAACATCTATATAAATATTCTGTTTTCATTTATGTTTTTAAGGATGTTTTACAATAAAACATTTGAATTATGTTGCATACCTCCCTTTCAGCTCCATGTTGTTCATTGGAATTCAGACAAATATCCCAGCTTTGTTGAGGCAGCTCATGAGCCAGATGGACTAGCTGTTTTGGGAGTATTTTTACAGGTGAGAATACACTGATTTCATTTTAAATAATTAATCAGTCATGTTGGATAAAGAGTTTCAGTCATGGAGAAGACAGTCTACCACTTTTAATAGTAAACTCATTCTAACTTTAATGTTTTCCTTTTGCAATTAATATTAAAAATTTATGTATTAATTTATGATTCATCTAGTGGTCCACAACTACCTTAGGAGATTTGTCTTCTGTTTCCTCTTATTGTCCATTGATCATTTTTATGTGGGTAGAAACAGCAGCAGCAGCAACAACAATAATAGTAGCAGGAATAACACTAACATTCTGAGAAGAAGATCTTTATTGTAGGCTCTTATTGTAGGCTTTATTGTAGGCTCTTCCTGATTGCACAGTCTTTAGAGATAACAGACAGTCAAGTTCAAGTTCCTGATTCTTGAAGCACTAGTTTTACCACAATGGTTTGTTGTCTCAAACACACTGACCAATTTTTTAAAAATCTTGTTGTAGTTTCCTTTGTCTAATATTCACATGGGATTAGGCAAGTATCATTGTTATAATACCCGTGGGTGGGTTGGGCTCCCACTGCACCGCATTCTTGCAGGGCGTGCACTTCTGCTTTGCCACCGACTCTGCGTGTGATGTAACTCGTTGGGGCTGGGACTGGGGGAAGCCCAGGGCAGAAGGGAGGGAGGCATGAATGGCAGCGGCTCCCTCCCTTTGGCCACCAAGTCTGCTGGTGGCAGTGGAGTCCAAGTGAAGCAAGAGATTATACTTTCATCCTGAAGGACTTAAAACCTTCAGGTCGATTCAGGACATCCCTAACAATGAAAAGAGTTACGTCTATTTTTCTGATGATTTCTACTCATGACAATGTATCGTTTTGGTTCAGGACCTCAAATCATTTTAGGTTGAGAATGGGAGATGTTTTCTTTTAATACTTTGATGTCACAAGAGTCTGTTTAGATGTAGGGTCTGAAGGTCATGTCTGGTTGAATTGTGCAAGTATTATGTTAGAGTTTCCTAAGCAAGTTTTCTCTTAAGTTAACCTGTACATTAAACCTTCATAAAGCTAAAGAATATGTAGCTGTTACTACTTGTTTTAGAATCAAACTTATAATTCAGCCAAGGAGCCCTGTAACATTATCTTGTTATTCATATTCTCTGGCATGCTAAAGCCAGCAGGTAAAAGACAGATTCATTATAGAACAATTACTGTTTGTTCTGGGTTGGCAAAGGTTTTTCAAAAAAAGGGTTAAAAAAAAAGTGACCGGCATGGAGTGAATCAGACCTGTTCTGTTAACAGTAACCATTTCTTTTGAAATTTCATGCTTTCAGATTGGTGAACACAATTCTCAACTGCAAAAGATTACCGACATTTTGGATTCCATTAAAGAAAAGGTACAATAAAATACTATGTGCTAATGACTTGTTCTCTCCTGAATTCTCTTACCTTCTTTTAATAACTTAGACTTTGGACATTGGATATGTTATCTGCTTTGAAGCAGGTTTGGAACACACTTGACCAATAGAGCAGAATTAACCTATTGCCAAGTGTGTTTTGAAAATTATGAAGGGGTCTTAAATTATCTAAAACCATTACTAATAAATCTATGCATACTTAGTTTCTCATATTGGAGTTTTGCACAATAAGCATTTAGTTGCAGCACATTTCAAACAAATCTTGTGCTTCTTAAATAAATTTAGGTAATGTGCTGCTTCATGTAAAATTTTTAGATTAAGGCAGATACTTTTTTTAAAGATACAAAGGCAGATACTAAATAATTCCATGAGTTAAAGAATTCCAGTAAAATCGTATTTCATGGGATGTGTGTTTTTTTGAGGTCTGTGTAAAGCTATCCCATTGTAATTTGTAGGAATTCTTTTTTCTCCACTAGGGTAAACAAACTCGATTCACGAATTTTGACCCATTATCTCTGCTTCCTCCGTCCTGGGACTACTGGACATACCCTGGTTCCCTTACGGTCCCACCTCTTCTTGAGAGTGTCACATGGATCGTTTTAAAACAACCTATAAATATCAGCTCTCAACAGGTATGTCACTGCTTCAAGGTTGATTCTGATTTACTAGAGGAAACAGGACTGAAACTGTTTTAAAAAATAAAAACCCTGCCCTTAATTTCTGCTGCATTATGAAGCCTATGTTTTCCCTTCATTAGTCAGATAGGTGGTTGGACCAGGTAAAACTTGTGTCCCTTTCTTATTTGACCTTCTATGATTAGATGATTTCTCTCCCAGTTGTTAGAAATGCCATGTGCATACAGACACTGAGGAAAGTGAAGTGGCTTTAAAGGCTATAATTGTTTTCTTTTTTGGTCTGAGATATAAACAGGCTGGGATATAAATGAGCAAATCAGGAGAGAGGCTACTCTTTTTTTTTTTTTTTTAAATATGAAACTTATTGTCAAATTGGTTTCATACAACACCCAGTGCTCATCAAGGGGACTTTCTCCTTTTTGACCTCAGTCCCTAGACCTGCTCCTCCTACAAATTTGACATTCAGAAAGTAAGCAGTGAGAACAACAATGGATCTTTAGGCTTTTGTTGACAGAACTTTTGTGGGGCTGCTTGAGGGACTTAGAGGATTTGCTAAGGCGCTATTTGAGCATTTGCACCCGTGCTGTTTTAGTGAAGACATTTCCTCACTTGTTTTTCTGAAAAACATATTGAGCCCCCACGATAAGCCAAGCAGTCTGCAGGCTCAAGATGTCTTTGGGCCTAGAAACTCTGCTCAGATCTACAATCTGTGTGACTAACCAATCTGACAGGTGGATGCTATATCTTCTGGGATGCTGTGCTTAGTGGGTTTTATTTTCTTTTTGTTTTCCTACTTGAATTACTTGCTGCAAAATCTGAATAAGAACATAGTCTAATCATTTTTGCAGCTGATAAAGCACTTCTATTTTGGGCTAGCCCACCTTCCTAGCTGTTTATTTTTTTCCCCCAATCAAAGACTAGAGCTGGTTCACCTTTTCCAAGGTCATGTCAGATAACATTTCTCCTTGGCATGTTGAACAGATCCAACTTCTGTTGGCCTTGTCTTTAGGATTAAAGCCAAATAATACTCTGGAACATACTAATTAAAACGTTTTGTAAAAGTTGGGATTGAAGTCCAGAGTTTGACTGACATGGAAATTCCTGCGACTTTTTCCAATCATGAATAAGGTGCATTGTGTCATAAGAAAAAAGACCTGTCACTGATTCAGTGGCCTTAGTAATGGAGTACATTTTTCTTTCCTTCATGTGTTAAACTGTTTACTTTTACATTCCTCTGTTAAATTTGAACAAGTTAACAGTAGGAATTGATAAATTATAATGGAAAGGTAGTAATAATAGGAGCTCATGTTCTTCCTCATGTTTTAAGCATATTTTTATTTCTTAAAGCCACTTGGAAAATAACTTTTCAAAATCCACCTGCCATTTGGAAGAGAATATGTTAAAATATATAATTTAGTTCCTTAAAATGCATAAGACTAACCTAAACAAAATGACTTGCTGTAGGGGCACTTGGGTGCTTCAGTTGGTTGAGTGTCTGATTCTTGATTTCTGCTCAGGTCATGATCTCACATGAGATCGAGTCCTGCCCTGGGTTCCACACTGAATGTGGAGCCTTGTTGAGATTCTCTATCTCTCTGTCTGTTCCTCCCCTGCTCTCGTGCTTGTGCTCTCTCTCTCTCAAAATAAATAAACAAACATTAAAAAAAATGACTCACTGTAAAGTTAGGAATTGTGACTAGCTGTGGATACACTGCTGTATCTTATTTAGGTCTCAATTAATTAATATTAAGTATTAATGGGGTATTTATATGGTAGAATATGTAAAATAATAGCTATATTTTAGAGCTTTAGTATGAATGATAATTCACTGTGATCTACTTACATTCACTTAAATCTATAGCAGGAGTACTTTCAGACATTTTCTAATCAGATGGACATGATTATCTGGGTAATAATCTAAATTTTTATAATATGACATTATGGTGATTTTAAGAGTTAAAGAATGAAGCAAAAGATATTTTAAAAGTCCAATCCCAGTCTAACCATGAGAAAAACATCAGACAAAGCCCAAATGAGGGACATTCTACAAAACAGCAGATCAGTGCTCCTCAAAACTGTCAAGGTTATCAAAAGCAAGGTAAATCTGAGAAATTGTCATCAAGAATGCTGAAGGAAATATGACTACCAAGTGTAATGCTGTTTCCTGGTGAGATCCTGGAACAGAAAAAGGTATTAGGTAAAAACAAAGGAAATCTTAATAAAGGATGGACCGCAGTTAATGGTAACATATTAATATCGGTTCACCAATTGTGAAAAATGTACCATGTAATGTAAAATATTAATAATGGGGGAAATTCAGTATGAGGTATATGAGAACTACTCATACAATCTTTTTAATAATTCTGTAAATTCAGAACTGTTCTAAAATAAAAGGTTATTTAAAAAAAATCCAAAGCCTGAGAGAGTCGAGATGATTATTCAGTTATCTGTTTCCTATAAAGTGAAATGAATATGTCTTTTGTGTATACCACTTGAGAGTTACTTTCCAAACGATAATTTTTAATCTCAACTTCGGCAGCTGTTTATTTTTGAAGTCCCTGAGGCACATTGTTTTATTTATTTTTCAATTCTACCATATAATGTCACTAGCCATGAAAATTAAATTCTTTTTTTAGTGAGTTAGTGCCAATTTTTTTTTTCTAGGTCTTTCTACTGCTATTTCTTGCCAAGTCACTGTTTGACCAAAAAGGCAAATCAGACAGTTTTCATTTTCTTTTATTTGATTCAAGCCCATTTCTGTCCCCAGAGTCACTTATTGAAATGCTTGATTTAACTGCCAGGCCAGTAAACAGATATGCTGTTTTCAGATAATTTTGATAACAGATCCATCATTCTCTTTGGAAGACTAAGCTAACTTTTCTGCCAAGTTTCTTAGGGTTATCCTAAATTATCTAAATTGGCTTACTCATCTGCTGAATTCAGTGTGCAGAATACTTGGTTTTAATTCTTTGCTCTATTTTTTAAAAAAAATCTCTCTTATTTGTTATGATCTTTGCATACAATAAAATTCATGAATTTTAGTGTGCAGTTGATTTTGTTATTGTATATTACTGTGCGGCAACCACTAGATCAAGATATGAAACAGATCACTTGGCCCGAAAATTCTCTTGCGCTCTAGCTTCTTCCTCAACCATGGCTCTGGGCAGTCTTTGAGATGCTGTTCCTAGGATTCTGCCTTTTCTAGAATTTTATTTAAATGCAATCAGACAGTATATAGATTTTTGCGTTTCTACTTAGCATAATGTTTTTAAGATTCACTGACTCTTACTGAGTAATATTCTATGATATGGATATACCACATTATTTTATTTTTTTATCAGTTTATTTTTTTTATTATATGATATTTATTGTCAAATTAGTTTCCATACAACACCCAGTGCTCATCCCAAAAGATGCCCTCTTCAATGCCCATCACCTACCCTCCCCTCCCTCCCACCCCCCATCAACCCTCAGTTTGTTCTCAGTTTTTAAGAGTCTCTTATGCTTTGGCTCTCTCTCCCATTCTAACCTCTTTTTTTTCTTTTTTTTTTTTCTTCCCCCCCGCCCCCCATGGGTTTCTGTTAAGTTTCTCAGGATCCACATAAGAGTATATACCACATTATTTTAAAATCTATTTACCAATTGATGGACATTTGGGTTGCTTCCAGTTTGGGGCTATTATGAATAATAGCTATCCATATTTGGGTGTTAGGAATAATTGTCATATATTTTTTGTGGACACGTTTTCACATTTTGTGGCAGTACCTAACAACTAGATTTACTAGATCATGTGGTAAATTCATGTTTAATTTTCTAAGGTACTGCCATATTGTTTAAAAAAATTTTTTTTAATGTTTTTATTTTATTTTTGAGAGAGAGAGAGAGAGAGAGAGAGAGAGAGACAGAATTTGAAGCAGGCTCCAGGCTCTAAGCTGTCAGCACAGAGCCCTATGTGGGGCTTGAACTCACAGACTGTGAGATCATGACCTGAGCCGAATCAGACACCTAACTAGCTGAGCCACCCAGGCACACCTGCCATCTTGTTTTTTAATGTGGCTGTTCCATCTTCCATTCTCACCAACAATATATGAGATTTCTAGCTCTTCCACATCCTTGTCAGCAGTTAGTGTTGTCAGTCTTTTTAACTTTAGCCATTCTAGAGGTTATATGTGATTTCTAATTTGCATTCATCTGATGACTAGTAATGTTGAGCATTTTTCATATGTTTATTGACTACGTATATCTTTTTTTGGTGAAATACCTGTTCAAATCATCTTTTCCTTTTTGAATTGCGTTTTGTCTTTTCATTATTGAATTGAAAAAGTTCTTTATACAATCAAGATAAAGCCCTTTTTATTTTTTTTTTTATTATTTTTTTTTTTATTATTTATTTTTGGGACAGAGAGAGACAGAGCATGAACGGGGGAGGGGCAGAGAGAGAGGGAGACACAGAATCGGAAACAGGCTCCAGGCTCTGAGCCATCAGCCCAGAGCCCGACGCGGGGCTCGAACTCACAGACTGAGAGATCGTGACCTGGCTGAAGTCGGACGCTTAACTGACTGCGCCACCCAGGCGCCCCGATAAAGCCCTTTTTAAAATACATGTTCTGCAAAGTTTTCTCCCAGTTTGTTGCTTGTCCCCCCATTTTTAAAACTATGTCTTTTGAAGAGCAAAAGTTCTTAATCTTGATGTAATTCATTTTTATCAACTTATTCCTTATAATTTGTGCTTTTGATGACCTGTTTAAGATTTCTTAAATCTAACTATATGCCTCCAAATATTTTTTTCATACTTTAATAGTTGTAGCTTTTATGTTTAAGTTTTTGATGACTTATGAGTTGAACTTTTATGTATCCTGCACCCCATTTTCTCATTCCTTTCCTTCTGATATTTCAATTATGCATACTTTAACCTTTTAATATCATCTAACACATCCCCAAGGTTCTATTTTTTTTAAATAATTTTTTAATCTCTGTTCTTCACCAGGGATAATTTCTACTTATCTATATTCAAGTTCATTTGCTCTTTCCTCTGTCATGTCAATTTGACTATTAAGTCTGTCTAGTTAATTTTTTTGTTTTAGCAATTCTATATTTTAGTTCTAAAATTTTACTTGGTTCTCTTTTATTATATCTATTTTTCTTCTGAGACTTACCACTACTCTGCTAAGATTTCTCAAGCATTAAAATGATGCTTTGTTTAACATATGACCCTCAGGTAGTTAAAATACTCATTTAAAACTCCTTGTAAATTCAGGGGCCCCTGGGTGGCTCAAGTTGGTTAAGCGTCCAACTTTAGCTCAGCTCATGATCTCATGGTTTGTGAGTTCGATCCCCACATTGGGCTCTGTGCTGACAGCTCAAAGCCTGCTTCAGATTCTGTGTCTCCCTCTCTCTCTGCCCCTCGCCTGTTCACTCTCTCTCTCTCTCTCTCTCTCAAAAATAAATAAACATTAACAAAAAACTTAAAAGTTAAAAAAAATTCTTGTAAATTCCTAATTTGGTTCATCTTGGGTGTGACTCTGTTGATGTTGTAAATAACTTTGCTTATGTCACTCCACAAGCAATGGAGTTGCTTTTTTGGAGAAGGTGTTCCATTTTCTTGCCTCTTGGCATGTGAAGTAATTTTTTATTGTATTCTGGATGTGATGAACATTAAGTTGTGGACATTCTGGATTCAGTTACTTTTCTCTGATGAGCACTTTTTCCTCTGTGCTAGCAGGTAATTTTTTTGGTAGGGCTTGAACTTCAGGTTTTCGTTCTCATGCAGCAGCTCTGGTCTCAGTACAGCCATGTGTAGTTCTTGGGTGTAGAGTTGATGACCCTCTCTGCCTCTATCCTTGTAACACCAGTGTGCTCCATTGCACTGTGTGCACCTTGCAGACTCTTCTCAGCTCCAGGTGAAAAACTGGAAATTGGAACTCACTTATAGAGCTCCCATCTCTCCTTCAAGTGAGCATAAACTCCCCACCTGAGTCCCTCTGCTTCTGTTCACTCTCCAGTACCTGTGACTAGTTGCTTTTTGTATTACATCTGGGTTTTAGCATTGTTTTCCACAGGGAGGTTGTCTGCAGTCCAGCATATCTGGAAGCAAAGTTCTAACATCCTTTTTAAATAGTAAAATGTTATATTTTGTAATTAATGATAATGATCTAGGAATAGTTTTCTTAGCTTCTGCATCTTTAGGCTAAATGTGAAATGGGGAAAGAATCCATTTGCTTGAACATTGATTTTGACTTGATATAAAACTGTGTATAGTTAGCTTTGAAATTAAAGTTCTAAATTATAGGAGACAGTACAAGTCAATTCTAGAATCGTTTAATAATTGCTAATTCTTATAGGGCATAATACACAAAATTACAAAGAAGTGTTAAAAATGTCCCTTATCCTCAAGTAGTTTGTAATCTGATAGACAAGATAAAATAAATGCGTAAGAAAGGATATCACAATGGCTGTGCTTGGTACGTAAGAGATATAAAGTGTTAGGATGTTTAAAAAAGGAGAGACTATTTTATTGGAAAAATCAGGAAAAGACTTCATGAAAGAGCTGACATCTGGTCTAGGGAAAATGTGGTGACTGGTTCGAAGTAGTAAAGGAAAGGGAGCAATTTCAAGATGGAACACCATAAATAAGGCAAGTAAAGGAAGGACAGAAGATATGTGGGCAACTTTGTACCTGAAGTTCTCAAGCTTTAGAGTATACAACAGTTACCTGGGGAAGCTTACCAAAACGTTGACCCTTGGACCTTATCAGAATTTCTGATTCAGAAGGTCTGGGGTAGAGTTCAGCAACCTGAAGTTTTATGAATCACCCCAAAGTCTTTTCATTCAGATGCTCTGGAGCCACCCTTCATAAAACTGGCTTAGAGCAGAACCTGTGTGTGGTCATAATCAGAGATAATCTAGTTAGTTAGAACCCGGTAATTCAGAAGCCAGGCTAATAAGTTTGTTTTGGGGGTCTTATTAGAGGTAGAAATATTACACATTTTAGAATTATATTTTGAAATATTTACACCTGAAATGATATGATGTTCAGAATCTGCTTCAATCTTATCCAGTTTGGGCAGGATGGGAGGTGGAAAGAGAATGAATGAGAATATGGGTGAAATGAAATTGGCTGTGTTAATGGTTGTTGAAGCTGGGTGATGGGTTTGTGGTGGTTTATTATGCTGCCCTTTCTACTTTTGTGTATGTCGGAAAGTTTCCATAATAAAAACTTAATGAAAAGACATTAGGGGAAAATAGGGGAGGGGGAAGAGATGCAGTAGTGGTTAGTTAGTATATGACTTATCTGCCAGACGGCTTATTTATTGAAACTTCCTAGCTGTCCCTCAAGTTCCTCATCTTTAAAGTGGGGATAATAGTATATCATTGATTAAATGAGATATGTATGTAAAGCACTTAGCACATTACCTGGCCTACCATGTTCTGTAAGAGATTTTATTTTCATTATTATCCGGCTTTGGCAGGCAGTGGAGTGCCATTAGACATTTGAGCACTGGAGTGACATAAGCAAAGTTATTTACAAAACAGTAGAAGAGAGTATTTCTGCTTGCTGGGCTTGCTATATAAGGACATTAAAATTTGAGTATTAGAGCCAAGAAAAATAGCAAAACAGGTCATACCCACCTCAGACATCAGGCTGATCTGTGGAGACTGCTGCCAGGACCCCCGCAGATGCTATGAGCCTTAGTGACAGAGTGGCCGATTCTCTGTCTGCAAGAAGCCTGGGGTCCGGAAAGCAAGGAGACTGGTAGGGGCCAGCCAAGGATGTGCATTTTCTTGTGCAGAGCCAAGAAAAGCAAATCTGAGCGGACATTGGCAGATGTAGGTCTACCTAGCTGGGCAAAGCTATTGGGAGGGAGATCCAGAGCCAAAAAGGTCAGGGGTTTGGTGAGACATCAGGATAGGTTCAGAGAAAGATCTAGAGTAAATTCCAGTTTTACACCATGAGGTCAAGGTGTTGCAGAGGTGGGGAGCCATGATCAACTTGCAGAGGAGTTATAAGGAGGATGGGCGAGATAAATAAAGCCCAGGTTTTCAGAGGAATCAGCAGTTTCACTGGGAGGCAAGTCATGTTGGCCTAGGCCAGCAAGTGGGTGCCCTGATTCCAGATTCTGGATTCCTGCACAGCCACCTGGAGAGGTCACTCCAGACAAACCCGATCCTCATGGTCTGGGGAAAAGCCTGGGTGTCTTCCCTATGGCTCCAGAGTTTAGATTTTATTTTCCTCTTCTGCTTGACTTCACCAGACAATTATTCAAGTCTCATCTGGCTTTAGCTATAATTTGGTCTAATGAAATATGAGTAATAGTTAAGTTGTAAATATTTGTCTTGCCCATATCTATACCTCTTAAAATACACCTCGGGGCGCCTGGCTGGCTTGGTCAGTGGAGCATGTGACTCGTGATCTCAGGGTGGTGGGTTTGAGCCCCACGTTGGTTGTAGAGATTACTTAAAAAATAAAATCTTAAAAAAAAAATAATAAAAGACACCTCAAAGTATCATTTGTGGAGAGACCTGGCTGCTTGTATATGATGCATGAACTTATCTCCGTGGACTGTGGTTACAACCTGTTGTCTGCTTATTGTGGAGCACCTCTGTCACCTCTGCCTCCCATCCCGGCCAGGACTGTGCAAGAAATATTTTAGGCTTCAGTTAGAGATGCGGGAAGTACGGATCCCCCTACTTCTCTGCCATGTAGGCCCACATCCTTTTAGGCTTCAGTTAAACGATGATGACAGAAACTTAATAGATGTATCCTAGTCTGAATCTACTTGACTCTGCGGTTAGGTGACTAACTCGGCTTAGACAATGGAGGCTTTCATTCTCAATAATGTAATAATTAGTCTTTGCTGAAGCAGAGCAGCAAAACAAACACCCAAAACTTACTTGTGTTAATTGACAATGTATTTTAGGTGAACATTTTTGTGACAGTAGAATTATTCAGTTAGCAGTCTTCATTTTACTACTGTAGACCAGTGATAAATCTTGATGAAAAAATATTAAATCACCAAGGAATTGGTGAATAATTTGTAAATCCTGCTTATAATAGAAAACTTTTCAGCAATTAAAAGTAGTGACATAGGGGTGCCTGGGTGGCTCAGTTGGTTAAGTGTCTGACTCTTGGTTTCTGCTCAGGTCATGATCTCATTGTCTCATGAGTTCAAGCCCCACATCAGGCTCTGTGCTGACAGTGCAGAGCCTGCTTGGGATTTTCTCTCTCTCCCTCTCTCTCTGCCCCACCCCTACTCACACTGTCTCTATGTCTCTCAAAATAATTAAATAAACTTAAAAACATAGTGACATAGATTTATGTTTATTGACAGGCAAGATATCTAAGATATATATTAATTAAAAAAATAAAGTTTCAAAAGAGCATGGCAGTTGAGCCTATTTTTGTAATAAAACACGTTGTGTGTACATGCATGTGTGCTCATGTGTTTACATAAAGAAAAACATCTGGAAGGATATACTCCATAATGTTAACTGTGATTATGTCTTGTGATTACTAGTAACTTCTGTCTTCCTCTTGATGCTTGTATATTGTATGAAGTTTGTAAGATAAGTAAACATTTTTGTAATAAGAAAAATTAAGCTCTTTTGATGAGAAATATGTCTATCCCAGTTAAATTGTATTTAAACATTATCAGAGGTTGAAGGGTACTAGATGTTTACCATGGTTGTTGTTTCCAAGGCTCAAGTATGGTGAGGGCAAAATAATTGTTTCAGGAAAACAGTACTTAAAAGATCAAAATTCCATAGGATGAGGACCACAAGGTTCCTGTGAGAATTGAGGCCATGTTGTGCCAGAATACTGATAAGTGTCCATTGTAATTCCAAGAGTTGGAAGACAGCTATTGAAGGAATATAATCCAATGCATTACTTTATAGATGAAGTAACTGAAGGCTAGAGCTCAAGGTCACACAACTGGTCTGTACCAGGCCCGGAACTGGGACCTAGCCTTGAAAGCCAGTGCAGTGACCTTTCCACTGTCCTCCTCTGACTTGGTAGGTGACATTCTCTGATTCCTAGATATGGACTCTTTGAACCACATTCTAGATGTTGTTTCCTCATATTACTTTCATCTCCAGATAAAGAATGCTTATGTACTTAAGTTTTTGAACCTATAGGTATTTGTATAGTGGTGAGAACTTAGTAGAAGTATTGTTTTATTATATATATGACTCATAATTTAGAACACTTTTACTGCAGTATTTTAGTTCCTGGTAAGGGAAAGGTTATATATGACTTTTTTTTAACGTTTATTTATTATTAATTTTGAGAGAGACAGAGACAGAGACAGAGAGAGAGAGAGAGAGAGAGAGAGAGAGAGAGAGAGAGAGAGAGAACACCAGCAGACAGGAGGCAGAGAGAGAGGGGAGAGAGAATTCCAAGCTGGCCTGACATGGAGCTCTATCTTACAACTGTGAGATCATGACCTGAGCCGAAATCCAGAGTCAGACACTTAACTGACCAAGCCACCTAGGTGTCCCCGCAGGTGTGACTTTCTATGCTGAAACGAACTCTTCTCTTGTTTTCAACAGCTGGCCACATTCCGCACTCTCCTCTGTACCGCGGAGGGCGAAGCAGCAGCTTTTCTGTTGAGCAATCACCGTCCGCCACAGCCTCTGAAGGGCCGAAAAGTGAGAGCCTCTTTCCATTAAAAGTTGTCACCAGTCGACCACCCCAAACAAGTCGGTGGAGAAAAAAACAAAACACAAAAATCCCCAGTAACAGTTCTTTCCCAGGATTCTGGTTTACAGGTACCATATGGCTGCTGTCAGCTTCAGTACCACGAAGATCAGATCTCTTTAATCAAACTAATAACTTAACTCATCTGTCTCAGATTTTCCCTCGTGGGTATCCAAACAGGAAACATTGTTTGATGTGTGTTAAAGCCCATGAAGTGCATCTACTTCAACCTGTGTGAAAACATGGCAGGCATCACAAATCTCAGAATGTATTAAGATTTTCCCCTTGCCCTAGAGATTGAATCAGTCATCTCTCTCAGTGATGTTTGGTGAAAAATTTAAATTCTTTTCCAGAATGATAAGATTGTGATATCTTTTTCTGCACAAATGAGTCAGCTTGCTGTCTTGTTATCATTCCAATTCATAAAAAGTCGATAATACTTCCTTTTAAAGTGAATTTTTGTTTTGATTATGTTGTCGATTCTCATCGCATGGTACCTTTAATAGAATGAACAATATGAGTACTCGGGGAGTGGGGGTGGGGTGGGGATATAACTCCTTACTCTGTCTATTTCACAGCTCAAAATGAACCGATACCATTTTGGCAAGGAATTCCTCTGGATATAAATGACTGTTTAAACTTTAATGAGTTTTGCCCTATATCACAGTCATGCAGTAATGTTAATGATAAACTGGTTAATAATTGATTAGATACAGTGCTTGCCCAATGTATAGACATGGTTTGAGACTAACAGATTGTAGGGTACCACACAGGTGGAGCGCCCCAAGGGTATGATGGATGGGTCGCCTGCTTTCCTCCTATGTTTTGGCAACAGAGCAGCAAACAGTCCCGTGAAGGTTAGTGTTGTGTCAACTGGTGAAAAACATTTACCTGGGCCTTGTATGAATGTACAACGAGTCTACAAACCCTGCAACCCATTTCCTTGGCAAAGCCCATCTCCCCTTTGATACATGTCCCTCAATCTCATAAGTAATTTTTTAAATTGGCTTCTGATATTCATTTTAATCTATCGTCTCTCATATATTTTTGTTTGTTTTTGGTGAAGGAGGATGGTGGAAGTCCTTTTACTCTCTCTGGTACAAATGGAACTACACGAAGCATTAATCACATTAAGACTTGAACACATGGTACGCTTCTGTCCTCGAGAGAAGTTTAGCTGAGTTTCCTTGATTTTATTAATTTGTGTCACACACCGCTTCTCCTCCAGATGTAGATTTTAATAATTCAAATTATTCTGCAGTAGTCTTCTTGATAGGATCACTGAGAATCAGTAAGTTGTGTAATAATGCTGTACTTGGTTGCAGAAGATAATCTCCTGAAGACTAATGTGGATATTGGTCATTTTTGTTTTCCCCCATCTAGCTTACGCTTCACAGGAGCTTGCCATCTAGTAAATATTTAACGAACTGAATGTTTTAAAACGTTTTATTTGATATCTTTGGTAATTATCTTGCCGCTTGGGATTAAATACATTATAAGTTAATGTAACAAGTAAAATGTAAGTTATCTCTTAAAAATGGTTTCCTTTTAAAGGCATGATTATTAAATCTACCTGTGTCACCAGATGTTTTAATGGCTTTAAAAATACCAGTGTTGAATGGTAAAGTGTTTCTTTAGTTTGGAAGGACATGTTGTAAAGTATCCTAGTCAGAGAAAGAAGTCTGTTTCCTCAGAAAAAGTAATGTTCTGTTTGAAGGGGTATATCATGGGGAGTGTAACTACTTTGCATGAGAGTTATTACTTTGTAATTTATGGTTTCTGCTACAGTATTGCATCGGTTCTATGTTACAAATTGGACTTTAGTAGACTAAAAAAGTCTACACAGCACTGATTATCTTGAAGATTGCGAATTTATTTATCTCTTAGGGGGAAAAGGTCTAAGTGTGTGTTGAAGTTGTTGATCTCTTAACAAGATTAAAGAGTTGTAAATACTAATATAGATCTCTTTTGTTTCCCATACGTGTATTGGATTTATGTTTATTAAGCACTTTGCATTTTAATTTAAGTTGAATCCAACCACAATAAAGAAAATGAGACAAACTTTGAACTGTATTAGGGACTTGTATATGCAAGACACAGAATGAGATTCGATTTTTACATTTCTTATTTAGAAGATAATCTCAAACTCACAGAAAAAATGCAAACACAGTACATTGTTTTCTGAATTATTTGAGAGTAAGCTGCCAACCTGCTTCTCCATCTTGCTACAGATTTTAATTTATATTTTCTACAAGTGAGGACATTGTCCTACATGGTTGCAACATGGCTAAAACAACCATGAAATTAATATTGCTTTATTATTACCCCCTAATCTATTTGAGAAAAACTTGTTCATTTAGTTGTCCAGTTTCCTTCAGTTGGAAACGATCCTGCAGTCTTTTCTTGGTTTTATGACCTTGACACTTTTGACGATTATAAGCCAGTTATTTTATAGAATGTCCCCCAATTTGGGTTTGTTCAAGGTTTCCTACGATTAGATACAGGTTATGCATGGTTGGCAGGAATATCAGAAAAGCAGTGTTGCATGCTGTGCTCTTCTCGTTTCATCCTATCAGGCAACCAATTGTGATTTTTTTTCTCTTATGGAAAATATTCACTTTCATCACTTAAGACAGTGTCTGCTAGGTTTCTTCACTGCAAAGTTGTTTACCCTTTGTAATTAACATATTTGTGTGAGGATGTGTTTTGAGACCACATAAATATTAATTGATTTATTAAGGACTTAGCAATTCCTAATTTATTCAGTTACTTATCATTATTACTATTATATTATCACTAACACCTTATCTATTTATTCTCATTCACAAATTTTTTTAAAAAAATTTTTTAATGTGTATTTATTTTTATTAACTTGTTTTATTTTTTATTTTTTAAAATTTACATCCAAATTAGTTAGCATATAGTGCAACAATGATTTTAGGAGTAGATTCCTTAGTGCCCCTTACCCATTTAGCCCATCCCCCCCTCCCACAACCCCTCCAGTAACCCTCAGTTTGTTTTCCATATTTATGAGTCTCTTCTCTTTCGTCCCCCTCCCTGTTTTTATATTATTTTTCTTTCCCTTCCCTTATGTGCATCTGTTTTGTCTCTTAAAGCCCTCATATGAGTGAAGTCATAGGATTTTTGTCTTTCTCTGACTAATTTCACTTAGCATAATACCCTCCAGTTCCATCCATGTAGTTGTTAATGGCAAGATTTCATTCTTTTTGATTGCCAAGTAATACTCCATTGTATGTGTGTACCTCATTTTCTTCATCCATTCATCCATCGTTGGACATTTGGGCTCTCTCCATACTTTGGCTATTGTTGATAGTGCTGCTATAAACACAGGGGTGCATGTGTCCCTTCGAAATAGCACACCTGTATCCCGTAGATAAATGCCTAGTAGTGCAACTGCTGGGTCATAGGGTAGTTCTATTTTTAGTTTTTTGAGGAACTTCCATACTGTTTTCCAGAGTGGCTGCACCAGTTTGCATTCCCAATTTCATATTTATTTTTGAGAGAGAGAGGGAGACAGAACATGAGCAGGGGAGGGGCAGAGAGAGAGGGAGACACAGAATCTGAAGCAGGCTCCAGGCTCTGAGCTGTCAGCACAGAGCCTGACGTGGGGCTCCAATTCACAGACTGTGAGATCGTGACCTGAGCTGAAGTCAGACGCCCGACTGACTGAGCCACCCAGGTGCCCCCAAATTTTTCTTGATTTGCCCAGTGGGAGCACCTTCAAGATGACTTCTGTGTCCTTTTGACATGTCCCTGTTTGCTTACTTTCTGACAGCAGTTTGACATGCCTGGCTCATCTCATTCTTTCCCCTTTTTCGTCCTAGGATCTACCATTTCTCCAAAGGGACCCTGCTAGTATTGAGAAAACCAGTCTGGGTACTAGATGATCTCACTGCTATTGGAATGTCACTACTTCTAGGTCCTCTCCATGGACAGAAGTTGGGAATGTGTACACACACATGTTCATACATGCACACATACATCATGTGTATATACAGCTTCAACACTGGTATTTCTATATTTATCTGTGTTAGGAAACATGATTTCACACTCATATGTCCAATTTCTGTCCAACTGCAAGTTTCATTCTCGTTCTCCATTTCTGTATTTGTAATTCTCTTTTCCAAAAGTAAGAAACCAGGCTTCCATTATCCTCAACACATTTATTTATTTGACCAGTTCTTCTGTATGTAACCGTATTCCATCACCACCTGCAGCCTCTCACCCCCACACTGCATGGATGCCCTTTTCACTCAGCTTGGGCTGTGATGTCCTGTGCTGGGCTGCCTGGACCCCGAAAGGGAAGGGAAAGGAAGGGAAGGGAGAAGAGCAAGAGCACGTTTTGAAATACTCACTATGGGTATTTCATAATACTCCATGGGTATTTCAAATGGGCTGTTCATAGGGAAGTCCTTTATTTCTAACACAAGGTTATTGAAAATGTAGCTTTACCTATACACATTTCATCATAAGTGACAATGGAGTAGAATATTTTGTAAAAGCCTTTTAATACCTTTGGAGTGGGACTGCAGAAAATGCAGGCCAAGGAATAGTGGTCTCATTATGGAGGGTGGGAAGCCATCCCGGCCCATGAATAACTACCCCAACTTGCTCCTGTTTCAAATTCTGAAGAAGATTAATTTTTTTTATATTAAGATTTCAATACCCATTGAAATGCAAACTCCTCTCAGTGGATAATTGTTTAAGTTGCCACCAGTCATTTCTACTTCAAGGTAACTGATCTTTGCATGGTGGGTTTTGGTGGGAATAATGTCTTTGATGGAAGGAATGTGAACATGGTACCAGAGAGCCAATGATCTGAGTGTTCACATAATCAAAGTGAATTTGAACCATGTCACAATGTTGCCTACATGTCTCATTCTTACCTGTACCCTGACACCTCACACCAAGGACTGATGTATAGCAATGAACAGAATGTATTAGTTCATGCTTTATTGCATTAGTTCACATAGATGGGCATATCTACGAAATAGATGAACAGAAACAATTTCCAATTAACTGTGGAGGAACTAGTGATGAGGCTTTGTTAGAAGATGCCTCAGAAGTTTACAAGAAGTTTATGCAACGTGACCCTGTTGAATTAAGATTCGATGTGTTTGCTCTTTTTGCAGCATAGCTTAATAGTGGAAACATCAAATGTTGAATTTTTGTAACAAAAATTAAATTTATGCTGCCATACACTAACTCAGAAATTTGGGTATTTTATTAACTTGACTGAGTAAATTTTATGTGAGTTAAACTTTGACTTAAAAATGTTTATCGAATTGAATTACTTGGAGATTTTTCTGTTGTGGCTAGAAACTCACCTGTACCTTCCTAAAGAGGAATTAATAACGAGCAGAGATCCCCTACCTCCTGTTATGGGCTAAGGAAAGTCTTCTTGCCTGAAGGTCTTCAACATTCCTACCAGTGTAAATCACCTGGTGAAAGAAAGTGGGTACTTTCACTTCCTTAATTAGGGGTGCCTTGGAGACTCAGTAGGTTGAGCATCTGACCCTTGATTTTGGCTCAGGTCAATGATCTCAGGGTTCATAGGATAAAGCCCCATGTCAGGCTCTGTGCTGGGTGTGGAGCCTTCTTGGGATTCTCTCCTTCTCTCTCTGCCTCTTCCCTGCTCATGCTCTCTCTCTTTCTCTCTCTCTCTCTCAAAATAAATAAGTAAACATTAAAAAATTTTAAACTTTCCTAATGAATCTGTTTTCAATACAAGCTCCTCTAAGTGGAGGGACTGGTCAGTTGATCTTAGCTATGCTCAAGTTAGAGTTGCAAAAACTCTGGGTTTGTGTCTCAATGAGATCAGAGGAACCAATGCTTGGATTTGATTATACAAGTGAGAAAAGATGTTGAAAAACTAAACAGAACAGTGAGGCAACCTAGAGATCACCTTCCTTAAAGGAGGCAATATTCCTGGAGCCCAGGCACCATGGCCACCCAGATGAAGTTGAAACTAGAGTAGACTTGATGAGCAGGATCTGGTTAGTTTTTGGAGTCAGCCACTATGTGAAACCTGGTTTGAGATAGAGAGAGGGGGAGACATACTCTGGGTTCTCCTTTTATTCTGTCCTAACATAGTCAGATGCCAGATAATGTGGAAATATGAGCAATCATCCCTTCTGTCATACAGAGAAGATCAGTGGAAAGATCCAGAAATGGATCCGAGGAGAAACAGACTTAAAACCAGCCAGGGACCAAGGACCGGGATCTCTATTAAGCTCATCAAATGACTGTGATATTGGGCTGGAAGTCTCCAAAGATGGAAGATCTTTGCTAAACACTCCCATTCTGGAAATTTAATTTGAGCACAGTTTGTCAGACATCTGATATGTGCTAAATGTTTTGTTAGGTACTAGAGATATAGAGATGATTAAGATATGGTTGCTTTTCTTAGCTCAAAATCTAAGACAAGTATAAAAATAAATTGCAACATATGAAATGTTATTAAGTAGTTTAATTTCAGCTATCTATAGAGTGCTAAGGAAACATGAAAAAGATGCAGAAATTAATTCCAGATAAATTAATAGAGGCACAAAAATTTGCAAGTGTGATATTTTGAAAATTGGATTTTCTGGTTCTCTAATGTAGATTTGTGTTTGGTGCTAGGGGGTAGGGAAATGGATCAGTGAGGACTCGTTTGCTTGAGAACAATAGGAACTCCAACACAATGCGGATAAAGCAATAATGTGAAGCCACAGGCTACAATCAGTCCTCAATGTTCCTACTTCTTGGCTGTCTCCACCTCTGTGGGTTTTGTTATCAGTCAGACTCTCCCTTCATAATGGAAGGGTAGAAGCCTGCACCTCTATACCTAAACCACCTCCTGTAAGCCACACCAATGGTAAAGGAGAGTTTCTTTCTTCAAAAACTTCAAAAAATGTCTGTCTTTCACTCATTTGCCTCAGTTGAGTCACATGTCCATCCTTATCATCATGGCCAGCAGACAGAACATCCGCTTGGAGAAGCAGGTGGAACCAGCCTTCCCAAGCTGCACAGACTAAGAACAGAGGAGGGCTGGCTACCGCAAAAGGAAACTGGGGGCTAGTACCTGAGGAAGGGAGAAAGGTTCCTGGGTGACAAAAGCAATAAATGTCTACTCTGTAACTGAAAGAGTGGCTGAAGAGTGGTCTGAAGAGAATAAAACTCATGAGCTAATTGATACCTTCCAGAACTCACCATCAGCCACCTAAAAGAGAATGAAGTTTCTCAAGCCAAAAGCAAGGTCAGCATTTCAGTAAGGGCACAAGATTTTTTTTTTAATGTTTATTTTTTTGAGATAGAGAACAGCATGAGCAGAGGAGGGACAGAGAGAGAGGGAGACACAGAATCTGAATCAGGTTCCAGGCTCTGAACTGTCAGCACAGAGCCAGATGTGGAGCTCAAACCCACAAACCATGAGATAATGACCCGAGACAAAGTTGGATGTTCAACCGGCTGAACCACCCAGCAGCCCCTGGGGCACAAGATTTTTAAAAGGTGTTTTTTGTTTTTTGTTTTGTTTTTTTCTGCCATTGCTTTGATACAATGTTAAGTCAATACTTTTTCACAGGGATGAGGAAGGATGGGTACCTAAACTGGAATCGGCAAACCTGGTAATGTCAGCAGAAAAGGGCTATTTGTTGATGCAATTCAGTTGGTGTTCCATGCAGGGCTCATATGTTGATGTTGGTTTCTGATCACTGTGGTCTGTCTCTCTCTGGCTTCTCTCTTGTTCCAAGGAGGCAGAGAGGTCTCTGTTAGCTTTCATCCGCATCTCTCTTAGTCTTCTATGGATTGGTCTAGTGATTGATCATGCCTACTATTCTCAGTGCTTTTGTCTTTACAGGTGGCTTTAGGAAGTATTTTTGGAAAGCATTGACAAATGAACACATGAATGAGTAATAAATGCTCTGATTACGTGTAAAATTAGCACGTTTTGAAATCCACTCTTCTTCAATGAAATAACAAGTGTCCACAGGTTACTGACCTAAAATCTCAAGCAATTTCTTCCCTTAGGGAAATGTTAATCAATTGTGAAATTAATTCAAGATAAATGAGGGTGGAGGTTTAGATTGTAGTTGTTTCTTTGTGATTAAATGCACGCACCCTTTCCCTAGGATGGTCTCCAACCACTGGAAGTCCTTCCTTGTTAGGGCCAAGGTCCTCCTAAAACCTCTGACTAAAGCCTTCTGCTGCCATCATCTGAACAACTATGAAATTTTCTTCCACAACCTATGCCATGGACCAGCTTTGCTCAAAGTGGTTTGCAGATATCTGGGGCCCCAGAGATACTTGTAGGGGGTCAGTGAAGTCAAAGGTATTATTTGCCTTTTTCAACTGCTTTGGTATTTGCACTGATGGTGTAAAGTGATGATGGATAAAATTGCTGATTTCTTAGCATAAATCAAGGCTGTGGCAATAAATGGTGTTAATAGTCATTTTTTTCTTGCACGCATCATTTTAAAATGCCAATTTCTCTTAAGAAAGTCCTTGTTGTTAAGGTTAATTGGATTCATATTATTGAAAATTAGTTTGAGCTTAACTATTAATCTCAACTCCCAAGTACACATTCGTTTAACTTGGTGTGACATAATGGGAAATTTGCCAGAACTTCACCTGCATATAGAAGTATGGTAGTTTTCTTTAGGGAAAGCATTATGCAATGATTTGAGTTGCAAACTGAACTAGACATTTTTTCTTTTTCTTTTTTTTTTTTTAAGTAAACCCTACACTCCATGTGGGGCTTGAACTCACAACCCTGAGATCAAGAATCACACGCTACCAAGCGAGCCAGCCAAGTGTCCTGCACTTTTTTCATTGAGCATCATTTTTACATAAAAGAGCAACCGACAAACTGGAGAGTCAGACTTGGGTAATCGGCAAATATTTTCCTGGAAATGAGCAAAGTGAGCTTTTCATTTCAAGAAAAACAACTAAAAGCGTTTGTTGGCAAAGATAAAATTAGAACTCTAAAGAGAAAATTAGGATTTTGGAAAACTTACATCTGCCTAGGCAAGCATGCCAGCTTCTCAATGCTTAAAGACATTTTTGATGAGACCAGTCGTAATTTTTTTAAATGTGATTTTTGTGATATCATCTAATGAATTGTGCCAACATTTTGAAGATATGCATAACTCAGTGAAGCAATACTTTCTAAACAAAAGGTGCGTGATGTTACAAATGCATGCACAGATAAAATATCTATTCACAATGCAAGATAGACCAATAAATTTTAGTGCAACAAAGTATGAAAAGTTTATTCATAAAGTTTATTTATATGTAACTTTTAAGAAAACGCCAATTGTTAAGTTTTGGTGTATTACTAAAGAAGAATATACACAATTATCCAAAAAGGCTACTAATGTACTCCTCTATTTTCTAGCTATGTGTCTGTGTGAAGCTGGATTTCCTACAAGCAGTTCAAACAAAAGAGCCTAACATGACAGATTAAATGTAGAAACAGACATAAGAATCAACTTGTCTTCTAGTTAGCCAGATATTAGAGATTTACAAAAATGTAAGTGCCACTTACTACATTGTTTTATAAAATATTATTTTCATAAAATTTGTCATGTTCACTTATTTACTATATAAGTCCATTATCTTTAGATGAACTGATACATAAATACTTAATATTTTCTCAGTTGTAATTTCTAGTATAGTGAATAACAGTAGATATAACCCACATTAACAAAAGCTCTTTGGGGTCTTCAGTAACTTTTCTTGTTTGTTTCTATTTTTTTTTTTTTTAATTTACATCCAAATTAGCATATAGTGCAACAATGATTTCAGGAGTAGATTCCTTAGTGCCCCTTACCCATTTAGCCCATCCCCCCTCCCACAACCCCTCCTGTAACCCTCAGTTTGTTCGCCATATTTATGAGTCTCTTCTGTTTTGTCCCCCTCCCTGTTTTTATATTATTTTTCTTTCCCTTCCCTTATGTGCATCTGTTTTGTCTCTTAAAGTCCTCAATGAGTGAAGTCATAGGATTTTTGTCTTTCTCTGACTAATTTCACTTAGCTTAATACCCTTCAGTTCCATCCACGTCGTTGCAAATGGCAAGATTTCATTCTTTTTGATTGCCAAGTAATACTCCATTGTTTACGTGTACCTCATTTTCTTTATCCATTCATCCATCGATGGACACTTGGGCTCTTTCCATACTTTGGCTATTGTTGAAAGTGCTGCTATAAACATGGGGTTGCATGTGTCCCTTCGAAACAGCACACCTGTATCCCGTGGATAAATGCCTAGTAGTGCAACTGCTGGGTCATAGGGTAGTTCTATTTTTAGTTTTTTGAGGAACTTCCATACTGTTTTCCAGAGTGGCTGCACCAGCTTGCATTCCCACCAACAACGCAAAGAGATCCTCTTTCTCTGCATCCTCACCAACATCTGTTGTTGCCTGAGTTGTTTATGTTAGGCATTCTGACAGGTGTAAGGTGGTATCTCATTGCGGTTTTGATTTGTATTTTCCTGATGATGAGTGATGTTGAGCATTTTTTCACGTGTTGGTTGACCATCTGGATGTCTTCTTTAGAGAAGTGTCTATTCATGTCTTTTGCCCATTTCTTCACTGGATTATTTATTTTTTGGGTGTTGAGTTTGATAAATTCTTTATAGATTTTGGATACTAACCCTTTATCTGATATGTCATTTACAAATATCTCCTCCCATTCAGTCGGTTGCCTTTTAGTTTTGCTGATTGTTTCCTTCACTGTGCAGAAGCTTTTTATTTTGATGAGGTCCCAGTAGTTCATTCTTGCTTTTGTTTCCCTTGCCTCCAGAGATGTGTTGAGTAAGAAGTTGCTGTGGCCAAGATCAAAGAGGTTTTTGCCTGCTTTCTCCTTGAGGATTTTTATGGCTTCCTGTCTTATATTGAGGTCTTTCATCCATTTTGAGTTTATTTTTGTGTATGGTATAAGAAAGTGGTCCAGGTTCATTCTTCTGCATGTCACTGTCCATTTTTTCCCAGCACCACTTGCTGAAGAGACTGTCTTTATTCCATTGGATATTCTTTCCTGCTTTGTCAAAGATTAGTTGGCTGTATGTTTGTGGGTCCATTTCTGGGTTCTCTACTCTGTTCCATTGATCTGAGCGTCTGTTCTTGTGCCAGAACCATACTGTCTTGATGATTACAGCTTTGTAGTATAGCTTGAAGTCTGGGATTGTGATGCCTTCTGCTTTGGTTTTCTTTTTCAAGATTGCTTTGGCTATTTGGGGTCTTTTCTTGTTCCATACAAATTTTAGGATTATTTGTTCTAGCTCTGTGAAGAATGATGGTGTTACTTTGATAGGGATTGCATTGAATATGTAGATTGCTTTGGGTAGTATTGACATTTTAACAGTATTTCTTCTTCCCATCCAGGAGCATGGAATCTTTTTCCATTTATTTGTGTCTTCTTCAATTTCTTTCATAAGCTTTCTATAGTTTTCAGCTTATAGAATTTTCACCTCTTTGGTTAGATTTATTCCTAGGTATTTTACGGTTTTTGGTGCAACTGTAACTGGGATCAATTCCTTGATTTCTCTTTCTGTTGCTTCATTGTTGGTGTATAGGAATGCAACCAATTTCTGTGTATTGATTTTATATCCTGTAACTTTGCTGAATTCATGAATCAACTCTAGTAGTGTTTTGGTGGAATCTTTTGGGTTTTCCACATAGAGTATCATGTCATCTCCAAAGAGTGAAAGTTTGACCTCCTCCTGGCCAATTTGGATGCCTTTTATTTCTTTGTGTTGTCTGATTGTTGGGGCTAAGACTTCCAATACTGTGTTGAATAACAGTGGTGAGAGTAGATATCCCTGTCTTGTTACTGACCTTAGGGGGAAAGCTCTCAGTGTTTCCCCATTGAGGATGATATTAGCATTGGGTCATTCATATATGACTTTTATGATCTCGAGGTATGCTCCTTCTATCCCTACTTTCTTGAGGGTTTTTATCAAGAAAGGATGCTGTATTTTGTCAAATGCTTTCTCTGCATCTATTGAGAGGATCATATGGTTCTTGTCCTTTCTTTTATTGATGTGATGAATCACGTTAATTGTTTTGCGGATATTGAACCAGCCCTGTATCCCAGGTATAAATCCTGTTTGGTTGTGGTGAATAATTTTTTTAATGTATTGTTGGATCTGGTTGGCTAATATCTTGTTAAGGATTTTTGCATCCATGTTCATCAGGGAAATTGGTCTATAATTCTTTTTAGTGGGGTCTCTGTCTGCTTATGGAATCAAGGTAATGCTGGCTTCATAGAAAGAATTTGGAAGTTTTCCTTCCATTTCTATTTTTTTGGAACAGAGAATAGGTGTTTCAAGAGAAACAAGAGAATAGGTTTCAAGAGAATAGGTGTTAACTCTTCCTTAAATGTTTGGTAGAATTCCCCTGGAAAGCCATCTGGCTCTGGACTCTTGTTTTTTGGCAGATTTTTGATTACTAATTCGATTTCCTTACTGGTTATGGGTCTGTTCAAATTTTCTATTTCTTCCTGTTTCAGGTTTGGTAGTGTATATGTTTCTAGGAATATGTCCATTTCTGCCAGAGTACCCATTTTATTGGCATATAATTGCTCATAATATTCTCTTATTATTGTTTTTATTTCTGTTGTGTTGGTTGTGATCTCTCCTCTTTCATTCTTTATTTTATTTATTTGGGTCCTTTCCTTTTTCTTTTTGATCAAACTGGCTAGTGGTTTATAAATTTTGTTAATTCTTTCAAAGAGCCAGCTTCTGGTTTCATCGATCTGTTCTACTGTTTTTTTTTTTTTGTTTTTGTTTTTGTTTTTTTTGGTTTTGATAGCATTGATTTCTGCTCTAATCTTTATTATTTCCTGTCTTCTAGGTTTTGGGTTTTATTTGCTGTTCTTTTTCCAGCTCCTTGAGGCATAAGGTTAGGCTGTGTATCTGAGATCTTTCTTCCTTCTTTAGGAAGGCCTGGATTGTTATATCCTTTCCTCTTATGACCACCTTTTCTGCATCCCAGAGGTTTTGGGTTGTGGTGTTATCATTTTCATTGATTTCCATATACTTTTTAATTTCCTCTTTAACTGCTTGGTTGGCCCATTCATTCTTTAGTAGGATGTTCTTCAGTCTCCAAGTATTTGTTTCCTTTCCAAATTTTTTCTTGTGGTTGATTTCGAGTTTCATAGCATTGTGGTCTGAAAATATGCACGGTATGATCTCGATCTTTTTGTACTTACTTAGGGCTGATTTGTGTCCCAGTATATGGTCTATTCTGGAGAACGTTCCATGTGCACTGGAGAAGAATGTATATTGTGCTGCTTTAGGATGAAATGTTCTGAATGTATCTGTTAAGTCCATCTGGTCCAGTGTGTCATTCAAAGCCATTGTTTCCTTGATGATTTTTTGATTAGATGATCTGTCCATTGCTGTGAGTGGGGTGTTGAAGTCTTCTACTATTATGGTATTACTACTGATGAGTTTCTTTATGTTTGTGATTAATTGATGTATATATTTGGGTGCTCTCACGTTTGGTGCATAATGTTTATAATTGTTAGGTCTTCTTGGTGGATAGACCCCTTGATTATGATATAATGCCCTTCTGCATCTCTTGACACAGTCTTTATTTTAAAGTGTAGATTGTCTGATATAAGTATGGCTACTCCGCTTTCCATTGTTGACCATTAGCATGATAGATGGTTCTCCATCTCCTTATTTTCAATCTGAAGGTGTCTTTAGGTCTAAAGTGGGTCTCTTGTAAACAGCATATAGATGGATCTTGTTTTTTTATCCATTCCATTACCCTATGTCTTTTGATTGGAGCATTGAGTCCACTGACGTTTAGAGTGAGTACTGAAAGATATGAATTTATTGCCATTATGATGCTTGTAGAGTTGGAGTTTCTGGTGGTGTTCTCTGGTCCTTTCTAATCTTTGTTGCTTTTGAGATATATATATATATCTCAAATTAAATATATTTATATTTAATATATATATTTATTTATATTAAATATATATATATATATATATTTTTCATCTTTTCTCCCCTCAGAGAGTCCCCCTTAAAATTTCTTGCAGGGCTGGTTTAGTGGTCACAAACTCCTTTAATTTTAGTTTGGGAAACTTTTTATCTCTCCTTCTATTTTGAATGACAGCCTTGCTGGACAAATAATTCTTGGCTGCATATTTTTCTGATTCAGCACACTGAATATATCCTGCCACTCCCTTCTGGCCTGCCAAGTTTCTGTGGATAGGTCTGTTGCAAACCTGATCTGTCTTCCCTTGTATGTTAGGGACTTTTTTTCCCTTGCTGCTTTCATGATTGTCTCCTTGCCTGAGTATTTTGTGAATTTGACTATGAAATGCCTTGTTGATGGTCGGTTTTTGTTGAATTTAATGGGGGTCCTCTGTGCTTCCTGGATTTTGATGTCTGTGTCTTTCCCCAGGTTAAGAAAGTTTTCCACTATGATTTGCTCACATAACCCTTCTACCTCTATTTCTCTCTTTTCCTCTTTTGGGACCCCTATGATTCTGATGTTGTTCCTTTTTAATGAGTCACTGATTTCTCTAATTCTTAAATTGTGCTCTTTTGCCTTAATCTCCCTCTTTTTTTCTGCTTCATTATTCTCTGTAAGTTTGTCCTCTATATTGCTGATTCTCTGTTCTGCCTCGTCCATCCTTGCCGCCGCTCCATCCATCCATGATTGTAGCTCAATTATAGCATTTTTAATTTCATTCTGGCTATTTTTTACTTCTTTTATCTCTGCAGAAAGGGATTCTAATCTATTTTGGACTCCAGCTAGTATTCTTATTATCGTGATTCTAAATTCTGGTTCAGACATCTTGCTTGTATCTGTGTTGGTTAAATCCCTGGCTGTCGTTTCTTCGTGCTCCTTCTTTTGGGGTGAATTCCTTCATTTTGTCATTTTGAAGGGAGAACAGGAATTAATGTTGTAGAAAAATTGAAATTAAAAAAAATTACAATTAAAAAAATATTAAAATTAAAAGTTAAACACACACACACACGTAAACACAAATCGGATAGATGATGCTAGATCCTAGGTGTGTTTTGGTCTGGGTGTTGAAAGTGGTTTGACAGATTAGAGAAAAAAAAAAGGGGGGGGAAGGGGGAAGGAAAAAAAAAAAGGAAATTGCTTGAGAATTTGAAAAAATGAATACACTGAAGTAGACTAAAATGAGATGATGGAGGTAAAATAGAATTTGAAAAAATATTCACAGAAGTAAAGAATATAGTAGAAAAAAATAAAGAAAAATATTTTTATTAAAAATTAAAAATAAAAATGAATTTTTTCTTTTTCTGTGTTCAAGAAAAAGAAAAGAAATGAAAAAGAGAAAAAAGAGAAAAAAGAAAAAAGAAAAGGAATAAAGGAAATCGTTTGAAAATTTGAAAAAGTGAACACACTGTAGTAGACTAAAATAAAATGATGGAAGTAAAATAGAATTTGAAAAAATTTACATAAAAGCAAAACATATAGTGAAAAAAATAAATAAAAATATTTTTAAGGGAAATTGAAGATAAAAATGAAGTTTTTCTCTTCCTGCATTCAAGAAAAAGAAAAGAAATGAAAAAGAAAAAAGGCGATTGTTTGAAAATTTGAAAAGGTGAATACACTTACGTAGACTAAAATAAAATGATGGAAGTGAAATAGGATTTGAAAAAATTTACACAAATGAAAAAATATATTAATAAAAATTAAAGAAAAATATTTTTAATAAAAATGGAAAATAAAAATGAATTTTTTCTCTTTCTGTATTCAAGAAAAAGAAAAGAATTATAAAAAAGAAAAAAGAACAAAAAAGAAAGAAAATTGAATTAATGAACCTGCTAACAGATTGAAGTAGGACTGAAATTGCTTCGTTTTCCCCTAGAAGTCAGTCTATATAGCTCTTTATAGTCCATAAATTAAGCTGGCAGTGAGCCTTGTGTTCTTGAAGAGCGAAGTTGGCCCAGTTGGGCGGGGCTCAGTGTAACAGCTCCGCTCTCCACTAGATGGCGCTGCTAGCCTATTGGGGCAGATTGTTGCGGGGCTTGTAGGTGCGTATGCGCATGTGCGGGGTTGGTGTGAATGGCGCCAGCCAGCTACCCAGTCTGTTCTCCCACATCAGCAATTGCGCACCTGTCCACCTTCAGCTTTTGTCCACTCCCTGCTTTTTCATCTCTGTGACCAGGCCCCAGGCAGTAGCCCTCTCCCGAGTTTTGTCTGAGATGTGGCTGTTTTCCCTGGCCCCTTACTTCTGAAGGACTGCGGCTTTGACCGGTTCCTCGCCTCTGCGAGTGGGTCTCACAGAGCAATGACCGAATGAGCAATGGCTGAATGTCGGCTGCACCCAGGAATGCTTGCTGGACCGCAATGCTGCCGGTGCCCCAAGACTGCGGTCAGGTGCTAGCCCGCCCCAGAGACAGTGTCATAGCTGCGTTTCAGGGATTATTGAAATCACAACACACATCCGGCACCAGGCTTCACCCTTAAAGGACCTTGCTCCAGCACCAGCGAATGTGGCCGCCTTTTGGGCTGGGACCAGGTGGCTTCAACAGTCTCTACCAAATGTCCTTCCAGGAGTGAGTGGAACCCCTTTTCCCCGTGTGGCCCAAGAACCTCCCAGACCCCACTCTGCTCCTGGGGGATTCACCCTTCCCACCAGAGCACCACCAGGTATCCAGCTGTGGAGTTGCAGCCTTTGTGCTCCCCTTGTTTACTCTTAATGGAATTTAAACCCTTTCCTTTCTCCTTTCTCCCTTTTTAGTTTAGTCCCTGCGGCTGTTTCCAATTTTTCACTTTCTCTCCAGCTGCTTTTGGGGAGGGGTGTTTTTCCCGTATTCTCCCCCCCTTCCCAGTCTCCGTCCTCTCTCCACCCGCAAAAGTGTTTCCCTACCTTTTGCAGCTTCTGGCTGCCCAAATTCACCTCTCCGCGCCGCATACCTGGTGAATTCTGTGGTTCAGGTTGTGCAGATTGTTGTGTTAATCCTCCAATCAGTTTTCTAGGTGTGTAGGATGGTTTAGTGTTGGTCTGGCTGTATTTCATGGACGCGAGACACAGAAAACTTCCATGCTGTTCCGCCATCTTGGCTCCTCCCTCCTTGAAATAATCATTTCTTTCCTCTGTTTCCCCTTTCTCTGCCTGCTTCCCCAGGGCAGCTCACTGGCTCTACGCTGCCCCGTCTCAGCAGAGGTCTGTGACTCGGAAGGAGAGCAGGTGCTGCCTGTGACGCTTCCCTTCCTAGCTTTTGTTTCCAAATCCTTCAGTAACTTTCAAGAGTAAAGGGTCCTGAGACCAAAAGGACTAAGAGTGTTTCCCGCGGACCCTGTCATGATTCAGTGTCCCACCCTTCATTCTTCTCAGCAGAGATCTGCTATCAAAGAGTTGTGATAGAAAAAACATTTTTTTTTAAATAAATAAAGAAATAAGTAAATAAGTTGTGATCAGGTCTAGTGAACAGTAATTAAGTTCTAATAATACTGTAATAGAACTAGATACGGACATGCATGCATATTACCCAGATGTAAGAAGGTAAATTCTGGTCACATAGTCTCACATTATTTGCATAGGATTAACCACTCTAGTTCAGGTCCTTCTAGATTTACTATTCACTTTGCAACATCAAATCTAAGGTCAAGCAATTTGCACTAATTCCTATTTAGGTGCCGAAGGAACAATATCATTTCCTCTAAGTTTGGGGTAACTCCTTGAATTCAAGTCCAAACTACTTGTTGTAGATGCTTTGAAGTCCTGGCCTGTAGTTCCCTGGTTTGTGCCAACAGAAATTTCTCACCCCCTTTTGCTCTTAGCAGATTGCCACTTCTCCTGCTCTAAGCACTCAGTTTTAAAAAATTTCCTCCCAGTCTTTTGTCTTCTTATTGTGTATTACAGAATGGTTCTGACCATGAACTCCAGGTTTCTTTGCCATATCCTTTCCCAGTCTCATCTTTTACTTTTATCGACCTTCCCTTTCCCTTGATCCCTCCTCTCCTACCTTAGAGAGTTACTGGCCTTCCAGTTCTTGCTTCTTCTCTGGGAAAAAGAGCAATAATCTATCTTGGCAGAGTAGTTACAATTTGGCTTTCTTGCTAGGTCAGTGCAGAAGGGTGTGGCCAGATGGCTCCTTCCTAAGGAGTGTCCTAAGTTGATATACCTTAGTAAGTTCTCCAGGTATAGAGCCAAGCCCTCATCTCTGCAAGGTTAGAAGCTTACTTTGTCACTGCAATGAATTCCTTTTTTAAATGCAGACTCATAAGTGAGGCCACAAGTTTGATACAGAAAACACAAAAGTCAAGTTATTAATTTATAAATAGTAGCATGCATCTGATATCATCTGGAATGCTCAGATCAGCATGACCATGCATTCAAAGAATATTTACTGAGTTCCACTAGGAAGGTAACCGTGCATAGGAAACCAAATCAGAAGTTTTCTCAGTGAGTATGGAATTCAGGACAAAGAAGACAAATAGAAGAAGTAAATGTTTTACATCAGTAGACCTGGAATAATTTAAAATATCCAGCTCACTAGAAGGGGTGATTTTCAAAGTGAGACCATAATAATAGAATTTTGTTGGCTGTACTCCCAGCATTATTTCCAAAATATGGATAATTTTGCCAGAAGAACTAAAATACTTGATCTGTTGGTTAATGTTTTCTCAACATTGGATCATATTTGGATAAACTCTATTATTATGTACCTCTATGGTTTTCATTTTCTATTGTTTTGTGACAAATCAACCTCTTCCCTAGTTAGCACATCCTTTCTTTTAACATGTCAACATTCACTAAGTAAGAGTTTCAGATCTGAGGGACATTTACCGTTTAAGGATAGTCTTTAAATGTCTGTTCTTATCCAATAATGTACAGATTATAAAGCCCAATTCTTAGAGCTATTTATCTGATGTATAGAATTTTAAACTTAGTTTTCTTATTCTCAAGTTTTTATTGGGAAAGTCTCTAAATCTCCCCAAGGATTGAAAATGGAATTATTTAAATTACTTGCAGAATGGATAAAAAAGAATACAAAGAAAATGAGACAGCATACCTAAAATAATGCCTTTTCTGCTGAGTGTATAAACTCTTCACACCAGTTGGCTTGGAGATCCCACCTTTGTAGAGGAAACCTTGAAGAGGAAAGGAAGGATGGGTACAGTCAACAGTGTTGACTTCACTTCCAGCCAAATGCCGGTGCAGAGGTGAATAGCTCAGCCAGCTTTATGTTACACGACCTAGAGGGAGGCCACAGGCTCATGGAAAATGGGATGCTGTGGATTCATGAGATACTGTAAAGAGTAAATAATGTGTGCACACTGAAGGCAGTAGGTACCGTGTATGCGTATGAGGAGAGGGGAATACAGAAGGATGTCAGTAATACATGTGATGTTTGCTGTGTTCCTTTTACCCGTAGAGTTGTTAAAGGATAGAGTTAAAAATAAAAAAGGGTCACCTTGCGTAATCTTAAAAAATAATAATAGCATAGTCTGTTTCTTTGTTTCATCTTGTTTATTTTCATGGGAATTTTCTTTTAGGGAAACTTATCTTTTGATAAAGGAGATACAGTGTTTTTTCAGCCAGCTGGGATGAAAAGCAAAAGAATAAAGTCAGGGATACAGATGGCAGGCATTGGCTGTGATAAAGATGAGTCAGACTGATCACAAATCCATGATCAAGCAGAGGTCTTGCAGTTATAAAAACTTTTGAAGACAATTTTCAGGGTTGTTATATAATGAAAATCTTGGAGACCCATGAAACTCCTGGAGCCCTGATCCCAAGGGGTCTCTCGAATATCATTAACCTAACAGTGTCCTTTTCTCTGGGCATAGGGACTATTCTGTGTTGGGTTTCTTCACGTGTCACTCAGACATCCTGAGATCAAGTAATGAAACAACAATTCCTAAACCCACATCTGTTTGCTCCTATTATTTGCTGTGTAGTTGATATACTTTCTGTGTTTTTCCCTTTAGAAATTGGAGCCTAGACAAACACAAGCTTGAAGTGCTCCTTCCTTGAACAATGGAAGGTACTGTTGTGCTTTGCAGCTACACAGAGGCATACTTGAAGCTGAGTTTGCTCACTCATCACAGGAGTTTGAAATCTGAGCTCCAATTATTCCTTTACTTAAAGGAGTCTATTAAGAAAACACAAAGCCAGATCTGGCTTTCTAACCAATATTAAGGAAGAAAGGAAACAGAGAGCTCTATTTTTTTTCTTTATTATGAGGATACACTTCATTCCTATCCAAGCAAAAACTCCTTGTCATATATAATGAAAATGCATCTTTGTTAAAAAGCAGTAAGATTGAGAATGTTATGAGGGCATATTCCATTCAAATATTTTTAATAAAGGAACTATCTCAAATACATCTATTAATGGTGGATGTTCAACAACAGATTGATTCTCTAATTAGTCTCTATAATTTATTAATGTTTATTGTAAATGTGTCAACTTATAACCAGGTCAGATACTATCTTTTAAATGGCTTGGCAAAATTTAATCACATGCTATTGCTCTGTAATAACTTCATTTAGGTTAGCTTACATGTGAATATTCAACTAAGTCATAAGTTCTTCTCTGTCACCTTCCTTTACTCTTCTTTAATCTTGTCATGGAATCAGAGAGAAATACTAAGTACTCAATTATGAGTTTAGTTATTTACTAGACATAAATACACTGGATACACCCACCTACACATAGGTACATACACATATAGATATATACACACACTCACACCTATAATACACACTCACAACTATACATATATGTATATGTATGTACATTTCTATCTCTTCACTTTTCTTTTTTTCTTTTCTTTTTTTTTAACTCTTCACTTTTTTTTTTTAGCCTTTTTATTCATTTTTTGAGAGACAGAGAGAGACAGATCGTGAGCAGGGGAGGGACACAGAAAGAGGGAAACAGAATCCGAAGCAGCCTCTAGGTTCTGAGCTGTCAGCATAGGGTCTCACGTGGGACTTGAACCCATGAACCGTGAGATCATGACATGAGCTCAAGTTGGCCACTTAACCGACTGAGCCACCCAGGTGCCCCCTCTTCACTTCTGAGACAAATCTCCTGGTTTCTTTTGTCCTCTCCAGGTGTTTTTTTTTTTTTTTTCTAGTTTGTTCTCTCTTTATTTCACTCTTTTCTGGGTGATTTTTTTTCTAGTTCCATGATTTTAACCAACATTTAGGTATACTGATAATACCTGTATTTGCATCTCCAACCACAACCTTCCCCCTGAAATTCTAACTCATATATCCAACTGCCTAGAAGACAGCTCCATGGGATTCCTGATAGACCTCTCACAACTAACATGTCCAAACAGGTCCCTTGATTCCACTCGCCATCCCAGTTTCTTCCCTGCGACACCTCCTCCTCCCAGTTCTCTCATCTCAGTAAATGGCACCACCAGCTACTTAAAACACATTCATCTCTCACCCCTCTCTTTATCTTAAACCACGTGAATCTGTCAGCAAGTCCTATGGACTCTGTGCTTAAACTATGGCTCCCAACTAGTCTCCTGGCTCCAGTCTTGCTTCCTACAGTCTTCACACAGCAGCCAGAGTGCATCTTTGAAAAAGTAGGTCAAAGTGCTTCATTCGCTTGAGCTCCATGCTTCAGGAGCTTCCTCTCACTCAGGATAAAAGCCACGTGGCTTACAGGACTTTGTGTAACCTGTGCTGGCTGCCTTTGTCCCATTCTCTCCTACTATCCCACCCACTGCCCTCTGGTGCAGACACACTCACTTTACCAACAGACCTTTTCAAGCTTTTACATCTGACCTTCTCTTCACCTGGAATGCCCTTCCCTGGATCTTCCCACAGATCCTCCCTCGTTCATTCAAATGTCACCTCCTGAAAGAGACTTTTCCTGACCACACTCTCTTTCTCCTTACTTTGCTTGACTGTTTTTTTTTCGTAGCACTTAACCTAACATAATATTATTTATTTCTAATGTTATCTGTCTGTCTTTCCTCCTAGAACGTAATTTTCCTAAGAGCAGGGTTTTTATTTTGTTAGCTAGTGTTTCTGGCATCCAAATAGTGATTGGCACATGCTAGACATCAATAAATATTTATTCAATGAACAAATGAATATATTTTCATGCATATTTAAAATAACAGAGCTGATACAAACTTGCAACTAGAAGATGAATAAATTATGGAAATCTAATACAGTTTAGTGATTATAGTCAACAATACTGTATTATATACTTCAAAGTTGCTAAAAAAATTAGACCTTAACTGTTCTTACCACAGTAAAAAGGAATGATAATTATGTAATGTGAGGAAGGTGCTAGCAAACCTGAGGTGGGAATCATATTGCAATATATAAATGTATCAAATCAACGCTTGCACACCTTAAATTTACACAATGTTATGTCAATTATACCTCACTAAGAAAAAGAAATAAGATAACATAAAGATTCACACTATAATCTTTAATTTTCTGGATTAGTTTTGTGCTTCCATAGAAGATTGGGTCTAGAATTCTATGTCAGCTTTGGTGCTAGATACAGTGTGCACTGTTTCTTAAGAAAACTTCTTTCGATAGTGCTTTAGTACTTTGAAAGTCTTCTAAAAGTTTTCATGCAGTGTTTGAAGGTTTAGATTTACTGTCTAGGGGCGCCTGGGTGGCTCAGTCTGTTGGGCGTCTGACTTCGGCTCAAGTCATGATCTCATGGTCCGTGGGTTCGAGCCCTGCATCGGGCTCTGTGCTGAGCGCTCAGAGCCTGGAGCCTGTTTCAGATTCTGTGTCTCCCTCTTTCTCTGACCCTCCCCCGTTCATGCTCTGTCTCTCTCTGTCTCAAAAATAAATAAACATTAAAAAAAATTTTAATTTACTGCCTAGTAGTTGATTGACTCAAAGACCCTTACTCACAATTTAATAGATGCCATATTTCCCAACTCAGGCGTCACTTTGCCATGGACACTGTTATCTTCCAAAACACTGCTGAGTGAGATGCACACTAAGAGAAAAGCAGCACAGGAGAGGATGATGAAGAGAACGATGTTCTCATAGTGAACGGTGTTTGAAAGGGAGAAAATGCAGAGGAATAAAGACTATTTTAATAGGCATTAAAAAAACTTTAGGAAGAAAAATTTATGTGAGCATAATCTCCCTAAAGGGTGAAAAAGGAAGGGGTTAAAAAGCAGAGGGTTATTCCTTCTGTTAACCACCAGGTGGTGTTGTTGGAAAAGAAAAGCTGATTTGCCTTCCGGGGAGTGGACTGGCCAGTGCCAGACCAGACACCATCGGCCTCTAGCACATTATCATTCTTTACTTCCTCTGCTGGTGCCAGATTCCAGTCCCTTCCAAAGGCTCCCACTTATCCTTTACTTCTAAGTTCTTCCAGGGAGTGTCTCATTGGTGTTCATGGATAAGTCAGGTTAGCTTATAGTGTCCTTTCTTCTATTGTGTTCTGTCCTCTCTTTTCTCTCCTCCCCCCAGGTGCATCTCCTAGTCACCATGCCCTCTGGGAGCATCTCTGACACCTGCTCAGGGTATTGCTTAATCCTCTGGGCACCATACAGATTCCACTGGGCTCTGTTTGTGCCCCTGCCAGGGGAGAGAAGGCTCAGGAAATATTCATTAATAGTAAACATTTTTGTGCCTACTCTGTGTTTCCTACCTCTTTTTTTTGAAGTTTATTTATTTTTCAGAAAGAGAGAGAGACAGTGAGCAGGGGAGGTGCAGAGAGAGAGGAAGGGAGAGAGAATGTCAAGCAGGCTCTGCACTGTCAGCACGGAGCCCGATGTGGGGCTTGAACTCACAAACCATGAGATCGTGACCTCAGCCAAAACCAAGAGTTGGACTCTTAACTAAGTCTCCCAGGCGCCCCGTCTACCTCTATTAAGCACAAAATCAGGGGAAGTGGCCCGAGGTGGAAGCAAGTTTGCATGTAAATTTCCTGAAGTCAAGACTGCTTTGATACTGGGTTGCTCTTCACTTCTATAAATATGTCATCCTTTCCTGTGTTTTCAAATGCCATTGAGTCTCATCTGTGACTGTTGTCTTTCTTTGCAAAAGGGATGAACTTGATTGAGGTCTTCAAGCAATGCTTAAGATCTATCAGCAGATATCGAGGACTTATTTGTTAACGCTTTGTTATCAGAGACTTACTTATAAACACCTCTGTGTCATTTTTACCATCCTGTCCTCTTCAGCATGCCTCATTCTTGTTGAGACTTGTGGTGGGGTTAGGAGACCCACTGGTATTCTTTCTTCAATCTTCATTTTCTGTTGGGTGAAGACTGCGCTTCTGGCTTCAGGCAATCTACTGACTTGCTCAGTCTGGCTTTCATCCCTTAGATCCCCTATACGACCATCCGCCACCCCCACACCTCCCCTCCTCAGAGGCCATTCCTACAATGAGGGGAATTCAAAAACATATTTTATTCAAAAAGAAGTTATGAGAGCATGAATGGAATTTTTCTAGCTTTAGGATTCTAGAGAAATCAGGTTACTGCTTTCTCATATAAGAAAAAAGTAATTTTTTTCTTTATCTTTTCTCAAAGGTATATCTTTCTCTTTTTGAGAAGCCTTTGGGTTTCTGGTCCTACCCTCTCACAACTGAATCATCAAGGCCAAATCTGAGCCCTCTTTTCTGGCATATTTTTAGAGTTGAGGTTAAGGGCAGTGTCCCTGAAGGAAGTACTGATTCTGGGTTTTTTTTTTTAATGTTTTTAACATTTATTTATTTTTGAGAGAAAGGGAGAGACAGAATGTGAGTGGAAGAGGGGCAGAGAGAGAAGGAGACACAGACTCTGAAGCAGACTCCAGGCTCTGAGCTGTCAGCACAGAGCCTGACGTTGGGCTTGAACCCACAAACTGTGAGATCATGACCTGAGCCAAGTCGGATGCTTAACCGACTGAGCCACCCAGGCACCTCCGGAAGTCCTAATTCTGATCAGGAAAAAGGAGGATGAAGTGCAATGGCTTGTGAGTAAGGGGAAGTGTCTTCACTTCTCCATGTCTTACTTTTCTAATTCACACACACACACACACACACACACACACACACACAGATTAGTATCGACATAAAATGTTTTGTGCATCTTAGGTGAGATGAGGCACTTGAAGGAATTACAACAGGTCTTGGCATACTCAATAAATTTATTATTTGAATGAACACGGTCTGTCAATGAAGGAGATACAAGTAAGAACAATCTAGTAGTTCCAAATTCCATTTAGACTCCAGACACTAGATGTCGCTGACGAATGGTACTTTCCAAATGGAAATTTTAAAAAGTTCTAAAGGGGAAAAAAAAAAAGCTTGGGGGATTGGGAGATTGCTTCTTGAAAACATCAGCCTGAAAGCATTTCTTTAAATATCGTGTTAAAAGTGAGTCAGCTTTAGAAAACTTGTAAAGCTTTAATCAATGTGTTTAGATAGCAAGGAACCCAGTAGGGTTTGCTGATTAACCGATTGAAGTTAATACAAAACTAAATGCTATTTCTGTATTTAAGAAGTTGCTACTTTGATGGAAGTCTGAAACACCTCCCTCAGAAATGGGAGGCTTGGTGGAGGAAGTGGGGAGGGGATGTTAGCAAACAGCTTCCTATGGGCCCTGTATTTAGATGACAGGTAACATCCGGGGAGATATGGATCTTTCCTTCCCATTCAAGATTTGGTCAATGAACTTAAATTTTGGGGCCTTTTTAAAAGTACCTTCTCTGATTTGTGCATGTATAGAACATCAGATTAAATGAAAATATACAGCCTAAAGTAAAAATTTCTGAATTCCATATATATGTGAGAAGAATGGCACTTCTGGTGTGATGATTTTGTTAATCACATTACAGGTTTGAAAAGCAAAGTGCTGTTTTTATCAAGTATTTAGGAAGTAGGGGTATGGGGGCCTACATGCACTCCTAGCCACTGTTTTCTAGGATTTTTCTACAGCTGCAGAGAGTCTTAGCTCAGGACAGCCTCTATAGCCAGTGTAGTGGGTGTTTACTGGACTGAGAAAAAGATCAAGGAGATGGGCAGGTGGCTAAATCTGAATTTTTCTCTTTACGTCAAAAACGTTTACAACTGGGTGTGTGGAATGATAATATTCCTAATGACAACTAAAATTTGTTAAGGCACTGTTCTGAGCCCTGTACACAACTCATCTGAGGCTCACAGTAACCCCACGGCACAAATACTGTAATTATTCCCATTTTACAGATGGGAATGCTGAGAAAGGCCAGGTTAATTGCCTAAAGCATTAGTGCTAATCATGACTTTGATAAAACACGTTTCCACTAAGTAGAGATGTAAGTTTCTAAAACAGCCTGGAGAGATAAGGCCAATTATGTTCATGTCTCCACCATCTTTCCAATCTTCTTAATTACACACTGATACAGTTGTGTGCATGTATGTGTGTGTGGTATGCCTGTGTTCCACTCTTCCCATTTAACCTCACCTTACACACACTGTCTCATTTTGTTTGTATGGCTGCACTCTTACTTTTAGTGACAACAGAAATGATGCCACAGTAGCTTTCACATTGTCTCACGGTGCCCTGTGAATTTCTCAGAGGTGGTTTGGGGTCACTTTGCAGCATATAGGGGGTCAGGGCACAAACGAGCATGACTCAGTCCTACCCCTTTTTCCCGCCTCACCTAAAGTGGTTGCTCTTGAAAATATTTTAAATCCACTGACACATTTATAGCTTATGAGTAATGTTTCAACGATGACAGGGTCTCACTGTCTTGTCTAAACAAAGTTTAAATATCATAAACTACATCAGAGTTTTTAACTCCTCTACTGTTGAACACTTAGGTTAGCTCCATGACTTGTTATTGTCCTATTGATACAAACGTCTTTGTAGTTTCCCCTCTTTTGTTTTCTTGTATTTCCTGGAGTTGGTGTAGGCTCAAAGCACATGGACGTTTATAAGCATTTTACGCAACATTGCCAAGATGCCCTGTGGAAAGCACTTTGCGGTGCCAAGGGTGCGTGAGCACCCTTGCCCTTTGCCCACAAACCGAAAGTAACAGCTTTGGAAAAACAAAACAACAACAACAAAAACCAAACCCGAAACAAACTGCAAGTTAAATATGGCCGAGCTGTATTGGCAGCACCGAAGTCAGCTCCCTGAGGAAACTGTGTTTCTCTGAGTTCCTTTCTACTGAAGTAGAAGAATGTGCCATTTACAAAGGGTTATGTAGGGACCGCAGGAAGGGTGGGAGATCTTGGTTCTCCTGGAATCTTGAGGGACCCTGACTTGGCGAAGTGACTTCCCCGGAAGAAGTCTTACCTCTGAAAGTCAGATAGGGCAGAATGTAATTGGTGCTGCTCATTCACAAGGCTCTATTGGGAAAATGTAATGTGTTTAACACATGCAAAGAGTAGCTTTGAAATACCATTTATTAAAGACAAAGAAAATAAAGAAAGGAAATCACTCATGTTCTCACTTCCACACCAATAACAACTGTTGACTATTTTGCCTTTTAGGGATTAAAAAAAAAGAATCTTTAGTGCATCTGGGTCTTATAAAGTTTTGATAATTTGCTTTACCTTAAAAAATTTTTTTAATGCTTATTTATTTTTGAGAGAGAGAGAAAGGGAGGGGCAGAGAGTGGGAGATACAGAATCCGAAGCAGGCTCAAGGCTCTGAGCTGTCCGCACAGAGCTGGACGCGGGGCTCGAACTCATGAACCACGAGATCATGACCCGAACCGAAGTCAGGCACTTAGCCAACTGAGCCACCCAGGCGCCCCTAATCTGTTTTACTTTTTATAAATTGAATAATGTGGCAGAAAATTGAAGGAATCAGATAAACTGGGTGGAATTCCATGCTTGTAAATCACAGATTTGCAGTAATTTACAATGTATTTTGTAATATGAAGGGTAAAGTTTGCTTTCCATCCTAAGCATGCATTTATTTTCCTGGGTCAAATACATAAACACTCCAAGTGGCATTTCTGCTCCAAGCTCAGCAGAGATGACTAGGAGCAAGGGTGCCATGTTCTCACCTCCACATGACATTACTCATTTCAGAGTGGTGGCAAATGGTTGAAGAATGTCACACTCTGCCCTATGATGCTAATCTCTCTTCTCATAAAGCAGAGAGATTCAGTTTACGGTGTCACGCAGATGCCAACATTAAGGTTGGAGCAAACAAGGACGAAAACTTTCTTTATTAAGTATGTGTCCAAAGAGATGCCAGGACTTTAACTATTAAAAGTCATGTGTTTGCTTTTTTGCAACTTTTAGAAAAGTTCATTTTAAGTTTGACAGGAGAGATTGGATTAATGAGGCCACAGACTACCGGACCTCACACATTCACACTCAAATCCACGAACCTAGAAATTGTGTGTGCAGTATGACGGTGTTTGGAAGCTGGAGCACTTCCTCATACCCACTGTCCTAGTTCAGGCCATACCCCCCAGCTCTCCTGCCTTCAGTCCAACTGTCTTACCACTGTACAAATCATCTCTCCAAGATAGAGCTGGTGATGTTCTTTTCTGGCCATATACCTTGATGGGGTTTACACTGCCGACAGAGTAGAGCCTAGGCAATCAAGAGTTCCTGCATTCAAGAACTTGTGCTCTTGGCCTCCACCCCCTTTCTGGCCCCACTTCTTGCCATTTACTGGCTGGCCCCACTGTGTTCTCGTCTCTCCAGACATCCTTGCCATCCTCTAAGCAAGCTCTGTTCTTGTTCACCCTTTCTTCTTTCCCATTAAATTCCTTGCTCTATTTCTTTGTCCTTTAATAGCCAGCACAAATGTAGCCTACTCTCTGAATCCTTCTTTGACCATCTCTCTTTGCTGGGTTCCGATGTAGAGCTCTGCTCTGATGTACTTTGTTCATAGTACTGTTCACCTTATAATACAGTTCTTTGTATTTGTCTCTTTCACAACTAGCAGACTGCAGCTGTATTTCATGGTTTTTTTAAAAATTTTAAAGTAATTTTATTAAAATATATTTGATATACAACATTGTGTAAATTTAGGATGTAAAACATGTTAGTTTGATACCTTTAAATATTGTGATATGATTGCCAGTGTAGTGATAATTTGCACATCTATCATTTTACATAATTGTCATTTCTTTTTTATGGTGGGGGTAATTAAGATCTACTCTCTTTGTAAGTTTTATAATTATGAAGCAATATTGTTTGTTATATTCACTATACTGTGCATTGGATCTCTAGGACTTACTTTTTTAAAGGTATCTATTTCATATTTTTTTTAAAGTTTATTTTATTTATTTGAGAGAGAGAGAGAGAGCACATGAGCTGGGGAGGGGCAGAGAGAGAGGGAGAGAGAGAGAATCCTAAGCAGGCTCTGCATTGCCAGTGCAGAGCCTGATGTGGGGCTCAAACTCACAGACTGTGAGATCATGACCTGAGCTGAAGTCAAGAGCTGGATGCTTAACCAACTGAGTCACCCAGACATCCCTCTGTTTCATGTTTTTATCCCCAGAACTAACAGAGTATCAGAAACATAATAGATGCTTTTTTAATATTTCTGAACAAATTCATCTATTTATAAATAGGTTATAGTCACTGGTAAATCAATAAAAAAGTAAGTAATGATTGTTTACCAATATATATTATTTGTTTATTCAACCATCTTTTACTGAGTCCCTACTATGTGTCAGCCATTGTGGTATGCAATGGTACCCACTGAAGAAAACATTGTTTCTGATCTGAAGGGGCCCACAGTCTTCTAAGGGAGATAGGCAAATAAGCAAGAATTATATTCATTTATTTATTTTGTAAAATAAAAAACATTCTTAATATGGATGTGTTTTCCTCTATGATATTACAGTGGGTAGTGGCATTTTAAGAGTATGAGTAGCAAAACTATATAATTATATCTAATTTCTGGTCTGTACTATTCGGAAAAGATATATTTAAGAGTAATTCTGATCTTTGCCAGCAAAGGTGCAATCCTGGGTGTTTCTGCTGGCTGTACCGGGAGTTTAGATTCTCCCTTTTCTGCCACAGGCAGCTTCCCCTCCCCCTCCACGGTGGACCATACTTCTGGGGAGATGAGCTGTGGCATTAGAAATACAGAGAGAGAGGCTACTTCCTTCACCACCAGAACCCTGCTGGGACTCTGCCCTTCCCGGAATCCATAGCACTAGCAGCAGAGCAATGGTGTCTCCACAAATACCCTCAGCCTTCTAGAAAGTGAGAAGATAAAGAGTTTAACAACATAACCAGAAGAGAGTCTTGCATCAATCTTTAATTTCAGTATAAGCCTGTGACACAAACTTGGAGTGAGGATTTGCTATGTAGTCTTCCTCTTGTCTGGCCAAGTGAGACAAGGAGTCCCAGTTATTAATGAACCATGACATATAAAGGGGACAACCTGAGATAGTGAACTGGCATTTTGTAAAGGTCAGGGGTTACTATAAAAGGACTTGTGCAGAGACAACGATTGTTCTTCCACTAGACAAGGAGGAAAATCCAGACGCGTAGGATCACAGGACTGACAGGGACACCAAGAGGTAAAGTCGTTCAGCCCTTGCCTCCAAACAGGAGGACATCTAATCATTCAAAAAACCAAACGAAAATAGGGGCTCCTGGGTGGCTTGATCAGTTAGGCGTCTGGCTCTTGATTTCAGCTCAGGTCGTGATCTCATGGATCTTGGGATAGAGCTCTGGGTGGGGCTCCGCACTGACAGTGGGAGGCTGCTTGGGATTCTCTCTCCCTCTCTCCCTGCCTCTCCCCTGTTCACACTCTCTCTCACTCTTTTTCAAAATAAATAAATAAACTTTTTTAAAAAGTGAAACTAGAATGGGCCCTGTCAACCAGATCCTATTTTGGAAGCCTCTTTCCAGCAAATGGCTGTTAATACCTGCATGGCATCTGAGCTGATGTTCTAGAATAGTAAGGGATCCTAAAGACATTTTATAATTTTCTTACCTCTTTTATTAGTTTTATTTACTTATCTCTTAGAAATGAGTCTTTTTTAAGATTATGGAAGATAATACAGTAGTGGATCTATCATATTATGATATAGCCTGGAAGGTGTATGCTCCTGAAGTTACCATGGAAATTAGCGTCAGTTTTACTGGAGGAGGAGGTGTGCTTCCCATGGGGCATGGGAGTGAGTATGAGCTCCAGTTGTGGAAATGTACAACTTCTAGATATAGGATGTTTATTAAGAAGAGTTTGTTGGGGCGCCTGGGTGGCTCAGTCGGTTAAGCGTCTGACTTCGGCTCAGGCCATGATCTCATGGTCCGTGAGTTCGAGCCCTGCGTCGGGCTCTGTGCTGACAGCTCAGAGTCTGGAGCCTGCTTCAGATTCTGTGTCTCCCTCTCTCTCTGCCCTTCCCCTGCTCATGCTCTGTCTCTGTCTCAAAAATAAATAAACATTAAAAAAATTAAAAAAGAAAAAGAGAAGAGTTTGTTAAGATTTTTAGCAAAGCAATGACAGAATTTATTAAGAGGATTTTATTGGGGCACCTGGGTGGCTCAGTCAGTTGAGTGTCTGACTTTTAATTTGGCTCAGGTCATGATCTCATGGTTCTGAGTTGGAGCCTCATGTCGGGATCCGCACTGAGCATAGAGCCTGCTTAAGATTCTCTGTCCCTCTGCTCCTCTCCCTTGCTTGTGCTCTCTCTCCCTATCTCTGAAAAAATAATTCTTTTTTTTTTTTTTTAATTTTTTTTTTCAACGTTTATTTATTTTTGGGACAGAGAGAAACAGAGCATGAACGGGGGAGGGGCAGAGAGAGAGGGAGACACAGAATCGGAAACAGGCTCCAGGCTCTGAGCCATCAGCCCAGAGCCTGACGCGGGGCTCGAACTCACGGACCGCGAGATCGTGACCTGGCTGAAGTCGGACGCTTAACCGACTGCGCCACCCAGGCGCCCCTGAAAAAATAATTCTAAAAAAGAAGATTTTATTTAGCAAAGCAATGATAAGCTCTTTGCAGTGTAATAATATTTATCAATTAACAATCCTTCTATGGCATTATTTTCAACTATTTTAATGCATTGTCTTTTTTTTCTCTCCCTTACCAGCTTTCCCAAAGTTTAACACAACTTCTTAAAAAATATGATGTCTGAGACACTGATTTAATTTCCTTTGGATATATATACCTAGGAGTGGGATTGCTGAATCATATGGTAGTTCTATTTTTAATTTTTGGGAGGAAAGTTCTATTAGCTACACCAATATACATTCCCATCAACAGTGCATGAAAATGCCCTTTTCTCTGTACCCTCATCAACAGTTGCTTACTTCTTGTCTTTTTTATAATAGTCATCCTAACACATGCGAGGTGTTATCTCATTGCAGTTTTGACTTGCATTGCCCTAAATATTAACACCTTTTCATATATCTGTTGGCCACTTTTATGTCTGTGAGCTGTAAAGATGGAGAAAAGGGGCCATGAGCCAAGGAATGCAGGTGGCCTCTGGAAGCTGGAAAAGTTAAAGAAACAGATTCACTCCTAGAACTGCCAAAAAAGGAACTCACCCTGCTGCTAATTTGATTTTAGCTCATGAGAACCATGTAGAGTTTCTGACCTGGAGAACTGTAAGACAATACATTTGAGTTGTGTTAAGCCACTAAGTGTGTGGTAGTTTGTTACGGAAGCAATAGGAAACTAATACAGGAATGCATTGTGACAATAATTATGAATGTCTGACAAGAAGAGTCGAGTCTGACTCGTAGAAAGATGCAGTGAACAGCTCGTTGCAGCTCTTTATGGCAGCCACCTTCTGGCACGTAGTTCCCATTCAGTGGGGTGGCTCAGTTGGAGGGAATTAATGGTTTTGTTGGAATAAAGAGAAAATAAAATCTTAAGCTCCTGCCTAGGAAATCTGGAAAAGATTATACAAATTCTCATGAGCTGAATCTCACGTGATGTTCCTAGTTCGTTGCTGAGAACTAAGATTTATGGAACACTTTAGAAAACATTTCATTTGATCTTCACAACTATCCTGGTTTCTTTATTCCTATTTTACCTAAGAAAAACCGTGGGTAGGAAGTTAAGAGAAACTAGAAGTCAGACGTTAAATGATCCATCCAATAGATGAAGGAAGAAGGACCTCCTTGTAGCTTGTAGCTTCTCACTCATCCTCAAAACAGAGGTTTTGTACTGTAAGACGGAGTCATGCTCTTTCCTGGTCTTATGCTATATCCTTGAGTATTGAAATGCAATAAAGATTTTCTCCAAAAGTTGGGTTTTGTTTTCTGCTAATAGAGCAACACTGGATATATATTATTTTCCCCAAACTGTTTCTGAATATATTTTAAAAAGGAAAGATCCACTGTTATCTTGGCTGCTACATAGCTGATTTCCACTTGGCTTCATTGATAGTGGCTTTTACCCTTTTCACAGCAGAAAGTTCAGCTCTGATGGAGACCATTGGAATCAGCTATTGTTTTATTCAAATCACATAAGTTTAGCAGCTACATACAGGAATGTGTACTCTTGTAAATAAATATAGTCAACATATATATAGCACAGTGCAGGTAAGGCATTTTTCTATACTACCAGGAACTGCACCTCAGACAAAGGAAAAGAAACCCCTGAAACGTAATTCCAAAAAATATCTAATATGTTTCAAATTTACTTGTGACTTCTTCTTCAAAGGATTTTTTTAAAATTTTTTTAAATGTTTATTTATTTCTGAGACAGAGACAGAGCATGAGTGGGGGAGGGGCAGAGAGAGAGGGAGACACAGAATCTGAAGCAGGCTCCAGGCTCAGCACAGAGCCCGACGCAGGGCTCGAACTCACAAACCTTGAGATCATGACCTGAGCTGAAGTCTGTCGCTCAACCGACTGAGCCACCCAGGCGCCTACTTGTGACTTCTTAAACTAAAGTAATTCAGATGCAGAGAGGGAGAATTTTTATAAAAGAAGTTAAAAGAACAGTTTTATTGAGACATAATTCACATACCATACAATTCACCCATTTAAAGTGTACAATGCAATGGCTTTGGGCATATTACATTATTGCTTTTTAAAAACTTGTGATAAAATGCATATGCAAAAATTGTGATAAAATTTCAAACCATCTTTAAATGTACGATTCAGTGGCATTAATTACATTTACAATGTTATGCAACCATCACCACTGTCTATTTCCAAAACATTTTCATCACCCCAAATAGAAACTCTGCAACCATTAAGCAATAACTCCCCATTCCTCCCTCCTCTCAGTGGCTGGTAACCTCTAATCTACTTTCTGTTTTTAAGAATTTGTCTATTTTAGATATTTCCTATAGTGAAGTCATACAGTATGTTTCCTTTTGTGTCTGATTTGTGTACTTGGCATAATGTTCTCAAGGTTTATCCACGTTGCAGCCTGCATCAGAACTTCATTCCCTGGTATGGCTGAACAGTATTTCACTACATGTATATACCACATTTTGCTTACCTACCTATTTGTTAACGGATACTTGGGTTATCCCCACCTTTTGGTTGTTGTGACTAATGTTGCAATAAACATTGGCATGCAGTTATCTGCTGAGTCTCTTCTTTCAGTTTTCTGGGTATATTACCTAGTGGTGGAGTTGTTGGAATCTATGGTAGTTTTAGGTTTAACTTTTTGAGGGATGACAAACTGGTTTCCATAGTGGCTGCAGCATTTTACATTTTCACTGGCAACGTTCAGTAGTACCAATTTCTCCATTCCTCACCAATATCATCCTGGAAGGTGTGATGTGTAATCTCTTTGTGGTTTCTATAAATAAACTTTTAGACTTGGGGCACCTGAGTAGCTCGGTCGGTTGAGTGCCTGTCTCTTGATCTCAGCTTGGGTCTTGATCTCAGGGTCCTGAGTGTGGAGCCTACTTAAAAAAACAACAGCAACAAAAACACAAAACAAACAAAAAGATAAATAAACTTAAAAGGATTAAAAGTTGAATCCTTTCTAGCCCTTAGTTTTAATTTCCCTCCGTTTTGTGTGTATTAAATCATTTTTAGGTGTTCACTACCGCTCTTCAAGTTACTCCAAGCTAGAACACGAGTGTTCTAGCTCTTGCCCTTTCTTAGAAAGAACCAGGTCAAGGGTGCCTGGGTGGCTTAGTCGGTTAAGTGACCGACTCTTGACTTCAGCACAGGTCATGATCTCACAGTTTGTGAGTTCGAGCCCCGTTTTGGGCTTGGTGTTGACAGTGCGAAGCCTGCTTGAGATTCTCTCTCCCTCACTCTCTCTCTGCCCCTCCCCTGCTTATGCTCTCTCTCTCTCTGTCAATTAAATAAATAAAAATGAACATAAAGAAAAAAGAAAAGAAAGAAAGAAGGAGCCAGGTCATCTCAGAGGAGGCTTGGACAGAGAATAAACAATAGATGGAGGAATTTAGTGCAATAGGGAAATAAGTGTGGAATGTAAAAGAGCGCAAGAAAGGAGTACACAGAGGAAACACAAAGTTCATAAAGGATTATAAAAATTATGTGGGAGAGAGATAACAAGGGTGAATTCAGGGAAAGGTGCTAAAGGAAATGGCAAGCAAGCTAGGTACACTCTGTGAATAGAAGCCATAACTGGAAGGTCCAGGTTTGAAAGTTGTCATGTCTGTGGACTTGATGCTTCACTGTAGAAAGAGAGAGGGTGGACTGGGTTCCTTACATCCCACTTGAGGAAGGATGATCACGCTACCCCGGTTCCCCCTAGGACAGGGAGGTAGCTCTTGAAACCTGTTAAAGACAGGGAACCCATTTCCTCAAGCCTCCTTCAACTGCCAAAAGGTGATCAGACACAAGTACACTGTACATTGGCCCAGTGGCTGCTGTGTTTGGTAGGGTTAGTCTGTGCGATTTGGGAAAGCTAAAATTTCCCTCAAAAGAAAGCAAAAGCCTTGTGTTATTTTTTTCTAAGGAGACTCTCTTTTTTAAAAAAAAATTTTAATGTTTATTTATTTATGAGAGAGAGAGAGAGAGAGAGAGAGTGCATGAATGGGGGAGGGCAGCGAGAGAGACAGGGAGACACAGAATCCTAAGCAGGCTCCAGTCTCTGAGCTGTCAGCACAGAGCCTGATGCAGGGCTTGAATCCACGAACTGTGAGATCATGACCTGAGCTGAAGTCAGACACCTAACTGACTAAGCCATCCAGGTGCCCCTGGACACTCTCTTTATTAAACTATTAGGTCCCATATTCATCAAAATATTAGACCCGCCATTTGGTTGATTATCCCCGAACAATGGTAAAGGTGATCCCATATGGATGAGCAAGGGCACTCTTCATCGTGCCTGTGACACCAGGTCTGCCTTTAGAGGAGGTTCTATACCAGAAGCTTGAAGATATGCATACCCTTCCATAATCTGTAAATTTATACCAAGAAAAAAAAAATCAAAGCAGTGTACAAATACCCATTGTACATTTTGTGTCAAATGATCACCACAAGTTTTGTCTGTCAAAAATGTATTGACAACAATCAAATATTTAAGTGTAAGGGCTCTATTAAATAAATTTGGCTCACCCACTTACTATTTTGCTATTAAATATTGTAGAAATGTATTAATTGACATGAAAGAATGTTTATAAATTATTGACAGTCAAAACAAGCAAATCACAAAAGAATAAAGTCTCAATTTGTAGTATCATCTATCGATCCCCCCCCAGGTTTATCTATCTGGAAGATTCATGCCACAATAGTGGTCTTTGGGTAGTAAGATTACAGATAAGTTTTGTTCATTCATTAGGATTGTTTGTATTTTACAGGTTTTATTCAATAAACCTGTGTTACAACCCCACACCCCCCACCCACACATTCTGGAAAATGCCAGAGGGTGGCAAATTCACAATTCTGTTCACGAAGGGGCATGATTCTCCTGCACCATCCACAGCATCATACCTCCCTGTCTCCACATATTCAGAAGAGTAGCATGGCATTCTGGGTCTCCTTAAAAAAAAAAAGAGTTCTAAATTCTTAGAGAAGACCAGCAAGATGCGATTCTACAAGGCAGCAAATGCTGATGGGGAGAGTAAAAGTGGAGATGGTTCAGCAATGACGAATCTTCCTGGTTTGGTCACAGAAAAGGAGAGTGTTGCCAGTTCCCGCTGTCGGGATGCCTTTTGTGTTCTGCATCTTTTTTTTAGCTCAGGGATTATCAGGGCAGGGTTTCCACGCCAGAGCATTCAATAAGGCTTGCCCACCCAAATTCAGAGCTCAGTGTGATTACTATCAGCTTTTAAAAACTTTGCTAGATAAGAATTTAGCTCTTGCCGACAAAATCTTTTCATATGGATGGCTTATTTGTTCAGGAAGTGAGCAAACAATGCTGTGGTGACATTAATGCACCACAAAGGCATTCACTCAGAGTTAATTTCAGCAGAGTATAATCTTTCAGTTGCTTTGTTCATAAAATGTCCAAATCGCCTCTTTCCACACTGACACTTCACATACTTGGCTTGCAGAGTCTATAGGCGTCACGGAGACTGGCAGGACCAGATGATCTAATTATACCATTTATGCTGTCAATAATGAAGAGCCATAAGGCCTGAACTCAATATCTCTTAGTTCATCTATATGTTCATTTTTAAGATCTAAATAAAATGTTAAAACTGAATTTTCAAAATGTTACACCATAGAGTGAAATGTAAGTTTTTGAAATTGATTTTTGAAGTTACTTCTGAAATGTCTCTTGAAAAATATTGGGTTGAGCAGGTGTTTGGTCTCTAAGTCTGTTTTTCCAGAGGCTTCCACTAACAAAGTCCTGAAGGGAATTATAACAGATCTAAAAACATCAGGTCACAGATTAGGAAAGGTGTTTAAAAATTGAAACTACGGGGGCACCTGGATGGCTCAGTCAGTGAAGCATCTGACGTCAGCTCAGGTCATGATCTGGCGGTCTGTGAGTTCCAGCCCCGCGTCAGGCTCTGTGCTGACAGCTCAGAGCCTGCAGCCTGCTTCAGATTCTGTGTCTCCCTTGCTCTCTGCCCCTCCCCCACCCAAGCTCTGTCTCTCTCTGTCTCTCAAAAATAAATAAGCATTAAAAAAAATTGAAACTACACACAGACGGAAGTTAGGTTCTTTACTCAAGTTGAAAGTGTGCAAGGAAAGAAGAATATCTTCATCCTACTAAACTGGAAAATGATTGAAGAGCTTTTTTCAGGTAAAGTGCTTTGGGGACTGCTTTTAAATGGGCCCTTTACGTTTTTTTCTGCTCTTGTTTATTATCTAAACTGGAGGCAACTTTTTTTTTTACTATAAATCTCACAATATTTGTCATTGCTGAACCATCTCCACTTCTACTCTCCCCATCAGCATTTGCACCTTGTAGAATCGTATCTTGCTGGTCTTCTCTAAGAAGAATTTAGAACTCTCTTTTTTCTTTTAAAGGAGACCCAGAATGCCATGCTACTCTTCTGAATGTGTGGAGACGGGGAAGTACGATGCTGAGAATATTCAGGAGAATCATGCCCCTTCGTGAACAGAATTGTGAAGTTGTTATTGAATATGGACTCTGCACCTCGTTCTGTTCTTCTCTTCTCTTCTCTTCTCTTCTCTTCTCTTCTCTTCTCTTCTCTTCTCTTGTTGTAAGAAATATTTATTTATTTTGAGACAGGGGGAGAGGGAAAGAGAGAGAGGGAGAGAGAGAATCCCAAGGAGGCTCCACACTGTCAGCACAGAGCGCCACACTGGGCTTGAACCCATGAACTGAGAGGTCATGACCTCCGCTGAAATCAAGAGTCAGAAGCTTAACCAACTGAGCCACCTATGTGCCCCTCTGCCATCTGGTCCTTTACTATCTGATGCCTTAGAATATTCTTTTATATCACTGTTGTCTCAGATTAGTCTCAAAAAAATAATTACCAATTAGCACACGAGAAAGTGAGGTCAGGGGGCTGCTTTAACCTGTCAGCTAGCTGGTTTTTCCTTTTCCACATATTGTCTAACTCCAATCCATCTTCTTCTTCTTTTTTTTTAAGTTTATTTATTGAGAGAGAGAAAGAGAGAGAGAGAAAGTGGGGGAGGGCAGAGAAGGAGGAAGAGAGAGAATCCCAAGCAGGCTTCACACCGGCAGGGCAGAACCTGAGTTCAAAAACCTTGAACTCATGAACTGTGAGATAAGGACCTGAGCCTAAACCAAGAGTCAGCCACTTAACCGAATGAGCCACCCAGGTGCCCCAATCCATCCTCTTCTTGCTGGTCGTGTTACTTTAAGTGGACTTGTTCCATATATAAAGTTTGGGAATATGAAAAATTTGGAAGTTAATAAAGAAAACCAGTGTACGATCCATGTAAGCCTTGCTACCATGATATTAGAATTTTGGCAGACATTTTCTGTATGTTTCCATAAATCTGCTTTTTTTCTTCCCTCAAGAACAACAAAATTTCACTCAAAATAGAAACAATAAGGCACTCTTGCCATTGCCATATTGACAAATGAATTGTCTGTTATCAATGAACAAATATTCATCAAGTACCTACTGCATGTCAAGCCGTCGGAATACAGCAGTGAAATGATAAACAAGGTCCTTGACCTCATGGGAATCAAACATTAATCAGTAGTTATAAGTGTGATGAGCGCTAGGAAGAAGGGCAATATGGGAACTCTGTTGCTTTCTCTCTTTCTGTTCTTTTAATAACTCCCCTTAGAAATTCGTGTTGTCACTTGTGCCTCTGTGGTCTAGGACCTACACTGAATATATGCAGCAAATGCATTCTTTTTTTTTTTTTTCAACGTTTATTTATTTTTGGGACAGAGAGAGACAGAGCATGAACGGGCGAGGGGCAGAGAGAGAGGGAGACACAGAATCGGAAACAGGCTCCAGGCTCTGAGCCATCAGCCCAGAGCCCTACGCGGGGCTCGAACTCACAGACCGCGAGATCGTGACCTGGCTGAAGTCGGACGCTTAACGGACTGCGCCACCCAGGCGCCCCATGCAAATGCATTCTTAAAGTGTATAACAGCGAGTATATGAACAGTACAAAGTGTGCTCAGAGAATATAAAAGCAACTGCCCGAGGCAGGAAGAATACATTACATTTCAGAACTGTGATCTCAGGGCCTCTCTGACCCTTTTATCTATCCTTCTTTCAATTCTAGCATACCTCCTCAATTGTTCTGTTGGTAAATTAACACTGTATGGATTTTAGGGCAAATCAATGGCATTTCTTCTATGATATCACCATCTTGACCAAATCTACTTATGTGCACTGTTCTTGTTTCAATATGACAAGTGGCTCGTCATCTTTGACATATGATTCCTCCACTGCCATTTTTCTGTTTCTTAGTATGTTTTTCTGACTGTACTATCTAGTTCAACCTGCAAGGGTGAAAACAGCATTGTGCAAAATCCCCAGGTTAATAAACTTAAATCTCTTCCATTTCTGGCCGTGTTAGCAGGTACGTTTTATAAAACCAGTGCCTGTCTATTTTTTTTCCCTATGAGATATATAATCCTTGAGGAGAGAGATGTCTCATGAAAAGTTTATAAACTCAATAGTATAAAATACAGTGGTAGCCCCTCCAATCCAATGAAGTCACTTACTAATACATGTCTATGGTGCTACAATAATTCTAATTTTGTTCTTGGAAGGAGCATTAAAGCCATTATTTCAGCTCCACAAACAACCTGACGGAAGTAATTTCTTTTTTCACCAGGAAAGACTCTCATGTACTTCCTGTACCATAGAATAAATACCAGAGTGGTCATAAAATACTTCAATATCTGAGGTCATTTAGGAACATGTTGTATTTTTAAGGACTAGTGACTTATGTTTGAGCTCATTGTTTTTATTTATATTTAACAATGAAATATTTTACCCTTTTTGATTTATTGTCTGCTAAACATCTGCTGTCTTTTGTTGAGATTCATAACACTTTTTCCTTTGAAATCTTTTCAGAACAGTATGACAATTTAAGAAAAATTAAATAACACTGAATAAAATTAATAAAAATAAAGTTAATAAAATAAATAAAATAAATAAAAATTAATTTAAAAATTATTAAAAGCTAAATAAAATAGAGCATTAAGAAATAATTCTGTAATTATATACACACACTTTTTTCTTCACACACATATTTTTAAAAAATGTTTTTTTAATTTTTATTTACTTTTGAGAGAGAGAGAGAGAGAGAGAGAGAGAGAGGGAGGGAGAGATACAGAGCATAAGCTGGGGAGGAGCAGAGAGAGAGGGAGACAGAATCCAAAACAGGCTCCAGGTGTCAGCACAGAGTCTGGTGTGGAGCTTGAACTCAGGAACTGTGAGATCATGACCTGAGCCAAAGTTGCACGCTCACCCAACTGAGCCACCCAGGCGCCCATTCACATACATATTTTTATAAAATGATTGTATCTGAAAAGAAAGTTCAGGGTTCAGGCTTTGCCTCCAAACTTTAGAATTCTAATCCTGACTTTGCTAGTCTCCATCTGTGTGGTTTTGGACAAGCTTCTAAAGTCCTGGAAACCTCAACATTCTCATATGTAAAATGAGGATAACTGCACGTAACTCACAGGGCTGTTGTGATGAAAGATAAAGGTGTCTAGTGAAACCTAAAGAAATCTGATTTCATTGAGGGATTTATTTAGTAAATACTAGTTAATATGTAGCCACAGTTCTAAGACTTTGCAAATATGACCTCATTTATTTTCTCATTTAATACTTAAATCCTAATAGCAACTGAATGAGGTGGGCACTCTTTTTTTTTTTTTTTTTCTTAATGTTTGTTTACTTTGAGACAGAGCACGTGTGAGCAGGGGATGGGCAGAAAAAGGGAGAGAATCCCAAGCAGGCTTGACATCGTCAGCACAGAGTTCAACATGGGGCTCTATCTCAAGAACTGTGAGATCATGACCTGAGCCAAAATCAAGAGTAGGACCCTCAACTGACTGAGCCACCCAGGTACCCCAAGGTGGGCACTCTTTTTGCTTCTATTTTGTAGATGAGGAAACCAAGGGGCTGAAAGGTTAAGGTAACTATTCCAGGTAAAGAGAGTATCAGAGCCAGGATAGCAACCTGGGTGGTTAGGCTAAAAACTTAATGCTCTTAAATAATGTAGCCCTATTTTATTCATGTACGAATGTAACCAATTTACTTAACTCCTACTATATATGTTAGGAATTGTCCTAGGCACATGAGTTACAAAGATGAAGAAATCTGTGCCCTTGAGAAGATCATAGTTTAGTGGTAAAAAAAAAAAAAATTGGAAACAGATAATTATGATACAATGCTGTACATCCATAGAAGACATAAGCTCAGTGGCTGTGGGAGTCACTGGCCTATTATTAACATTTGAAGGGCTTAGGAAGAGGCATAAATGAAAACCCGCATTCCATATGTTCAAATATTTAAACATTATAGACAAAATTTCACAAAGCTGTTTTTTATAATGACAAAATTGAAAGTCTGAGTAAGTCTGGGAATTTTTTATTACTAAAAGTTACCATAGCACAAGAGCAAAGACAACTGAATTTAAATATTAGTGGGCATGTCTGTGTATTCTGTTGAAGGGCTGGCAATGTTTGGGTGAGTGATTAAATAGCAATAAACATAATTCATAAATAAAATTCATTTACCCACAAATATATTTTTCTGAACTTACTCTTACCAAAATAACTAATGATGATTTTATAATCAAGATTTTCACATAATTTGTATACTATTAATAGTAATAACCTAAGTGTCTAAATATATACCTATTCAAAGTGTATAAAATTTTAACATATTTTCATCAAATCATTAATTAAATTTACCAAAGTTAAATTATTTTCATATTTTTTCAAAAAATTCTCTTTATATATGAGGTGCCTGGGTGGCTTAGTAGGTGAAGCATCTGACTTTGGCTCAGGTCATACTCTCACGGTTCATGAGTTCAAGCCCCACGTCAGGCTCTGTGCTGATGGCTCGGCGCCTGGAGCCTGCTTCAGATTCTGTGTCTTGCTCTCTCTTTGCCCCTCCCTCCCTCATGCTCTCTCTATCTCTCAAAAAATAAATAAATGTTAAATTTTTTAAATTCTCTTTATATAAAATACCCAGTTATCTCTTAAAATAAAATATAAAATAAAACATTAACAATTTTATTTATTTAATTAATTTATTTTTTTAAGTAGGCTCCTCACTCAGTGCGAAGCCCCACACAGGCCCCAAACTCACGACCCTGAGATCAAGACCTGAGCTGAGAGTCTGACACTTAACTGGGGCGCCTGGGTGGCTCAGTTGGTTGAGGGTCCAACTTTGGCACAGGTCATGATCTCACAGTTTGTGAGTTCCAGCCCCACAATGGGCTCTGTGTTGACAGCTGGGAGCCTGGAGCCTGCTTGGATTCTGTTTCCCTCTCTCTCTGCCCCTCCCCCACTCATGTTCAGCTCTCTCTTGCAAAAATAAGTAAACATTAAAAAAATAAAATAAAATAAAAAAGAGTCTGATGCTTAACCAACTGAGCCACCCAGGTGCCCCAAAACACTAAAATTTTAAAAAAATTAACTGAAACTGAATTAATTCAATTTTTTGAATATTTAATTAAACCGTATCAAATATATTTATGTATTTAAGTATACCCGACACACAATGTTACATTATACTCGACACACAATGTTACATTAGTTTCAGGTGTACAATATAGTGATTCAACAACTTTGTATGTTTTGCTATGCTCACGGGCAGTGTAGCTACCATCTATAATTGCTATTATAATGCAATTGACTATATTCCCTGTGCTGTACTTTTTATTTCCATGACTTATTCATTCTGCTACTAGAAGCCTGTATTTCCCACTGTGCTTCATCCATTTTGCCCATCCCCCCATCTCCCTTTCCTCTAGCAACCATCAGTTTGTTCTCTGTATTTATAGGTCTGATTGAGCTTTTTGTTCGTTTATTCATTTGTTCTGTTTTTTTTTAGATTCCACATATAAGTGAAATCATATGGTACTTTCCTGTCTCTGTCTGACTTATTTCACTTAGCATAATACCCTTTCGGTCCATCCTAAAGTGTATTAAATATTTTTATACAAACAAATGGATTCTAATGTCCATGTAGTTGCTATTTGGATCGATGAGTCACACGTTACATCTATTTATATACAAATTTAAGAGTAATGTGATTTGTTAAAGGTTGCAAAATGTTCCTCAGTTGCTATGTGCAACTATTGTGAGTCCTTGATAATTTGTGAGTAGCTCTGGAACCGTAAATCTGAGCACATAGCTAAACAAGAGAATGGGTACTTGGCTCTATTGGGAATAGCATTTTGTTTTGCAAGGATCTATTGCACATACGCTATTGGAAAGCTTGATTATTATGGCCCTTCTTTTGCCTAAATGCTATTTCTGCTCAAATTCCCCCCACACTCTGCAGCAGTGTCTGTCTCCAACATCAGCACGGGCATGACCCCACAAACCTTTATGTCATCTAGCTCCAGTTGCCTTTTGTTTCAAGGACGCGGCTAGAGATACGGAGATGTATTTCTTTGGAGCCTGAATCATGTTAGTGGAGGAATTGATGATTAGGGTTATGAGTCTTGCTGTGCCAGTGCTGAATACCAGATCCTGAGAGAGAGAGGTGTTCATATGTTCCTTCATGAATTTATTTTTGTTTGTTTATAATGTATGAGGCCCTCAGAAGTGCAGGGTCCTTCTTGCTTGGGTCTTAGGGTGGTACTGTGTAACTACTAGCTACAGGACCAAGGAATTTTTTTATATGAAGCAGATATTTGGTTGAATCTTGGAGACAGAGCACTACTATGGGGCATGTTGCTGACAGCGTATGCAAAGGCACTGAGGTACTTAGTAGTGTAGCCTGCTCCGTGAACTGCAGACATGTCTGCATGGCTAGAGCACAGGAAGCTTGAGGTGAGAGGTGGAGGGTGAAGCAGGAGAGGTAAGTAGGGACACATCACACTGGTCTTAAGAGCCATTTGATATTTATCCTGAAACAAGGAGGAACATTAAAGGATTTTTTACAAGGGAGGAATTTGTTTAGAATGGGCTTTGATGTGGATCATACTTGGAGAAGGGCAAGCACTCAGCAATTAGGGTAGCAATTATTCCAGGGAGAAACAATGCTGACGCTAACAAAGTTGGGGTAGTGGAAATGCAAATGATGAGAGAAGTCGAGAGGAATTGAGAATATGAAGAGAGACTGGAGATACAGGAGGGCCTAGAACATTTTAGTGGTTTAATAAATGTTTGTTTGAAGTGAATTGTGCTCCTGTTGCCAGTGCCTCTGGCGTTTCAACTACATTATCACACATGCCTTTGTTTAACTGTGAATTAATCTGAATATAGTGTTCTAATCCTTTGAATTGTAAAGTGGGTACATTCTTACAAAAGGAAGATTGATACCAAAGGGAGACATACCAAGAAGTTCTCAGTGAAGTTGGTCTGATGCTGTTACACAACTGTGTTCATTTCCAATAGGAACATCTCCTTGAGTCAAAGAAGTTCATCTCACAGGTCCATCAGGTCATACATGGGTGGGTTATAATATATACTGCTCATTCACAAGTTTTCTGTACATAACCACACTGCCCTTCAGTTACCTTTGCTAAGATTCTGAGTCTACTTTGCCCAGGGGGAAACATTTGGAATCCTTGAGTTTTCTGCACGGACTGTAACTTCACAGAATGTTCCCTTTGTTCTTTAAAGTGGTGACTCATTTATTTCTAAATCAAATTTAACCTAAAATGACTTTTTTGTTGTTATTTTGTTGTGCTTTATTTGACTTCATGTAACCTTTCAAAACTGATTGGGGACAGATTTGTAACAAATGCAGCTTGAAAATTTGGAAATGTGACAGTCGCAGACAATGGGGATCATGCTGTTTTTATATCTGTTTTTAAAAGTCCCTTTTTGTTCATGCTTCTTCTATCTGCCTTTCCATCAATAGTTGGGTCAACTGGCCTATCTGATGCAAATTCGATCCTGCTTGTCTCTGAAATTTATCCTGACCTTAAATAGAGGGATATGAGAAGTCCAGCCCTAACCTGGGACTCCACACCAGTCAATGCTGCTACTGCTCCTGACTGTGTGCTTCAGGTCCAGTAACTGCTGCTTCTGCCTACACTCTGTGTCTAAGTCTAGGCATCGATAACCCGAGTTTCCTAAGACATAGACAGCAAGTTGCATTTAGCCATTTTTTAATTTTATTTTACCCAGGAAGTGAAGCCTGGCTCCTGACTTCACCTTTGACTCTGTGACCACCTTCTGGATTTTGTAACTGGTCCTGGATTTCTTTACGACACAACATTATCTTGTGTCTGATTGCTCAGTACAGGTCTACTACTCTCTGTCTGCTGCCTTGCCTCTTATGCATTTTACTTCACAGGCCAGGATGGCCTTTCCCTGAGTTAGGTCTATTCTCCTAGCATGTGCTTCATACCAGGAGACAAGGCTGATAGATTTCAAACCCTTCGATCGTGTTCCAACTTGTTGAAGCAGGTTGGTTGTGTCCTGAAAGATGGGTAAATTTGTAGCTCCCATACAGGTAGAAAAACCTTGTTGATAAATAGCAAGAGGAAGTTAAGGTTAAATCATTCTTCCTCTGCCTTCCTATAGTGTTTGACTGCGTGAATATCAGTATATATTTAATTCTGTAATGATTTGCAGTTATTAACATGGATGTCTCCCCCAGTAGATTGTAAGCTCCTCTGTGATTTGGTCTATTTTTATCTATTTTTGTATTCCTGACAGCATTAGCATAGTGTTCTAGAAATAAAGAAATACAAAATCAGAGTTCATAAGATACTTATTAATAGGATCAAGTGTCTTATTTTCTTTGTTTTTATTACATTAGTGTAATGCTATCCTCATGGTAAAATGCTTAGTAAATGTTTGAAATAATAAGTAAGAAAAGAATTAGAATTTCATTTTTCAAATTTCTAGGTTAATAATTTATTGTTTGTGATTTTTTTTCCTGCATAGAAATCAGAAACTGTTATTAGACTTGTTGTGCCTAATTTTCATAGGCAATGTATTATTATTTATTTATTTTAAATTTTTATTTAAATTTTTTTATTTAAAAATTTTTAAAAAGTTTATTTACTTTGAGAAAGAGAGAGAGAGAAAGAGATAGAGCTTGTGCGGGTGAGAGCAGGGAAGGGGCAGAGAGAGAGGAGAGAGAGAATTGTAAAAAGGCTCCTCACTGTTAGCGCAGAGCCGGAGGTGGGGCTCAAACTCATGATCTGTGAGATCATGACCTGAACTGAAACCAAGATGGACGCTTAACTGAAGCCATGCAGGTGCCCCATTATTCTTTTTTATAGCCAGAATAATTACATCTGTGTTAGAGTCAAATACGTTAAACACTCATCATATGTTCTATCTTTTTGAGTTTTTCAAGAGATACAAAGATGAGTGATAAGAATGATCACAGTCTTTCTGCTTCTTTTCTCTCACCTGTTCTTTCTGCAATGTTTATAGTCTAAGGGAAGAGATTATTGAAGTGTACAAGAATTATGAAATGAGACAGAAAAGAAGACCCAGGGGAGATGCTCCCACAATGTTCTGTGGGAGAACTCTTTGCTAGGCAAGGCTTGTAACTAGCTGTGGGAATTCTACCATTTAACTCTCCTTTCCTACATCGAACCTAGCATTTCATTACATGATTTCTGATAATAAGATTTGTTCTGGAGCACAACTTTTGCATTACTCATGAACAGACTATACTACTTTATGTTCTTCCCAGCAATGTATGACAGTTCTTATTTCCTTGCATCAGTAGATGCTATCAACAATAGCTGAATCATGGAAGGAGTCCAAATGTCCATTGACTGATGAATGGATAAAGAAGATGTGGTATATATACATCCAATGGAATATTACTTGGCAATCAAAAAGAATGAAATGTTGCCATTTGCAACAACATGGATGGAACTAGAGTGTATTATGCTAAGTGAAATTAGTCAGAGAAAGACAAATATATGACTTCACTCATATGTGGAATCTAAGAAACAGAACAGATGAACATAGGGGAAGGGAAAGAAAAATAAGGTAAAACTGAGAGGGAGGCAAACCATAAATGTTGGTTCTCTTAAATACAGAGCACAAACTGAGGATCGCTGGAGGGGAGGTGGGTCAGGGGATGGGCTAAATGAGCGTTGGGCATTAAGAAGGGCACTTGTTGGGATGAGCATTGGGTGTTATAGGTAACTAATGAATCACTGGGTTCTACTTCTGAAACCAATACTACACTGTATGTTAATTGACTTGAATTTAAATAAATAAATTTAAAAAAAATTGCTAATTTGGGGTGCCTGGGTGGCTCAATCAGGTAAGTGTCCATCTCTTGATTTCATCTCAGGTTATGGTCTCATGGTCCCTGAGTTGAGCCCCATGTCAGGCTCTGTGCTGACAGCATGGGGACTGCTTGGGATTCTATCTCTCCCTTTCTCTCTCTGCCTTCCCCACCTCTCAAAATGAATAAATAATCTTAAAAAAGATTAAGATTGAGCAGTTTTCATATATTTACTTCTTTACTGATTGCTTATTTGTATCTTCTTACTATTTTCTCTTGGGAAGTCAATTTTTATTTTAATAACTTATGAAAGCTTTCTCTATAGCAAGGCCATTGTACCTGTTGATGTCATTTACATCAAAAAAATGTCTCCAGTTGCAATTTTTTTTTCATTAATTTTTTTTATTGTTGATTGACCTAGATATTTAAGTTTTTCCTAGCTCAATCAATTATTCTGTTATTTCCTGGTTTGTACCTTTGGTGTTTTGAAAGTTCTTCAACCAGATATTTAAATATTACCTATTTTCTTGTATATTGATTTCCTTGAAAAATTTACCACCTTGGATTTATTTTGGTGTATGGATGAGAGAGGGTCTTTTTTTTTTTTTTTTCCTAAGTAGCTAAACATTATTTCTGCATGGTGTGGTTCTGTTGTGCGTGTTTGTGTTTGCAGACAATTTAGTCATCGGTTAACGTGATGGAAAATAACATATTCAAATAGCTTAACATGTGTCTGTCTCTAAAGGGTATTAAAATATTTATTGATTATTTGGGAAAAGTATATTCTCTAGTCTTTGAGGGGAAAAAATAAGGCCACTTAAACACTATGCCTCTCTGACATAATTGCTATTTCTACCTTCTCATAGCAAAGGGATTAGCATCCCAGATGCCATTGTGAGAAACCTCTAGTAAGTGCACTTATGCTCTGAGCATTCTAACACCTTCAAACATGACCTCTTTGTCCACCAGGGCACTTTTCGTATAAAGATACTAAAGATACTTGTAAAGATACAAGATGAGAGTATGCACGTATCTTTTTTTTTTTTTCTTATTTTAGGGCTTTATTCTTTTTTGTGCTTTGCTTTACTTTTTAATTGAATTATAGTTGATATACAATGTTGTATCAGTTTCAGGTGTACAATGTAGTGATTTGATATGTTTGTACATTACAAAATAATCACCTTGATAGGTCTAGTTATTATCTGTCATAGACAACATTATTACAGTATTATTGACGATGGTCTCTATGCTGTATATTACATCCTCGTGACTTATTTATTTCATAACTGGAAGTTTTTACCTCTTAATCCCCTTCATCTATTTTGCCCATCCCCCCATCCCTCTCCTTGCTGGCAACCACCAGTTTCATCTGTGTGAGAGTATACACATATCTTAAGACTCAAAGTTACTCCCATGAGCTACTTCTCTATTGAAATCTAGATTTGTTGGGGCGCCTGGGTGGCGCAGTCGGTTAAGCGTCCGACTTCAGCCAGGTCACGATCTCGCGGTCCGTGGGTTCGAGCCCCGCGTCGGGCTCTGGGCTGATGGCTCAGAGCCTGGAGCCTGTTTCAGATTCTGTGTCTCCCTCTCTCTCTGCCCCTCCCCCGTTCATGCTCTGTCTCTCTCTGTCCCAAAAATAAATAAACGTTGAAAAAAAAAATTAAAAAAAAAAAAAAAAAAGAAATCTAGATTTGTAAGCCAGAATGCCTAAGGCCTTTTCTCCTAACTTGTTTTAAGCATGTTATGTTTCTTTTAAAATCTTTCTTATTTTACACATTTTTCCCTTAGCTTTATAAATGTGTCCATATCATTCTAGGAACATATAATAAACTGTGTTCTTATAATAGGTTAAATATTCATATCTGTGTTTCTAATTTGTCAAAGTAGACCAGTCCTGCAATAAATACAATCATTTATTCATTTATATCTATGTCTGTCTGTCTGTCTGTCTGTCTCTGTTTCCTTGATGAGATTGAAAATAGCCAAATCTAGTGAGAGTAATAAGGAAATCCTAGAACAGTGTCTCACAGAGAACAGTGAGTAATTAAGCATTTGCTATTTATGGATAATCATCAAGATTATGCTCATAAAATAAGTATTTCCCTATGCGTTCGTGGTCTTAGATACAAAGTATGTTGATGACTTTCAGAGTGATTTTGAGTTATTATTGATCTAATGAGATCCTCCTCAATTGAATTTTTTTCTATGCTCTTTTCACTCTCATTTGCAACTTTTTTTTTTTTAGCTTACCCGCTAATAAATGAAACAATTCCCTAAAGTTTGAATTCTTTCTTTTTTATCGTTTTATATCTCTTCTGCAATGGAGCCCTATACCAACTCAAAATAATATTTGTAAAGGAGAAAACAACAAGAAGATAATTTATGAACTATATGAGAAATATACATGATTCCATCTAGAAACCTGCTCTAAAGAAAGATGTAGAAAAGCAAAAATAAATGTTAAATTAGGAAGCAAGATTGAGAAACCTGGAGTCAGTCCCATTGTAGTTCAACTTTGTTTGTAGTTTAGAGCCAGAATCCTATTTGCAGTCCAGGATTGACTTTGTGATGGGGAAGGGAACAAAGGGTTGAGTTTCTAAGTACTCTAAAATTCCATGAAAAATTTTGATTATATCTATTTACATTTTCAGGGGAAGTAGAAAGAAGTTTCATTGCTTAACTTACATACTCGCAGGAATCCACGCGGAACCACTGATAGTAACCAGAGTTATAAGAAATAGAAATGTCCTCTTTTGAGTCATGTAAAAAATAAATTTAAAGAAGATATTTATCTCCCTTTCTTTTCTTTTCCCTAATTCTGTCTTTGATGAATTTAACATTCTTTGAGTTATCTAAAACTTACAAAAATGAACAATTTAGAAAATATGTTGGACTCACAAATTAGCAAAAGGACACCGTAAATATTCAGCATGGTGTTTCTGAAAGCAAGGGTGGGACTGTGGGGCTGGACAAGACAGGAAACAGTAGGGTATAGAAGCACCTTTCTACTCTTGAGCTGGGCCCATCAGGTGGCACTGTCATTCTGGATTACTGGAAGAAGGTCAGCTGCCAAACCTCATGGAAAAATCAGAAAATACTTGCAGGATGTTCAAATCATTTACCTACATTGGCAAGGGAAGAGGGCACACAGTGGGAGGGCGAGTCAAAGAAACATAGGAGTTGCCTTCTTAGATCATCCAAAGCCTTGTCCACATATCTTCTCTCAACAGCTGCTTTTATCGGCTACTTCAGAGAAATGTGGAAAGCCCCCATAATGCACCTCGTGAGTTCTGCCAAATAAGTGAAATTCTGGCAGAAGCAGTAAGGGGAAACATGCTCCCCAGTTGGCATTCAGCTTAGGGATGAAGTTTGATGACCATCATATATCTTGTGTCATCTCTTTGCCCTCTTCATAACAAGACTTACAGATTTATATTTAAATTCAAGAATACATTTTAACCTTCTTAAAAAATATATGGGTCATCAAGTTAAATATTTTTCAGATCCTTTTTGTGAAATTTGTTTTTTTGTAAATTGCTCAATTTCTTTTTGGGAAATATTTTCAAACACTGTGGGTCTTGAGTAGATATTTTTTGCAGATATCTTTCTGCAAAAATTTTTATGCCTTTTATACCTCATGCAAATATATTCTCAAATTAACTCATACCCCTCTTTCTTTGGCTTTCATGATGACCTTTGATAACTTTAGAATTGAAATCCTATCAATGTGACTCATGTAAAATAAGAGGATCATAGGACAAGTGTAACTGCTTCAGGCTTTCTCGGTATCTGGCAAATATACAGTAATATACACACATTACTTTTGCAGAGAAAGTATTTCTGTTTATATAATGCTTATGTGAGCAGAGCTAAAGTATTATTTGAACCTATTACATTTTAATAAGAAGGATTCTTTAAATTCTGGGCCCCAGATCAAAAATTTCAAAAGAAGTCTCTTAGTGCGGTTTTTAGGTACAAAGTAAACACAATCTTTATACAAAGACTCTCTCAGAGCAATGAAGAATCTGCTTGATCTGTCTTTTTAAACTATGTTTATTTTTATTTAGAAGTTTTTACCGATTCTGTAACATTAGACAGCTCTAGGACATTGGAATGGGTATGGACTTTGGTGTCTAATACAGTTCCTTGTATTAAATCACAGAGAAGGAAACGAAAGTCAATTACAAGACTATACACTAGACACAAGATTTGAATTCTGGATGTAGATATGGCTTCAGAAAGAACTGGCTTCAGTTTAGGGACATATCTGACTTAAAAATTATGTGATGTTTTTATATGATTTTAGGTCCAAATGACTCCATCATTTTTATAAACCATTCACTGGTGAATTTTCTTCAAATTTTGAATTATAGATTCTCTATTCAAGCTAATCAGTTATAATAATGGGGGGAAGGGGGGGGAACCACTGGCTTTACTAATGGGAGGAGCAAAAGTGGAAGCAATATCCAGAAGCAACATCTTCCTGTATAAAAGACACCATTTTAATCACAGAGAACACAAATGTAGGGCTGGTATAACGATATTAAGTACAGTTGTCATCTTAGCTATATATTTGCCTTTAAGAGTAAGAAAATACATTTCTCAATATTTCATCTCAAGCTGCTCTTAGGTTATTACATTCGAGGTAAAATAATATTGCAAATAAGGCACTTAAGATTTTTGGATGTAAATGGGGTAGAAAATTAATATTAAAAAAATAGAGTACATAACAGATAAGAAAGGGATAAAATTATTTTATTGGTTCAACTAAACTGAATAAAGTGGAAAGAGATACAAGTCACTAAGAAATTATCCAATATACCTTAATTGTAATTATAAATAATTCCACAAAATAAACTTGAATTTACACACAAGTTTAACAAGCTTATAGATGATTATTTGAGTTAAGCATTAAGAACAAAAATTAAAACTTTTCAGTTCTACAGATTAAATTTGCAGCTATGCTGTCTTGCTAGTATTGAAATAATTTTATTTCTTCAAAATTTGTTTTACTGGTTTGTGTCAGAAGCAGGGCAGTGTTTCTGGAAGGAGGATAAGTTCCTTCCTGGTCCCGTCAGAATGAAGCTTTCACTATTCTGCCCTTCAGAGGCTGAGGTGGTCGGTTGTTGTGCTGAATGGGGACAGCTTTGTCACCTTCAACATTTGATAGAAGACTTCGGAACTGTGCCAGCTGGGAGGAAGAATAAAATATTTAAGGAATCAAAGGCTATTAAATTTACACAAAGCACTTTATTTCCAGTATAATCAATGCACAGATATATAAAAAACTAAGTTATTGATTGCAATGACTTCACCAATTGGAAGGGTGGAAGTCAAAAATTCCTTCACATTTCTTTGAACTAGGTATTTGGTTTAAATGATCAAGGATTGACTGGACTAGAATGCCAACTTTCTCAGAGTGTCAACTGGGCTAATTGGGTCAGTGACTTTCTGCTTTTGGCCTCAGTTTCTGTATAGTAAAATTACAATCACATTGACTATATTCACTGTGCTGTGCCTTTTACCCCTGTGACTTATTCACTCCAAATCTGTACCTTCCCCTCCCCTTCACCTGTTATGCCCATCTCCCACCCTTTCCCCTCTGACAGCCATCAGTTTGTTTTCAGCTTGTGTGTCCAATTCTGCTAAAAATCTAGCCTATTTAGAGTAAGTGACTTCAGCTATGGCTGAAGGCTTCTTTGTTAAGGCACAATGTGTGATAATTTATGAGTTCTCAGAATAATCACTTTCCCACCCCAAAATATATTCTTACCTTTTTCTTAAAACATCACCTTACAAAAACAAAATAAACAACAACAACAACAAAAACCCACAAAAAACCCTGTCATTTAATGTAGACAGACTCTTAAGAGTTCCAGAAAAACATCAACTGGCCTATAAAACTATTGAGGCATGAAAAAAAAGTCACTGACTTCACAATTAAAAGAAAATTGCAAAAAAGGAAATAATGATTGCAACTGAAAAAGAAATTGGTGTGTCCTCAACATTTTATCGCTCCAGATTTAATAGAGGCAAAACTTTATACAGATAATGTAGTATGGAGCAGGCCCCTTAAATAGCTGATAGGAAAAATATTGAACACTATCAGCTATTTACAATGGGTTTTTGTGAAGATTAAATGGGTTAATACACATAAAGTTCTTAGAATGTTGCTTGGCATGTAGCATATGTTATCAGTAGGCTACATACATTGCCTGTCCTATAGGTTTGTTCTGAGAATTGGCTGACAAAACATGTATAAGGCACCTAATGAAAGTACTTGCTCAATCAGTGGTAGTTATTATTATCATAATTATAAACAATAATTAAAGAGATATTTTTTTGGATAGTTAATAATTAAAACCTTCAAAAAAGAACAAAAAACCTTTGTCAACTCTCAAGGTATGTCTATTGTGAGCCATACTTCCTCAAAGTCTTGGTAGAATTTCCAGTGACAATCTTTTCTTTGTTTCTCAAACTCTTAGGAAGACACTTGTCAAGGTTGGATTTTTTTTTAAATAAGGTCAAAAAGATAGTAGGAGTTCAGAATCTCATATTTTTTTTTTTCTGTATAAAGTAGAAAACAGTATTATAACACACATTTCTGTTTAATTATTCAATAGATCTAGGTCAGAAATGAATCTTTTTCACTGGGAGTGGAAAACAAACTCCTCAAAAATCTATTTGAAATCATAATGTCCACCTTACTATGAATTGAAGTGATATTCCTGCTTTGCACTCCTAAGTCCCACTCTTTCACCTTTTATACTCTACCTGTTCTGGGCTGATACCAATGCTCTCCTTACAGATGATCCAGATTACACTCTCATAAAGAGGAGGATGAGTCAGAGAGCCAAAGTAGGTCCAGTAATCCAGGGATGAAGGAAGGAGAGTAGAGGGGTCAAAATTTGTGAATGGGGCTCGTTTGCCCTGGAAGGAAAAGAAATGTATCATTATACCATGATTTAAAATACTTACAGCATATACATATATGGTATCTATGTTATATAATTTTGGTATATATATTGTCTTGATATTTTAGCTGAAAATTTAATTTTCCTACTATATAGTATACACTGGTGTGTTTGTAGATATAAACAATAAAAGTAATAGAAGACTGAAAAATTGCTACACTGGCATTTTGGCCAAGCAATCGTCTTTCCTCATTTGGCTGAACATAAACAAATGTTAAGAAGTTTTAAAATAATCTATACTCTCTAGAAGATATTTCACTTCCAGAATAAAACATTTATTGTTTCTTTAAAAAAATTTGTTTTGTTTATTTATTTTTGAGAGAGAGGGAGAGAGAGAGAGAGAGAGAGAGAGAGAGACAGAGTGTGAGCAGGGGTTGGGGAGGGGCCAGAAGCAGGCTCTAGGCTCTGAGCTGTCAGCACAGAGCCTGACATGGGGCTCGAACCCACAAACTGTGAGATCATGACCTGAGCCAAGGTCAGATGCTTAACTGACTGAGCCACCCAGGTGCCCCAAACATTTACTGTTTCTTTAGGAATGATGCCAGAAACTGTTCCAGTGACAAAACTATTTATTGATGTGCAAACTAGTTATGTTTTAGCCTTATTCTATTTATTCCTATTTCTGTTTTGGTTGTTTATTAATGGCTTGTTGATGGTATCTCAAAAAAATACCCCTAACTCCTGCATTTTTGTACTGCTAAAGAAATAGAGACATTTTTCTTCATGAAATGGGAAAAAAAATCACATTTTAGTTGGATATAGTTTTTAAAGAAATTTGAATGGCTATGAAACTTCTTCTTCTATAGGCTTCATCCTGCTGAAATAGATAATAATTGTGAAAAAGAAAAAAACAAAACAAACACCTGAGTCAGAGACCTCAGAAGCAAGCAATATCCAAGTAGTACCTTGATTTTCAGAGTGGTAACTTTTGCTTTAGGCTTCCTATTCCCCACTTCAAATATGTAAATGATTTCAGTAGTTCTGTGGATTCTTGTTCTCAGATTTAAATGCTTTCATTTATTTATCTTTTAAAGTTTTTTTTTTTTGAGAGAAAGAGAAAGAGAAAGTGTGTACATGGCGCAGGTATGCTTAAGCAGGGGAAGAGCAGAGAGAGAATCCCACAGAGGCTCTGCGCTCTCAGCATGGAGCCCGATGTGGGGCTTGATCCCCCAGGAATTGTGAGATCATAACCTGAGCTGAAATGAAGAGTCAGTCACTTAACTGATTGAGGCATCCAGGGGCCCCTCTTGTTCTCTGATTTAAACTAATGTGTTTAGTCTATTTACCTTGGTTTTAACTGTGTTTAGGGCATCAAGTACTTTCTGCAGTCGTGGGTTGGCCTTATCAACCTGGAGATTTAAAAAAAAATGTGTGTTAGAAATTATTATTAAGTGAACCTATGTTTGGCTATTTTTTTTTTTTTTTTTCAATTGGAAACCATAACTGAAGAAAGGTAAGATATTTTCTCTCTGCTTTAGGAAAGGGAATTTTGTTGGTTGTATGTCCTTGCGGGCCCTTGTGCTCTGTAAGTTGTTCATAATGTGTAACCACCGTCAACCTAAAAACAAGAAACCAGCTCAAGAGGTAAAGTGTTTACTTGAGATCAAAGAATTACAATTCAGGGCACACAGATTGAGGTAGAAACCCAAATAGCATTCTAATTACAGGACATAGACTCATTTATGGAAGAGAAGGATGATCATGTCAGTAGTTTGTTTGTTTGTTTGTTTTTTGTTTTTTTGTTTTTTTACATTTTTGTTTTTATTTTTTTATTTTGAGAGAGAGAGAGAGAGAGAGAGAGAGGGTGGAAGGGGCAGAGAGAGAGAGTCCATGCTGTCAGCACAGAGCCCGGCTGAGGGTTCAAACTCACAAACTTTGAGATCATGACCTGAGCCAAAACCAAGAGTCAGACGCTTAACCAACTGAGCCACCCAGGCGCCTCCATGTAAGTAGTTTTTGAGAAGAGTTCATTGGTGCTGACAAGCAGGGTGAGATTTGTACTTCACAGATTTGTCAGGTGAAGTGGTCACTACGTAAAAGTTCACTTTTGTTAGTTCTCTCAAATAGGATATTCTTGTTCTTGTTGATTTCTTGGAATATTGGTGGTTTGGCCCAGTTCTAAGGTTCAAAAAGCAGGATGTGCAAGGCAGCTCTGAAATGGCCACTATATCTCCATTGTAAATGGCTCTGTGTATGTCATTTTTTTCACACCACAGATGAAGTGGAAAACAAAACCTTGGTTTTAATTTAATATCGACAAGATGTTCAGGGATATACAAGACAAAATCCAGGAATTTAGCAAAACTGTGATACAAAACACAACCTCTTACTTTTGGCTTGTTTTATTAGTTATAATGAGTACAATGCGTGGCATGTTGTAAGTGCTCAAGAAAGGTTAACTAGAATTGCTATAATCCCAAAAGTTAGCTACCTGTGATGCTTATAATAAGACATATGTTTACGACACAGAGCTCCTAAAATCCTTGGAATCTGCTAAGTGATGACAGTGATAAAGGTGTCTTTTGTTATGTTAATTAGGGGACGTCTAGACTGAATCTGAAGGTGAGGGCTGGTTGCCAGGAGAAACAAACAGGGGATTAGAGGGTTGGACCTTTCAATTCTACCCTCAGACCTCTAAGGACAGGAGAGGGGACAGGGCTAGAGCTTGAATCAATTGCCAGTGGCCAATGATTTAATCAATTGTGCCTAAATAATGAAGCTCCTATAAAAACCCAAAAGGACTGGGTTCAGAGAGTTTCCAGATTGGTGAATTAAAGGAGATACAGGTAAATCAGTGTGCCTGGGCAGTGCACGGAAGCTCTTTGCCTTTCCCCATACCTAGCCCTATGCATCTTTTCTATCTGGCTAGTCCTGGGTTATACTCTTGTATAATTAACCAGTAATCTACTAAGTAAAATATTGCTCTGAGTTCTGTGAGCTGTGCTAGCAAATTAAGCAAGCCTCTTTGAACCCAAGGAAGAGGTCATGGGAATCTCTGATTTATAACCAGTCAGAAGCACAGGTAACAACTATCTGGACTTGAGGACTGACGTTTGAAGTGGGGCAGGGGGACTTGTAATCTTGCAAGTCTGAACCCTTAACCTGTGGAACCTGATGCTATCTCTGGGTAGATAGTGTTAGAATTGAATTCCTGGACACCCTCTGGTGCCCAAGAATTGCTTGTTAGAGGTGTGGGGGGAACCTGTCACATTGGAATTTGGTGAGCAGAACCCAAAAGATCCTAGTATATCCAATTTAATAATAACTTCCCTATAGGACTTTTCAGGGGCTCTCCTATAGAGGGTTTCAGCAACATATGCCATTTTATTTTATTTTATTTTATTTTATTTTATTTTATTTTATTTTATTAACTTTATTTATTTTGAGAGAGAGTGAGCAAGTGGAGGAGGGGCAGGGGGGAGAGAGAATCCCAAGCAGGCTCTGTGCTGTTAGAGCAGAGCCCAATGGGCGCGGGACGAGGGGGGTGCTGATCTCACAAACTCTGAGATCATGACCTGAGCTGAAATCAATAGTCAGATGCTTAACTGAGCCACCCAGGTGTCCCAATATCTGACATTTTAAATATTAACTGAACTTTCTTTATGGGACAATAATCCTCTTAGTATTTTTTTTTCTGATGATACATTAAATTGATAAATTCCTGAACCTATGAAGTAGAAGTTTAGAGGAAAAGAAATTTAGAAAAGCTGGAAAATAGAAATTCCACCTTCTTCCAATATCTTCCCATGTTAGCCCTACCTGAAACTTAATTCTCTCAAAAAAGGGAAAAAACCAAGAGAAAACAAAGCAACAAAGTATTCGAGAACTGTTTGCTCACCTGTAGCCATTAGTAGAATGGAAAATTTTAAAAAGAAAGACTCAGATATCCTTTTGCCTTATTTTATACTTTTTTGATGTAAGAAATTGTGTTAACCGAGCTCTGTAACTCACCTTCATCAAAACACCAATAATTGCCAAACCATCAGCCTGTGAGGCAGCTTCAGCAAAGCTGGAGTATTTTGCAGAATTCCAGTGAACTATGTGAAGCTAAAAATGATAATGTGGTCAATTAGTTATTTATACTTCTGTGAAGACAAAAAGTTATAAATTAACTTGTTAATATATGAAGGTGTACTGTTGGCTTAAATAACATTTATGTGAACCTTTATCCAGTGGATAAAAGGGCTATATTCTCACTCTTAAGAAGGGTTATGTACATTGAATAGAGTGGGCAATTTGCAACTTCCAGGGAAATAGTGAGTAAAATTCTTTTCCCCTAATACTATAATTATTCAATATTATTTCTTTTAAAAAATTGCTTTGGTATAAAAAGATCAGGAATTTGAACTGACTAGTTTTAAACACAGTTGAAATAATTTCTGTCATGTGAGATACTTTTTAGTAACTTTATGGGTAGGGGTTCCTGGACAATCTAGGAGTCTTGGCCAAGAACACATTCTCTTGAGCATATGTAGGCTCCTCTCAAATCATTATCTCTAGCCTAACCTCTCTGTGGAACTCTAGATCTGAATATCCAATATGTATGTATGTCACCTTGATATCTTCTTGATATTTCCACATTGATGTCTAATAATATCTCAAACTTAACGTGGCCAGAATATAACTCTTGATTTTTTCCTTGCCAACACTGTTTCATTTTCCCAGCTTTGGAAAAGGTACCATCATCTACCGAATTGCTCAATCAAAAAGTACCACAGTTATCATTAATTTCTTGCTCCCCGCCCCCATCAATAGCCCTCTTTCGGCAAGCACATCTCATAGATAATACCTCTTCACTTGGTTCACAGCTTTGCATTAGCTGCTGATTTTGTCTGGAATGTCCTTCCCCATAATCTGTCAATGGCAGCCTTTTGTCTTGAATTAGGGCTGAACACAAATGCCACTACTGAAAGAATTCTTTTATGACCTCGTAACATAAAGCGATCATCTGGTCAATCATCACTTTCAATTAACTAGTTCTCTCCATACCACCTATTTAATTTCTGTCTCTTGCTCTTGCTCTCTGGTTCTTGCTTCTCTCTCCCCTCCTCCTCTCTCCCCTCCTCCTCTCTTCCTTCCAACTCCTGCTCTCCCTCCCTCCCTCCCTCCTTTCCTCAATCACATGTGGAATTTTGTGGCTAAGTGCCTCTCATCTCTAGCCTGGATTATTTTTATTTTTCTTAAATTAGATGGGAGAATCACTGATTTCGATTTCTTAGATACAGCCAGATACCCATCTAAAAAGATAGTATTAATTTAGGCTCCGAGTCCATTTAATTTTAGTCTATTTTTTTTTTGAGGGAGAAATGGGAAGAAACATTTAATAGGTTTCTGTAGTATTAAAAGTTATTAGCCAAGCTTTACAATGTAACGTAAAGCCAGTTATATGCATATATAATTCCCAAAACTTCTATCAAAATAATAAAAGCACATACCCTGTAACCTAGTAATCCCTCCTATAAAAAAAAAAAATCTGCCCCACTGATGTGTTTTCACTGGGGTATAAGGTATATGTATTTGTTGCAGCATATTTTGGTAAAAGTCAAAAACCAATGGAACAAAAAGCAAACGGCATTGCAATTGTCCATCAGGGCGGGGGGGGGCAGTTACATAAATTCTGATATATTTATGCAATGAAATACTATACAAACATTAAAAGAATGAGGTAGAATTAACTCTACTGACTTGGAAAAAAACGATTATGATAAATTCGTAACTAGAAAAAGTTGCAAAACTATTTGTATAACAAATTCATTTTGTAAAAGTAAAATAAAAAGTCAACCTGTATATATGGGAGAATATATATATATATATATATATATATATTACATTTATGTATTATATTAATACATATAAAGAACAGAAGTTCTTCTTTTTCAATCTCCCAGATGCTCTGTTGACAGTTTGATGCAAATATTCTTGATTTTTCTAGGTATATACAGATGAAAAGTCTTGAAATGGATCACAGACTTCTATGTGAGGGCAAGTCAAGAGGGTGGAGGGTGGTGGCCTACAGCAGGAGCCCTCAGGCCCTCACTTAGGCGTATGTTATTCTTTGTATACATTCCTATGGTTAAACTTGCACTCTTAGTAGAGTCTTATTGAAGTGTTCCAGCCTGGCTACACCTATGCCACTGGTGTGTCCAAACTTGAACATTTGAATTAGAAGCAAATGGTGTGGTCAGCTTAGAGTCAGAGCTTTAAAGGAGAGCAGTGTCTCCTCTTGATGCTGTTGTCAAGGTAACAGTTTTTAAGGCATTCTGAAGAGAAAGATGCTTCTTGGGCTCAGGAGCTCAACTCCAAGTTCAGCTACCTTTTTCACATGCAAAATTTCCTTCTATTGCCAAACTCAGTACGTGCCTGTTTGATTTTAAAGGGGCTTGGGAGTTCTCCTATAAAGACCAGAATGCTCATTCCTTTGGAGCTATTATAATGGTGTCTTACATAGTAAAGCAGCTGCTTCTGAGAGTAATTCTCAGTGTAATTATGTCTCAGTTACTAAGTTACATTACCTCTCCAGAATATTTGACTCCATCCACTGTGTGTTCAGAACCATAGTCATTTGTGTGGCCCCAGTGAAAATGGAACTGACTGAGCCTATAGCTTTCAGAAAGAGGACCACCTCTCAGCACTAGAAGAAAAAGGGAACTACTATTAGTTTTATGATCATAAGCTCCTGCTTATCTTTGCATTTAATATAATCCAACACGAAAATGGATTGAGTAGAACTAAAAACAAACGCTGGTGCCAAAGGCTTTTTCTTGTTGGATTTTTTCCCACATCCACGATGATGGCATTCATATGTATGGTGCATCCCTGACCATTGCATTGAGTTATATACAATTCTCAGCCCATGAGCTGTAATTTTACCTTTTTCTGCTGCCAAGAAAGTATATTGGAAGGTGGGTGAATTGTAAGGATTTCCTCGAATCTGCTTTAATTTACAAGTTTATTCATTCATTCTTTCAACAAAGACTAAATAGGAAGTATGCATTAAGATCTTTAGTAATTTATTTTGAGTAACAAATTACTCATCACTTACTTTTTACTAGTCAAAACACAACAGTGTATCTTGACAGCTTTGTTTGAGAATGCCTGTCCAGGGACCGAAAGAAAGTGCTAGGGGGTCAGTGAGGTCACTTTAAAAATTTTAACATTGAATGACTATGTCGTTTTTAGAGAGTCTACACAATCATATGACTAATTAAACACACATAACACCAGATCTTATATAATATAACAATGGACATAGCCCCAAGGTGCTTAAAATTTAGGGTCAGAACCTTGCAGGAAAGTGCTAAAACAAGTCTTACTTTTTGTCAGTAGAGTTGTCTTATGAAATTGCCATTCGATAGTTATTCAAGAAACATTTATGAGAATCTTACCATGTAGCAGGAAATGTGCCAGATTCTGGGGTATGAAGATAATTCAGTGACTACAGTATAGCAGTGGAGGGCAGGGGGGCGGGGAGGGGGGAGATAGACCTGTGCATTTAAGCACAGAATAAATCTTGCAAGATTTATGTAAGACTTACATTCTTACTGGTGCCCGAGAACTTCACAACAACGGAACTATTTTTCTGGCGGTAAAAAATAAACACATTCTTCACTCCGTTTCTCTTTCCTACTGTGCTCCTCCGTCCTCATTCCAATTAGAGAATATTTGCCTTTTCAGTTTCATGTTCTATATTCTATATTCATTATGGTTCATTAAACCTTCTTGGGAAAAAATACTGTTTATTTAGAGAGTGTGAAGTGAGTGCAAAGATTCTAGAGACCAGAAGAGATGGGCTGGTGTCATGGAAGAGAAGGGCTGAAAGAAGACAGAGCTGGGGGTTCCAACATTCACCTTTAGCACTTGGGAGTTTTCCAGAAGTCCAAGATGCTTCACCAGATCGCAGCCAAGTTATGTGTACTACACACATGCACAAAAGCCCAAGGATGGTGTTTGTGTTTCTTAAAGTCCTATTGTTTAATTTGTCCCAGAAGAGTTAAAGAAAACATAACCAGAAGGATCTTTTGGCTCACCTGATCGGTTATCATTGTCCTCAAAGCTTACGTGGAAAGAATGTCCCACGTTGATAATTTCTTTGGCTGTGGCTGGATTGTAGGAGACACTGATAGGTTTAAGAGAGGTGTCACGTTTGGTTTCACTGGTTTTAATGTCAATGGGAGATTGGTTATTTCCGTTTGCAATGGGGTACAGCTTGCCCCATTGTTCAGGACCTAGCGAGGTAAACACATGCATACAATCACCACATGTCTGATTCCAAGTTTTAGGAGGATAACTAGTTCTCTGCTTATTAGACTAGGATTAATTCTGGTATCTTAAATGATATTATGTCTAACTTAATGAAAATTCAACATTTAAGAATGTTCCTTTTCTATACTATCCTATGAAATAGCGTATTTGTCAACACCACAATAAATATTTTACAATTAGCACTAGATTTCTAAAATACAGATGAGAGAGAGATTGAGAAAGAGGAAGAGACAGAGAACACATTTTGTAGACAACCATGTCCCAAAGGACAACTGTTAAGGGTACGTACAAAGTTATTATAATTATTCAAGTCAGGCAATTCAAACTGTTAACCTAGGACTGTACAGCTATTTTATTTATATTTATATTTATTTACTTTCTAAAAAAATGCACAATATCTCTTTTACTGGAAAAGGCAATGAGCTAGTATTTTGTTTTACATGAACAGAAGAACTCTTACCATTGTGGTCATCATATCCCCAGTCAGAACTCGCCATGATCTTCTACTTGGTTTTCTTTTCTGCAAACAAAGGTAATTCCTGGAATAACTGACTGCAAGTAAGCATGCAGGAAACAATGGAAACCACCTCGTGTGGGTTTTTATAGAAACTTCTCTGCCCTTAATAGGCCACTATGTCATCATCTCTGCCTATCAGGAAATATAGATAAGTAAAAAATAAAAATAAAAAAAGATATTATAAAAAAAAGCCCACAAAGGTCAGATCAGTTTCAATTGTTTTATTATATTGTAAGAGCAAAATATCTAAGTCATAAGTTTTATAAAACCAGCCCCATTTCTCTCATGTTAGTAGAGATACAGCTAAATACTTTCATATATGAGTTGTTGGGTTTCCTAAATTAAAAATGGATTTGTGCACTTGATATTTCCAATTATACCCTTGCTGGATACTTAAGTAATACTACAAATGGTAAGGAGAATAATTCACATGTTTATAGGATGGTTGCAACTAGTATCATGATGTTAATTTAAAATCAGATAACAAAATTACTGATCATTTATAATATATGCTATCTATGAAATACATTTCACAGACACACAGGATTAGAAAAAAGTCCTTTGTTTTAAAGCAATATTGTAATTCATAAGTGGAGATAATTTTATTGATATTGAAATTCCATACAGCTCGTATTTATTTTACACATCAAATTCAGTTCTACTGGAATAGAAACTATTCTTTTATATGCTTCTATACAATTTATAAAGCAATTTCACCACTACCATATGCACAAAAATCCTACCGAGTAAGAGTTATCATTTTGTAGCTGAGAGATATTGAGACTTCACCAAAACTAGCAAGAAGTCAAGAAGCTAGGCTTCAGCCACAAGTCCAGTTGCTTTTTTCACTATACCCTATGTGAAACCTATGCGACCTATGAAGTGGGTGATCCCTTAATTCTCCTCTTACATCTACAGTTCTCTTACACCCAATTTAAGCCTGAACCAAGATAAGAATTGCCACCTGTTGAGTGACAAGAAGATATATGGAAGCTTTCAAGCAGGCAAAGAAAACCAATTAGGAGGTATCAGACTCTGGCTGGGTCCATGTAACCAAGGCTCTGAACACACTCAAAGGAAATACAACCAGAAAAATGAGCTTTCACAGTAATGCTTTTTCATGTCATGGTAGTTATTATCTCCTTTCACACTCTCGAATTGTCTGAGGTACCTGGGTTCCTTGAAGGGAGAGGAGGGCACAATTCTTAGCTAGTTTGACTAGAGAGACATATTGTTTGTCCCTTTTTGACTAATAATGGCCAACTGCCTCAGATACAGTGGGGACTATGGCTCATGAACAGAGTAGGGAGAGGTCCAAGCTCCCATTCTATGCTCTGGTGGGCAGAAGGAACTATTATGTAAAGGGAACATTTTTTTTAAGGTACCATTTATTGAGGGCCCAGTATGTCTCAACTGCTGTGTTGGAAACCTTATGTGCGTTAATTCATTTAAACCTCACAGCAACCAAATTAGGCATTAAAATCTGTATTCTGCATAAGAAGAAGGCTTCACAGAGGTGAAGATACCTCCTATGGTTACAGAAGCTTTTAAGTGGCTACTTACATCCTGTAAGTCTAGAGTTTAAATCTAGATCTAACTCCAAAGCTTATACTCCTTCTTAACCTTCCGTTGTCAATAAATGCCCACAGACTTCCACTTGATTCTGTTTTCTGGAGGATTGGATTAGTTGATCTGTTCTGGTCTGGCTCAAGATGACCAACAGTCAGACTTGATTGTTGCACTTACTTCATTCCAGACTTGGTGTCTCAGGTTGGCCAGAAGTTCATGCAGTGATAGAAGGTACACTTTGCCTTGTACTTGCTTCCCAATATTTGCTATTTTGCTAAAAATAAGTAAACACAGAACTATTTTAATTAACATATTTGAAAAACATATTTGAAGAAGACGACCTCTTTTCATTATATGGTTATGTGATGATTCATCACATGAGTATTTTAACATTCAACATGGGATGGTAATTCATTTAAAGTTTTTGGCACACAATTACTTCAAGCCCTAACTATTATGACCTTTTATTCCATTACATACCTGGGTGTGTTTGTGTACTCCCACAAGCAGAAAACTATATAGAGAAAGGATGTAAAATTTAATGAGTACCTATGGTTTGAGTCCCAACACCCCACCTATTTACTTTTATTCTCTTTTTTCTGCTTACAAACTTTGCTTCTTTCAGCTTAATATCTCTACTCAGTCCAAGATGTCTCATTTTGCACACTTCACTTTCACCTATAGCCTCCCCACCACCACCCCCTTTCCTGTTCTGTTCCAGGGCTGTGATCTTTGGACTGCTTTTGCATACCCAGGAGCTCAATCTACACAGCTCTGCTCTTCTAAAATAACACTTTATTTCCTAAGGCCATCAAATATTGAAGAGGACTATTTTTCCTGATAAAATATTCCAAATAAGTCTAAATGTACTTGAAAATGAATCAGGAGCAACGAGGCTGATGGAAAAAATTTTTTTAAATGTTTATTTATTTTTGAGACAGAGACAGAGAGTCAGAGTGAGAGCGGAGGAGGGGCAGAGAGCAAGGGAGACACAGAATCCAAAGCAGGCTCCAGGCTCTGAGCTGTCAGCCCACCATGGGGCTCAAACTCACAAACCGCAAGATCATGACCTGAGCTGAAGTCAGATGCTTAACCGACTGAGCCACCCAGGTGCTCTGAAAAACCTATTTTTTTTAAAGTAATGCAAAAATATGTAAGTAATTCTGGGAGAGAATTGCTTAACTCATAACATTAGGAAGTGCCAAGTTATGTCTCAATTATATCTCAATAAATTACTGGGAAAACCAAAAATAAAAAAGATTTTAGCTCTTTGGAGATTTTTAAATGTTGAAAGCATGATGAGCAGAAGGTTTAACTTTAATAATTACATTGGTTCAATTGGCAAATTTTATGAAAACGTACTCATGGGCTGAGGGGAAGAAAAGAAAGGTTTCCTTCATTACCTTATGAAATGGAATTTCAGAGGCTGAATATTACAGAAAAAAATTTAAAGATGAAATGTCGATTATCCTAAGGGGAAGCCCATTATCCTAAGGTGGCCCACCCTTAAACTATATACCACAATTTTATCTCTTGACCTTCATGATAAGTAAATTCCTGCCACAAACATACAGAAATAGCGAGAGTGCTAGCAGATTGAGTGCTATTGGGAGAAATGCTTCCCGGGGCCCTCGTGCCAGGGGGCGGTGGGCTGGTTAGAAGACTATTCAAGGAGAGGCACCAGGATTGGAGTCCCTTTCTGGTCACCTCAAAAGCCCGTGTGTGCTTCCTCTTCTCTATACTACCACGTTTTTAACAGGCTGTCTATAAAACATTTGCTTTAAAGTTAGTTAATATTTATTGAGTAACATCAGTTAACTTTGCTGAAGATTTTTCAGTGTCCTGGAATGTTTTTCAAAAAAGCAGCAACTTCTCCTCAGTGTTTTACAAAATTTGGAAACCATAATTAGCTGAGTTTATATTATATTTAAAAGTCTTAGAATTTCTATTTGAGCTTTTATCTTCTGGTTTCCTAAAGGGACATTTTCCTCTGGTTGCTCCTTTAACATTTTAAAATTAAAAACATGAACTCTTCTGTAGGTGAAGAATGACGGTGAGTCTCAAATTTAAGTCTGTAATTAAAAAATAATTCTCTGGTCCAGAAGGAAGGGAAAATGGGAGGGAGGGCTGTGCCTAGTTATGGTAGAGATCTGCTAAATGCCACTGGAAAGAAATTCCGAAAGGAAATAGCTGTTCTACAATGTTTAGAGCTCCATAAGGATAAGTGGCTTCCCTGGGACTCCTACTTTCCCCCAAATAAGGAAACACAATTAAAATTTTTTTAACATAGTTAAAATCAAGTGTCATTTTTAACCATTATATCTGGCATGACTTGGGGGCACCTGGATGGTTCAGTCACTTAAAAGTTAAGCCTGTGACTCTTGATTTCAGTTCAGGTCATGATCTCAGGGTTGTGAGATTGAGCCCCCTGTCAGGCTCTGTGCTGTCAGCATGGATTCTCTCTTCCTCTCTCTCTGCTCCTTCTTCATGAACCCTCTCTCTCCCTCAATAAATGAATTAACTAAAAAACAACTTGCATGACTCTCACATTGCTCTCTAACTTCCCTGCCCTGCCAGAAGTGGTACCGTACAGGGTGGCAAAATAAGCCTTCAATCCAGTGGAGAAGAGGGTCATGGAAAATGGGGATATTAGCTCAGACGTTTCTGCAGTAAGACAACCAGAAATCCTGATACATTGATTTATTTATTTTTTAATGTTTATTTATTTTTGAGAGAGAGAGAGGGAGACACAGAAACCGAAGCACAGTCTCCATCAGCACAGAGACCAACGCAAGACTCGAACCCACAAACCATGAGATATGACCTGAGCTGAAGTCAGACACTTAACAGACTGAGCCACCCAGGTGCCCCAATCTTTCTCTTCTCTTGAACGAGATGTCTTACCACCTTTATTCTTCCCAGTGATGTCTTTATCTTCATCCATACTAAGTTTGTTCCTACTTAAAAGCCATCGCACTTGCTGTCCCCTCTGTCTGGATTGCTCTGTATCTAGACTTTTGCACAATATCCCCTCCTCAGACACAATTTTCCTGACCTCCAAATCCAATATATCTCCCCTCTTCCCAGTCTGTTGCATCATTCTGTCTTATTTCTTTCATAGCATATTTGTTGCAGCCTGACACTCATTGTTTGCATTCTGAAATTAATTTTATTAATAAATAAATAAGTTTATTTATTTACTTGCTTAATGTCTATAACCATCTCTATAATGACATAGGACTTTATTTTTTTCTTTTTCTTTTTTTTTTAAACTCACTGAGTTCACTTACAATGTGCCTGGAAAACAGTGGTACTCAATAATATTTCACTGAAGTGAAAAGAGAATGATTAAATGGTCATTTTAACTTCAATGATTGTATTTTTATAAAGATTTAGAAGGGCAGAATGCTTAGCAGGGACTGTGCCTACCGAAATGCACAGATATGAATTAGGGGTATGTGCCACTCCACTCATGTTCATATCTGGAACTAAGGAAAAAGAGCCTTTCCCCTTTCATTTCTGTTAATGGGAGGAATTAAGTGCCCCGTCTGTGTATGTCAGTCATTGCCGGGAGAGTGATAATGTTGGTCTTTATAAGTGTCAAATTTTTTGACACTCTATAAGTGTCGAAACTTAACTCTTCAAATACGGTTTGAATTTTTGACACATAAATTTCAAAGATCCATACTCTCTTGGTTTTTATTACTGTAACTAAAGAAAAAACTTTCAACCTCATATTTCCTGTCTTAGAACGTATTTTTGAATGCAATTTTTTAATGCACTAATGAATATCTTTTATTAACAACTAAGTCAACTCTCTCAATAGGTAACTATTTTAATTCACAGCACAGAGGTGTTTATAATTTCCTACAATTTCATGTTTTTAAAAATTTTTTGGGGGGGGGGCGCCTGGGTGGCTCAGTTGGTTAAGCGTCCGACTTCGGCTCAGGTCATGATCTCGCAGTTCCTGGGTTCAAGCCCTGCATCAGGCTCTGTGCTGACAGCTTGGAGCCTGGAGCCTGCTTCGGATTCTGTGTTTCCCTCTCTCTCTGCCTCTCCCCTACCCATGCTCTGTCTACCCTTTCTCTCAAAAATAAATAAACATCAAAAAAAATTTTTTTAATAAAAAAATTTAAAAAACTTTTTTTAATGTTTATTTTTGAGAGAGAGAGAGACAGAGACAGAGACAGAGACAGAGCATGAGCTGGGGAGGGCCTGAGAGAGAGGGAGACACAGAATCTGAAGCAGGCTGCGGGACTTGAACTCACAAGCCATGAGATCATGAGGCGAAGTTGGATGCTTAACTGACTGAGCCACCCAGGCGTCTCTACAATTTCATGTTTTTAAAACCATTAAATTTTAAATACATCTAGTTGACTCTCATGCTTATTGGAATTACTGGTTGGAAAGATATACTGTATACGCTAAGAACATAGGCTTGTGCACTTTTCAGCTAATGGTTAAGAAGCTCTTTTATTGCATGAATGGTAACCTGAGAAGGTTAATGGTACCATCCTTATATTTATTTTTGTAACCAACAAAATACTATTTGTATCTTATCTCTTATAACTATTTGGGGGAATTGATGAGCTCTTCTACAACAGATGACATATTAAAGCAATATTTTTCACCTAAAAATAAAATAACATGAATGATGCTTTGTAAACCATACAATATCATACAAATGTAAATGATGAACTTCAGCCTCAAAAAGAAAGTTTGATTTTAACTCTCAGGTCAATACATGATTAACTAAAATAAAGTAGTACAAGTGATTGCATGTGGCCTGAAATTCAAACAATTGCATAACAGAAATCTGTTTGTCACAGATTAAAGTAAATGATACAGGTGAAAGAAGATAAGTTCTCAAAAGTAAATATTAAAGGAAGTGAAGGTCAGTCTTATCAGTCAGCTTGTTAAAATATCTTTCATGCAACCTTTTTTGGCTTTTAGGTCCATCTACCTAAAATTTACCCTAAGATTAAAAAAAGTTTCTGCCGACTCCCTTAACAGTTTTGTTGCCTCTCAAACTCTTTTATCAAAGATAAGGTTTTTAAAATACATTTGCAGTTGAACATTCAATTTAATACATGCCTTTTTAAATGCAGTGTTTCTTAACGGACAGTCTGCAGGTCACTTGCCTCAGATTCATATGTGCATGAATTAAAATGCACATGTGTTTGTGTCTCAACCAATCCCTGACTTTTGTGAAATGACCTAAGCTGATTTGGATGACTAACGAGTATCAAGCTCTCTTGGGAAGTATTGGTAGGCTTTTTAGATGTATCAGGGGCCTGTGTGAATCTAGCCCAGCAACCTAATTACCAAAGATATATTTCAACGAGAACAAGTCTCTGACCAAACTTTCCAACTGTACATTCATTATTAACAGACAGGCACAAAATAGTCACATGACTTGTCTGTAGTTTCAGGAAGGCCAGCTATAAAGGAGGTTCAGCCACCAGCACTTGGTATGAAAGACTCACTCTAAACAGGCTTCAATAACATCAGGACTGGTGTACTTTGTTGTTGGGACAGGCAGCTGGGGCTGAGTGGGGACTTGACTTACAAAGTACATCAATGGTATTCAAGGACTGGACTTGTCCACTCATATCTCTGTTCATGTAAGAGTTATGGGTCTAGTAAAATTTCCTTAGCCAGTTCCTAATCTTGATACCACTAATCTCATGAGTACAAAATTATTTCTAACATACTATATAGTAAATAATAAGCCTTTCAGTGTTGGTTCAGTTGCAAATATGCTAAGTAGTCACCTCTGAAGATGCTAGATCCTAATTAGAATGCTGTCAAGCATTCCTATTAAGCATTAGATTATATGAACAAACACATTATTTATATGGAAAGAATATATAAATATAACACCGAATGAATAAAAATCTCTGCATATGAGACTTGGAATCTGTATTTAAAAAAATTTTTTTTTAATGTTTATTTATTTTTGAGATAGAGAGTCAGAGAGACAGAGAACGAGTGGGGGAAGGGCAGAGATACATGGAGACAGAATCTGAAGCAAGCTCCAGGCTCTGAGCTATCAGCACAGAGCCTGACGCGGGGCTCAAACTCATGAACCATGAGATCGTGACCTGAGCTGAAATCAGACATTTAACCACCTGAGCCATCCAGGCACCCCACTGGAATCTGTATTTTTAACAAAAATTCCCAGGTGGTATTTTTAAACATACTCAGATAGTTTTACAAACACTTTTTTAAGACCCTGAATGCCATTTGCCTGACATGCCTTCTCCTTTAGGAAAAATACTGAATAGTAGTAGCTACTTTATGAATTCGTCTTTTCTTCCCCCATAAGAATTCTTCAATCCTTTAATGCTTTTGTTAGTACCTAACTGCAGGAAAGGAATTCTTTTTTGAATTTTTTTTTGTGATGCCCCTTTATCTGTTGGGGCAACATGCTACATACAGAGTGGTGACCTGTTATACAAGGGTTTTTGAATTAAATGCTCAGATCAGATCCATGATTAAGTAGAGACAGGTACAATAACAAAACGCCTTTCGTAGTGGAAATATTCATTGCTGCAGGCAGCGGTTTGTCATGTTAATTCACTCTTAACTGGTCCCTGTCCTCCTAAGTCTATCAAAGAAAAGTGGCAAGAACACTGATTGAACCAGTGGTTTGCAGATGACTCATTCAAAGGCAGAGCGCATGGAAGTACATTACAGACCCTCTTTATTGATCTAAACAGAGTGAACAAAGACACCTTATGGGGTGAAGCAATATCTACAATGCTCCTTCAGTCTCTAAAGACTTTGTTTTGTTTCATAGCTATTTTCAGGTGTTAGCATTATCTATAAAATCCTTTATCCAGGTACCTCAATTTATTTGAGTCATGCTATTTCTTTGTTGTAAACTGGGTTAATAATACTCAACTGGAAGGTTGTTTTTTTTTTTTTTTAATATAATGAGGATTAGAGATAAAGCCACACAGCAGATGCACAGTAGCAGAGACAGTATTTTTTTTTTTTTTTTAAACTGAGTGTACTACTAATAATGGAAAACTGCATGGGCTGTGGTTAAATAGGATGGGATAGTTAGATGCTGCAGAGTTGAGGACACAGGGCTGTGTCAGAGCTCCTAAGACTTTGATTGATGAAGTATACTGGCTAATCAGGCTTGAAACCATGAGGCATAATCCTCCCTAGGGCATTATCTAAGAAATTAGTAAGGAATAAAAGGAATGATTATGGGTGCTTTTCAAGGAAGAAATTCCTTTAGAATTGCTCCCTAGAATGGGGGGTTTTACTCATATGATCTTATTTATAACGTTTAAGAAGTCTGTAAGCTGGGTAGAGAACACATTTAAGTATCCTCACTTTGAAATGAAGAAAGAGGCTCTCATGGGTGAGGAAATGAAACCATGTATCCAAACTCGGATATAAGTGTTAGAACTAGAATGTCAAGTCTTCAAACTCTGTCAAGTGTTCATCCCACAATGACAAATTATAAAATCAAATGAACAGTAGCTTTCCTTCTATCACTTTTTACTTCATTATTACAGGGTTCACTGATATGGTGAGTTCCCAACCCAAAACAGTCAGTGTAGTTTCCCTAAAATTGATGCCATAATGTTGTCATAGATAGGGTTTGGTTTTGTCTACAGGGGTCCAGAGTGTGATATGGGCCATCATCTCTCCTAAAAAAATGGATGCTGTGGTTTTTTGCATCTCCACAGCCAGCCTCCTTAGGCCTGTAGAACTTTCCCATACACCACCCCTCAGGCTCTTTCAATGCCCACCTTCCCTACATTTCTGTGGAGAAACCATGATTTGAATTCCCTGGTTTTCAGTATAACTGATGAATGCATATTGCCACATTTTCACAAAAATCTGCTTTATTTCTTCTAGTCCTAGGGGTGAAGGATCAGAGCACAGGGCAGAACATAATAAATCCTCCTCTCTTCTATTTCTAGAGCTGGAAGAAGAAAAAAGTAAATATATATTAAGTTCCCAACAACAAGATTTCAGAAAAGATTCCTGTCCTTTTAGCTAAAGATGAAATAGCAAGATTTTAATTAAAGTCCTTCCTGGTCCTGTCTACCTTTATACAAAAAATTACTTGGACAGTTAATTTACTTGGTAGAGGTCTTGTGTCTTATTCTGAGTTTCCTCTGTTTTTCAGGTTGCTTCAGGTAAGTGAGAGCTACCTAAATATACAACTTACACTAAGCTAATATCTAAAATGGGTTTGATTATAAGTAAGTGAAGACTTTTAAGGACTATTAAAGTCTAGCTCTTCCTTCAGCAATGACCCCCACAGGGTCTTCTATGCTGAGGGCTCCTTTAGCTTCTGGACTCAGAAGAGTTTGGAGAGGCTGCTTGAACTGTGGCATGAAAGGCCTTGGGTCTCAAAACATCAGGGTTAAGAGTGAAAAGCTGTTGAATGAAAGCCTTCTGATTGCATTCCCTTATGCCTAGTTTATGTGGTGCTGTGCTGCAATTCCTTAATATGCGATACTTGGACATTGCAGTAATAGTCCTAAATCTTTTAAGACTACCCGGGACTCTGCCTTTCACTAGTTGGTAGAGTTCCACTTAACCTTTGTGCAAGTGCCCAAGGATTACAAACTGAGAGGATGACACGTTGGCAAGTGCCTTACTTTTCCATCATCACCCAGGAGGCAGCCGGAACCAGTCTGGTGAGAAAGAACTCCAGGAAAAACACCGCCCCAGGTTCATGTCAATAATGCTTTTAAAAATGGAGACCCACGGAATCTAGCGGGTCCTTAAGAGCCCTAGTGGCTAGGAACCAAGCTCCAGTTAGAATGAAGCTTATGAATTTAGACTTCCTAGAACAAATAGGGCTGATTGTATGCAGTGATTTGATCTGGAGAAGATGAATTCCTGGCAATGTTATCAATTCCTCCTGTTGCTAATTCCTGGGGGCGCTAGCTAGCCAGGTTTACATTCAGTGTTCTTACAATGTGGTCTTTTGTTGCTCCTGTCCAGGATCCGAGAGTTCTCATGGCTCGGCTTGTCCCCCTGCAGAGTTGGACAAGATTCTACTGTGTGGTTGCTCACAGCTGGCACCAGCTGTTGCTACACTTTTCCATCCTAACGTTGCTTCTTGGTTAAGATCTTGTCTCTGGTCCTCCCCAACTTTCGATACTACATATATAAGGCCAGACTGTTGGCTGGTAAACCTGATATTGTTAGTAAAGTCTAGTGGCTCCCTCCAAAGGAGTAGTGACTGTAACATAAAATCACTTCTGGATAGGAAGCTGACTGCCATTTATTTTGGTTACTATAATGGTTTCAAAGGAATCATTTTAACTTTAAAATAAAAGGTGACAGATAAAAGTTTACTTAAGGTTTCCAGTTCTTAAAACATAAACTTGGAGTGGTAAGGAAGAAAGGAGTCATCTTTTAGCAGCTGCTAGACATAATAAAATTTGAAGACAAGAAAGATAGGGTATCTTTTATTAGATCAGATATTAGCAGCCATGTTCTGGCATGATGAACATACCTTCTGTATGAGACGAGTATGACATACACTCAAAAAACAGCCCAGAGAGGAGAGAAATGCCAACGATAATAGATGTGACCTTTCAGTGCCTTGGCCACTGGCATTGCGTGAAGGTAATCCTAGATCCCCCATTTTTCCATTTGGATGTAGCTGAGACTGACAGGGCAGGTGTCCTGCCTAAGGCAACTGATGTATGATTTGCTTTCAGTCTTCTTCCTATTTGCCTCTTCCAAAGCGAGCTTGAAAATCCTGCCCTTTTGCTAGCTCTGCAGAGAACCCAGAGGTGAGGACCTGATATATTATTTGTTACTTGTAAGGCTGCTATTGTACCAATGTGAAGATGGATGACAAATGGATGCACCTTAGAGGTTTTTATACTGCTATGCAGTGCAGGAGGATTGAAACGCAGCTATGACGAATGACTTGAACTGCAGTGTCTAGATGAAACTAAATTGAGCACTACTTAATCCCTTCATCATAATATGAACAAGGAACAAAACAAATGGTACTATGGCAGTCAGGTGTTGCCTCAGGCACCACAATTCTGGTTGTTGAAATTAGCTGTGAGTTCATTTTGTAACTCAGTTATTCACCTGCTGCCACTGATGTCACCAACCTGTCTTATTAAACATCAGGGCTGCCCCTCAGATCATTCAACCCAACTCCATGGACAGATGGAGAAAGTTTGCTGGGAACTCAGTGACCATGGCTTCTTAGGGGATAAAACCAGGATAAATGTGGGAGAGAAGAAAACCACATTCTGCCCCAATACATGTTACCAAGCAGCACTTGTAGAATCCTCCCTCTCTCTTTTATTTGTCCCCAGCAGGAAAAATGTTTAAAAGCAGTCTAGGAGGAATGTCATCATTCTAGTCTGCAGTGGTCATGTGTGAACCTATCTTTTCTGGAAACTGAACTCTGTTTCTGGTGTCCAGCTTGACTCAGACCTACACCTGTATGCTTGGTTTCAGTTCTGTCTGGTGCCATCCAGAGTAGCTTAGCTCCCTGGACCTCAGCCCCAGTCCTCCCACCTGGACTCTGAGCTTTCCTTTGACTTGAGTGTTGGTGTTCCAAGCACTGCTGCCTTGGGACTCCTGCCCCTGCTCTGCACATCCCGGCCTGCCATCTCAGTCCCCCTTCTAGCCCAGGATCCTCTTATCTTACCCAGATCAACCATTAGTTGGGTTCAAGTTCAGGTGACCAGAGGCTGTCTGGAGACCCAAGCAACAGGAGAAAACACAAGTTGGCATGAGCCAGAAACAAAGGCCAGTGTGAACTCCCCAGTAATCAAAAGTGTGAGGAAAAATGTCTTGCCTAGATGAGAAAAAAATGTAGGTAAGAAGAACATGAGCCATTAATTATGTGCCACACTAATGACTAACACGAGGCTATGCCCTTATAACTCTGCTGATCAGGGATCATTTGCATTTTGACTTTCTGCACATTGTGAAAGTTATTTATGAATATTTTTATTTATAACTTTAATTTTTGAGGGTAATATGTTCATGTGGTTCTAAATTCAAAGATATAAAATAGTACAACAACAAAAAAATCCTCTTCCCATTCTCTATCCCAGAGAGAACCAAAATTATCAATTTCTTTCACACTCTTCTAGAGATATTTGATGCAGATATGGGGAAATAATTGCATATATTTTCTATTTTTTTTAAGAATACAAATAATGGGGGTGCCTGGGTGGCTCAGTTGGTTAGCGTCCAACTTTGGCTCAGGTCATGATCTTGCGGTCCATGAATTCGAGCCCTGCATCAGGCTCTGTGCTGACAGCTCAGAGCCTGGAGCCTGCTTCGGATTCTGTTGTCTCCCTCTCTCTCTGCCCTTCCCCACCTTGTGCTCTGTCTATCTGTCTCTCTCTCAAAAATAAGTAAACATTTAAAAATTTTAAAAAAAAGGAACGGATAGTGTAATACTATATGTATATTTTTGGCTCCTTTTCCTCTGAATGTGTTGGGATTTGGCCATATCACTATATTAAAAATGTTTTCTTTGGGCTTTACAATATTCTGTTGCATGGACTGCCATTGTTTATTTACCCATTCACCAACTGATAGACATTTAGATTACTTCTAGTCATTGTAAACTGGTAATATAAATACCTAATAAGTGTGTAAAGTCATTCACCAATATAACTCATTACAAATTCCCAGTTGCTCATCTGAAACCCATGGGGTCACATGTGCTTCAGAATTCAGAATTTCTCAGATCTTAGCAATACCATTCAGATATTATATAAATAAAGTCTTTTGTGGGGCCTGGAGAAGCACCCTGTAATTTAACGTATTACAAGTTTTGTAGCAAAATGTATGGATAGTCATAATAAGTGGAATAAATAAGGGCTATAAATACCTTCACATCAGTTCAGGTCAATTAAAATTTTTTTTGAAATATTTATTTATTTTTGAGAGAGAGAGAGAGAGAGAGCATGAGCAGGGGAGGGGAAGAGAGAGAGAGGGAGGCACAGAATCCAAAGCAGGCTCCAGGCTCTTAGCTGTCAGCACAGAGCCCAATGCAGCGCTGAAACTCACAAACCATGAGATCATGACCTGAGCCAAAGTCGGGCGCTTAACTGACTGAGCCACCCAGGCGCCCCTAGGTCAATTTCTCTTAATGTTTATTTATTTTTGAGAGAGAGAGAGAGAGAGAGAGAGAGAGAGAGAGCGCCTGAGTGGGAAAGGGGCAGAGAGAACAGGAGACACAGGATCCAAAGCAGTCTGCAGGCTCTGAGCTGTCAGCATAGAGCCCAACGTGGAGCTTGAACTCATGAGCTATGAGATCATGACCTGAGCCAAAGTTGGATGCTTAACCGACTGAGTCACCCAGGTGCCCCAGTTCAGGTAAAATTTTGTTCACAAATGAGTTCAGGTCAAATCAGGTCAGGTTTTTTGCAGAAAAAATTTTTGGTTTTTGGTAAGTTGTAGATTTCCTAATATGAAGCAAGGCATAGTGGACCTGTATTTCCCTCCCCTATGTTGAGTGGGTCAACACAATGGCAATATGATTTAAACTTAGGGAGCCTGAACACCTGCTCTACCATTTACTCCTTGTGTGACACTGTGGGATCGCTATATGTCTATAAGCTTCTGTTTCCTCATCTGAAAAATGGGGACAAGAATTCCTACCCAGCAGGGTTGTAGTGAGAGTTCACATGTCTAGCAGCTGGGATGCACACTACGATTGGCAGCTGCTATCATTGGTCATGGAAGGTGGTGTCTAATACAATACAATTAAGTCATTCTTATTCCATTAAAATTTGAAGGTAACAGGAGAGAGAGACAGGAATTTTGTGTAAGAATCTTAGGAGAGTTCTTTAAGGAAAAAGGATTAATACCCAAAGCTTTCTCTCTGGGGTTTACACTTATTAAAAACTGTTGGTCTGGACAGGGCAGTGCTGACCTAAGCTCAGAGTCAAGGAAGTTCCAAAGATCATTTGAAAATGAAACCCGCAGAAAGAACCTGCACAATGGACTGGTCCCAAACCCAACCTGGAGACAGAAGGGCAACAGTAGTCTGGGTCCACCAAGAACTGGACATAGGAAACTATGTGGCTCCAGGCATCTTGTGATCACCCTTCTGGCCTGTGGGACTAACTATCTTAATTAATTAGTTAATTAATTAATTGACTTAATTATCTTTGGATGTTGAATGATCATAGTTCTACAGGAATATTCAAGAAATTTACACACATGGCCGTATCTTTGTGGGTATTATGGTTTACTGGGGACTTGTGATAAATAAGTAAACAACAAGCAGATCACTAAACTCTAAAGGAGTAAACTAGGTGGGAAGTGGTGGGACAGGAATGGGTGACTTTACGTCAGGCAGACAGAGAAAGCCCATGGAAAGAAGTACTCTGCGAGCTGAGATGAGAAGGCAGCAGCTGTGCATAGAGGAAACCAGGAGGAGGAGGGAGTGAGGGCAGCGGTGGAGGTGCGTGAGCCATTTCTTCTGTCTGGAACACTCTTTGCCTATAAAGTCACATGGCTGGCACTTCTCGTCATTCAGCTTTCAGATCCAGTGCCATCCCCTCAGAAGGTCTTCCTGACCTTGCTAAACTTAACTGTTCCACTTTTGCTAGTCACTTGCTACCCACTATCCTGATGTATTTCCTCAGAGCTCTAATCACCACAGAAATTTTGTTTATTTTTGCACTAGGCTATTGCATACTTTCTCCCTTTAGAATGAAAGCTTCAAAAGCCCTGAATATTTTGTCCAGTATCTGTGGGTGTCTAGATATTTGTTGAATAATAAAGGAAGAAACTATGCAAACTAACATAGAAAAAAATCTCGGTGCATTCTGAGAAATGAAATTAGGCCTTTGGGTCTTGTGACATGAATGGCCCCCAACGAATGCTGCTTCCTGGTATCCATGCCCTAGTGTATCCCCTCCCATTATTGACTTTGGGCTTAGCCTCGTGACTTTTTTGGCCAATGGTACATCAGCAAACAACACAGATAAGCCATGAGACAATGCCCTGCCTGGTCTTGCCTCTTTCAAATGGAAATACCACTTGGAGAGCAAAGCCAGGTCATGCCAGTGTCCCAACTGAACTTAGCTCTAATTAAATACAGCTGCATGATTGAGTCCAGGCAAAACCAGTAGAACCAACCCTCCTGTTCTCCTCACCCATCACTCCCACTCCATAGAATTGTGAGATGTAAAAAATAGTTGTTTTATTTCACAGAGTTTTTCTGATGGTCTGTTACATGCAAAAGAGCTGAAGAAGAGCTGAGACATAGTAAGCAGAGGAAAAGTGGTATGAGATGAGATGAGAAGAGTAGACACGGAAACAATCACTCAGGGTCTTATGTGTATAAAGTTAATTTATATTGAATGCAAAGGGCAATTGTTAACAGTTTGAAGGAAGAAATTATTTCCAAAAAGAAGAGTTAGAAGGCTACTCCAGTTTGTATTGCTACTTCCACAACAAACGGAAAAGGCTCTGTACCAATTTCTAGCCTCAGGACTTGAAACTGACAACTTCTATTTCCTTTTTCTCAAAACACTGGGAGGCCTGCACTTGCATTTAAAAAGCTGATTGCCTTGCTGGACAAATCATGTGGAGAGGACCCAAGTCACAGAGCCCCACCCAGATCCGATAGGTGACCCAGTGCATTTCTCTATGAGAAGGGTCCAATCTGCCACGAGGGACCCCTATTATCTCTTACTTCTCACAATAACACCATAAATATCAGCATTCTAAGCCTGATAAATGATAAAAATGAAGTTTAGATGGATTATGTGTCATTGTACAAGCTTTCACAGAGGTGGAGGCAATGTTTTAACTCAGGTCTGCTTAATTCTAAAATCAGAATATTTTCACTGTAAGAGATTGGATGGGCTCTAGCTTGACCATATCCGACAGTTTTGGTGGTGGAAAGAGAGGAAACAAAAAGTTGTCAGAGTTAAAGAGAAGGTAGGAAGAAAGCAAGGGATACTCCAGGAAAGCAACTCTTCCCTCTTACCACCCTTCTCCCAAACTGTACCCAAGTATTGTGACCTTGAGTGATAACTATAACTATGATCTCAAAAGAATAATAGCTCCTCATTCTAAATTTCTCACACTCACAATTGCTTCAAATCGCTTTACAAGGAAAAAAAAAGATTGAAGAACTTAAATATCAACCAACAGGAGAAAGGACAAACATATTGTGACACTGTCATAATGGCAGAGTATAGACAGAACTATTTGTAGCAACACATAAATCTTCAAAAACACAAGCAAAAAAAGTTACATTAGAGAAAAATGCACATAGTATAATACCAATTATATAAACTTTAAAGTATGCATAACAATGCAACACGTAATTTATGAATCTGCACTGTGTAGTAATCACAAAGAATATACTTGAGGAAAATATACACCAATTTCAGGTTATTATGGTCACCTTTAGGAAAGAAAACAGAAAAGGAATGGGAGGTATAGATTAAAGGCTTTAGCTGTATCAAACAGTTCTTATTTTCTTTAACAACAACAACAACAACAACAACAAACACAAATAAAGCAAATATGGTAGGTAAAATCAAGGGACCTGTCTTCAAGACAGATGCTGTGAGATCATAAGCCAAAGCAAAGTTGCTTAAGTGCCCAAGTGACAAACTGCAACAATTTGTGGGACATTGAGCCCATCAGGTCACAAAACACCACACAGTAACTTGAACACAGGGAGAACTGAAAGAAGTGAAGTGTCACTTGATACCTTGAAGTTGTGCCAAGAACCCTCAATTGGACCAAGGCAGGGCAGTAGCATTCCCATAAAGGTGGCCAGCAGCTAAGGTATGGAGTGGTACCTCTTCCAAATTGCTTTGAGGTAAGTAAGGCTTCAGAACATATGAAACATCTTGAAGTACTCCAAGAGTGAACCAGGGTGAGGTTTTGATTGGGGCGGAAGTGTGGAGACTCTATTCCAGCAGGTCAGATCAAGGCATCAGTGACTTAATTTGCCCTTATAGGTTGGTGGGTGAGGCCTGGGGAAATTCAAGTTACACTTAAAAATATAAACACCTGGAATAGCTAACACATAAATAAAAATGAGGGGGCACCAGGGTGGGTCAGTCAATTAAGCATCCAACTCTTGATTTTGGCTCAGGTTTAATCTTACAGTTCGTGGGATTAAGCCCCTAGTAGGACTCTGCGCTGATGGCATGAAGTCTGCTAGGGATTCTCTCTCTCCCTCTCTCTTGCCTCTGCTCCACTTGAGTGTGTGCACCTGCTCTTTCTCTCTCAAAATAAGTAAACATTTATAAATAAATAAATAAATAAATAAATAAAAGAAGTTCAACCAAATAAATGCAAATAATCACATCAGGACCTTTCTTATTTTAATTGGTGGAGAGGGTTTGAAATGAGAAAGATACTTCATAAGGCAGAAAGGAAAGCTGGAGAAACAGAAGACCATTTTTCTTTTCTTTTTTTTTTTTTTTTTAATTTTTTTTTTCAACGTTTATTTATTTTTGGTACAGAGAGAGACAGAGCATGAACGGGGGAGGGGCAGAGAGAGAGGGAGACACAGAATCGGAAACAGGCTCCAGGCTCCGAGCCATCAGCCCAGAGCCTGACGCGGGGCTCGAACTCACGGACTGCGAGATCGTGACCTGGCTGAAGTCGGACGCTTAACTGACTGCGCCACCCAGGCGCCCCCAGAAGACCAATTTTCTAATGAGTTATTTTCTGTTTCTCTTCATCTGTGCAAGAATCCGGTGGAAACTGCTTGCCATGCTGCTTCACGTTTTGTTGACAACTTAGTGGGAGTTATAACCAAGCTCACTCCACCAAGGGCCATGATAATGTGGACACATATAATATCTCTGAGCATGGACCTCTTGTAGATACTCTGGAACATCCAGATTCTCGGAAAAATGAGTTCTTAGATAAACATAACTAGCTCAAAACCCATTACTGGCATTATACATGATACATCAATGAGGAGACCAAATTCCTTGGGGGAACATAGGGAGCATGTGCTGATGCTCCATACAGATTATGTTTCCTGGGTGTAGCATTTAGTTAAAAAAAAGAAACTAAAAAACAAAACAAGAGATAAAGGTACAGAAAGAACAGTTTAAGTCCCATTAAATCTTTGTCAGTTAGTCTCTGGGGACAAATTACATAGCCTTTCTTTCATAAATCCTTCCAGAAAGATGAAAAAAAAAATGGGATTTTGCAGTCTTTTACCTTCCTTAACCCTACTTGCTTGAAATGCACACTAACTCTTCATCTCTTACACAGAAAATCAAGCCACCCAGATTTTATTTGTAAGATGAACTATCAGTGCTCCCTGAAAATAGGCGTATGTTTGTTCTAAAGACACTACTGTCTTTTCCTTGCCGATCTATGAGGTAAAAACTAAATATCAGAATTGGCTTGTGCACCCAACACTAAAACTTTCTAAAGAATACAATGGAAGCTAGTGAAGTTAATATACCTAAGATGTCAATTTTGTCTCCCATCCCCACAGTCTTTCTTCCAGTGTCCTCTTTATAAGCGGCTCTATACCTTCCCTATTTCATGAGGAAGTCTGAGAGTCTCATGATTCTTCCTTTCATAAAATCTGATTACCAAATCATTAGCAAGTTTAATAGTTACTTCCCCCTAAATATATTTTAAATCCATCTACGTTGCCCCAGCTTCATAGCACCACCTTCTTTCCTGCCATTTCTCCTTTGTAGAGCCACCAGGTCCTGCAAAGTTCACACTTTTAGAGAAAATGTTGGCCATACAAGAGGTAATTGATCCCTCCTGGAAATGCACTCTATCCCTCCTAAACTCAACCAAACCCCCAAACCTGAGAGCTGGGTCCTTGGGGGCAGGTGTGGCATAATCCTGAGAGTGGGGATATCCTGTAACAATTCTGAGGCTTGAGCCACTGGAATATGAATCCGTGACTCTCCTGCTGAGCCAAGACTCTCAAGGGAACTGAAGTGTTTGGTGATGGCCCCAGGCTACTGACCTCTCTGAAGGAAAGACTGAACAATTTAGAATTTAGGATTTCCACAAATAAAGATCAAATAATGAGCTTACAATTAAAGACCACGAACACTCACGAAGACAAGCATTGTATACCTCAAAGATATTTAAAAAGATAATAAAGAGAAAAAGTCAAAGAGATAATATATGTAAAGCATTTAGCACGATGTCTGAAATACAGTGGGAGCTCACTACTAGAAGCTGCATTTGGATTCCACTTCAGCCTTTCTTCTCTGAACCAGTGCACTTAGCACACGTGCTCCAGCTACTGTCACCCTGAGGCACACATTGATCATGCAAGTTACCTGTCTGAGCAGGTAGTCCACTGTCAGGGTTTATGGCAAATGATGCATAGAGGTGATACAGAAGTTTCTTGTTGCTGTGGCAACACATTATTACAAACTTAGTGGCTTAAATTAAAGCAATGTTTATTCTCTTAACATCTCTGATGGTCAGAAATCTGAAATGAGTGTTGGAGCTAAAATCGAGATGTTGGCAGGTTTACACTCTTTCTGGAGGCTCTGTTGGACATCCAATTCCTTGCCTTGTCTAGCTTCTAGAACTGCCTGCATTTCTTGCCTTGTGGCCCCTTATCCATCTTTAAAGCCAGCAGCTTAGCATTTTCTCTCTCTCTGCTCTTCCCTTTTCTATGGACTCTTGTGATTACATCAGGCCCACCTGGATATCCAAAATAAGTGATTAATTTAATCACTTCTGCGACGTCTCTTTGCCCTGTAAGAGTACAAATTCATAGGTCCTGAGAATTAGAACATAGGCATCTTTGGGAGCCATTATTCAACCCACCATAGGCGGGAAGCAGAGACCACTTTTCAAGGATTCATTAAGTAGTGGTGGAGATTGGTGGAGGTGGTAGATGGAGTATTGAAGAGGAAGCTGGCAAAATGGAGAAAAGAGATAAATTTCAGCCCTTGGCATAATTGGATTGGGATATTTAGGAAAAGAGATTCAGGAAAATTAGCTTCTTCTTGAGCTGAAAATGATCTAGGGATTTTGTTTTTTTAAATGTGGGTACGTGTGTATGTGTGTGTGAGAGAGAGAGAGACAGAGAGAGAGAGAGAGGGATAGGGGCAGCAAGGGAAGTAAAGGTGGTTGAAAAAAATATGATGAGCTAATGGTTTTATTACTACTGAAAAGAGTATTGTTCTTTGAATATTTTTTAACTGAGTATGGCTGATACAGCAGAAAGGAGTGGATTTTTCTACATTGTTATTTTTATCTGGTGATCTAACTGAATTTTCTAAGTTCTGATTGGCCATCCACTGAGTCTATTGGATTTTCTAGGCAGACAACATGTTATATATTATTTTGAAGAAAATATCACTACTGATGTCAGTAATAGACACACTAGACAAAGCGGTAAAAAGAACTAAGAATGTGTGGTTTGGCAAAATGATTATCAATGAAATAATTCATGTGCACTGTTCACCTTTAATTCCCCTGCGACACAATAGCATGAAGGTGAGTCAGACTGATTTTGATGTGGATTTTATTTTATGAGAGCTATGAAATCTATATAGATTTGCTAAGTCATCATGATTGGTATTTTGTAGCATGCCTATTCATTCACAATTAGGAAAAAAGTAAAGGGAACACTTTTCTTTCTCAACACTTTTGCTTCAAATAGTCCCTTGTTGCATTTACTACTAATGAGAAAAACTCCAGTTTCTGGAGTTTTATTTTAAGTTTTACTTTATTTTGGGAGAGAGAGAAAGAGGGAGAGAAAGAGAGAGACAGAAAGAGGGAGAATGAATATGTACATGTGAGCTGAGGAAGGGCAGAGAGAGGAAGAGAGAGAATCCCAAGCAGGCTCCATGCCATCAGCACATGTATCAATGCAGGGCTCAATCCCAAGACTGGGAGATCATGACCTGAGCAGAAATCAAGAGTCAGGTCTCAACTGACTGAACCACTTAGGTGCCTTGAAAAACTCCAGTTTCTTCATTTAAAAACTAAACTTTGCCCATATTTTTCCAGCCTCTGCTAGAGTGCTATGTACAGAAGCACAGAACAATAACTATTTGTGTTCATGCAGATAATAAATTCTGTGAAGTGTTGCATCAGCTAGTCATTTAAGAAATGGAGATTTACTGGAGGTATCACAATTCTGGATTTTAAGCCATATTATAAAGCTGTAATCATCAAGACAATATGGTATTGGCACAAAAACAGACACATAGATCAATGGAACAGAATAGAGAACCCAGAAATGGACCCACAAATGTGTGGCCAGCTAATCTTCGACAAAGCAGGAAAGTATCCAATGGAAAAAAAAGACAGTCTCTTCCGCAAATGGTGTTGGGAAAACTGAACAGTGACATGCAAAAAAATGAAACTGGACCACTTTCTTATGCCATACACAAAAATAAATTCAAAATGGATGAAAGACCTAAAAAGTGAAACAGGAAACCATCAAAATCCTACAGAAGGAAATAGGCAGCAAACTCTATGACCTCAGCCACAGCAGCTTCTTATTAGAGAGGGCTAGGGAAGGAGGTAAAATGTTTCTGGAGGCAAGGAAATAAAAGCAAAAATGAACTACTGGGACTTCATCAAGATAAAAAACTTCTGAACAGCGAAGGAAACAATCAACAAAACTAAAAGGCAACTGACAGAATAGGAGAAAATATTTGCAAATGACATATTGGATAAAGGGTTAGTATCCAAAATCTATAAAGAATTTATCAAACTCAACACCCCCCCCAAAAAAAACCCAAATAATCCAGTGAAGAAATGGACAGAAGACATGAATAGACACTTTTCCGAAGAAGACATCCAGATGGCCAACAGACACATGGAAAGATGTTCAACATGACTCATCATCAGGGAAATACAAATCAAAACCACTATGAGACACCACCTCACACCTGTCAGAATGGCTAACATTAACAACTCTGGAAACCATGGATGTTGGTGAGAATGCAGAGAAAGGGGAACCTTTTTGCACTGTTGGTAGGAATGCAAACTGGTGCAGCCACTCTGGAAAACAGTATGGAGGTTCCTCAAGAAATTAAAAATTGAACTGCCCTACAACCCAGCAATTGCACTATTAGGTATTTATCTAAAGGATACAAAAATGCAGATTTGAAGGGGCACATGCACCTCAGTGTTCATAGCAGCGCCATTGACATTAACCAAATTATGAAAAGAGACCAATTGTCCATCAATTGATGAATGAATAAAGAAGATGTGATATATATATATACAATGGAATGTTACTCAGTGATCAAAAAGAATGAAATCTTGCCATTTGTAACAACGTGGATGGAACTAGAGTGTATTACGCTAAGGGAAATTAGTCAGAGAAAGATGAATATCATGTGATTTCACTCACAGGTGGAATCTAAGAAACAAAACAGATGTACATAGCGGAAGGGAAGGAAAAATAAAATAAGATAAAAACAGAGAGGGAGGCAAACCATAAAAGAAACTTCTAAATACAGAGAACAAACTGAGGGCTGCTGGAGGGGAGGTGGGTGGGGGGATGGGCTGGATGGATGATGGGCATTAAGGAGGGCACTTGTTGGGATGAGCACTGGGTGTTATATGTAAGTGATGAATCACTCAATTCTCCTGAAACAAATACTACACTGTATGTTAACTAGTTTGAATTTGATTAAAAAATAAATAAAAAAAGAAATGCAGATTTACATACTTTCAAGTCATATCTGTGAAAATGTTACTCTTTTAACTAAAAACTCATTTATTCAGTGTTTCTGCTAAGGCATCAGAACTGAGTGACTTGCCTGTATTATGAGCTCTTTCTGCCTTTAAATGAGCTCATGATTGTTCTCCTCTTGCCTCCAATATGTCCGTTAATATTGCCACTATCATCAAGGAGGCAGAGTCTAAGCCCACTGGTGTCTGTCCACTAAATGACAAGATTCTAGGGATCTTCCACTGTCTTTAGTGGATACTTGGTAAATATTTGTTAAGTGTTGGGATGGATAAACAATTGAGTTGAGTTTATTAATTTATTTCTATGGGACGGTTGTAACACTGTGAACAAGAAATTTGAGCCCACCAGAATAAGCCCCGCCTGGAATTGGCATAACAGGATTTTCAATCAAGTAGGACCACTATAATACACACTAAGCTATGAAACATCTCATTTCTGGAAAATGTGCCAGAATCTTAGCACACCATTTTCGGGAAAGAGATATCATCTCTACCTAAGACTTGGTCTAATCTTAGTACCAGAAACTCGAAACCTTCTAACTGGAGAATAAATAAGTTTCAATTTTTAATAGATCATAAACTGTGACAGACATGAGAGTATCGAATTAGCCCAAGTATTAGCCACCCTGCAGTGCCAGCCGAGGGGCTGGTGGACAGAGAGCTACTAGGGAAGGCTGGAACGGAGTGGGTGCTTAGTTTCTTCTCACGGTACTGGCAGCAACAGCTGCTGCTGGGCTTTGAAGGCAGCCCTCTGCCCTCTCTCTATGGCCAAGAGATGGATGAGAAGAGCTCCAACAGCTAAGAGATCCAAGATGAGATAGTGGGGGGGCATGTGGGAGGGCAGATGGGGCAGGAGCTTAGGAGGAAAACTGGTCTTGGAGATGCATCTGAGCTGTGTGAAGCAGGATGATTAGTCATCATCATTCTATAAAATGGTGGGGATCTCTGAACTGAGTTATCATATCTGCTTGAGAGGCTAAATGACAACAGTTATGAGAAAGAACAACTTCTCTTATCTGGGGAGTACATTTACTGGTGCCTCACTTCAGAGCAACATGAAAACATCACAGGCACATAAATCTAGAATCAGATACCTTCAGCTCTACCATAATGGACGATGAAAGGTGAGATTAAGTGATTCTGAAACTTTGCCTGACCTGATAAACTTCTGTGACTTAAGAAAGTGAACCCTGCTTGGCTAGACACAGCAGCCCTAATATTATTATGGTAAAAGGAATTTCGCACATTGCAGGCTGGGGAAGCCAAATATGGTCTTCATGCTGCAGCGTTCTGCACCCATCTGCACACAGAACTTTTCCTTCAAGAATCGCACTTGGAAGAATTGGCACATCACTTAATAGACTTTGCTAGTGTTTTATTCTAAATAAATTTATAAAAGGTTGATCCACTTTTAATGTTTAAAATTTTTTCTCCCTTTTATCTTTAATATAGCCTAGACTTGTTAATTTAGTTTTGAGTTCATGGAGAACAACTGTGGCCATAATCTCTGAACACACAGATGAAGAAAATACAGAAACTGGGGAAAGATGACAACCTGATTGCATATGCATGGCCCCTCTCCAGTTAAGCCCAGGTGACCTCCCTTGGTCTTTGGAGAAAATTTGCCTCTGCCAGCTTCCAGCATGCAGCCTGTCAATTCCAGCAGGCCTAGGGAAGAACTGCAACTCTGAGAGGCACGTGTTAACCCACCCGGCCGAGGAGGCAAGAAGCCCACCACGGCTTTCTTCACTGGAACATACAGAGGTCACCTTTTCCCCTTTGCCTCCAAAAGGAGACTTTTTTCAATTCTTTGCTCACCAAGGGCCACTAGTATGTGAAAAGATATCCTATGTGATCATTGTGTAGGACAATGAAAATCAAAACAATGGTAGATCACTGTGATAGGGAGCAAAATTCAAAACATTGATAGTATTCCTGGAACACTAAACATAAAGTGCTATGCTCATTAGTTTATAGTATGCATTTAAATTACAAGTGGGCGTAGAATTGAGTCCCAAATCTCATCTTTAGAACTCCATGCTACTGAAAAAATTAACAGGAGTAATTTGAAATATATGTATAAGGATGCTAATTGAATCAGGGTTTGTGAAGGCAGGCATTTCAGGCAGATGGATGAAATAATGACTCCAGGCAATTTTATGCCTGTGTTATTTTAAGTGTTAAAAAGTGAATGGTAGGGGTGCCTGGGTGGCTCAGTTGGTTAAGTGTCCGACTTCTGCTCAGGTTGTGATCTCATGGTTTGTGGGTTCGAGCCCTGCATCCGGCTCTGTGCTGACCTCTCAGAGCCTGGATCCTGATTCAGATTCTGTGTCTCCCTCTCTCTGCCTCTCTCCTGCTTGCACTCTGTCTCTCTCTCTCTCAAAAATAAATAAACATTAAAAAAAATTTTTTTAAGGTGAATGGCAGAGCACCAGCATAATATGATCTTCATTTTGCATATATATACGTATTTTTTTTTGCATAGACACATGCACTCAGCGAAGAGTGAGTGGAAGGAAAAACCCCAATCTCATATCATCTGCTGCCTCGAAGGGAATATGATTGAAAGGATGAGAGATAAGAGGGACGATGAACTTTTACTTGGTTTACATGTGTATTGTGTATATGAATACATATTATTTTTGTAGTAAAATCATTTAAGAAGTTTTACATTAAAAATCTCATATTTAAAAATTCACAAAAGGAACACAAACCATTTCTGCAGTTTCAGTGAGTCCACAGACATCATGGAAGTTCAGCTGATGTGCTTCCTCTTGAATACTATTTTATCACTTTAAAAAATGGGAAATCTGCTCACCAGAAGAACACATGGAAAAGTTATTTTATTTCGTGTGATCTCCATGACAATTATACTCTTACATGGGAAAAAAATGTCTTCGTTTGAAAAAAACCGAAACGGAAAATTCCCACTCAACTCCATTAGCCTAAGAAGAGAAAACATTTATTGGATTGGAAAAAGGAAAAAAAAAAAAAGGGGTCATAGTTTTGAAGCACATAAAATCTTTATTCCATGGTTCTTTTAAGCCACTGGCCCTCAAAGGTTGGCTTGGATCAGAATCACCCGGAGAGTTTATGAGAACACAGACTGTCTGCCCTCACCTTCAGAGTTTTTGATACAATAGGTGTGGAGTGGAAGCTGAGATTTACATTTCTATCAAGTCCCCAAGTGATGTGATTGCTGTTCTGAGAATTACACTTAGAAAACTACTGTTTTAAGAATATTCTGACCCTTGGTCAGAAATGGCTGAGATTTCCAGAAGCAAGAACAGAAACAAAGGTAAGAGGTACACAAGTGCTATCTGATACTGGAGTGGAAAATGTGTATTACATACAGTTTAAGAAAAAGCAAGACTACCGTTGAGCTCTCTGTTACACGGCATGTGCTGCGAGCCTATCTTGTATGTTATATAGAACAAATGCACTGAACAAATCCAAAGGATGTAAGCATAATAGACAATTGCTTACATGTCATCAAGTTCCATTTATTTTCTCTTCATTGCTTATAAGAGAATATTAACTGTAGAGTTTAGAGCTAGTCAGTCACATTAGAAAATAAATAAAAAACAGAGAGTATTGGAAGAAAAGGCAGAATATTTGTGAATTGTATTTGTAATAAAAAAAATCCTGTCTTTCACTGTGGTGCTTAATTGCCTTAAGCATATGGAAGTACATTTTCCCACTTTCTTTGTACAAAACAAACACAAATACTTTTTTGATGATTGTGTTTCACTGTGACTGAGACAGTAGACATGCACAGTGTGCTCTTTTGGGTTTCCCTACAATTTTTTCAAGACTGACACTTTGTCTTTCTTTAAATTGTTTTGGAAAAAACATTTTAAAAAAGAAACTACAGAGAAATACAATTTTATAGTATTTTGGGGAGCAGCACCCCATTCCTAAGGTGGTCTAAGAGCTATGCATCCAAGCCAAGAGGTTCCAGACTTGTCACCATCATGTCAATCTTATAACTTTCCCAGCAAGGCCCTGCCTCCCAGAAACTAAATCAGACTTTCTCCTTGGACTAATACCAAGCTTCTGGACAGAGCTTCAACAGGAGGATTTTGGGGTCATGGGTTTTCTCCAAGGAGGCTCAGAAAATGCTTCCCTTGCAGTTGGAGTTTGAAGGCTGCAGCTCAGTGGCAGACCAGGACACCTAGGAACATTTTCAAGCAAGTAGCCACTTCCCTGCACTTCTGCTGGTCTTGTACTCTGATCTCTGGACTCTTCCCCCTGAATTTCTCCCCTGTTCCAATTAAGTTGTACATAATAAATGCATGGCCATCTTAGATATTACAATACACTAAGTTATTTACTTTGTGAAAGCTCTTACTCCCTTCAGGGAAACCAGAGGTCTAGATTGAGTTCGTTGACAGATCTGTGAAATATCCATTTTATCTTTCATGGTATTCTCCCAAGTTTGCAGTTTTCTTTTAAAAAAAAAATTTTTTTAACATTTATTCATTTTTGAGAGACAAAGAGAGACAGAGAGTTAGTGGGGGAGGGGTGGAGAGAGACATAGAATCTGAAGCAGGCTCCAGGCTTCCAGCTGTCAGCACAAAGCCTGATGTGGGGCTCGAACTCACGAACCATGAGATCATGACCTGAGCCGAAGTCAGATGCCCAACTGAACCATTCACATGCCCCTAAGTTTGCAGTTTGGCAACCCTACTTTGGAGATCAACCACTTGGCCACCCTACTTTGGAGATCACCCCAGATTGCCTGTAATGCATCTCTTCCAGTGCCAACTCATGTTCAAATTTTTCTAACCTTGGCTAGTTAGCCATCTTGAAACAAATTCACATCAGTGTGTTAATGGCATAAAATGGCTTAATAACCATAATTCGCTTCTTCCAGTCACATCTGTTTTACATGGTGATTTTAAATTCAAGAAGCCTTAAGTGAAGAAATAAATTCAAATAGTGGAATGTCATGAAATAGTACAGGACAGCAGAAGAGAGATTTTTGGCCAGGGCAACTTCCCAGGGTCCCTCGCTCCAACTTGACATGCTGTAAGAGTTGTACTTAATAGGAAATAAATGAAATAATATACTTTTTAAAAAGTATGCTCTTAATGTCTACCCAAAGGGGAAATGAATGGCCACTTGCACTGTGATGGATTGATCTTGATGTCCTCCATCCATCCCCAACTTCTGTAGCTCATGTTAGTATATTCCTTACTGATTAGAAGTTATGCTTGCTTATGCTTAAGAAACAGTTATAGTCTTAGACCTGTATGAAGAGGTCAGGATTACAGTTCTATAAGTAGCCAACTTTATATGACCAACTAAGTTAAGATCTGTGGGCTTTGGCTGCATAGTGGTCAAGGTATCCATTTCCTGTGTAGTAAGAAATCACATGCACTGACCCTTTTGGAATTAGTCTGGGAACTGAAAGGGAATGGAGTTGAACCAAGTGCTTGTGCAGCTGTACCTTCCTTAGGGCGAGGGTATGTAGACAGGGTTAAGACTATTCTACAGAATGAGGGATGCTTGTATGTAAAATCTATCACTTATAAACCCATTGTATTTCATGTTTATTTATATTGCTTTCCCTTCTCTCTGAAACTCTCTGCCTGTCTCAATTCTGCAAGAGAATAAATTGGAAGTAAACTTTGTTCAGACTTCATTTAGATTTCTGGGGAAAAGAATCACAGCGATAGTGTTATCATAGGAAGAATGAAAATTAAAGGACCTAAGTCAAAGTTCTCCAGACTTAGAAATTCCCATTCTAGGACAAAAATCTCAGCAGTTCTTTAACATTTTAAACACTTGAGTCTTCTTCTATTTTATTTTAAGTTTTAAAATAAGGGAGATGGGTCCTTGTGGTCACCTTGGATGATTTGATCGTAGAGAGTGAAACATCCTAGCTTATATCTATAAGCACGAAACTCAGAAAGAACCTCTCAGTCCGTCTATTTGAATTGGCTTGCTTATAAAAGTAGAGATGCTTTTTATTTGTACAGATTAAATAGAAAGTAACTTCAATTTTATAAAAACGTAAAGTACTGTCTCCATAACATGTACCGATACACTATTTTTTATCTGTGTCTTGATTTTTCTTCCTTTTTTAGGCAATATTTATTTATTGTCTTTTTTCACAAATTATTTTATCAGTCCTGTATTAAAGGTTAACAATTTCAAATTGTATCGTGTCAGATCAAGACACAAAAATAGGTTAAGGTGTAAATGGTATGTACAAATAAAAGCCCCTGTTATGTTAAACAGATATTAGAGGTGTTAAATTTACATTTTCACACTATTTTGGATACTTAGGGAATTTTTAATTTGATGTCATAATTCTTCTATTATGTTTGGCTGTCTGCATCTAACACAATTCAGTGTGATTCCTGCATGCCTCTTTGTATGGCCCCCAGCTATTACGACTTTACTACCATCTTTAGGATTGATCTTCAGGCTCTGGATCAAACTTGTGTGTAGGTAGAGGGAGTTCAAAGGAGATTTAGATTATCCTACCCATTTAAATGACACCTAGAATTGGTTAGCTGATTCTATGGCTTAGTCCTAGTAATTGGGGTTTTACCTTGCCTAAGATCTGAACCTATATCACAATTTGTATAAAGACCTTGATTTCTCTCTTTAAACTTAAGGTTCTGGCTTGATAGTGGGTCCAGTGCCCCCAGGGCTTCTAGATCTGTCATTTTTACTTGTTTTTTGGTCATACACTTCTTTAAGATTGTAATAGAAGTTGTATCTGTGTCCCCTGAAAATGCATGTATTCACAGACAGACACATTTACACACGCACACCCCAATTTTAGATTCTATTTCAGGGGTTTTTATGTACCTCAGTTCCACCTAGGAATGGGGTCCCTGATTATTGTAGGCTTTAATGTTATATGTAGTATACCCAGCTGAGGCACTATCCTAGAACACACACCATTAATTCCATCTTGCCCTTTGAGCACCCAAATCTTGTCAGCAATAGTCAGGTAGAATCCACCCAGTATAAATATTTGTCTATAGTAATGGCCAGAAAGATTACTTGATTTACAACTTCATGAGAAAAATAAAATCATTTGCTGAGCATGAGTGAGCATTAGAGAAGGAGAACAATAAAGATTCTACTATATTGATAAGAACTTAATTGCACGCAATGAATTATGAAGCAGCAAAGTCCTGATATGTGTGTTCAGTTCTTCTAAATTAAGGAATTTTGGACTCTTTTTTTTTTTTTACTAAATTTTGTTTTTTATTTTTAAATTTTAGATTGTGAACTTTCTTATACAGATAAATATAGAATACATATGAGAAACCTGTGTATCTTCTACCCAGATTATACAAATGTTTATACTTATCATATTTGCTTCAGACATCTAAAGTCCCCTTTTCCTCCCAGTCTATCTTATTCCCCTCTCTAGAGACAACCATTTTAATGAAATTGGTATGTATGCTTCACATATCTATTTTTTAAAATATAATTTATTGCTAAATTTGCTAACATTCAGTATGTACAGTGTGTTCTTGGTTTTGGCGGTAGATTTCCGTGATTCATCACTTACATACGTTACCCAGTGCTCATCCCAACAAGTGCCCTCCTCAATGCCCATAACCCATTTCCGCCCCCCCCCCCATCAACCCTAGTTTGTTCTCTGTATTGAAGAGTCTCTTATGGTTTGCCTCCCTCCCTCTCTGTTTGTAACTATTTTTTTCCTCTTCCCTTCCTCCATGGTCTTCTGTTAAGTTTCTCAAGGAACTTTGAACTCCTATATTCACAGTGGCTGAAAGACCACTGTCTGTGGTCTGCAGTTTAGTTTAAGCTCAACTATTAAATATTTATTCAACATTGACTATGTGTCAGGCCCCAAGCTAGGTTTTGTTGATAAAAATATGAATGGTGAGCTCAAAATATAATACAGAGGATATATATGTAAATAAGTAATAATAAAGGTACTTCTGCTTTCGAGGTGTAAGCTCCACGTTAAGGGCTTCATGTATATTATTTCACCAAATCTTCAAAACAATTCTAGAGGCAAGCTTGTTATCATCCTATTTTACAAATCAGAAAACAAAAAGCAGAGAGAAATTGAGTAAATTGACCATATATCATGGTGGAGCTGAAGTTCATACCTGAGTCCATGGAAAACTCAGGTTTTGGGGGTTCTTCTTTGAAAAAAAAAGCACTTTGCATCTAGTAGATGGATATTATTAAAAGCAAAGCTTAGCAAAAGAAAGCACTCCCTCCCCACAAAAACCAGAAAATAAGAAGTGCTGGTAATGATGTGAGAAAATTAGAGCCCCTTATACATTGCTTGTGGAAATATAAAATGGTGCAGCCACAGTGGAAAATGGTATGATGATTCCTAAAATATTAAACACAGAACTACCATATGGTCCAGTAATTCCATTTCTGGGTATATACCTAAAATAATTGAAAGCAGGGACTTGAATAGTTATTTGTACACCCATGTTCCTAGCAGCATTATTCACAATAGCCAAAAGGCAGAAACAATGTACATGCCCATCAACGGATTAATGGATAAACAAAATGTGGCAGGTACATACAATGAATTATTATTTGGCCTTCAAAAGGAATGATCTTGCTACAACATGGGTGAACCTTGAAGGCTATGCTACTAAGTGAAAAAATCCAGACTCAAAAAGATAATACAAATATGATTCCATTAACCTGAGGTACCTTAGAAGAGTTAAATTCGTAGAGGTGGAAAGTAGAACAGTGATTACCAGGGGCTGGGGGAATGATTTGGAAAACTAAGTACTCTGAAAGACTGATGTTATTGCCATGTTTATTCATTCATGATTATTTTATCAAGCACTTACTATGCATCTGAGTGCTTACATGTGCAGTTGAGGTTCAGATGGTTTGTGTTTTGCCTAAGATAAAAGGTAACATGAGACTTGAATGAGCTGGAACCAGCATTCAGGTCAAGGCCTTTTGCTTTCACAAATGCCATATTTTTTCCCTCTCTTACCTCCTTCCACAAATGGTAGAGAAAGAATTCTTGAGTTAGAGAGTTGGAATGGGTGATCTACAATCTTTGGGATCACGTTCTGTGAATAACATCACTAACGTGCTTTGACTTTGCAAATAATGCTTTGATGGCTTCTGACCCTCTTGGACAATCTGTCCATGACACCCATCTACAAACACTTTAAAGATGGAGCAGTTGTTCTAAAAAGTTTCTGAAATAACTGAGCAGTGAGTGTCAACTTTAAACATGCACAGGGAATGTTTTAATATCCTGTGCTTATGTAAATGCCAGGATCAGCTTGGCTGAAGGTCACTTGAGAGGACACATAGCTGGGCTGAGAGAATGTGGCCTGGGGAAAATTCGAAAGTCATAGACAACTTGCGCTACTTATGGGTAATGGTGATGCATTGACCTGGAACTGAGGCAGACACTCAAAGAAAAGAAAAAGGTCCAAGGCCAAGACACTAGGAGTCGGCAGTGGGATGCATGTATAGCTCCAAATTGACTTAAATTGATCTACAGATAGAAATATTATTTTGTGTGGCAAATTGATCTACAGATAGAAATATTATTTTGTGTGGCAAACTATTTACTGATCAACTTATCACCAAAGATGAAAAAAGAGGACCCTCTCCATTAATTTTACCCCCATTTTTTTCTTTAGTCATTTACATTTTTATTTTTTAAAGGGAAAGTGTGTGCTTATTAAAACCCACAATTATATGACATTATTTGAATTTAGAACACAAATTTAGGATATAGACTCAAAGCAGAAACCTCTCTAATTTTTTTTTTAATTTATTTATTTTGAAAGAGACAGAGGTAACACAAGTGGAGAAGGGGCAGAGAGAGAGGGAGACAGAGAATCCCAAGCAGGCTCCGCTTTGCCAGCACAGAGCCAGAGCCCCACACAGGGCTTGAATCCAGGAAACCGTGAGATCATGACCTGAGCTGAAACCAAGAGTCAGATGCTTAACCGACTGAGCCACCCAGGCGCCCCTAAACTTTATTATCAGAAGTTAACAGGCATAAGTAACAAACATGAAAGCTTTAATTTATAAATAACTGGAATGCAATCATGTTAAGTTCAAGGCTTTTTTCTTTTCAAAAATCATATGCAGAATTATTTCTCCATTACCTCATTCTTCACGCAGCTTCTAATAACTGACCAACAGGTTACAGGTGAGACACAGAATCGAGATGATTTATAAGTTCTATGTTCAGTTTTTACTTTAGTTTAGAATTGGTTATGAACACCAAGTCACCAGATGATTTATTCTACATTTTTTTGTTATAATATTTTAAATATGTATTATTATGGAAAAAATTAAACTCTTTGATGTTCAGAAAAGCTTCGGGCTCAGTCATGAAGTTAGAGTGACACTAAAGCTAAACATCGTTTCTCTAGAAGTAAGAAAAATCTCCCAAAATAAAAGTATTCTCTATAAATTTCAGAGGAAAGAGAGGTGAAAGTTGATTATCCTGTCATCATTGTGAAAGCGGCCAAGTCTGCAAATGTGTAATCAGTCAGTCTTGCTCTTAGATTCAATGCCATGACTCTAGAATTCAGATGAAGCTCTTTCTGATCTCAGAGTTTAATTGGCCATTTGGAACTGTCACTCAAGATCCAGGACTCTGAAGCTAGAATCTAAAAATCCTTATCGGCAACCATGACATTTCTCTCAGCAGACAAGTGACTCCACTTGAAATTTAAGTCTGGCTCAAGGCTACGTTTAATGACCCGTATCATATCATCATCATTGGCTTTCTCTGACTACTTTGCCTTTTGGGAAAAGTAATTATATATATTTATATAACACTGAATTTGCTTCTGACAAAAGAGAGACAGGTGAAAAAAGGCCAGCCAAATCTATTAGAATTTAAATGATTAAATAAAACAATCTAAGATAAATATTGTGGTAAAGTGTCCCTCTCTTGTGTATATAATTTTACGTTATTATTTTATTCATGTGATGCATTGATACCATGTTGGCAGTATTAATTATTAGGATTCCTGCTGTATGAAGACCGCCAGAGAGGTGGGTTCCACCATGGACTAGTCATGACGGTGGGCCATTGAAAAAATTCCCAGAAGCTTATACATATAGATTTCATTTCTATAAAATGGTGATTATAAATACCAACAGCATAGGATGCTTGTAAAACTTAAATAAGATAATGTCTTAAAGTACCAACGCAGTGCCTAGAATCTAGAAGTTCTCAACAAACTGTAAGCTTTACTTTATATTACTTTAAAAAATATGTATTATAGTATATTTCAAAAAATATATTACTTTAAAAGGTATATAAATTTTGTATATTTGTATGCATGACACCTGAACTAAACTAGTTTTCCTATCTAAAATGTTTAATAATGACTTTTTTCCCATACATAATCACAACTTTGAGACAGGAGTCCATTTAAAGATTAAAGACCTTCCACATTTTGACTTTGTTCATTTGTAAATTTAGTGATTCTCACTCAGTTTTTTCTTTACCTTCATCAAATCTTCTGAAATCTAATATATTATGTGTAAACAAGATATTATATATTTCCAGTCTCAAACTGGAGCTTAACTTAAATTTAATTTATAAGAATTGAATTTTAATTATAATCCTAAAATATGTGTATTGTGCAATGCTCATGTTAAATTCTTTTACAGCTCTTTCTATAAGATTTTTTTTAAACTTTTAAGACATTAGTGACACACAAAAAAAAACCTTTGTGTCCCCCCACTGAACTGGTAAGCTTTCCCCTTTCTGAAAATCGGAACTATGCAGCAGGTGATGATTTCCTTTCTGGCCCTGGTTTCTACATGTCCATTCCATTCCACTATTCCTTAATCCTGATTTCTTAAATTTATTTTCTTAAACTCATGTTCAGATAGTTTAATGTGAGCAATTTTCAAATTTTTTGAAAATAGTACAGTATTGAAGAATTTTATAGTTACTATCAATTCAATAATACGAGCATTAAGGACTTAAGGGAAGTTTTCAAAGTTTTTAGGACATTTGGGAGAAGTCCTACTGACTTCCTCCTTCTCTTTCTCTTCCTTTTTCTTTTAAAAACTGCTTCATTGGATATAATTAGCACAGTGTGGTACTAGCACATGAATAAGCGGACAGTTTAGTGAAGTTGAATAGAAAATCCACAAATAGACCCAAATATATATGCAAATTTAGTATATAATTAAGGTGATGTCTCAAATCACCCAGAGAAAAAGATGTACTTTTAAATAAATTTCTGGGGAAAGAGGAAAATCATTTGAAAAAAAGATACAGTCAGATTAATACCTTATACTTCATACAAGAAAAAATATCAAATGGATCAGAGATTTAACAGAAAGAAAGAAGAAAAGAGGGAAAGAAAGAAAGAAAGATAGAAAGAAAGAAAGAAGCAAAGAAAGAAGCAAATAAAGAAAGAAATGAGACGAAATAAGACATTGATTTTTCTTAGAGATACTTTACTTTGCTTCATAGGACTCTCCCTCAGGAGAACTGCTTTTGTAATAATTACAATTATAAAATTTTTTGGATAATTAATAGTTGGACAATAGTTGGAGGATAGAGCCCAAGAGGTCATTAGCAAAATGTATCACTTCCTCCCACTTTATAACATATTCATATTCAGAATATTGCAACAATAGATAAGAATGCTACTTTCCTAACACTGTATTTTTGCCTTGACAGAAATATTTATATGGAAAGGAAAGCTACAAAGTCCCACTGTATTGTCTGGCATATTGATATAATGGAGGTTTGAATGATACCAATATTTTGGATTGTCCTTTTTTACCTGAGTGATGCATAATAAAATCAAGAAGGATGAAAAATATGCTGTTTTTTTAAATAAAATGAAAGATGGTCAGTTATGAAAGTGGAAATGGGAAAGGATTATCAGAGGCTTCAACCACAGGTGCATTCTCAGACAAATGGATATTAGAAAATACACCTATGGAAGGTAAAGACATGAAGTCATAGTACAACTTGATTAATTTTTCATGCTTAACAATATGAAGGATCATAGATTGGAAACATAGCCTCTGCCAATAAATTACTCAGAACTTGGCCATGATAGCTCATCTTTAAAAAAAAATTTTTTTAATGTTTATTTATTTTTGAGAAAGAGATACACAGTGAGAATAGGGGAGGGGCAGAGAGAGAGGGAGACACAGAATCCTAAGCAGACTCCAGGCTCCCAGGTGTCAGTACAGAACCTGACGTGGGGCTTGAACGTATCAACCATGAGATCATGACCTGAGCGGAGTCAACACTTAACCAACTGAGCCACCCAGGTGCCCTGATAGCTCATCTTTAATAAAGTTGCTGGTGATCCTTAAGTCCCTTCCAGGTATGACATAGCTATATATTTTTGCATGGGTAAATTGGGTTCATTTAAAGAGGCCTGAACGGAATCAACTCTTTTAAACAGAGGTATCACCAGTATCTAAGGTGAAAAGATAAAAATGAAAACCTCTCTAGATCTATAAAGAATCAAGAATGAGGATGGGTACATCAGTGGAGAGATTATAGACATGCCAGGTGGCCACAGAGCTGTAGATAATACAAAATATGCACTGTCATCAAGAACATTTGGGAAAATGAAGGAAAATAGTATCTGGACCCAGAGTTGAGACAGTAGACATATGAGTATCGGTAAAAACAGCAATGTAGGAGGGAAATTATGAGGACAAATTCTTATCTTACTTTTTGTATATATGACCTCTTCTGTAGTTTTGTCTATGTTTGGCCCGGCTCAAGATGATTGCTCTGATACATGTTTGCAGCATTTGTATGTCAGTTCATTTTACAGGGCCACAGACATTTATATCTGACCTTTGTTCTCTCTTAAAGCGGCATTATGAACTAGCAGTATGCATTTCCAATCGGATGCTGAAAGTACCAATCTATCTGGTTCTTTCCTTCTTATCCATCAGGTTTCTTCTCTGTATGAAAATCCATCATTTGTTCCCTTTTTCTAATACTTTCTTCTCATATAATCTTTGTTCAGAAAAAAAGGAGAAAGTGCCACATTCCTTATTTAATTCACTATAATTAAGAAAACATAACTGTAATAAGGTAACAAATAGACTATTTTTGGTTTTATGAATAATAAAACTTGTATTCTTTAATCAATTGAATAAAAATTGAGTTGAGAAATGATTAGGTAAGTCCCAGGAATTAAAATTGTGTGTTTTTTCAAATGGCAAATTCAATTTTAAAAAATATGCTGTACTTGGAGAAAAATGACTTTATTGTTTTCCAGAAGTTTTCAGATTGCATTAATTTTTGTGTTTTTTGTTTTTGGATGAGGAAAATGGAACTTCATTATATTCATTGTGGATAGTTGCTAAAGAGGTTAAATTATTTGCCTTACCCAAACAGCTATGTTTTGGCTTTAGTTTCCAAACTATACATCACCCACTAGGTATTTCAGTGACAGATTGCTGAAGATAAAACATATTAGTTCAAAGTTTTCAGTCTATTTGCCTCTCTGAAAATGAAATACTATTGCAGTGATTTTCAACCGTATCCCACACTCTTCAAAATGCTAATGTGAATTCTAGAACCTAGGCATAATATGAAAACTTTGTCATTTGAAATGGGTTTAGGTCAGAAATTAGCTTCAGTTTATAATTTCTATTCAGGGGGTTTTTCACAAAAGGTCAAGCACTTTTGGTCCCTCTTTTTTTTTTTTCCCTCCTCCCTTCCTTCCTCCTTTCCTTCCTCGTTTTTTTCCTTCCTTCCCTCCTATTTTACTTTATCCTTTTGTCCTTTCTTTCCTTCTCTTCACTTCTAAATTTGTTTCCCAGATTTTTCAATTTAGTAGAACTAATTTTTTCAATTAATAGAACTCTACTAATTAGACTTTGACACTTGGTTAAGATCATATTTTCCAAGTGTTTCCAAAAATAACATATCCTAATATCATCAGACTATACCCATTTGTGACTTAGAAGTCTTCCCTCAAATTTAGTACATCTTACACCCCAGTGCCTGCTGAATTTTTCTAAAGTATCAGTCACTTTCTTGACCACTCATCTTTTAAGAATTTGTAGATTTTTCTTTGCCTTTTAAACTAAGTCCTATTTCCTCGGTCTCATTAATTTTGGGTTGATTAATTTGAAGGACCTTAAAGATAGGGCAACACAACTTTAGTACTTGTGGAACATACTTCTACATTTTAGTAGAACCTGGGGTTGAATATACGTATTATGTTCATTTCTCCTGACCACCAGTATCTGTGAAGCAAGTTAAACAACATTCCTTGTTGAAAAGTATGTAGACAGCAGCTTGGAAATGGAAAGACAAGAAAGTAGGGGAAGTCATTATGGCAAAGTTAATGGCTTAAGTGGCTTTTGGAGACAGTTATAATTCTTGGAGCACTGTTTTAGCAAACTGGAGGAGAGGTTGAAAATCATTTCTTTTAAAAAAATTTTTTTTTTTAACATTTGCTTATTTTTGAGAGACAGAGCATGAGCAGGGGAAGGGCAGAGAGAGAAGGAGACACAGAATCCAAAGCAAGCTCCATGCTTTGAGCTATCAGCACAGAGCCTGATGCGGGCCAGAACCCACGGACTGTGAGAGCATGACCTGAGCCAAAGTCAGACGCTCAACCAACTGAGACACCCAAGTGCCCCGAAAATCATTTCTTTCTGCTTTTCTTCTGGAAGTCCATGTGCTAAATTCTTCATCAATTATCTCTATTAACCTTCACAACAAGCTTATGGAGAAGGTACCCTTACAGCCCTTTTAATGTATGGAGACAACAAAATTAAACACTTGCTATGGTCAAACAGAAAGTGGTAAGGGTTGAATTCAAAGCAAGGCAGTCTGACTTGAGAGACTAAATAGGTACTCTGTGTAACTAGAGAAGGCTACAAAAGAACTCCCCACCTGGACAGGACATGGATTCGGTTATAATATGCATATGAGTTTTGGAAACTGATAGGATTTGGAAGCTTTTTCTGATATTCTTCCCTTTTTCTGCTCAAAGGCTAACCAAGAAAAATTTTAGATCCTTATATCTGGAAAAGACCTTAGAAATTATTCAGGAAACTGAGGCACAGAGCAGTTTAATGATTAGCCAGAGTCACCAAGTCAATTGTTGAAGAGTTAATACTAATTAAATTTTTTTTTGGACCCTCTTTCCGCTCCTTTCACCTATTTGAGTGTCGTATACTTTAAGTGCCACATGGCACAGGAAAAGAACGTAATGGAAAAAGTTTTTAGAAGGGAGCAAGGTCAGGGCTGGCTCAGCTGGGGAAGTAGTGAGTTGTGAACATAACCTTGAAGAATAGGTGGAATATATATTTTAAAAAGGGGGAAAATAGGGTTTCCAAGTGAGAGAAAGTTTCTTTTTCTCACTACTCTGTCCATAGATTTATAATACAATCATTAATACCATCTATAAATTTCTATTTCCCATAACCTTGTTTGATTTTTGTCACTACCTGGAAGACTCGTACTCTTTTTGTCAATTCAAATCCTGTCTCCTAAGTTCTACCTCTATGCTCTGCACCATGAAACCCTGCCCAGGCCAATTTAACCCCTAAATGGTTCTTTTTCTTCTCTGGAATTCTTTTAATCCTCATGGTCAAAACTGACAGAATTCTGTCTTGGCATTACTATTTACATTAACTCCCCAGTTGTGCAATGTATATGATTCTTCTCCACTCAGACTTGGAGGTAAGAATTCTCCTGTCTATCTTTCTTGTTTCTTCAGAAATTTTTATTTATATTTTTACAAACCATTTATTGAGTGGCTCCTAGAAGTCAGGCAATAAGCTGGGTGCTGAATACACAAAGACAGATCAGGTCCCAAACTGGCCCTCAATGAGGGTGCAGAGAAATGAAAGGGATGAGAATGCAAACAAATTCTTATAATTTAATTATGACATTTTAATTTTATTATGGAGATATATATGGCCCAGATATAGCAAAGAGAACAAATGAGAATCTAGTCAATTCTATTATTTTCTATAACTCTATTGTTCAAGATACGTTGGGTCATAATAAATAAGCTAGATGCAAGTGATTTACATTGTGACTATGAGTATGTGTGGCTCTATATCAACTCAACAAAGTATAGCACTGGAAGAATTTCTTTCTTTCTTTCTTTCTTTCTTTCTTTCTTTTTTCTTTCTTTCTTTCTTTCTTTCTTTCTTTCTTTCTTTCTCTTTTTCTTTTCTTATCTTTTCTTTCTTTCTTTCTTTCTCTTTTTCTTTTCTTTTCTTTCTTTCTTTCTTTCTTTCTTTCTTTCTTTCTTTTGAGAGTGTGTGATTGAGCAGGAGCGGGGTAGAGGGAGAAGGAGATAGAGAATCTTAAGCAGGCTCTACAACTGGGTGTGGATCTTATGACAGTGACCTGAACCGAAATCAAGAATCAGACACTCAACTTACTGAACCACTCAGGTGCCCCTGAAAGACTATCTGAATAGTGCTCATAAAAATATAAAATTTGTCCTGCTGAAACTAATACATTTTTTTTCATTTCTCTAGTTTCAGTCCTCTTGAGTCTCTCTGAAGCTGAAAAGGTCCCAATCAGTCTTTCAAAGGTCCATTAGTTTAAATATAGATTTAAATATATTACTTTAATATTAGTCTAAATATATTAGTCTATATTAGTTTAAATATAGATTTCCATAGTTGGAAAAGGCTGAGAATGAGTCCCAGCTCACTTTTATTCAGATCAGTAAATAGATCTATTTACTTTTCCTAAAGAAACCATAAACAAAAGATTTTTTTCCCCTCCATTTACACTAGGGTAGTGAGAAGAGAGTGAGGAATCCATTCAGGCACACTTGGGCTCAACTTTGAAAGCAGGGGCAAAGTTCTGGTCACACAGTAAATGTTTAATAAACTTTTGGTCAGTGAATGCTCTTAACGCATGTGCCCCTAAGAACTCCCTCCTAGATTATAATTTTTAAAAAGGCTATCAGTTCTCAACTCTCTGGTTTAGGAGTGCCAATGCTTGCAGGTTTAACCTCTATTCTAAAGTAGCTTGCAGAACATGCTCAAATGTATTGGCACGAGGATCAGCTTTGTATTCTAGGAAGCTGCCTGCACGGAGTGTCATAGAGGTTGGAGAAATCAGATTTGTAAAAGGGAACAGGAAGCTGCCAGCCCTGGAGAGATTTCAGAACCACCCACAGTTGGCTTCCAATGGCTATATAGGGCATTGGAGGGTAGAGAAAGATCATCTAACTACACAAACCGTGTCCATAAATGGCCCATGGAACAGACTCTTTCCTCTACTCTGGGATTATAGAGGCTCATGGAAAAAGAATAATCAGATCCCTCTGTTATTAGTTGCTAAAGGAACCATCAGCATGGGTGTAGTGTATAAATATCATAATTATGGATAGATAATAACGCACAGGACATTGTGAAAGGAAGTCATTTCTGCACTTCCTAAAGTTTTCTGAACTCAATATTTTGATTAATGAACATAGCCACCATGGAAATATGTGAATATATTAACCTAATACTGGAAGAGGATATAAACAAAATTAAGATCTGAGAGAAACACTTGCAAACTTTCTAAATGTTATATATTGGAATTTTGGGGTAGGGTCTTCAGGGTGGCTCAGTCGTTTGAGCATCCAGCTTCAGATCAGGTCGTGATCTCACGGTTTGTGAGTTCCAGGCCCATGTCGGGCTCTGTGCTGACAGCTCAGAGCCTGGAGCCTGTTTCAGACTCTGTGTCTTCTCTCTCTCTGCCCCTCCCATGCTCACACTCTCTCTCTCAAAAATAAATAAACAAGAAGTCTAAAGAACTAAGCTCAGAATGGAGGAAAAACCAAGGGAGACTGGGTGGCTACAGCTGGCACTGGTGGACCCTGGACTTCCCACCAGCAGTCCTGCCATTACTGGGCCTGTCATGGGTCACCATTACTGCTTCCTCTCAGATCACTTACTGCCTCTTGACACTGGACTCTGCTGCTGCCAGAGCCACAACTGAAATGAATTCTGTACTGTTCCCTCTTCTTTGCCTCTCATTCCAGGGCTAAACTCATAAGGAGCATTCATTTGGATGAGCATAGATGCTATAGTTGCAGGGAGCTCAGAGAGAGATGAGCACTCCTCCCCCTTCATCCTTCAGATAGAGAAGCAGGGCCCCACTGCTCATCAGTCTTGGCATTTCCTGAAATAGGAACGTTGTCTGGATGCTGATTAGTCAGCTATTGTCCTTCCAATCTTTGTTTAGTGGCGCTGGAGCTGGGACTCTGCAAGCCACATTACTCCATGGCCAGCTACTCCTGACAGATTCTGCTTATTAGCGGGGGCCACTCCAGGAGACTAGAAGACGAAGACTAAGAGAGGGATAAAGGGCTGTTCCTTCCTCTTTTGCTCCATACTCCTATCAGGGTCACCCCAGAAATGGTTATTCAACTTGATGGGGACAGTCGATTCCAGTCTTGAGTTTTCTCCTACCCTCTAGGAATCAGCCTCCTAACTGCTTGCCTCCTGCCCTAAGATACCAGCTCCAATCAGCCAGTGTTCCCTCCTTAGTAATCTGGGACTTAGCTTAGTGGGGACCCACTTCTGAGCTACTAAAGCACCAGGAGGGCTACACTTCCTGCTAAAATATCTGGATTTCAATTCTCAGGACCGTTTCACTAAGCTTCCAGGTAGCACTAACCCAACCTCTTCTCTTTGTTTCCCTAACTGCAGGGCTGGCAGATGCCCCCTGTAACTACTATGTCTGTGCTGACTCAATTGTCTCCTTTGCCTTTTCAGTTGTCTGCTACCCATTCATCTGATGCCCCAAATCCTCACATTAAATTCTTTCCATTAACAAAAATACCATAGTTCTTGGCTTTTATTTCCTTGTTGTTTTCATTGGTTTTGGGATCCTGAATACTCTAGCATCCAAAATGACTAATGTCCTTTAGAGCCCATATGTATAAGTAATTTGGTATTTCTGGAGCATAAAGGATGAGAGTGAACACAGTGAAGCTGTGTGAAGCACAGTGAAGCTGGAGACTCAGAATGGTCAGGTGATGGAGAAATTGTGTGACCTCTAAGAAGTTTGTCCTTCATTCTATCAGTAGCAGACATTTCCAATAGACAAGTGGCAGTTGGATTTGTTTGTTAGCATAACAACTCGGGTAGTGCATGCTGGAATGCATTGGGGAGGGTTGAGTTTAAAGAGAATAGTATGAGAGCATTGCAGAAGTACTAAAACTATTGAAACAAAAACATAACTGGCTTGAGTTACCAGAAGTTTATTCATCAAGAAAGGGAATATTGGAGGAGGAACAGACTTGAGGGTTAAAATGGGGTGGTCAGTTTTGGACATGTCGAGTTTCAGGTGCTTGTGGGAGACCTGGTGGATGCATCTGAGAATTGGAGATATAAATTTGTGGGTGTTTAGCTTATAAGTGGGAGTTGAAGTAATTTAGTGAGATGATAGAGAGTGGAAATACCCTGCTACTCATCAATGGGGCCAAGGTGTGCTACACTGGAGTGTCTGAAGTATACTGGAGTATGCAGGTCAATGCTATAGGACGTGAACTATGTCTAAGCAGCCTTCCCAGGGCCTTGAGGAGAAGAAAGAGCAAGAGAAGAGTCTGTAACAAAGACTTTTATGAGCCAGCAGAGCCAAGTCACTGGATAAGACCAAAGGGTAGGGGTGGGGGATAAAAATTGGGAAAGAAGTCAAAACTGAGCACTAGAAGCAACTGGAATAGAACCAGACCAAGGCTGAAAAGTACTCACTGGATTTTGCAATTAATGGGTAACTGCTGACCTTAGAGAACACAGATTTGGAGTAGCAACCATGCAAAACTCAGTGGGTAGAAGATAGAGTGGTAAGAGAGCAAGTTGAGTTAACGGGGTAGACCAACTGCTTGTAGGGAGAAACTGTGAGGGCAAGAGAGTTAGAGCAGGGTAATTGGAGGCTTTTAGTTTTGCACGTTGTCAGAGGTGAGTGAATTAAGCTTATTTACCTGCTGACAAAATAGGTGAGGAGGAAACTGTTGAAGACATAAAAGGAAAACTGAGAAAAATATGTAGGTGGAATTGAGGTTCAGAGCTCAGATAAATGTATTATGTTTGTGCGTGTGCGTGTGTGTGTGTGTGTGTGTGTGTGCATGTGTGTGACAAGGGAAAGAAGATAAGGATGGAAAAAAGGGCAGGTAATTTTGTAGCTAAGGAGTGGCAAGTAGTTGAAGACACTCAAGCCTGATAGCCTCATCTCTGAAATTGCAATCTTGGATGGAGATTGGTAGTAGGCAAGGTATGGCAATTACAAGATTGTAAAGAGGAAAAGAAAAGCAATAGAAAAGGATTTTTATATAGTGATTAGAGCACAGTTGAGTCATTAAAAAAAAAAGTCTATCTAGAAAAAAAATACCAACTGATCAGGATCTTAAATTTTTGTTTCTGTTCTTCTCTTTGAAACAAAGGTTAAGTTAATGAATATTACAGCCCCAGAGGAAATGTAAATTTCATTCTTCAATCTTATGCTGACACAGCATTCCTTTCCAAAAGAGGGAGGTGGCCAATGTGAGGGCTGCCCCATAGTTTGGGAGGAGACCTGCTGTGGAAAGCTCTAGACAAATGTGAATTTGAGTTCAGAAAAATGATGCATATCTGTACTCTTGACAGAGGACAACAGAAGTTGACTGGCTACTCTGAGAGAGGCCATGAGGGAGGCAGGCCAGAGTCATGAGAAGTTTAATTTTGATGTAAGCAGAGACCTCAGTGCAGAGAAGAGTAAATAGTAGTAGACAGCACGAGGGTGGGTAGCCTGGGGCTGAGTTAATGGGAGAACACATGGACCCCTCTTGCTGATGGGACAGATCATATGGTTATCACCTTTCCAGTTCCCTTCTCTGTAGCTGTCCTGTATTCCTGTCCTCAGAGTTTTTCAAATAAGGTTTTAGTCTTAGTATCCTTACAATTACCCTCCATCACCTGAGCTATAAGGATGGTCTTTATTGTAAAAGTCCAAAAGAACCTGCTTAACATGGATGTCTTAAAAAAGGGAGAACACATTTTGATATAAAAACAAAAGTAATCTACTGCATAAATTTATCAAGTCCTCTCTCCTAGCCAGAAGATATGCTCTTTGAGCAGGATTATATGTAGTAAATTCATTTGCCAAGACAGAATTGCTACACATAAAAATACTTTTTTGCCTCACATCCGCCTTCTTAAATGCATTTGCTCCAATAAGAATATGCCTTCTGGATTTTGAATAAAATAAGAAGTTGATAAATCAGATAATTTGGGGGTTACCTATCCCACAAATCTTTATGATGACCTTAACCTATCTCTTTTATAAGCTCAGTTATGACCGACTTTTGTCTCCTTAATCCTAGCATAGTGTTAACACATGATTGAAAATTAACTTAAATATTGTTCTCACTTGTATTGTGTAACATTTCCATATCTGTATTTTGATAAGAAACAAATGCTTAGTAGAAAATAAACACAATCAGGCAACTAAAATGTGTGGACCTATCTTACGCCCTGGCTACTCTAGATTGAATGGCATGCTCTCCCTTCTCAAGGAGCTTACAGTCTAGTGGAGGAAACAAAAATGCAAAATAAGTTCAATATAATGTGACAACTGCTAGGATGTAGACTGGTGCAAAGCACTAAGAATCATGGAGGAGAGAGTGACTTTGAGGTAAGAGAGAAAAAGAGAAATAAAGGAGATTTTTATTGACCACACTATTGCTGAGTTTGGCAGCGGTGTTTTGAGTTGCAAGATATTAAAATGTAAGTAGGATTGTCCCTGGCTGACAAAGATGGGGAATGAATGTGGGGGTATATAATGAGTATGGGCTAAATTTAAACTTACTCCAACCAGAGGGAATAGCATTTTTAAAACAGTGAAAAGGTGAAAAATCATTTGCATTCAGGAACTAGACGTAGTTTGGTATATGTATCAGTTATCTTTAGTCACAGTAAAGCTGTGTAACAAATCATTCCCAATCCAGTGGCTTAAACAACAACCATTTATTATTTATCATGAATCTAATCCAGTGGCTTACACAGCAGACATTTATTATTTATCAGGAATCTATGGATAGGCTGGGTGGGTCTGGGTGCATTCTGCTAACCTAAATTTTTTTTAATGTTTATTTTTTGCTTTTGAGAGAGAGAGAGACAGAGAGACAGAGTGCATGTATGTGAGTGGGACGGAGCAGAAAGAGAGGGAGACACAGAATCTGAAGTAGGCAGGCTCCAGGCTCTGAGCTGTCGGCACAGAGTCTGACACGGGGCTCAAACTTCCGAACTGAACCGTGAGCTCATGAGCTGAGCTGAAGTCGGATGCTTAACTGACTGAGCCTCCCAGGCGCCTCTGAATTCTGCCCACCTAAGCAGGGCTCACCCTTATATCTGTGATAACTGTCTTGTAGCTAGGAGTTAACTGGTCTAAGATGGCCTCGGCCAGCATGACATATCTGCATTATGTGAAATCTCACCCTCTGCCAGACTGGCCTGGGCTTGTTTTTGTGACAGAGGCAGTATTAGAACAAAAGCCACATAATGCCCTCTGAGGACTACCCAAGGAACCAGCACATCATCCACGTTCTATAAGGCAATGTATTCACCAGGCCAGTGCAGATTCAAGGAGTGGGAATGTCAGTAGGTGCTACACAGTCACAGAGCAGAGTGTGGAAAGGTAGGAAACTGGGTCATTTTTGCTATCAATCTATGTCATTGAGTAGGAATGGAAAGGTGGTGGGAGATGAGTCTGGAAAGCTCACATACCCTAGGCTTTGTAAATGGAGGTAAGAAATGTGAACGGAGGGTCAAACGAGACTTGGAAAGATTGGAGGGAGAGCAGTAATAGGATACTTTCTCACTTTAGGAAAATAACTCTGGCAACAATAAAGAGGATGGATTGGAGAGATCAGACCTTTTCCTTGTAAACAAATATCTGAGATGGAACTCTGCATAGTTCTCTATTTATTTATATCCCACCTCATTCCAAAAAAGATATGATGCTGCAACCCTTCCATAGTTGCTATCAAAAATATATGTATTTATGCCCTGTCCACTTCTAAAAAGAATTTGAAGCAGCTCTAGTTGAATTCTGCCCAAAGGCCATCTTAGAAGTATGTCGCTGTCTGTATTAACTGAGCTACCAGTAAATGAAGCTCCCAGAGCTTCTAGCCAAAGAATATTCCTGGAGGTGAAATAAACAGAGGTGAATTTGGCTGCTTGAAAACACATGTAAGCTCTTTATTTAGAACTCTGATTCCATGGTGGCTGAAGAGAAAGAAAGGTATGGCAGGCAGGGTGAGTTCAAAAAGAATAGTTACCATTCCAGTCATCTTAGGAAACACTGCAGTAATTTCTGGTTAGCAAACACAAAAATAGGATGGTAAAACTGATAGCCTGCTTGTAGAGCAAAGCTGAAATAACCGAAAAGACTGCGGAGATTTAACAAGTAACTGACAAAGTTAAAGTTGCTTTTCACCCTGTCGCGAGCTTTGGAACTTGAAACAGTCTTTTTGGCTTTCGCCCTTACATTTGCATATGAAAGCAAAATCAAGTAGAAATGAGGGTGAGGGGCATAGGATTTTCATAGGAGTTTATTCCTGAAACTCAATGGGTTTTATTTTTTAATAACCAAGAGGGAAAATTCATTTCTTAGGTTCAGCGTCTGTCAATGTAGTAAATCCTTTAGTTTCAGGATTAAGAACCTTGATCCTACTGTTTTCATTCACGTTATATACTTTAATTGAGGACATGCCGTGCAGCTGTGTGCTAAATGCTGGGGCTGCAGAGATGAGTTAGATATGATCCTTGTTCTTCAGCTACTCGTGGGTAGACAACACGGGAACAAGATGAAGGGCCACAGATCTTGTTAAGTGCTAGTACCTAAAAATGCTGTGAGGCCATATGAAAGAGGGCCAAAACCCTTGGTTTCTCTGTATTATTGCCCTTTTTCTCATGGTTCATATTTCTGGGACAAGAGACAAAAGAGAACTGTGTTCTTGCTTGCTGTATACTAACCTGTCCCGAGGTTCATTTAATCGTGCATGGAGTTCTGTTACCTGGACGATAGGCTTTGCCTCTAGCAGCTACTAACAGGTAGACTTCTTTCATCCAAAATGTTCCCAGAGAGCTTGCAACACTGCATGGTGCAGATATACGATTTAGATGTTTGTCTTCTTATTTACAGAGATGAGGCTAACAGCTACCATACCAGAAGCCCCCCACTGCCTGGTGCACCCCAGTTCACGCCTGCTATCACAGAGGGTTTATAATAACACCTCCCTCAAAAGAGTACTAGTTTGGATGATAAATTATATGGTCACCATATTAATTCTAATGACAGATCCTCAGTTAAACCTGAGTAACCGAGCTGGGTTTTTCCAGCAGTGATTCTTTTTTGTGGGTTCCAAGTTATCCATACTCTCTTGCACAATGCCTTTTTTTGGTCAGGGGTGTGAACTTTCATGATGTCTGGCCTAGTTTAAGAGTGTCATTTGTGGTTGTGCAACCAGGTTTTTCTCGGGGCAGAGGTGGCTACTCTGCGTGGAGATCATGGTCATGGGGGACCCATCAGTCCCCTGCAAGAGGAAAGCTGGCTCCAGTAACTGCTTGATAATTGCAACGTTGACAAAAGGGAGGAGAGACATTCCCTCAATACACTTTGCACCTGAATGAAAAGTCACACACCGATCTTAAAATTTCACCACTATGTTATTTAATACTTGCATATTTGCTAACTACTTGTCATGCATCCCCAAAATGCTGAAAATAAAGGTTTCAAAGAGAATTTTAAAAGGTACTAGCACAAAACCTTTTTTGTTGTGTGTGTGTGTGTATGTGTGTGTGTGTGTGTGTGTGTGTGTGTGTTGTGAGGGTGTGTGGGCAGAGATTGTGGCCTCTGTTTTCTTTTTCTGTCACAAATAATGCATCAATTTTTCATGTAAATTAATGGCTCTACAATGAACTATCCTTGGGTACTTTACAAATTGGATGTGGCTCAACCATTTTTTGTTTAGTAAGCGTTTATAGCTTGGATTTCTATGATAATTACTATTTGGTATGGGCCTAGTTTGAGTTCTATTATCACATGAACTACTGGAAAGAAAGACTCTGGCCTTTACACCAGTTTCAGTCCAAGCTTAGCCAGTCTATAATTGTGTCACCTGGAGTAGGTTGCTTATCTTTTCAGAGCTCAGTTGTATCATTTGTCAAATGGAGATATTAAGGTCTAGCTGCTTTGTTGTTGAGAGGACCGTAATAGGGTTTTATGTCTAGTAGATGCTCAGCGAATGCTAATTTCTTTCTCTTTGCACCCCACAAAAGAAAATATCTCTCCTAACCTTGCACTCTACAATTTTATGGATTTTATCTTACTCCTATGAAACTACCTATAATAAAAAAATTTTTTTACTATAAATATCCTTAGCTAATATAATTATCCTTGGAGGAATGACACCAATGCTTCTCAGACTTTGGATTTTGGGGGCTCTTTTCTAAAGCAAATGAAGATATCTATCTTAAGGAAATAAAAAACTGGTAGGCTACTTTCTTTTTGTATACATAAAGTATATTGAGTTTAACATTTTTTAACTTTTTAAAGAATGTTTGTGTTTATTTTTTAAAGAGAGTGAGAGAGAGAGAGAGACAGAAGGAAAGAGTGAACTGGGGAGGGGCAGAGAGAGAGGGAGACAGATGAGCTGAAGCAGGCTCTGTACTGACAGCAGAGAGCCTGACACGGGGCTCGAACCCACGAACCATGCATGAGATCATGATCCGAGCTGCAGTTGACGCTTAACTGACTGAGCCACCCAGGTGCCCCTGAATTTAACATTTTGAAATTAACTTAAACATAACTTTCTAAAAGTAGCTGAAATTATTTTTTATAAAATTTTCTAAAGCACATAAAAAGGTAAGTTGCTCTAGTAATAAAGAATCGTGGTCCACATTAAAATAATAGAACCTGGCACCCTGTTCTGGAAGAAATACATGGCAGCAAGATTCAGAAGAATGAACTTGGGGAGCATGTCCGAAAGGGGAAATTCTTTAGAGGACATATATCTATTATAAGACGCTTATGATAAAAGTCAAATGCTTTTTTAAAATGCCATTTAGAGGAACAAATATGTCCCCTGCTGGGAGGACACACCCTCCATAGTAAGCACATTGGAAAGATATTTGATGACGCTGGAAAAGGGACAAGTATGCATGGAGGTGTTGGAGGTGGAAAGGCAGCACAGAAAAAAAACAGTGGGGGTGTTTTACATGGGACAGAAAGGTAGGGCTGCACGTCAAAAGGAGGTTTTGAAGGGGGAAACATGTGATGATACCAATTTGAACAGGGAGACTATATCATGAAAATATCTTCTAGTTGTTTGTGCAAATGTCACCCTTGCAGGGAAGAAAATGAGTATCCATTGTGAAATCATGCTCTCAAACTTCTGTACTGTTGGCCTATCACCTTTTTCTTTTTTCTCCAAAGTACTAACCACTTTTTAAAATGCTATACAATTCAACTAATTTTGTGTATTATCTATCTTCCCTTGCTAAAATGAAGGACAGGTATATCTGTCTGTGTAAAGAATAACATATTAGTTATTATGCCTGACCCATCAAATGCAATTGTAATAAGCCATGTTTATGATTTTTACCTTGCAAAGACTTCAACAATTTTTTAGAGTATGTGCTAAAATTTTAAGGGAATAAAAGGGAAGTGATCAGCTCCTATTTTTGAGCAAGGGGGTGATCTTCACAATGTAAAGGTTAGAAGAAATAAAAGGATCGTGAAAGAATACAATGAACAATAGTATGCCAACCAATTAAATAATCTAGATGAAATGGACAAATTCTTAGAAAGATATAAACAACTAAAAGTAACTGAAAAGAAAATAGAAAATCTGAATAATAACAAGTGAAGAGAGTACATCAGTAATTGGTAAACTTCCAACATAGAAAAGTTTGGGACCAGTCAGTTTCACTGGTGAATTGTACCATTTGAAGAATAATTAACACTAATCTTTTCCAAAGTTTTCAAAAAGTGAAATCCTTTTCAGACTCTTCCCCAAACTTCCAAACTCATTCTATGAGACTGGTATTACCATGATACCAAAGCCAGAAAAACAGATCACAAGAAAACTTCAGGCCAATATCCCTCATGAATAAAGATGCAAATCAAAACCAAAATGAGATACTGCTTCACACTCACTAGGATGGCTATAATAATTTTAAGAGAGGCAGTGTGGTTGTTCCTCAAAAAGTTAAACAAAAGATTACTATATGACCCAGCATCCTACTCCTAGTTGTATACCCAAGAGAACTGAAAAGAGACTCAAACAGATAGTTGTATACCACTGTTATTTATTTACTTATTTATTTAAATTTTTATATCAAATTTTTAAAGCATTATTCAAATAGTAAAAAATGGAAACAACCCAAATGTCCACCAATTTATGGACACCAATGACTAAACAAATGTCATATATTCATACAATGAAATATTCTGTTATAAAAAGGAATGGGCTACTGACACATACTACAACATGAGTGAACCTGAAAACATGCTAAGTGAAAGAAGTTGGACACAAAAGCCCACATACAATTGTACAATTGTACAATTCCATTTATATGAAATGTTCAGAATAAGCAAATCCAGAGAAAGCAGATTAGTGATTACCAGTGTTGGTAGGGAGTGGGGACAGGAAGTGACTTCTAAATAGGTATGAGGTTTCTTTTTGGGATGATGAGAATGTTCTGGAATTAAATAGTAGCGATTGTTTCCATGCTGTCAGTGTACCAAAAGCCACTAGATTGTATACTTTAAAGTGGTTACAATGTTAAATTTTATGTTAGGTGAACTTTACCTCAATAAAAAACCCCACAAGGCTGATAGGGAAATAGAGTTGAGATACAACACTCATAAACTTCTCAGTGACACATAAAAACAGGTAGGAATGTAATTTAAAACACAGACAATAATCTAGTAAAATTGGTATCACAGCTTTACACATGTTAAATGATTAAGGAATGAATAATACTATGGTACACATGGTAATTTACCTTGAAAAATACCTGAGGTTTGCATGTAGGAGTAGGTGCTTACATTCCCACTAGGCTTGCCTGCTTTGGCTCTACACCCACTACCATACATGTGCCAGAGGAAGAAAACAAAAGAATAAGAGACAAGAAAGAAAAAATACAAAACAAGCTGAGAGGAAATGGGAATATTAGAGAGAGTTTAAGGCAGGAGCCATAAGTCCATTAGAAAGCTTAGAGCTGGAGAGTTTTGGGGTAGTGGTGACAGAAGAATCATTTGAAATCAAAAGGAAGCTTATAACACCAGATGTGGATGGGAGGATGTGGTAGGCCAATATACTTACCATGTGTGCGTGGATGCATTTTACATATTCCTACACAGCTCCATTCATTTGGGTGCAGTTTTCTGCATTCATCTAATGGTTCCAGTTGGAACAAATTTAGATTTTCAAAACATGCATTAAAGTAGAACTGACTACATTATAACAGTCTTTCATATAGTTAGGAGTTTTTTATATTACCCTAAAACTCAACAAATTCTTAAAGATTAGCTTTGGTGTAGAATCTTAAGCCATATTAATAAGGTTTTCACATTCTGTTACATTAAAATTCATGGCCTATCTTGTACTTTGAATAGATTGTTTACCCATGCATGATATTATATCATCTTTTGGCCACTTGGAAAGTATTGGTTCACTGAGTTACTAGCAAAATGAATCCAACTATATTTTTTTAAAAAGGATTGTATTTCATAAGTAGAATTTTCCTAGGTGGAAGTTTCCTTCAACATATAAAAATAAATCAACATAATACACCATATTAATAGAATAAAGGACAAAAAATGCATGATCATTTTAGTAGACAAAGAAAAGCATTTGACAAAATCCAACACCCTCTTATACTAAAATAACATTCAACAAATAAGAAATAGAAAGAAATTTTCCCAACTTGATAGAGGACATCTACAAAAACCCACAGGTAACATTATCCTTAATGGTAAAAAACTGAAAACTTCCCCCCCAAATCAGGAACAGAGTAAATATGTCTCTCTTACCATTTCAGCATTCAACATGCAATTCAACATTGTACTAGAGATTTAGCCATCATAATTAAGTAAGAAAGGGAAATAAAGGGTATCCAAATTGGAAAGAAGAAGTAAAACTATCTGTATTTGTAGAAGACATGATCTTACATATGGAAAATCCTAGGAAAATATGAAAGAAAAAAATTATTAGAGCTAATAAACAAGTTCAACAAGGTTTCAGCATACAATAAAATTATGCAATTATGCAGTTAGTTATATTTCTATATACTAGCAATAAACAATCTGAAATAAAATTTTTAAAAATTCCATTTAGGATAGCATCAAAAAGAATAAAATTGTTACAAATAAAATAAACAAAAGGAGTTCAAGATTTGTACTCTGATAACTACAAAACGTCATTGAAAGAAATTAAAGACTTAATAAATGGAAAGGCATCCTATGTTCAAGGACTGAAAGACTTGATATTGTTAACATGGCAACATTCCCCAAATTTGGGGCAAAACTACATAGTCAATGCAGTTCCAGCTTTCTTTTCTTTTTTCTTTTCTTTTCTTTCTTTCTTTCTTTCTTTCTTTGCAGAAACGGACAAGCTGATTCAAGAATTCAGGGAAAAATGGAAGAGACCCAGATAGCCTAAAAAACTTTAAAAAAGAACAAAGATGAAGGACTCATCTTACCAATTTCAAAACTTACTACAAAGCTATAATATTCAAAACAGTATAGTAGGGCACTAGAAGAGAATTGAAAGTGCAGGAATAAATTTCACATTTATAGTCCATTGATTTTCTTTTTTTTAAAGTTCATTTATTTATTTTGAGAAAGAGAAAAAGGGCACAAGCAGGGGAGGAGCAGAGAGAGAAGGAGAGAGACATAATCCCTAGCAGGCTCCTCACAGTAAGCGCAGAACCTGATGCAGGGCTTGAACTTAAAAACTGAGAGATCATGACCTGAGTGGAAATCAAGAGTCTGACGTTTAACCCCCCTATAATCAACTGATTTTCAACAATTTTCCAAGAATATTCAATGCAGAAAGAATAGCCTTTTTAACAAATGGTGCTGGTACCATTAGCTATCCATGGGCAAAAGAAAAAAGTTGGACCCCTACCTCACACAATACACAAAAATTAACTCCAAATGGATAAAAGATCTAAATTTAAGGGCAAAATATAAAACTCTTAGGAGAAAATATAGACATAAGCCTTTGTAACCTTGGGTTAGACAATGGTTTCTTACATATGACACACCAAAAGCACAAGAACAACATAAGGAAATAAATAAATAGAAATTCATCAGGTGTAAACATTTTTGTGCTTCAAAAATCTATCAAAAAAGTTAAAAGGCAATCCATAGAATGGGAGAATATATTTGCAAATCATACATGTGATAAGGAGCTAGCATCCAGAATATAAAAGACCTCTTGCAACTCAACAATAAAAACGTAAATATTGCAATTGAAAAATGGGCAAATACTTTGAATAGTCATTCTTCAAAGATGGTATACATATGGTCAAATAAGCACATTAAGAGATGCTCAACAGCAGTAGTCATTATGGAAATACAAATCAAAACCACAATGAGATACCACTACGCACCATCACACTATAATAATAAGTGGCTATAATCAAAAAGTTGAAAAATAACAAGTATTGGCTAAAATGTGGAGAAACTGGAGCCTTCTTCCATGCTGGTGAGAATGTAAAATGGTACAACTGCCTTCGAAAACAACTCCTCAAAAGATTAAACAGAGCAACCCTGTGATCGATCAATTCCACTCATATATGTGTACATCCAAGAGAAATAAAAACATATGTCCATACAAAAACTTGTATGCAAATGCTCATAGCAGCATTATTTATAGTATCCCCAAAGTGGAAACAAGTCAAATGTCTGTCAACTGATGAATGGATAATGTATGGTACATCTATATAATATTATTTGGCAGTAAAAACAAATGAAGTAATGATACATGCTACAACCTGGATAAGCATTGAAAAGATTATGCTAAGTAAAAAAATATATTCATAGAAAGCAAATTATTAAGTGAATCTATTTATACAAAGTGCGCATTATAGGCAAATCTGTAGAAATAGAAAATAGATTAATGGTTGTCTAGGGTTGAAGGTTGAAGAGGAAATGGGGAGGGACTGTTAATGGGTACAGAATTTTTTATCTGGGTGATTAAAATGTTCTGAAATTAGGAGTGCTTGGGTGGCTCGGTCGGTTGGGTGTCCGACTTCGGCTCAGGTCATGATCTCACGGTCTGTGAGTTCGAGCCCCGCGTCGGGCTCTGTGCTGACAGCTCAAAACCTGGAGCCCGTTTAGGATTCTGTGTCTCCCTCTCTCTCTGCCCCTTCCCTGTTCATGCTCTGTCTCTCTCTGTCTCGAAAATAAATACACGTTAAAAAATAATTTAAAAAAATGTTCTGAAATTAGATTCTGGGGTTTACACAATTCTGTAAATACACTAAAAGCCATTAGATTGCACACTATAAAAGAGTTAATTTTATAATATGTAAATCATATCTCAATAAACAATAAAGACTATAGTGATCTTAGGAGTTAGCAATGGATCATTTATAAATACATAATACTTTACATATCTTATTATCAACTTTTCATAAGTGGACTACACAAAAAGATCGGAGAAATAACATAGACATAGACAACGCATCTTGATTTCAATAAGTAATTTGACTTAATCATTTCTCTTTTATTTATTCACTAATTCATTTTATGCTGCAATTTCCATGTGCCTGAAGTATGTTGGCTTTTTGAGACCCATTGATCAATATGACACAATTCATCATGAACTAGCCTATTAATTAAAAACTATTTTGTAAATTAGGAAAAGGAAGCTCAGAGGGGTTAAATAACTGGCCCAACATCACACAGATAGTAAGTAACAAAGCAAGGATTTGAACTGAGTTATAGTGTTCCATGACATCACACTACTAACAGCAGCATGCTTATAGGTAAGAATAGTTAACCCTGTAATTAGGGAGAGTCACAAAGGGTTGGATAACTGTATGCAAACAATATTAATTCATGGGCTGATTTCAACCTGGGATAATACCCCCAGAGTGGTCAAAGGGTTCTTTCCATGGCAAAATTCTATTTGATAGCCTTATCAACAACATAAATGAAGACACAAAAGGCAAGCTGACCACATTTGCTGTTGACACAAAGCTGGAAATGATAGTTGATATGCTCAAAGAAAGAATTGGGATTCAAAAAGATTTCATCAGACTGGAACTACAGACTGATATTAATACGGGATGCAGGGAGAACTGGCTTAACAGAAATTCACATGAAAAAGACTTGGATATTTAATTGAGAGCAAGCTCAATATGATCCAAAGGTGTGAGCCAAAAAAGCTAAGGCATTCTTATCCTGCATTAAAAGAAATGTAGTGTCCAGGAAAAGGAATACAATTGTACTTCTGGTCATTGCTCTTGCCAGACATATTCTGACAAATATACTCAACATTTTTTCCAGCTATTATTAAGAAGAGTATTGACAAAGTGGGTTGTGTTCAGAGGAGAGTGAAACTGTGTCACGTGAAGAACTGGAGATGTTCAGCTTAACATGAAGACTTGGACAGTGTGCAGTGGAGGTGAGAGAAGAAAAGTGAAATAGCTATTTTCAAAGATTTGAAGGGATATCTTAGGGCTGATGGTTAAATCTAATTCTGTTTACTCCAACAGACAGAACTAGGACCAAATGAGACAATAAAATTGCATAAATTATTTGCAAACAATTGAAATTGAGGAACATAGAATAATCTACATTATTCAAGAAGCGTCTGGATGACCACTCATAAATTGGAGATTCTTGGAACTTCACTGAAGTTTGGACTCAAGAACCTGTAAGATCCATTTGAACTAAAAAAGCCAGTAACAATAATAATAATAATAATGATTATTATTATTACATCACCTAATATGTATTAAGAAAGCTACTATAGTAAATATTCTATATGCACTATTATATTTAGCCCTAAGAAGATCTTAATGAAATATTTTATTATCCCCATTTTATCACCAAGGAAACTGGGGCCTTAGACAGGCAGAGTAACTTTCCCAAGGATAAACGCCTTGTAAGTGCCAGAGCTTGCATTCAAACTCAGGGTGCAATGATTTCAGAGCCTTACATCTTAAATGCTCTCCTAAAAACATTTAATCTCTATGTTATTTAGTGAGCTATAATTGATTGTGATCGTGACATAATTTGGTCCAAATTCTATTTGTTCAGAATGAACATATATTGGAGGGTACTGTATTGTTAGACATCTGAATAATTCAAGGTCAACAGGAACTCTTACCTTTGTGGAGAGTAAATGCTTGTCCAGTGGAATTTCAGGATTGACACGCTCAATGTTTAAAAAAGCAAACAGCTTAGCTCATATTTTCATTCTTGGATTATTTTAAATGATGCAGTGCCAGAGTACACAAAAGCAGATAGCTTGGTTTCAGATTTTCATTCCTGAATTGGGATTTCAATATGCATGCCATGCTGGCAGATGCCTATGAAAGAATGGAAGGAGTAAGGGATGGAAATTACCGTATTTACTCTTGTGTTAGGCAGGTGACTTTCCTGCAACTTGCATGGTGATTTTAATTTCCTATAAATAGTGAAACAGTGACTAAAAGATGCTAACATGTTGTTTGGAAAAACGTGTGCTTAACTTCAACTTGTAGGTACCATCACAAAGTTTACGTCTTTGAAAGAGAGAAAGGTCAACAGTGTTTGGCTTCAACAAATTATTGTCTAGTTCAGATAACTGAGGTACAGTTAAATCAGAAATAAATTCATGCATTCATCATTCACTTTAGGAAACAGATAAATGAAATTACTATAGGTGTTGATAAGTAGAAGAAATAATATACACCTGGTACTCTCATAAAAGTTAAGAATCTACTTAGATGGGGTGGCCAAGAAAGGACACTCTGAACGGGTGACTTTTCAGCTGAAGCCTGAATGATGGGAAAGAGCCTAAGGGAAGAGCACTTTACTTAGAAGACAGAAGCTGAAAGCCTCTGCGGCGAGAAGGAGGTTAGTATATTCTGGGTACACACAGTACATGTGCTGCTGAAGCGAGCACATATTCTGGGCACACACAGGAGAGAGCAATAGTTCAGATGAGAGATGTCTAGGGCTTAGACTGGGATGATAGCAGTGGAAATCGAGACAAGTGAGTAATCTAGAGGCATATTTTGGAAATTGAAATCAAACCCTAGAATGCACTCTATACATAAATGCAATATCTTCAGTGCATCACACACACACACACACACACACACACACACAAAGTTTTAGATTTCCATTTCTAGTTCTGTACAATCTCAAGAAATCTTTAACACGTTTCAGTCTTTTATCAGATACTTTTGACTATAAACAATTTCTTTTGCTTAATGGGAGTGAAAGAAATTCTCCTTCAAACAATTCACTTCCTATTAGTTAGAAATTCCCTCTCTCTCTTTCCTCTCTCCCTTCTACCCTCCCTGAATTCCTTCCTTCTTGCTTGCCTGCCTGCCTTTCTTCAACTGTATTTGTTTTATGGCTACTGAGCTAGGTATTGGGCCTATGGTTATAAGCCCAATATATATGTAAAACAGTCCTGGTTTCTGCCTTCATGAAGTTTCATTTAATTGGGAACTAATTCACTCAGGACAAAATGTTTATCTATTTTACACTTCTATGTTTTTTAAGCTAGTTAGTGAATGCTTATTAATACCAGGTAGTATTCCTAAGTACTCTGCATGTGTAATCTTAATGAATCTATAAGACAAACACATTTCCATTCTCCTAGTTCTACTAACGAGGGAGCCCATGCACTGGGACGTTACTGGCCCCAAGTACGTGGCAGAGCTGGAGGCGGCACCCAGGTCTCTGGAAGTCTGAGTTCCAATTGTTAATTTCAACGCTTTGTGGTCTAATTCTATTTTACAACCAATGTACCAAATACATAAATAAAAGCACATGAGTGAACAAACAAAAACTTTCTCTGGCTTAACTACAGAGACCCCCTCTTGCTACAGGTATGCTGGCTCCTGGTCTTCCTCTAGTTGGGAGGAGCCTGGAGAAGTTTATAGCTCCCTCTCTCAGGCTCCTCTGGGCTACTCACATTTCAGATATTGTTTTAAGAGAAGTCATAAGATGGAGGTCACGGGGGGTGGGGGTAGTAGTCAATACCAATGACCTACTAGGTAACCCAAATCTCTAACTGATAACCACTCCTTACTCCCAAGCATGGAGGAAAATAGTTACTTTTCTGCATTTTCATTGTCTTAGTTTAATGGTGATCATGTTGAAATGCAGAATTGAGTTTTGTTTCCTGTTTCTTTCTCATGTGCAGCCATGCAAATTTCACTAATGGTATTATGAACTCCATCTGAGATTTGTAGATTCATCTCATGAAGAAAATGTTTTACTAGAATCATAATAATGCAAATTTATATTTCTCCTTGCTTACCACCTCCAGCTCTACTTCACATCATAGTCAGTGATCTGCAAAGGCAAATCAGGTCATATCCCTCATCAGCATGACACTCTCCAATAACTTGCCATCGCACCAATGTCAAAGATCTACTCTTCACTGTGACCTACGTGACCTGGCCTGTACCATCCTTTCTCACTCCACTTTGCAACACCCTCTCCTCAGATTACTACCCTCCAGCTACAGGGTTCTTGGAGTTTCCTCCACTTGAAGTGCTTTTTCTTGAATTCTTCCAATGGCTTTCCATGCTTTAGTTCTTTTATTTCCCCTCCTCAGGAAACTATTCTACAATTATCACACCTACAGAAGATGCCTCTTTTCCAGTCTCTCCAGTGGATTATTCCTGATAAGCCACATGGTTATTGTCTACTTGCTTTTCATCAGTACCACCCACTCAGTGGGAGCAGTCAGTCTCTCTCTCTTCATCCTTAGTATATCTCCAGTGCTTAGAACAGAGCATGACATGTAGAAAGCATTAAAGATCTGTGTTGAACGCATTATTTAGATATATTTAAAAACCTATTGGATTTTGATAAATATTATTCCATTTGGAATTTATTTGATTTGGTAGGTCAAATATACTAATAAGAACTTCAGAAGTAGTAGTTACTATGATTAGTCACCGATGTCATAGGCTAAAGAACAGTGTTGGACCAGTCACTGAACAAAATAAATACACTTATGCGATGTAATGACTTAAAATTATGGAGTGGAATGTAGTGACTTCAGAATTTTCTGTCTGGTGGTTGGCATAGAAACCATTTCTGAGAGATAGGATTCATGCTAAGATTTGTGGCATGTCATTTATCTACATGTGTAGTAAAACCTAAATTAAAGATATATGTTCAAATCAAGGTATATTAAATTTGTGAAATATATTATTATAATTTATATTTTCCACGCACTTCCATATTTATATTTATGCAATTCTTATTACTCTATCCTTGTTAAAAGAATAATAAAATTCTTTACAGGACAAGTAATAATGAACAACTCTTTCTAGGTTACCACTACCAAAGAGAGATCCTTTTTTATTTCACTAAATAATGTACCTTAACAAAATCAGCATAGATTTTAGTAACACAACAGTTCAACAATGTGAAAGTGTGAAGAAATGGTTGTTCCTGAATCAGAATTGACGAACTCAGTTTTTTTTTAAGTTCACTTTGGAGCTCATGCCATTTTTTAATTATGGCAAGGGGAGAGTTTGTACAATATCAGACATGCTAAGCTGCCATGTGTTTCTCTCATCACCCTGTCCCCGACTAGGCAGTGCTGCTGGTTGCAATCTGAGTACCGAGCCCCAGGCAACAATGCCCATTACTCACCCTCTCAATCAAATATCAATGTGGGAAGTTTGTGACTTAGGCCAAAGATGAAAAAATCTGACCAGCTGTTCCTCTCAGGCTCAGTTCTGATCCCTGTGTGAAAAAAGAATACCTTAGAAAAGTAATTGTGAGTCTGAATACAATGGTTGCCAAACAAAGAATCTAGTTCTGTTTATTTTGGAAGAGCCATGTGCATCAATCTGGCTGTGAGCAAGGTATTCATATGCGTGCTTCTGTCCAAGAGGGACAGCGAGGTTCATCCATCTCATTTGAATGGAACTTTCTCGGCGTGAATTATTTGTCTTCTCTACCCCTTCCTTGGTATTTTCTGAAAAGAAGAATGTCTTTATGGTCAATAATAAGTGATTACTAACTGTGAAACTGAAAACCAAAAATCTGGTCAGAATGGCCACCCTTGAGGATTCAAGCTCTGATAGTACAGAGGGATAAACTGTCCTAAGAGTTAATGTCAGTAGAACATCGGAGTTTAATGAGGGATTAACTGCAGAGGTGGCAAGATAGATCTTCTCCAAGCAGGAGCAGGACACTCCTGGTCCCCGATCATGTTATTCCCCAACCAACCCATTGTTTTCCCACTGGTTTTTGTCTGCGCTTATGTATCAAGCCTCGATTGAAACTTTCTTGGCCCTACGTGTGGATATATGTTCCAATTTTTCCATGTTGTTGGCATTCATAAATATTAACCAGCAATAATTAGGTTCTCTTTTCTAAAGAGTGAGACATGATCGCTTCTCGGCCTTTTGGCTAAGATCAAGTGTAAAGAGTGAGACATGAAAAGCCTTCATTGCCCTGAGAAAGCAGCTTTGGCTCTTCTATACATTGCAATTCATTTTTACATGACATACAAGTACTTTTCATTCAGTTATATTCCATTTTCAATAGGATATTGTGAACAATTAAAATTATAAAAACTAGTTCTGGTTTCTATTAGTAATATTTTGTTTCAAGGTTAAAATATATTGGATCTTACAAGCGAGTTTATTTTAGCGATGTAAATAAAGAATATAAATTCCTTAAAGCCTTTTGAATTCACATGATTCTTCTGATGCATGAAGAAAAGTGCATTTTACTACAGCTAATTCTGATAGGAAACTATAATTCCAGAAGTTTCAATTCTAGTTACACACTAAATTGGTCTAGAGTAAATAAAAATATTTGTTCTAGTATGGAAAAAACCACATTTGTTTTAGACATCAATATTTATATGGATCCTTTTCATCACTTTTTGGTTTATAGAATTTCACATGATTAGCTATTCATCTTGCATTCTGGTTTTCAAGGTCACAGAGAGACCACTTGGTGAGATGTTGAGCTAGCATTTCAGAGAGGATATGTTAAAGATTTTGTCATAAACATACCTCTACGAAAACAAGGTAGATAGCTTATGTACCAGAGCACGCAAAAACAATAGCTCAGTGCAGCAGTTTGCTCTCCATTTGGAATTTCCTCCTTCCTAATTTCTGTATTACACAAATGTATTATAATCACCTTGAGGAGTGTGTGGCTGACCATTATGTTCCATAGGTGTGCTCTTCTCTACAGCAATAATAGTTAACTAAGAATGTTTCTGTTTTGAGAAAATTTATGTCAAAATTTCATATTAGTTTTAAGTTATTTAAATATCAAAGGCCAAACTATATGCAGGGATTTCAGGTGATTGCAATTTATGAAATACATTAATATTATATCATAGTAAACAATCATTTCCCCCCCCAAACATCACAAATCAAGAGGATGCATTAGAATGTAAAACAAAGTAAAAAACAACATTATAAAGCTGTATCTAAACAGAAATTACATCTCTTTTACAATGACAAGATAGTCCTTATCATTTAGAGGCAAAATCAGAAGCATCCAAAGAACTTTTTCTAGACAACAGATAACAATTAATCGCACCTTAGTCTTAGGGTATGAGGCGTGTTGAAACACTATTGACAGGACTTTTTGAAAAGCTGTGTGTGATGGCTTACTTGACAGCACTTTTTTTCTTAGTGGAACATAAAATAACAGTTCATCCTAGGGTCAATAGTATCTACATTGGAGGAAATGAAGATATTAAGTAGCCCTTTCCTATAGAAGGAAGTTTACTTTTAAAATACAAAAAAAAAAAAAAATAATAATAATAAGTGGAAATATAGAGAGATCGGTAGAAGGATACAAACTTTAAGCTGTAAAATGACTAAAGTCCGAGGATCTAATGTGTAACATGGTACAACAGGAGATAAAACTATATTGTATAATTGAAATTCGCTAGGAAAGTAGACTTAAATGTTCTCTCACACACACAAAAGATAAATAGGTGAGGTGATAGATGTGTTAATCAACTAGATGGGAGGAATCCTGTGTCACAATGTATACGTACATCAAGTCATTATGATGGACACTTTAAACAGCGTACAATTTTATTTGTCAATTATCCAGCAATTAGAGCTGAAAAATACTGAAAATTGTGCACTTATGTCAACACAGAATATTTTAAGAGTAGGTTATTTAAATTTCATTATTTATTTGGAAGAAATATAATAAAATAGCTGTGTGGTATATGTTATTAATGCAAAAATTCCTATTAGTCTTGATTACTTATTTTTGGAAAAATAAATACCTAATGATATTAAATATTCAAACAATTGATGCAGATATTTTTTGGCTCTGTTATTCAGAAATTTCATGAAAAGCAGTCTCTAATGTCTTTAAGATGCCATGATTTTAGTTTTATCAAGTTTGTGCCTTACATTTTTTAAAATAATACTTTGCATTTCTTCCTGCATGAAAACCCCACAGCTCTTAAGCATTCATTCCATTAAATTTGTGAAGTGAGAATAATGATAAATGCAAAATGTTAGTTTCAAGTGTGTGTATGTCTATTATTTTGTTTGTTGCTAATAACCAAGTAAAGTGTCCAAGGCAGTTATTATTTTGAAAAGTTATCTGACCAGCCTAGGAGAGCAATGCTTTAAAGCCAGAAGTGGCTAACTAAACAGTATTAAACAGTACCCCGAAATCCACCCCCTAAAATAAATAAAAATAATACCAACAAAATCAATACAAATCTAACAGCAGTGTGGCCTTGAATTGCAGGGTGGATGAATTTGGAAGGAAAGGCTAGGCTAGAGCTAAAAAGTAGAGAGGGTAGACTTTTGAAGTCCCCTGAATATCATTTAAAGGAGTTTGAATTTTATTTTTAAAAACTTGTTTATCAAATAGTATACCAGAGAATTGTTAAGCCTTGTAGGAATTATATTTAGTTCTTATTACAGTATTTAGAATTTCAGTTAAATTTGTTATATTAGATTAACACTTTTTGCAAATAATTGGTCACAGGTGGTTAAAAAGGTTTACTTCGACTCCCACCCTGGGAAGGGTGGCCATTAGACTGAGAGGCTCAGAGTAGTTCAAGGAGAAGGTGAATGCTGTGGGTATCAACTTTATCTTCCACCAGTTCATCCTAGTGATGTCTGCGGGTTAGCACCTGTGCTCTGCAATATGCACTGAAAGCACTGTTCATGACCAACAAGGAACAAGGGTTATTTAGAGCAGGTGTCTGCTCAAAGAGAAATTGGATAAAAAGAACAAGGCCAGAGAAGGGTACTAATTTTTCTGAGTCCTAAATACATTGGCCTACACTGTAATAAGTACTTTACTGTATTATCTCATTTAAGCCTCATCAGACTCCTGTAAGGCAGGCATTATTCTCTGTTTCACAGATAAGGTATCTGAGACCAAAAAAATTTGGGCAAACAGCCACCTAAGTGCTATGAAATGGCAAAGCAAAACACAATTCCACTTAAGTTTGCAAGCAAATACTAGATTAAGTTATTGAAAACTAAATTTGACCATCAAAACTTGATCCTAAGAAAGATATCATAAAGTGTAATGAATTTTCTTCTATTTAAGATACTATTACTGCATTTTATTATTTTTTTTATTTAAAATTTTTTTTATTGTTTATTTATTTTTGAGAGAGAGACAGAGAGACAGAACATGAGCAGGGCAGAGAGAGACACACACACACACAGAATCCGAAGCAGGCTCCAGGTTCTGAGCTATCAGCAATAGCCCCATGCTGGGCTTGAACTCACTAGCTGCGAGATCATGACCTGAGCCAAAGTCGGATGCTTAACCAACTCAGCCGCCCAGGAGCCCCGCTATTACTGCATTTTAAAAGAAAAAATTGTATTTAAAAGAAAATAAGTTTATAAACCCTGATCAAACCTCATTACATAGGTTTTAGGGGTCCTCACCTTTGGATTCATGCTCCTCCCTTGCAAATAAAGTAACTATCTCAGATAGATACATTGTTAGTAAGGGACATCAGATGCGACAAGGCTTCCTACAAAGTTGCCATTAACAGCAACCAAAATTTAAGATCCAATCCAAGAGAGTTATTACTGGTGACAAACTCAGGAACTAAGTCTATCATGGTCCTATATAATGTGATGAGCCAAGTTTTCCAATTCTGTTTTTGGGGGAAAAAACAAAACAAAAACAAAAACAAAACATTGTCAGGGAGGAAGGTAAAAGTTATGTTATATGTGAAAATTAAATACATTAATTTAAAATTTTGATTTTTATTAGTCATTTTGGCTTAGTTGAAACTTCCACAATTCAGACACTCCACCCTCCAAAAACTTTTGTTTACCCAAATGATCTTTCTTGGTGGCTCTATTGTCTATCTGCCTGTCACTCTGTTTCTCTTTCACTTTCTATCTCTGACCTTGCTCTTCCTTTCCTTGTATAAGTACATTTTTTGGGGGGGGAAAATCCTACAAGTTGCCCAACACATCAATAATAATGCTGGGAGAAATGCTGTCACTATGCTAGGAAAGAATTTGTAGTTAATCATTGCTGGCTCTTTTTCTGGCATTATTTATCTCTGTGTATTCCTAACAGTTTTCTTTTTAAAGCCATCTCCAGAAATCTCAAAGTCTTTGACACAATTTAAAATGGTTGCACTTGGGGTGTCTGGGTGGCTCAGTTGGTTAGGTGTCCAACTTTGGCTCAGGTCATGATCTTGCGGTTGGTGAGTTCGGTTGGTGAGCTTCAGTCTCGCGTCCCACCTCAGGCTCCGTGCTGACAGCTTGGAGCCTGGAGCCTGCTTGGTATTGTGTCTCCCTCCCTCTCTGCCCTCCCCTTACTTGTGCTTGTCTCTTTTCTCCGAAAAATAAACACTAAAAAAAGTTAACAGAAATTTTTTAAAAAATGATCTCTTTGCACTGTTGACAGGGAATTTTGAAATTTACAGGCAAACGTGCTGGAGCAAATCATTTAAGATGAGAATGATTAGTTTGTGGTTTCTGAAAAATACATTATTTTGACATGATTTGATGTTAATTGCTTTAAAATTCCAATTTTTATTAACTTTCTTATAGGAAAATACAATGAAAACGCCAACCATCATTTTTTGAGACGATGACACCTAAACTATTAAATACTTCATTTTGCAAATTCTGCCTAGTGTTTATTTGAATTTATATGGCATTGTGTACAGTCTTTAATTTGTTATTTATTCATTGTGGAGAGTCTTTTATTTTTTTTGATTAATGACAACCCATTTTTTTATTTTTAAAAATCTTTATTTTATTTATTTTTCTTTCTTTTTTTATTTTAATTTTTTAATTTACATCCTAATTAGCATTAATGCAACAATGATTTCAGGAGTAGATTCCTTAGTGCCCCTTACCCATTTAGCCCATACCCCCTCCCACAACCCCTCCAGTAACCCTCAGTTTGTTCTCCATATTTATGAGTCTCTTCTCTTTTGTCCCCGTCCCTGTTTTTATATTATTTTTGCTTCCCTTCCCTTACGTTCATCTGTTCTGTGTCTTAAAGTCCTAATACGAGTGAAGTCATATGATATTTGATTGACAACCCATTTTTAAAATTTTGTCTATACATAAACAATAACAATATGATGAATTCCTGGATTGTTGGCCTTGCTTGGTATAAAGATTTTATTAAACATTTTATCTGGACCTGAGTAGATATTTATCCAACGAAGATGTTCAAATGGCCAACACACGCATGAAAAGATGCTCAACATCACTACTCCTCAGGGAAATGTAAATCAAAAATGAGCTATTGCTTCACACCAGTCAGAATGGTTAGTATCAAAAAGACAAGAAATAACAAGTGTTAGCGAGGATGTGGAGGAAAGGGAGCTCTTGTGCGCTGTTGGTGGAAATGTGAATAGTGCTGACAATATGGAAAACAGTATGAAGGTTCCTCCAAAAATTTATGATCCAGCAATCCCACTCCTGGGTATTTACCAGAAGAAAAAGAAAACACTAGTTTGAAAAGATATATACCTCTATGTTTACTGAAGCATTATTTACAATAGCCAAGACATGGAAACAAGCTAAGAGTCCATTGACAGATGAATGGATAAAGAAAATGTGGGGTATATACACAATGAAATATTACACAGCCATGAAAGAGAATGAAATCTTGCCATTTGTGACAGCATGATAGACCTAGAGGGTATTATACTAAGTGAAATAAGTCAGACAAAGAAAGACAAATACATACGATTTTACTTATGATGGAATTTAAAAAACAAAACAAATGAACAGACAAAACCAAACAGAAATAGAAAATAAAGCAATTGAACAGACAAAACCAAACAGAAACAGACTCATAAATAGAGAGAACACACCAGTAATTGCTGGTGTGGAGGAAGAGGGGAATGGATGGCTGAAATAGGCTAAGGGGATTAAGAGGTATGCACTTCCAGTTATAAAATAAATAAATCACAGAATGTAAAGTATAGCATAGGGAATATAGTCACTAATATTGTAATAACTTTATATGGGGACAGTTGGTAACTAGACTCACCAGGGTGATCATTTCATAGTGTATATAAATATCCAATCACTATGTTGTACACCTGAAACTAATATTATATCGTATGTCAACTATACTTCCATAAAAAAATCCACTTTATCTGTATTACCACTGTATCAAATAACATGAAATGTAGTTACCAACTTTTAACTACACATACCAGAAAAAGAGAGATTATGACTTAATGAATTGAAGCAAGATCATAGTTTACTGATACAAATAGTTATGTACTCAATAAGAAATATAAAACACCTCCATTAACTACAAACTATAGCACCACACTATCACAGTAAAGCAGAAGGTTGACCCCAGACAACCCAAATCTGCAGGTTTTCTAATCTAACACTGACATATTTGAGTTCAGAGTCTAAGGGCATTTGCTTTGCTGTTCGCTTAGATTTTCCGAACTATCTCAGTTCTTGATTCCACACTGCTATTGTGTGGATCAAATGATCCCTGGTCACAAAAATACGCCGGGGAGTGACTCCCCTGGCGTCCAGGTTATGAGTGTGGTCAGTCATTCCACATGCCTTGGGGATGAGCTATCTTTACCATGATGAGAGATTTCCTTTTCAAGGTTAGTAATCCCCAAATACAAAATGCTAGCATCAATAAAAGTCAAAGCAATTAAGGAAATGTATATTGCAACCTTGTTCGAGATAGCACTGAAATTAGTCTTACATCTCTTTGCTGTCTTTTTTGTAAGTAGTATTATTACTGACCTAGAACAAAGAAGAAATTTGACCATATACTCTCAGACTTACAAATATGTAGTACATTGACTTCTTCAATGTAAACCATAACCAGACATTTAAAAATATATCTCTGTGCACATTGGACCTACCAGTTCCATCCTCCTTTCGCCTGGGTCATCATATTCTAAAACAACTTGGGAGGGACAGAGAAAAACAGAAAGCAATTCTGGAAGACTCTCCTCTTCCTTTTCTTCTAATCTTTCATTCTTTCTTGGAGAAGGAGGCTCTACATTTTAAACAATATGACTCACTTTATGTTTGTGGCCTTCCAACACTCCAGAATATTCTCGACTTTTCGTGAGCAGAGGTACGGCTCACGGAGTAGGGGTAAATCAGTCCCAGGCTCCTGCTCTGCGTGAACCTAGGATGCAGACCTCTCCCGGATTCCCGGAGCTCTCCGAGATCCAGCCCTCACCGTCCTGCAGACCAAAGGGACTCGCTAGGTTGGGAAATGCTGCCTGGGGCGGTTCCAAAGACGGGGCATTGTAAATATCTTTAAGGATAGCGGAGTTATAGAACCTTCCCTCCGGCCTCTTTCTTCCCATCCTCTGCTCCTAACATTTTACAAGTTGTCTGCAAGGGAGTCAAACACGGGTCAGGCAAACAAACATGTTCTTTCCAGCCACCGTAACCGGATCGCTGGAACGAAACAAACTCCCAGAAGCGTCCACAGACCGCAGCCAGACAACCAGCCTGGGCTAAAAGCAACTTCGAAGTGAGGCTGCAAGCGCTGCTGGGGTGCACATTTTATTTGGTGGCTAAGCACAGTTAGGATACCCCACCTCCCGAAACAACAACAACAAAAAGCCTGCAGGAGGGAGGCAGGGAGGAGGAAACAAAAGTTGCCCGCATTTTTGCACCGCGGCAACGCTAGTTAGAAAGCCCTGCAGCTTTGGGAGACGGAGGGAGAGTTAGCAGAGCCAGGAGCCGCGGTTTCAGGGAGAGGGTAGGGAGGGGGTGGGGGCCTTCGCCCATCTCCCCTCGGAGCCCAACAGCTGTCTAGCTCTTGGAATTCATTGGCTTCCCCCCACCGCGCCTCCCAAATACCACCCCAATCCAGTTTAGCCCCCCGCCCCACCCTCACTGACCTAATAAGGCCATGCAGTGTGTGGGGGACCTATATAAAAGGCGCGGGCTCGCGGGGACTCTGCACGACGCCAGGGAGAGAAGTCAGCTGCGGTCCAGTGCCCACAAAGACGACCATGGCAAAGGAGTGGGGCTACGCCAGCCACAACGGTGAGTCCGAGCAGCCACCCACCCCCTCCCCCCTGTCCCGGGATAGTGCCAAAGGAGCCCCTGGCATTGCATAGAAAGTGGGCAAATCTAGGGAGTGCGTGGGGAAACTATGGGAAGAGGGGTTGATGGAAACTAACATTTACAGAGCACTTATCAAGTGCCAAAAGCTGCTGACCCTTTTACCTTTATCTCATTTAGTTCTCCCTGGTATGGAGCCGTTATTACTTCCGTTGGAGGAAACTGAAGTGCAGAGAGAGGCTCCGTAACTTGCTCAAGATCACACTGCCTCTGACTGAGAAGTCAGCCCACGAGAGGTCCAGTTCTGATTGTCCCTTACTCCATGATACTGGGCAAGCACTTTAACCTCTCTTAGCCTGGTGTTGGTTTAAGATCCTTGCTCTGCCTGCTGGCTTCTGCCTAACCCATGGTAAAAGAAATATGGGTGTGCTTTGAAAACCACATGTGGTCACTGTTATTTTATTCCAGCTACATGATAGAAGATGGCATTGGTAAGACATGTGATGAAGTGCATCTCAAAAATAAGCCTTTGAGGCTGTATTCTTGAGCAAGCAGAGGGACTCCTCTGAGTTAAATAGTTTCTAGGTTCACTATTAACAAAACTATGAAAAGGTCTTAAATGCTAAGCCTTGTCTTGCCCAAACTGAAATCCAAGGCCTTTTCATAATCATTGACTAGTGTCCATGTATTTTGCTGGTTTAGTCTATTAGAAAGGGCTCAGAATGTGCCACCAAATAAATCCATGCCCTCAACTTGACTTCCTAGGTCCTGACCACTGGCATGAACTTTATCCAATTGCCAAGGGAGACAACCAGTCGCCCATCGAACTGCATACTAAAGACATCAGGCATGACCCTTCTCTGCTGCCATGGTCAGCATCTTATGATCCTGGCTCTTGCAAGACCATCTTGAACAACGGCAAGACCTGCAGGGTTGTGTTTGATGATACTTATGATAGGTCAAGTAAGTATGGCACTTAGGTAGAGGCACATGGGCATTTTCAATGTCCATATTGGCACAATGAGATTTATGACACAGTAACAGAGTTAGTGGGAAAAGGAACCACTTCATCTCTGAAAATGGAGATGATACTCTGTTTTTCTCTAGTCATGAAGAATTATATTTATGCATTGACTAGGAATGTCACACTCTCTAACCTTGGTCAACTTTGCTGCTGCAAAATGGCCCTTTGCCCAAGCTAAAAGTTGGCAATGCATTCTTGAAATGCAGCTTGATAGGGAGGTGATGGCAATGAGTCCAAATGAGTGTCCTTCAGGCTCTGATGGCCTACACCTAAGGGTTCTTGTGGTTTTTGACCACAGCCTAGAGAGCAAGGCACTCATTCCCAAGTGTGGCCGAGATACCATCCTACAAAGCAAGGAACATAGCATTTTCTGCCTCTGGGGTGTGTGTGGGGTGGGGGGGGGGCAATCCAGGGGAGAGAATAAGGTCATTAGATGAGTCTGGAACATTGCCTTCAATGCTTCAGTGGGGTTCGTATAATTAATCCTTTTGGTGAGTGTTTTTGAAGTATCTGACAATTTCGTGAGTAGTGATTTGTGCTGTGTGCAAATGAAAAATCACATGTTTAAAAAACTCTTTATTTCACAACACTATTAAGCAAGTCGGAGAAATAAAAGAAGGCTAATTAGAAATGCTTTATTTCACTGTAAATGAGGTAAGAAAGAATCTAATATTTTGATGATTGATGCACAAAATACATTTTCCTACAACCACATTTGTAAAAAAAAGTTAAAATTATCCTCATTGATTTACATAAATGAGTATTCTCAAAGATGTTATAAAAAGAGCATAGTGTCATAATTCCTACCTACCAGAAGGCTCCAAATAAGAAATATCATGGAAATTTGTATTTTCTTAAACAATAATTTCATGTTGCTGTTATTTCTTTCTCCCTTCTCCATTTAAATCAAGTTCCATTCTGAAGGAGAAACGACAAAACTAAACAGTATCTATTATGTTGAACCACATGAAAATACCAATTTTGTAAGCAAAAATGGTGAAATACAGTTCCATATGAGTTATCCTAATAATTGGATTCATGTGTCCAAAAAATAACTGTTGTAGTGCTTGGACAGGAAAAATGCTATGAATCAAACCACTTATTTCTACATGACCAAGCTCACACAAGTCTAGCTCTATTGTTTCAGATTTATATTATGTGGCTTTCAGTGTGCCATTTCAGCACCAATAGTTGGTCAATCCTTTCTAGAATAGCTACTCTCTGAATTCTATTTTGATGTAGCTTATGTTGCTAAATCTTGATTTTAGGATTTTTGCATAGTTTCCAATGACCTGCAGAAAATATTTGAACCTGTAAATCACTCCCCAGGTGAATGAAGTGAGATCAAAGTTAAGTGAAGGGTTGAGGTATTTGGACAACAAACTCAAAAACTAATGTTACCCAGAACTGTCTAGTTTAGCCATCCACCATTGACTAATTCCCGAGAAATTTCTGAATTTTCCATTTTATCTCATTTGAGTAGACACAGTGTGAGTATGGATGAAAGCTCTTGCTTGTAGTCTTAAAGAAGAGTGGAGTTGGAAGCAAGACATGGAGAAGGAATTCACATTTGCTCAGTTATTGGTATACTTATGGGCACTGTGATGAGCACTTTAAAGTCCTTAATCTCATTTAATCCTCACGGCAGCTCTGAAAGGTTGATATTATTATCACCTTCATAGAGATGCGAAAACAGGTTCAGAGAAGTTTAGCCACTTGCCTGACATCACACAATTAGCTAGGATTTGAACCTACATCTGCCTGCCTCTCAACTGTCATGTTCTTCCCACTGCAATGCAGGACCAACTCATTTGTCGATAGTCTGCATCCTTATCGCCCATTGTTTGTTTTAATTTTACTGTCATGAATGTTAAATTGATGTTTTAAACATAATAAAACAAGCAAAAAAAAAATAAGACAGAAAAGAGAAATCATTTATTTTGATATATCCCAAGACTTTATTTTGCGAGAACAGACCAGGGTGCTTGAGAACAGTAGCAGACTGACTTTTGCCCAGCAAACTTTGTCTATAAGAACACTTGTTTAAAGTAAAACTCTGTAGGGGCGCCTGGGTGGCTCAGTCGGTTGGGCGTCCAACTTCGGCTCAGGTCATGATCTCACGGTTTGTGAGTTCAAGCCCCGCGTCGGGCTCTGTGCTGACAGCTCAGAGCCTGGAGCCTGTTTCAGATTCTGTCTCCCCCCTCTCTGTGCCCCTCCCCTGCTCCTGCTCTGTCTCCGTCTCTCTCAAAAAATAAATAAACATTAAAAAAAATTTAAAGTAAAACTCTGTAAAAGAAGCATGAGTTCGCTGTTGACATAGCTTCTCTGAATCACAGTGCTGAGGGGTGGTCCTCTCACTGGACCCTACCGGCTTCGTCAATTTCATCTTCACTGGGGCACCTCGGATGACCACGGCTCTGAGCACTCTGTGGATGGAGTCAAGTATGCTGCGGAGGTAGGAGGAACTGCTATGGTCCACTCTGGTCACAAAGTGAAACCTGCCAAGTGAAAATTAACAACAAAATAGTATCCGCTACTCTTCCTTCAAGCCCGTAGTTGTGAAAAAGAGCTGTAGTAGTTTTAGCGTAAGCTGAAGTCGCTACATATTCTAGGCTAGATGGCTAAGAGAAGATGGGTTATGTCATGCATGAAAATTTTCAAGGTTATATTAAGAAATTGGATAGCAGTTTTAAAAAACAGCCAAGCTACTGAATGGAACAGAAAAGATAAGGATAGCTAGCATTTATTAAGTGCTTACAAGTATTTACTTATGTGATCCCCTCAGCAACTCTATGGGATAGGTTACAGATGAGGAAACTGAGGCACAGAAAAGCTACATAACAAAGTTACATGGCTGGTGAGTGTTAAACCTGGCACTCTACCTTATGTAGATTGGCAACAGAGTTTATCATCTTGTCCAGGGCCCTAAGCTGCCTCTTCTGTAAGAATGTAGTGCTCTAAAAATAGCATTTAGTAATTCTGGCTAATGTTAATGTTCTAGTCTCTTAATGAAGGGTGTGCATATATGTGTGTGTATATATATATACATACATATATATGTATATATTTATACATATGTATATATATACATATATATGTATATATTTGTATATACACACATAAATAGATGAATAGATAGAAACACATACACATACAATTTAATATGAGCAAATACTACTTCTTGGTTAATCCATTAAGGAAAAGCCTGATTTGTAGTTCAGATCAAGGCATCAAATTACAAGGAAGAAGACAAACCTCCTGCATTTTGTTTTTATAAAGCTAAGCCTGGAAGGGGTAGTGACACATGCACTGGAGGTGAGGAGCATTCAGTTTTTACTGCCGCACTCTTTTTAGTGGTAGGTTCTGGTCAACACGGGAGCTGGGGCAGGAACCTTGGAGGCGCTTGTGGACACGGTCTTAGGCAGCATCATTAGTGCTTAATTGCTGGCTAAACTAAACTCTAGGAGACCCAAAGTACACTTCACTATGATCGTTACACTGCTCTACAGTCCGTCTAGAAAGCCATGACAAGATAAATAATTAAGGCTGCCTTCTAGACACCTTCCCCCTGAAAATGGGAAAGTTTAGTAAATTTCTTACAACCTTGGGCAAGGCTTGCAGTTTGGCCTTTATACATGGGTTTATCTCAACGCTTTTGATCTTGAATATAGTATCTTTAACTGCTGTGAACTGCTGTATTCTCTTTCCATTCTGTGTAACTGAATATGGGAAATTTGACTAATTTAATTGGTGCCTATGTTCTAAATTAAGATAAGGTTACCACCAGGTTGTTGAGCACTGGATGCTAAAAGGAGGTAGATATAAAAATGCCCAAGAATTTTCCTACTGTTTGTCCCCTGCTACTTCCCTATTAATTCTAACTCTAGAATGTTAGCAGCTTCTTGCTTATAGTTGTACGTTTCACTGTTTCATTTGGTTAGAAAAAGGAGCAATTAAATGTTGTACAAAACTAAAATAAATATTTTGAATTAGTTTAACAAAAGTTCAACTTTCACTGATAGCTTATTACAAAGTTCTCGATCTACTTATAATAATTTTATACAGTTCTTCTTTAAACCATTAAAAATTTCGCCAAAATGTTGCATGTCAATATTTAGAATTCTATCAACTTCTGTAAGAGTGTTCAACAACTTTAGACTACAATTGGGTTTATTTTGAATAATTTTATACATATTTCTTTACTCTAGAAAATTTCCTCCTAACCTATATTGTATCATTGCAGCTTCATTTGGTTCACTGGAATCCAAAGTATAACACTTTTGGAGAAGCTCTCAAGCAGCCTGATGGGATAGCTGTGGTTGGCATTTTTCTGAAGGTAAGGTAAAAATTGGCCACCTTTTTCTTCCATAATTTAGTTCCTTACCAGTGGTTAAGGTAGCATGCGATCCATGCCTTCCTTTTATTTAGAGAGAGAGGAATGAATGTCATTATTCATTCAACTAATCAAGATATTTCTGCTAAGATCAGCTCAAATTATTTAGCTCTCCTTTAAACATGTTTCTTTTGCCATTCTTTAGTAACCCTAACACTTCTAAATTCTTTCAAGAATGAATGTGTGTGTGTGTGTGTGTGTGTGTGTAAGGGTAATGGAGACAGAGCCTTGGAAGGAGCTTATTATGGTGGTGGGGAGAGAAAAACAGTATTGTTCATTATCCTTTCCCGTTACTCTATTTCAATCACACTGGAAACCAGAAAAGCCAATGTTGGGAACCACTGTGATGCCAAGTCCCTGGCTGGACATCCCCTCGGCCTAGGGAAGCCACCACTCACATGATCCCAGGCTAAGATAGCACACGGAATGTGTGTGTTGTTGGGCCAACTTTGGTTTAAAGTGGACTTAGTGTCATTAACACTATGAATTTAGTAGTAACATAATCTAGATTTTAAGCCAGAGGTGAAAATCTAGCTTCTTTCTTTTTGAATGACCTAATTTGTTTTATGTCCTGAACTCATTGGGTCATTTTCAGTGATTGAATGCAACACAACAGGAAGTGGAGTAGGTCTGAATTAAAAGACAATAAGTTTAGTTTTACATAGGTCAAGTCCATTCCAGCTCTAATTCTATATATATAAAAAAGAGAAGAATGACTTCAGAGAAGGTCAAGGACATCATGTGATTTTGTGGTTTTGTACTTCAGAGGCCTGGTGTCTAAGTTTAGTTCAAAAAATATATACCCTAACATCTTGGGGGAGAAATAAACTTATGTTTTTGCTTAGTACAAGATATTCTGGCAGATCTATAAACACCAGTTGCAGATGGATGGATCACAGTCAGTGTTCAAGACAATCATAGATTATGGAGAAGGGAAAAATATAATTATTGGTTTCCTATTTTCTTACAGATAGGACGTGAGAAAGGCGAATTCCAGCTGTTCCTTGACGCACTGGACAAAGTTAAGACAAAGGTGAAAATAAATCATATTCCCTCCTAGAACATAAAGCAGGGAATGTCAATTTTTATTTTTACATTTTCTTTATTTTTAAAAAAATTAAAAAAAATTTTTTTTAACGTTTATTTATTTTTGAGACAGAGAGAGACAGAGCATGAACGGGGGTGGGTCAGAGAGAGGGAGACACAGAATCTGAAACAGTCTCCAGGCTCTAGGCTGTCAGCACAGACCCGATGCAGGGCTCGAACTCACAGACTGCGAGATCATGACCTGAGCCGAAGTTGGCCGCTTAACCGACTGAGCCACCCAGGCGCCCCTTAAAAATTTTTTTAATGTTTATTTATTTTTGAGAGAGAGATATACAGAGTGTGAGCAGGGGAGCGTCAGAGAGAGAGACACACACAGAATCTAAAGCAGGCTCCAGGCTCTGAGTTGTCAGCACAGAGGCCGACGTAGGGCTTGAACTCACAAACAGTGAGATCAGACCTGAGCTGAAGTCAGACGCTTAACTGCTTAACTGACTGAGCCACTCAGGCGCTCCTATTTTTACATTTTCAAGTGTATTTGTTTCACTTAAAATCTGTTACTAAGTTTGATGAATATGCTAAGTATATGTATACAAACAAATGCTATTGTATTCGTATGGTTTATAATTTTTAGAGCAATTTCACATATATCAGACTATTTAATTTTCATAGTCTGTCAGATGACATTTTTTAATGAAGTAAATGTAAGAGAAGTTGAATGGTCAACCCCTGCCCTCAACACACACACACACACACACACACACACACACATGCATGCATAAATGCACACACTTAGAGAAGTACTAAATATTTGGGTTTTGGTTTTGCCCTTTCTCTCTTGGGCAACACCTATACATTTTAAATCTTAACAGTGGACTCTTCTAATTAACAGATTCATTTTAATTGCCTTTGGAATTGTTCTAATAAAATGCTTTTAAGTTTTATCACCGCAGAAAGTATTCTGAGTATATTCCAGGGATCCTGGTTTTTATTTAGCATTGTGAACCTAAACATTAACTTATATGAAATATTTTTACTGTGGTTACATGTGAGTTTTCTTCCTTTTCTTGAGAAATGATAGAATTATAGTTCTACTGACAGTTAATAGGGAATAAAATGTTACAATGACTATGTCAAAGTCATAACATAAACCAGCTTCCCCCCTCTGACCTTTATTTCTAAAAGTCATGAACTTTGCTTAACAGTACCATTTTTTCCATTGCATTTGAAATCCATTCTCACAAAATGGTGAAACCCTTGGGGTGGGCGGTGTGGGTGCACCTGCTCACTGAGCCTGCGCCCTCCTCTCTCCCAGGGCAAGGAGGCTCCCTTCACAAATTTCGACCCGTCCTGCCTGTTCCCCGCCTGCCGGGACTACTGGACCTACCACGGCTCCTTCACCACGCCGCCCTGTGAGGAGTGCATTGTGTGGCTCCTGCTGAAGGAGCCTATGACCGTGAGCTCTGACCAGGTAAGCTGCCGCCACGAGTGGAGCCTTGAGGACACACGGACTTACAGAGCCACTTACATTGGCTGTATAAGACATAGATGCTAAATGGAAAATGTACAGCTGCTAAAGGGATGCTTACAAAACAGCTATACGACTAGAGACCTCATAGTTTGCCCTGGTTAATTACAGTCAGCTTCGTCAGCTTTCTAAAACTTGGCTTCCAAAAGTACCAGGATAAATGATGATGATGTAAAGGTGGCTGTGATAATGAACGATGACTGGATTCATGCTCTAGAAACTCTTTAGGGTTTAGATTATCAATATGAGTTAGCCTTTGTTGATTTGGAGGCCCCTCAAATACTAAGCACTGGTTAGGAGATTGTAAATACAGGCTTGGGGAAAAGGATACTAATGGAAGGGATTTAACATCCTTGTGACATGTATATGGTTTTTCCAATTCTACAGACAAGTAAGTTGTGGCTCAGAAAGGTTAAATTGTTAGCCCAGGATCACACAGCCAAGTGCAAGAGCTGAGAGTCAGCTCTGGTCTGTCTGCTTCCAATACGCCTTGACCCCTTTCCACGGCCTTTCTTCTTAGTGTCCGTCTAATCAATGTCCTTGCCACATTTATCAGAGAGACTTTCAAGGAAAGATTGTTTAGGAAGAAATATGTAACCAGGGTTATGGAGAACAGATTAAAGCAAATGGGCAACACAAAAACTCACACCCTAGATCATGAATGTCTAATAGTGAAGTATTTACCAGTATGTCTCCCTTACTTAAGACAGTTTTCATAATTCTGCCAGTTACAGACTCAAGTATATATGATAATTTTCTAATGAAAAGATTAGATTTAATGGTCAGGTTCACTCATGTACATATTTTGAAAGAGGAATGCAATTTTCTTAAGGAGAAAGCTAAAAACATTTTTTGGGTAGAAATGTAGCATACAGAAGATAATTTCCTAAATTTTTCTTCCTCTTATAAGAAAAAAATTAGTTTTAATTATAGTGTGACTAATTTTTTTTCTGTTTTTAAAAAATGTACTCCATAAACTTCTACAATGAAGGTCCATTAACTTCTTATTTGCACTGAATTGTCATCCCCTCCTACATAAAGCATATGCTTCATACTGACCCCTTATATTTAAATAATTGTTTCTGAATTCGAAGGAAAACACTTTGATGAGAGGGCATGGTGATCTATACAGAATGAAGAAAAGTGTTATTACAAATAGAGAAAGACCTTATATTACTCAGGAACTGGTAACCAAATAACTCTGGACCAACAGGTTTCGTGGTTTCCTTGTCTTGTTTGAAAAGCCAGACTTTCCCGACTGTCACATGTGGAATGTGTGCACTTGGCCAGAATGTCGTGCTGACAGTCTCCCCTTGCCCCTTGCAGATGGCAAAGCTGAGGAGCCTCTTCTCCAGCGCTGAGAATGAGCCCCCAGTGCCCCTGGTGGGGAATTGGCGGCCTCCACAGCCTATCAAGGGCAGGGTGGTGAGAGCCTCCTTCAAATGAGGCTGCTGGAGCTTGCCCTCTTCAGGAAAGGAAACCTGCCATTGGAGAGCTTGGTTCCTTGTCTCCTTTTGGTGCTCCTTACTCCAAGTATATTTCAGTTTTCCACACTCATAGAGCAATGAATACAAGAGTGTAATACCAAGAAACCAGCTCCTTTGACAAGATGTAACATGAACGCATTTGGCCTTTGTAATAGTCATCTTTCCTATGAAAGTAGCATTTCTAATAAGGTTTCAAAGAAGAAGAAACAGGTGGAGGAGTAAAGATCTGGAAAAATGGGTATTTGACACTATTTTTCTGTCATCTTAAATTTCACAGAACTTCAGTTTTACTATTGTCATATTGTGAGTTGTCCATCTTAAAGAAGTAAGGAGTAATTTTATATGTAGGAGTAGATGTGTATGAGGATCACATAGCAACTAAGCATAAGCCAGAAATTAAACTACTATGGACGCAAACAATTGAAATGATGCCTTTTAAACCTTAAATAAAACCAACAAGAGGCCCATCATTTATTACAGTTTTAGCTGCTGTAAAGATTATCTGGTTTTGAATATCAATGAAAGGAAAACACATTCAACTGGGCGTTTTAAAAAGTTTGATCTAGTATTTGAATTTCTTCTTCACAAAGGTGGCTGACTTTATCCTAATATTTTTCTTTACCTGAAGGAGGGCCATTTATTTTTAATTTTACTACTTTCTCTTTGCATGCTTATTAAAATAAAAATTGCCTCTGGTATCTTTCTAATTTGAGGGTGGAACAAGAATTCCTAGAACACAAAGGAGTGAATGACTGCACTTGAGGTAAAAGCAGTTGTACTGATCATCAAAACTAATAAAGATGTGAATGAAAAAAAATTGTGTTGTGTTTTTTAATGAAGAAAGGGGTCATAAATGACAGAAACGGACTAAAACTAAGAATGGCAAACTTTGTAACTCTGTTTTTTATAATGGAAGGGTGATGACAGCAGAGTTAGGTTATGATTTGAGTTGGATGTTACATCCCTCACAGAGTGGCTAAGAATCAGTGAGGGCCTTTGGAGAAAACTGCAGACCAGAAGAGGAATGTGTGACCATATATTTGAGGATGTGGAATAGTTTCCAGAAGCCTCAAAGTTGGTTTAGGATTCTGGGGTCCAGGCCAGTACCATGGTTGCTGCTAAGAGGAATGGAATCAAATCAGACAGTAGCTTTTATGTCCTTTTTTTTTTAATGCTTATTTATTTTTGAGAGAGAGTGAGATAGAGTGCAAGGAGGGGAGGGGTAGAGAGGGAGGAGACACAGAATCTGAAGCAGGCTCCAGGCTCCAAGCTGTCAGCGCAGAGCCCAACGCGGGGCTTGAACCCACGAACTGTGAGATCATGACTTGAGCCAAAGTTGGATGCTTAACCGACTGAGCCACTCAAGTGCCCCTATGTCCTTATTTTTTTTAATGGACACTGGGATGGCACTAATCTAATGCTACAAAAGTCCATACATTGAGATCTTCAAAGCATTTAATATATTTAGGCATAAAGTCTAGTCTTGCAGTTAGTGGCTTTGATATATCTTTCATCACATCACTGGCTAATATGTTGACTTACATTAGAAAATTATAGCAATAATTTAATCACCGTAAGGAATGAAAATAGTATTGGATCAGGAGAGTCCTGTGATGTTGGAAGTCAAAGTCCCAGGAGACTAAAGTTATTTAATAGATTACCACTTGGGTGAAGCAAAACCAGGTTGGTCAGTGCAAACTGGATGTGTTAATTAAATCCCTTGAAATTAGGAGGTGTGGAGTTTTTATCAATTAGTGGTAATATGCAAGCTGATTCTCTCAGGATACTTAGTAATGTTTAAAGCACTGTAAAAATGTACCCAGAATACACTCTATGTAGGGGAGGAATATATAACTTCATACCAGCTACAGGGGTCCTTATTCAAGAACACAGGCTAAATAAGGCTGGAACTGTTCTAAGGGAAAATGTCCAATCAAGAGAGGCTATCTCCCTAGATGGTGAGTTCCATGGGGGCGCAGATGTGAGTCTTACAAACTAATGTTCCCCTTATTGCCTGGCAGTGTGCCTGGCACTTCACAAGCATTCAATAAATATTTGGTGAATAAATGATGTCATGAACCTAGATGACCCCAGGACAAACACTCATCTTCTTGAACAACCCATTACTGTACATGATTAAGACTAATGCAGGCTTTTGCTCATCTTTGTTGAGAGCTCCTTGGAAAATGATCTCTTTAGCTTCAGGTGACAACTTCCCAGTTGGAACATATTCCGCTCCCCTGTCCCCAATCTGAGTCATTGCCAATGCTCACAATTATCATCCAACTTAAAACTTCAGCTTTCTCTCTGCACTCAAAATGCTAAGTTATACGTGTTCATTAGAATACTGAAACCACACTACGTCCTTATACAGCGTATGGATCATTTTCATGGTCACGCATAGGCTTCCAAACAATTGCATTTTAGGCACACACAACCTACAGAGGGGATGTGGCAGGAGCTGTAGTGAATATATCTCAACATCTGCCAACTTTTGTTCTTCAGTGTGTAATCGTAGATATTTTTAAACTTCAACAGAAACTACTTTGAATTAAGTGTGTCATAATATTCAGATAGTTATATCCTTAGAAGTCTGTGAATGGTGCATAATCAACAAGAAGTTAGTAAGTATAGGGACTGTTGAGAGTGAAAATATATTATATAATATATAATATAACATATGTTATATAAATTATAATCCTACCCCTTTAATTGGGAGACAATATACTTATGAAGAGGTAAATATTCATGACCATTGATCCAAATCTATTTATGTGCAATCAGTGAATATTTATGTAGATGAATGGGAAGTATTTTACATAGAACATGTAAAACTTCAGGTTTCAGTGTCTAACTATCCTCATTTATGCAATTAAATAAATATGAGTGAAATTGATCAACTATAAACCGACTTGGTCACATGTGAAAAATTAGTGACATTCATAAGAATTGGCATAAATAAAATTATTCCTTTAATGTTTACTTATTTATTTTTGAGAGAGAGAAGAGAGGAGACGGTAGAAAGAGAGAGAATCCCAACGAGGCACCACACTGTCAGCGCAGAGCCCCATATGGGGCTCAAACCCAGGAACCATGAGATTGTGACCTGAGCTGAAATCAAGAGTCAGATGTTTAACCAACTGAGCTACCCAGGAAGCCCACAAATAAAATTATTCTAGAAGAATACATATAGTCCCAAATCAAATCATAGACAGCACATAAACAAAATTAGATTTTAGCTTCTCTTCTCACTTCCTCTTATTTGATATTAAAGAGGAACTCTGGACATGAGCCAAAATATTATTTCAGTAGAGGAAGAAGAAGTGAGAAGAGGTAAGGAAGAAAATGAAAACTGTAATATTTTTGCCATTTAATACATAATAATTTAATGATTTTTATTTTTTTTAAGTTTATTTATTTTTGAGAGAGAGAGAGAGAGAGAAGGTGCTGACAGAGAGGGGGAGAGAATCCAAAGCAGGAGGCTTGGTGATGTCAGGGCAGAGACCAACACGGGGTTCGATTTCACAAACTGTGAGATCATGACCTGAGCCAAAATCAAGAGTCAGAGGCTTAACCGACTGAGCCACCCAGGCATCCTTGAAAATTTAATGATTTTTAAAAAAACTACCCCTAAGGTAGCACTTACAGATTTAAAATGCAAATGAGAAGGCAAAATCATGTTTGTATTTAATTCTCATTTGGGTCACTAGATGGCAGCAAAACAATGAACAAACACGACTATGAAATGAGAAGCCTTGCTGTTGGTTGCCGAGCAATGAGGGGTTTTGTTTGTTTGTTTGTTTTTGCTTTGTTTAGTTTTGTTTTAAATCCTGAACACTCCTTTTCCTTTTCTCAAATGTTTAATGTGAACCATTCGTATCTATCTACAAAAGATGGTGAGAGATTCTTATTTTTGAGAAATTTAATAGTCACAAGTGAGGCCTAAGAGATTAAAGGCTGTAGTTGTTGAATCAAAACTTAAACACAGACATTTTACAGCCCTGTTCAGTCTTCTGCAGGCCTCGGTGCACGTCATATGACACTTGCTGGATATGTGTTCTCAGGCAAGTTCATTTCTCTGGCCTCAGTCTCCTCATCTGTGAGTAGGAATGATAATGGTACTTATTCAGAGAGTTTTTTTAAGGAATTAAGTGAGTTAGTACCTATAACTTGTTAGAATGATAATTGTAGCATGGAATAAAACCCTAAGTAGGGGCTAATTATTCTCTTCTATAAATTAATTTTTCTTCAACCAGGAAAAAGAAATATGGCTTATTCAATACCTAAAATAATGTTTTTCTTTATGTATCTATTAATAACATCATGAATCCACATCTTAATTCAGATAATGGTAAAGGAGTTATTATAAAGGGATCCCCTAATGGATTCCCCTCTGTGCTTGGCATTGACAATGATAATGGCTCTTGCACCATACCAAGTAGCAGAACAAGATGTGGCCACGTTAAAAACCAGTACAATGCTATAAGGGGTGATTTGGAGGAGGACCGGAGAATTTTTCCTGAGGAAGGGTCTGTTCCAGAAACTCTGTATCTTACCTGAGGAAGGGTATGATTGGCAAGACATCAGGAAAATAAGCCAAAGAGGAGAGGTGGGAAAACTATAGCATTTGTTTTGTTTTACTGACTTTCAAAAGGATAGAGTCCCTTGGAGTGCTGCATGAAGTGGAAAATCTATCCTAATTACAAATACAGAAAGTCTCCTGCCATGAAATTAATTTGGGTCTTGTTGGGGCATGTCATAAACTCAAAGTCCTGAACGAGATGCATAAGTCAACCTGGGAGAAAAGTTTATCCATTTGGGGGTGACTCAAGTCCAATTACACAAAAGGTAATACAACAGCGTAGGCATAAAATCTAGGATCAAGAGAATGAATGACTAGAGAGCTAATGAACTACTTTAGATTTGAAGGTGTTTAATAGCAGCCACCTGATAACTTGACCAGGTAGATAATATCACAGGTAATCAGCAGGAGTAAGCGCGAGTCTAACTGTACAGTCACAGGGGACCAAGTGCACTGCAGAGGCATAAAACCCAGTGATTTAAAAGCTAATTTTAGCCAGGTGAGAATCAACTCTGTGCAGTAAACAGAAAATCAAATTCTCCCTTGTATTTAAATCTTTTCCAGGTAGAGAAGCCTGGAAACTCTGGAAAAACATTTTGGCCATTAAATGCACATATTCTTTGTTTCAACATGTCCATACATTTCTATCATACTCATTCAACTCATTTGAAATTTGAATGGTTCCAACTACATTTGTTCAAGGGAAGTCATCCCCCAAGGGCACTTGATTCCCATGAAAGTATATTACAAATGGAAGTATTTGAAAATACTATGCAACTTTGGCTTTTAGAATTCACACTTTTGCTCCTGTGTATGATTGGTTTAATGGAGGACCTAAGGCAGTCACTGGAGAGGGTGACTAAAGAGAGGGCCTGGCAAGGGTAGGAAGATTATACAAGCCAAGCAGAGCAGGAGCAAGGCAGGGTACAGTCCCGGGAGGGATTGAGAACTAAGTGGGAAAAGGAGCAGGCAGAAAGTTAGCAATAAGGAAGCTGCTACTCAGTGATGATTTAGGGGTCAGGTTCTTACATCAGGAACCAATCGTAGGAATAACAAGAATACTTTTATATTCTGTCTGTAATGTATGTTGATGTATAGCATCACATGTGCATGTGGAGGACAGGGAGAGATAGAGAGAAAGTAAGAGAGAGAGAGAGAGAGATGAACAGAGATAAGCAATTGGGGAAGGGAGATTTTAAGAGGATAAGGACTTTATCTGTCTTGTTATACTACTAAAGCCACAGTATTAACATTGTACCTGGAACCCAGTCAGTACTCAAAAAGTATTTGTGGACGAAGGGAGAAACAGACAGATGGATGGAGAGAAGGATGGAAGGATGGATGGATGGGACAATAAGAATCTTAAAATACTGAATGTCAGTTTAAGACCTTGAGTTGATGGGACCTACATTCTCATCCTGGGAATGTCAGAGACTGCCATCTTAAAGAGTTCTTGGAGGAATGCCGGAGTTTCTTTAGTGTAATTCTCGATAAAGAGAATACTCATGGGAGAGGAGAAGCAGTTGCATATCACATATATTCAAAACTTACCATTTGAAAATTTAAATTTTAAAAATGAGCTTAACTTCTTGTAGAAGAGACGTGTTTTAAGAGATATAAAAGGAGAACCTCCACCCGGATATTTATCTTGTTTAGCACTCGTGCTTCTAATGTGCAAATTGAAGAGTTGAAGGTTGGCAATGAGCCTGTGGCATTGGTCTCTCGTGATACTGATTGGCATGATTCATACTTTTATATGTTCATGCTTGAACTTTTATGCGTTTGCCTTAATTTTCTCATCAGTGACTTTAGCCCTCCATTTCATTCAGCTTTGTGTGAAGATGCTCATAGTAATGGTACATACATAAAGATAACTCTTCCTAACTCAAATCCTTTGGCATGGCCAGAGATAAGCAACGTGTGATACTTTTGAAAATTCAATAAACATTTTTAATCAACACATTCTGCCCCACCCCAACCAATAATTGATGGTCAATGCAAGTAAATTTCCTGCCCTATTCAAACAACACAGACATCCACACCACATACGTACTCATGTACTTGTAATTACTTCCTAGAACTTACGTTATAACATAGATGAGAGTTCTTTGAGGAAATGTTTTATTCAGATGGCAAATTTACCAGAAATCAGACTCAGGGTCTATTTTGTTTGTTGGTAGTGGTTGGGGGGGGGACGGGGAGGGGTATTTTGTGGCTCAATTCGTAACTTGATATGTAAATCCCTGAGACTGCCTATTATAATTTTTTTTTTTATTTAAAGGATTTTTAAAATGATATTTCACCAGAGAAGGTCTCATTTCTTCCTTTTAATTTGGTTTTTCTTCAAAGGGGCCCGTTGTCAAGATTGTGAGGTGTACTAAGCCTCTTGTTCTTAGCAGCTTCATTGGTATGAAAGATTGATTAGGCCCTCAGAGGAGCAGGGAATTTCAGAGGAATTATGAAATTACCACAAGGAGTGAAGAACAAAGTCTGCAACTTGTTAAGAGGATGGTGCTTTTAGCTGGGCAAAAACACTCAGTGTCTGATATATAATTTTAAAAGTATATACAAGTGTCTAAAGAAACCCTCCTTTTGAAAGGATTTCATGCTTTTCAAAGGTGTGTCCAGTAAGAAAGAAAGAAAAGTAAGTCAAAGAACTACCTAGAAGCATCAAGGAGAAGAAAAAAATAGAATAGAAAAGGGCAATGTCTAGCAGTGCCTGGGTGGCTCAGTCAGTTAAGCACCAGACTTTAGCTCAGTCACGATCTCACAGTTCATGAGTTCGAGCCCCGCATCAGGCTCTGTGCTGACAGCTCAGAGCCTGGAGCCTGCTTCAGATTCTGTGACCCTCTCTCTCACCCTCCCCAACTCTCTCTCTCTCTCTCAAAAATAAAATAAAATAAAATAAAATAAAATAAAATAAAATAAAATAAAATAAATAAACATTAAAAAATTTTAAAAAAAAGAAAAAGGCAATGTCTAAACATTATTGAAAATAAATTGTACTAAACATGGCTGTGACCACGGAAGGGAAGGGCTTATCAGGCATGACCACGGTACCCAGTACCCTGGGCACGAAATACATGTTCAATAATGATATCCGTGCCATTCGAAAGAAGGAACAGATAACAGAGCCAAGAGTACAGTCCACCCACAAAACAAGGCTATGGGTCACCTGGGCCTTTAGGCCAACAATGGACTTCACACTCCTTTTGAGTGATTCAGGTCACTAGGGTACAGTTTTAGAGCATGAACCACCAAATAGGATTTTTTAAAGTGAATTATATACACATATTGTGCTATTATACATACTATAAAATATAACAAAGTAGACATTTTTAGAAGGTGAAAAAATAACTACAGATATTAGTGCCCACATTGTCTTCCTGCCATGGAGTCGCCTATCATGTGCACGCCAGGGTGTATGCATTGCACTATATAGATAGCTGGTTTGAAACCTTCTGCTAACAAGATCGGGCTATACTGTCTCTGCACAGCTGGTCAACTTTGTTCTGTTCTATGGTTCCACACTGACCCGGGTCCGTGTTTCATCCACTGTTTCACCAAGTGGGGATTAGCTGAGGGTGGAGGTAGGATAATTTGGGGAGGGGAAGTATGCTTTGTCTCCAATTATGACACTGGGGAATCCTGACTCTTGCCCTTGATCAGGAGGAAAAACTTGCTTGTGATGCCTACAATTCCCCTTGCATGGAAAATGTTCAGTTGTTCTTGTTTCTAAAAGGAAGTAAAAATTTCCCCATACAAGATGGTGATTTATAAGCAAAAGAGAAGTTCAACCATGTGACAAAGCTACTATGAACAAAATCAAGCTATCATGATTTTGGTAGGAAAGCCATCATTGGAAATATGCTGAAGCTAAGAGAATAAACAATACCCTTAAGGTGCAATTGTCTAACCAACACAAAATCAGTGAGGGCACATTATGGGCAAAGCACTGCTAGGGCTCACGTGTTGCTAAACACACGTATAACCCTTTTTGAGACCTTCCACAAAAGCATAACCTTATAGATACTCTTAAGGCAGAGTTTCATGATCTTGGTACTATTAACATTTTACATTGAATAATTCTTTGTTATAAGGGGCTGTATTGTGCATTGTGAGATGTTTAGCAGGATTCCTGGATGTCAATGGCACACACCCCCTTGTTATGACAATCAAATGTTTCCAGACGTTGTCCGTATCCTCTGTGGGGCAAAATTGCCCTCAGCTGAGAACTAATGCTTTGCGATGAGATAGACTTTTATTCTTATTAAATTGAATATTTCTTGGTGCTGCATGTGGTAGTTATTACAGAACACAAAATATTTAAAATGTTTAATTTGTGTTTTTTAGTGTAATTGTCCCACTTAATATTTCCCTTCTATTTCTGGTTGAAATGGAAGCTTGGTAGCAATGTTTGAAATCCCCAACTACTCTTAAAAATTTTAATTAGAGAAAAGTTCAAATGCTACTATTTATCAAAGACACATTAAGGAGCTAACGTTTTAAATCTGAGAAGCAATTTACTTAGGGAAGTGAACGTATCTGTTTATTAGATGTAGAGTTAGTGCCATTTCCTGTGACTTTATTGGTTAGAGGGGGTTTGGTAGAAAACCCTAGAAATGACCAGTATGTTGATGTAACTTTGCTTTACAGAGCAGTATTGCAGACATTATCTTAATGCGTTTTTACTACAACACCTCGAGGAAGGAGCCTTTTATACACTCGGAAAAGGAGCTTAGCAGGTCCTCAGTGAGGCCTCGTAGCAGATGGCTAAGAGCTCAGACTCTGCAGTAAGACTTCTTGGTTTCACACCTGGATCCATCACTTCCTGGTGGATACCTGGGGCAAAATGACTTACATCTATGCCTCAGTGTCCCTTGCTGTAAAGTAGGACTACATGAGACATTTAGAACCAAGCTTGAAGTGTAATCAGTTTTTGGTGTTATTTTTATGAGTAGGAACTCCAAAAATGTTCACTAAATGAATGTGATTTTTTTCTTCATGTAAGCTGGAGAAACAGAAAAGCCAATCTATTACTTTACAAAGGGAAGTACTATTATGATAATTATATTACTTATTCAATTTTTTAAAAGTGCCAGAGCCATAAGTAGTACCTTCCAGACATCAGTTCTCGTCATAAAGCTCCAGAGCTAGAATTCCCCCACAAATTTACAAAAAAGTAAGTGAAACTCAGAGGAATTACTTAGCTTGCTAACAGTGATATAAGAAGTGAGTGTTGCAGCCCGAATCTGAACTCAGGTCTGTCTTCTTACAAAGCCGATTCCCATAGCACAATTCTATGTCTCTGCTGCAAGAACAAGAATCCTAATGCAGCAGCTAATGGTTAACCAGGCATCATGCTAATTTGCATGACTAAATCGCACGAGTTAGTCCATTTACCATTTCAACAGCCCAGGGTACTCTTTTTACATTTCAGATGTGGAAACTGAGGCTTGGGGAGGTGACATAAATCATCCAAGATTACGGAGAGGGTAAACCCTGGAAGCCAAATCCCAACTCACAAAACTGGGCCCTGGGCTACTGTGTGGCACTTCCTCCCATCCCACCGCAGAAGAATGTCAAGAAACTCAGAGGCCAAGAGGAAAGCCAGAGCCTGGATTAAAGTGAAGTGGCTTACTTTAGTAAGTGTGGATCTTTTTGTGAAAGGTCATTGTCAGAGGGTCGAAGGCAAGGAAGGTGGGGGGACAGCAAGCAGCATTCTGGGAACTAATGCCGATTTCCTCATCTATAAAGAATTGGACCACATAAGCTCTGAACTCCTTTTCCTTCTGAAATATGATATTGCTGCAGTTTTTATCATTCCCTTTCTTACAACTTCCTAGTGACTTCCCCATGCAATGAGTATAAAGTCCTTCCCTGGAACATGGTCTTCAAGGTTTTGCAGGCTGCAGCCCCTGCCCGCCTCTAACTTCACCTACTTGTCTGTTCCTCATTCACAGTGCTCTAAGCACAAGTTTTCTGTTCTAGAAATGTCCTCAGCAGGGTACTGTCCTCAACAGTACACTTACTGTTGGCTCTTCCTGAAATACATTTCCCTAGGTCTTTCCTTAATGGTTCCTGAAATGGCACTTCCTTCAACAGGTTTTCCATGAACACTGACTGCATCTACAGTAACAACCCTTCCCTCATAATTTTCTACCTCTTTCCTGTTTTATTTTCTTCATAGTCATTACCACTGTTGGAAATTCACTTTTTTTAAAAATTTGTTTATTGTATACTATCCCTATCCATCCCCATGTAAGCTCCAGGAGGTCAGGGATCCTGTTGATCTGGGGCCGTACCCCTCTACTGATTCTTGGCACATAATAGTACTGGATAGATTTGATGAATGAATGAATGGATAGATGACCAAAGCTTTTACACCCTAAATAGTACCTAAAAACATTAAGCATGTAATAGGAGCTCAAAAACATGTGATAGTAATAATGATAACTAACATTTATTAAGCTCTAATTTTTGGCACTATGCTAAATCCTTTATATGAATGATCTCCCCACAACTCTGTGAGGTAGGCATTATTAATATCCTAGCTTTACAGATGAAAAAAATAGAACTTTTGCAAGAGGAAGCAATTTTTCCAAGGGCAGAGGGCTGGTGAATTAGCCCAGACTCAAAAGCAAGTCTAACTTCAGCACAACGTTATGTGTTAGGTGATTGATTTCTGTAAAGAGAAACTGAGGTTACCTCCATTTGAATTAGTGACCACATAATTTCAAAGAGAATTCTTGGGTAGTTGGTAGTGTCCTAGGGCTCAGGTTACAAAAACGTGGTAGCTACGTAGGGTACAGAGGTGAATAATGTGATACAGTTCTCAACCTCAGGGGACTCATTCTCTTTTGCCCAAGAATTCTCCGTGACAGCAACCAAAAGACCCCTCCCTCCCCAAAACCAGAGGTACACACTTTTCTAGATTCTTAGGACAAGAACAAATAAACATAAACATGAATCATATTGGTTTGTGTGGAATTAAGTGAAATATATAGTAAATAAGACTTTTTAAAAGTTCATTTATTTATCTTGAGAGAAAGAGACTCAGAGAGAGAGGGAGACGGAGAATCCCAAGCAGGCTCCTTGCTATCAGTGCACAGCCCAAGGCAGGGCTCAATCTTACCAACTGTGAGATCATGACATGAGCTGAAATCAAGATTCTGATGCTTAACGGACTGAGCCACCCAGGCACCCCTATAGTATACAAAGATTTTGAGATCAACACTACAAAAATTTATACTGATATTATAATTTATTCCTTTATCTGTAAAAGTAATATGATGCCAGGGCTGATAAAATTGTGTAAAACTCTTCCTGCTTCTTCAGTTTTTAACATTTATTTATTTTTGAGAGACAGACAGAGACAGAGTATGAGCAGGGGAGGGGCAGAGAGAGAGGGAGACACAGAATTCGAAGCAGGCTCCGGGCTCCGAGCTGTCAGCACAGAGCCCGACGCAGGGCCCGAACCCACACACTGCGAGATCGTGACCTGAGCGGAAGTCGGACACTTAACCGACTGAGCCACCCAGGCGCCCCATCTTCAGTTTTAACTTTAATATGATCTCTCAAAGATCACAGAGACCCACAAGACAGAAAATCCTCCTCCCATCTCTGTGGCCAAGTCTCCTGAAGGACATTAATTTTGTCCCCGCCTAAAAACAGTTCCTTATCTTTAAGTACAGTAAGGACAAGTGCTTCAAGCGCACAACACTTTTAGATGTCCACAAAAATGTTTTCTTTTCAAGTAGGAGAAATAAAAAGGAACACTTAGGTGGAAGAAAATGTTGAAATACATAATGTTAAGATATTACTCTTCATATCAATACAGCCATAACTATGTATGTGTGTATGTATGTTTATGAAGAAGGGGGCCCACCAAGTCATAATGCTGCCTTGCCTCAAAAATGTCCTCTCAGTTTTTTTTTTTAATTATTTCTTAGGTATCCTAGATGCCAAGTTTCCTTTTTCAACCAGGGAAATTGCCTCTTTGCAAGGAATACTTCGTTTTACCTAATTTCTCTTAGAAAAGTGATTTGTTTTAGAAGTTTTGGGGGAAAATGTTTTAAACTAATGTGTACTCAGCTAGGAAGTCTCTCCTCCAAAGTTAATTTTTTAAAGAGGAGGAGGAAGGTAGGAGATGAGCACTTCATATGATACCCTGACCGGTTGCAAGGAAATGCAATCTCCTGGGCTCTCTCCTCAGTGTGGACTAAGGGCACAAGAGACTCTCGCTCATCTTTCTTACTTTATTCCACGGTCGTCCAGTAGGGGGCGCGTGGCTCTCAGCACCCGAAGCTGCTGGCTCCCAGCGCCTCAAGGATCGTATCCCTATTTGCCCCAAGGTCATAGCTCCTAACCTGGCCTGCTAGTCTAGAGCCGGGAACACCGGGGAGTAAGCCCTCGGGGCTGAAGTCCCCGGCGCGGGTGCAGCCGATGGGGCGGGGCGGGAGCGCTCTGAGGCCAGGGCTACGATCACAATGGGGACTGGGGATGAAAGGCACCAGGGGCCCGTGTCCGGAGCAGTCCGCGGGGTCGCCAGACTTCGCGCCCAGGAGGGGGGTGGGGTGCGCGTAGTCCCACCCGGGAGCCCGGGAGCTGCCGCCGCCGCCGCCGCCACGCGCGCGGAGAGCTCGGAGCCTTGTTGCCAGCCCAGGGACCCGGGGCCCGGGCCGCGGGCCGAGGGGAGCCGGGAGGCAAGAGAGGAGGTCCTGAGCCAGCAGAGCCCGCCGAGAGGGCGTTCTCCCCGCCCCTGGTGCCTCGCCCGCCTGGTCCGCCCCGAGCACGGGGAGATCACCTCCACCCGTCACCTCCTCCTCCCCTCGTCCAGGTCCACCCGGGGCTCCCTCCCCCGGGCCGCCCCCGAACACGAAGTTGGCGGGAGCCTATAAAAGCCGGTGACGGCGCGACCCGCGGACACACCGTGCAGGCGCCCGAGCAGCCACTGCTAGACCCGCGCCAACTCTTGCCCTGCCCAGACCAGCGGCGCGACCATGGCCCATCACTGGGGATACGGCAAGCACAACGGTGAGTGCCGGCGGAGGGCGGCGCGGCGGCGGCGCCTGGGGCCCCGATCTTGGCCCGGATCTTGGCCCCGGCCCCGCAGCGCCCGCACCTGCTGTTTACCGCGGCCAGTGGGAACACCCGAGGCACGGTGTGCCCCCCGTGCCCGCCCCGCCCTCTGCTTCCCGGGGCTGGGATGCCCGGTTGCCCCAGCCCCGAGGCCACTGTCGAGGAATCCCCGCGTCCGGCGGTGGCGCGCAGGGCCCGAGGGAGGGGGAGCACAGCCTCAGCCTCGGGACTCGAGTTCAGTTGCCCCCGGGTCCCGAACCGGAGGCTATCCTAACCGGCCCTAGGAGGTAGCGAGGAAGGTTTTTTAAGGGGGAGGGAAATGTTCATTGTTGATTGCAGAAAAATTAGGGGACCCCCTTCCCTGCACACACTTCACTCTTAGCACCTGTGGCTAAGGCGCTCAACACGAACTGTCCCGGGGCATTTTCGTGGGCTGGTTTGAATCCATTGCGGTGATTTCTGGGTTCTCTCATCATGTCTCCTCTCCTAAGGTTAGAGGGTCACCAGGAACTCGGTTTTATCGTGGCCACTGACCTGGGCTCTCCAGAGCCAGCAGATGCAAGAGAAAGATGTGTCTGGCGCACCTTTCGCATCTAGAGGTGGGATAGGACTTCCCAGGTAGGGGGAATCCTGATCATTAAAAGAGAGGTGCCAGGCCTGAGCAATGACCCTGCCTTTACATTCAGTAGGAGGACACTAGGGAGGAATCCCGACCTGCCCGAATGTCTTAAATGAGCTTGAATATCCTAAATGCTAACCACGAGCCCCGATGATAGTGTTTGCCCAATTTCAGTTGCCGAATTCAATAAAATGAGCATAAAAATAGCTAATATTTATATGGCACTCACTCTTTGTTCTATGACCTTTCCATGTATTGATTCCAATTCTCACAAACTCTAGGACGTAGATGTCATTACCCCATAATACAGATGAGGAGACTGAGACACAAAATAAGTTATTCAGCCGAATGGTGCCACCAAAATTGGAACGGAGCAGATTGGTTCCAGAATCTTTGCCCTTTTCTAGGGATCTGGTTGTGCCCTTCCCCACACTGGGGGATTCACACATCTCTCCTCAATGCTAGGACCGGAGCACTGGCATAAGGACTTCCCCATTGCCAACGGAGAGCGCCAGTCCCCTATTGACATCGACACCAAAGCAGCCATTCACGATCCTGGCCTGAAGTCTTTGTTTCCTTCCTACGAGCAAGCGGTTTCTCGGAGGATCATCAACAACGGTCACTCTTTCAACGTGGAATTTGATGACTCCCAGGACAAAGCAGGTCAGTGTTTAAAAAATAACTTGTGTCTCTTACCCAGTAGCTATTTTCCCAGCTTAATGGGAGGAATCAGGAGCAGTGGCTTAATACTCCTGTTTGTCTCCATACTGTAAGATGCCACTCTGCTAATCTTCATTAGGTCCCAGGCTCTGAGAAGTAGGCTAATTACTTTGAAGTGGCCTGGGGCTGTGGCTCCCCTATAAAATTCCTGGTTTCTATGTAGGGCATTGTATAACTGTAATCTGCTTGTGAAAAGTCACAAAAGGCAAGGTCCCCTGGCAGTAAAGATCAGCAACAATGCGATTTGCAAAAACTGAACTTTGGAGATTTTTTCTAAAATATTTTTTTCCAGAATTGATGCCTATTCAATAAAAAAGTACATCTTAGTGCTGTCTTGAAGGTAGCAGTGAGAAGAGTGGAGAAAGCCTCGCTATTTAAAATACTGAAATGAAAAAAAATTAAAAAAATAAATAAAATACTGAAATTTGGAAGCATTGTATTTATGAATGCAAATGTGATAAAGGTGGCAGTGTATCTTGGTATCCACCCAGAAATTCATTCCACAAATGAAGAGGTTTTAGACTTGGTGGGCGGACCTGGCCCATTGCTGACAAAACCAATGACCATAATTTATCTGTAGTAGAGCTGTTTACAGGATGCACTTTGAATGCTTCTTTTTTCTTATTTAGAAACAGGAGAACAATCCCATTCAGACATGGTAGCAGCTTTCTTTGCCCATTGGTTGATTTAATTGCCAGTGCCCTATTTTCCTGAGTGCTTTCCTCTGAAGGTCGTTGAATGAATGGTGCTGCAGACACATGATGTGTGATGGTGGTGTGGGAGCAGGGAGAGCGCAGGGGCAAAAAGAGAAAACAGGAAAACCAAGAAGACATCCCGTAACGCTGTCAAATTTTTGCAGTAATGACCGAGAGTACTAATATAGTGTGTGTAATTATAGCCATTATAGTCCAGTTGACCATTTTTTTTTCAGTAGCTAGCCAATTATTCAGTCCAGTTTGGAAAAAAAAAATTCGCTCCTACCTTCTTTAAATTATTTTTTGATGCTTGGATTTCTGAAATAGTGACTCTGGAAGACAATTTGATGGAGGATAATGTGGAGATCATCTGAGAAATGTTTTCAACTTACCTGTTCCTTTTGTGCACCTCCCCCCAGTACACACACACACACACACACACACACACACATGCAAACACATATTCTGGCATAATATAATGGCTAATTAGACTTTGATTATTAGATTTAGTAGAGGATGTTCATTGAAGACACTTCAATGATTCTACCTTCCCAAGTAAGCCTTCCACTTCAAAGAAATAATGCTCAAGTGATTAAGCTAAAAATAAGGGAAATTTCTTTCCTTCCTGTAAAGGATACTGCATATTTTGATTATGACTAGGCCATAGTCTTGGTGTTATTGTACATATACAAAGGATGCTACAAAACTCCGTGTTTATTTATTTAAAAAAAAAAACTTGAGCTATTTTAGTTTAAAAAATTTATTTTAATCTTTATTTATTTTTGAGAGAGAGACAGAGTGTGAGCAGGGGAGGGGCAGAGAGAGAGGGAGACGCAGAATCCGCAGCAGGCTCCAGGCTCTGAGCTGTCAGCACAGAGCCCGACGCCGGGCTCAAACTCATGAACTGTGAGGCCATGACCTGAGCTGAAGTCAGAAGCTCAACCCACAGAGCCACCTACAGGTGCCCCCGAGCTATTTTAGTCTTTAGCTATCAACTGTTAAAAAAAAAAAGAGACACAGTGACTGTATGTTTCAATGTTGCCAGTGAAGTCAGTTTTCAGTGACCCTACTGGCCACCAGTCATATACCTCATTGGATGCCACATAGAAATTGGGTGCTTATTTGGAGTGACGGGGAAACAAATGTCTAGCAAATAGAACCGGATGAGATAATTCCTTACAAATTTGATCATGAAATAATTATTTCAGTAATATATTATTACTGGAAAGTGGATTTCGACATTGAGTCTAGCAACTGTGAATAGAAAGGGGTCAGGTAGCCGTGGATTCAAGTCCCAGCTCTGCCACTAACTAGCTCGGTGGCCCTGGGAACAATAGCAACTTACTGTCTCTAATTTTTAGTTTTCTTAACTGCAAAATTGGAGAAGCAGTAGTATCTACCACAAAGGAAAGATTAAATGGGACGGTAGATAGAAAGCACCTTAGCCCAGCACTTGGCACGTTACGATTCTCCAACAAGTGACCATTGCTGTTTTCATGTCGACACACCGTTCGACTGCTTTTATTAGGCAATTGCTGTAGCGATCACCTGTGGTAAGATTACTGAAGAAAGTTTTTAATGAACTGGAAGATTACCTGCCACCACCTGATGGGATTTAAAATTTTTATTTTTATATTTTCCTCAACATTCCATTTATCATATTAAAGTATGTACTGATTTTATATGTGATGTTATTATATAGTTACATGTTTTAGCACGAAAATGACAAGTTCTGATGGATTTCTAAATAAGCAGTAACTGATTAGAGAGCTGTTTAAAACTACTTCTCCTGGTGAGTAACACATATATTATTAAAGCCATGTTTAGATTGTGAGAACAGTGGTTTTGATAGGGTCTCAAACCCATGCCTTTAGAGACACATGCGTTATTCACTTAGTTCTTATGAAAACAAAACAAAACAAACAAACAAAACAAAACAACAACAAAAACCCATCCCTAACACCAGTTAAATGCATGAAGGCAGGTAGAGGTCTAGTCTCCTTCCTGTATCCCTAGATTTCACGCTGGGGATACCTGAAGTATAAAGACACAGAAACAGCAGTGACAGCTGACAGCGATTTTGGTAAGTGCAACAAGGACATATAGTCCAAGGAACTATGGAAACGTGAAAGAGACTTAGGAGTCGTTCTGTGTAAGTCAGGAAATACTTTCCAGGGTAAATAAAACTTATGCTGAGGCTTGAACTTGGAGGAGACTCCAGGCAAAGAGAAGTAGGAAAGACCAGGGGATTTGAGAGAGAAGAGTATGTGCTCTGACGGGCAAGGAGGTGCCATAAAAACAAGGAAGAGTTAATGTTAGAAAGGCTTGCTCTCCTTTATGTATGAATGATCCCTTTGTAACTTTGCCCATACCTCTTCAACACTGTCAGTTGTTTGGGTTAAACCAGGAAGCAAATTTTTTTCCAGGATGTAGAATATATTAAAATGTTGGCATTAAGGAAAAACAGAATAAATCAAACAATCATACCATGCAGAGAAGCACCCTTTAGATTTTTTTAAAAAAGAATCCTAGACTCTCAAGTTAGAACGAATGATGGAGATACTCTAGTCAAATTCACTTAAAATAATTATGAGAAAACAGAATGCTAAGGAGTTTAACTTGCTAGTCCCTTCTAATTTGTTGGGGTGAGACTAAATGACCATCACTTAAAAATAAAAGTTGAATAAGAATCTTTGAATAACCACAATTAATATTTAGTGTATATGTACCATGTTTTAAAAAATTGATATGCTTTTCTCTACACTGAAGTCTAAAAACAATTCATTCATTTTGGTCACTCAATATTTTATTTTATTTTTTGGTCATTCAATATTTTGAATCAACAACTTAACATCTCTTTTTGTTAAGAGTTATTTTCATGGTATTAACATTTTTAGATATCTTTTACCTCTTGTTTTCTACATCTAAATGCTTCAGTTCCTTTTACTGATTTATTTATTTATTTATTTCTACCTCAGTGAGATTTCAGCCTTCTAGAACTTCTCATAGATTTAAGTTTTCAAATATCCTGAATATTATCTTATCTGATACTAGAGTATCACTAACTGAGCTGGTTGAGTTTATTATGTTTATGTTTAGTATGTTTAGTATGTTTAAGCTTGAAAGAATTCTTTTTAATGTTTATTTATTTTTGAGAGAGACAGAGACAGAATGCGAGTGGGTTAGGGGCAGAGAGAGGGAGACACCGAATCCGAAGCAGGCTCTGAGCCGTCAGCACAGAGCCTGACATGGGGCTCGAACTCACGAGCTGTGAGATCATGACCTGAGCCAAAGTCAGTTGCTCAACCGACTGAGCCACCCAGGTGCCCTGAGAGAATTCTTTTTAGGTGTGGAGTTAATAAAATAAAAATGTGGAGTTAATAGCTTTAACTAAAAGTTCTCATCAATCTTCTAAATTCCTTTAACAATAAACCACCTTAAATTAATGAAAAATTGCTAATCCTGTTGGTCTTTTAAAAAACTTATTAAAAAATAACTCTCCCTGCTTGCATTCTTTTATTACTAGCTTTATCTGGGAGAAAAGAATACTAGTCAAATTATTAACTTCTGCTAACTCATTAACTTTTATTAATGAGTTTAAAACTCTCCTGCTTTCTTGCAATGTTAGATGCAAATATTGAAAAACCAATGCCTGAAATTACTGAGCCAATCCATATACAACTGTCATATAATTTCTCTTCTTTAGAAGTTGATATATTTTTATCTGTCTATAGTATTTCAAGAAAAAAGGAAGGAAATGAACAATTTATCTGTGCTCATTTGAGGCAGACCACTGTCTCTATGACAATAGAACTCCATACATGAGTCTTGCTTGATTTTCAAGGACTTGCTTTTGAAGCTTTAATATTGTCCTTCCGTGAATAATTTTAAATTAAAAGGAATCAGAGCAGCAACAAGTGAAAGGGTTCGTTGTGCATACTGTTAATGGTGTAAGAGAAATCTAAGTATTTATAAAACTGACCAAAACATTCTAAATACTGTATTTTTTTTAACGTTTATTTATTTTTGAGACAGAGAGAATCAGAGCATGAACGGGGGAGGGTCAGAGAGAGAGGGAGATACAGAATCTGAAACAGGCTCCAGGGTCTGAGCGGTCAGCACAGAGCCCGACACGGGGCTGGAACTCACGGACCGCGAGATCGTGACCTGAGCCGAAGTCGGACGCTTAACCGACTAAGCCACCCAGGCACCCCTAAATACTGTATTTAATTATATTCATGTCAAAAGAGCTTCCTTTGTTTTTTTTTTTTTTACTCTCCTATAATTTCCATATACACAAAACTAAAAAATCCTGTCCCTTTGATTTTTTTTCCAGTTGTTTGGTTCATCTTTTTATTGCCAACAGGTATTTCTTAGTGGATTATATTTAGTGGGGTCTTCAAAAAGCATTTATTAAATGAACACACACACATACCTAACATCAAATTTTCAAAAAATACCCTATTGCTATATATATTTTTTAAGTTGATTTATTTTGAGAGAGAGAGAGAGAATGAACAGGGGAGGGGCAGAGAGAGAAAGAGAGAGAAACCGAAGCAGGCTCCACGCTGTCAGTGCACCGCTCTACTCAGGACTTCAACCTGAGCCGAAATCAAGAGTCAGATGCTTAACTGACTGAGCCACCCAGGTACAACCTCCCCCCCCCCATTGCTGTATTATATGTTCTAATAAAACTTCCATTTTCCATAGTTCATACAGCAGAAGGGAAAACTGAAGTGGTGCTTTACCCTTTTAAAATCCAGAGCCTTTTCCCTGTTGCCTGACAAAAACTGTGGAGCATCTATTCTTAGACTTTGATCTGTACCAGAATCATCTCACTGTTCCCTCTGAAAATATCGGTCATTAAAGTCAGCATCTGGCTTGGGCATCTGCATTTTAACAGATGATCCTGATTCACATAGAAATCTGAGGACCAGAGATATGGAAGGTGCCTTGAATATTTTCTATTTGTTTTACAGCATTTAAGAGGTCTTAAAGAGAAATAAAATGCTGTTCCATGTTTACTGGCTCATGTTTTCTATTCTTTGGGGCTATCATCTTGTCTACTTTCTTTGTCTTTGAAATCAATACATTCTTATCTTGATGCTCCTAAAAATCCACCCCCTCCCCTTAATACCTCCCTCCCTCCATTTTAGTTAAACCACAGATCCTAGGTATTGTTTTTACTCTCATATAATTTCCATGTACCGGAAACTAAAAACTTCTGTTCCCTTGATTTTTAGTTGTTTACTTTAGTGTAAGTGACAGCTAAACATCTCACTATTTTAAAAGAAATAAAGTGTGGGGACTTTTTCTTCATTCATTTTCTTGATTTTAGTTGTAAACTCCAGGATTATTGACTACTGCTTCAAAAGCAAAATAGTAATGCATAATTTAATGAAGATTGTTTATCTCCTGGAAATGCTGCATTTTTAGTAGACTTAGTCATGTACTTCATTAATAAGAGATCCCTTAAATTTGCATTTTAAACTAAAGATTATTAGAAATGGTTTATTTGTATTTTGGATTTAAGAGAGATTATTGATATTCTTTAAGGTGTTTAGTTTGTTATTTGGATACATTTTATGTTAAGTAATAATAAAGGGAGTAGGAAGAAAAAAATTAAAAATGTTAAATTTTCAGTTTTTAATTTGTATAGTCTTGTATATTATTGGACTGGATGTCTTAATTTTCACAAATAACATAGTTTACGTAATTTCTCTAAGTAATATGTATAGGAAGACAGATTAGAATGTATTTAGTACTTATTTTGTGTTTTATATATGTAGTATGTATAACTGATGGCTGATCATGAAAATTAAAATTGGCTAGAGCCCTTGGTGTTGAGATTTGGATTTAAATTAAGTTTTGGGAATTTTGAAAAGATATTGTGGTAGAAAATTTATGTCTCTCTGTCCCTTGTGGAATACATTTCCGTGATACAATAAATCATGGACTCTTCAGAGCCCTCACTAACATGGCTGGATTTTAAAGAGGAAAAATATACGCAGTCAGCAGTTTCTGCTACTTTTAAAAATTATTTTTGCATCAGACAGACAGACTTCGTTTTAAACTTGGGTCGTTCAGAAAATGGTATGTAGCAATCAAAATAAGTAAATAAATAAGTAGATCTGGAAAAAGTGCAAGCTCCCTATTTTTCAACCAAATGTCTTTTTTATGTTGCACATAAGATGTATGCTACCTTTATTAGAGTTTGTGGCAATTTATTACTGTAACCATGTTTTGGGGACGACTTCATTAACTAAATTCTGCGCTAAGGATTTGTTGAAATAACCAACTCCTGAAGTAGACCAGAAATGTTTCTTTTTGTAGCAACTAAATTTTAAGAATTTAATAACCTCTCCTAGGTACAAGGGCTTCTAATCTACATGGCAACATAGTTTTATTTTAACAGGAGCTAAAACAGGTGTCTGGTAATAACAGATTAGCACTGAGTATGTTTAATCATTGAACCAAGAATCTTTTTCTTTCTTTCTTTTCTTTTCTTTCTTTCTTTCTTTCTTTCTTTCTTTCTTTCTTTCTTTCTTTCTTTCTTTCCTTCTTTTTGTTCTTTTCTTTCTTTCTTTCTTTCTTTCTTTCTTTCTTTCTTTCTTTCTTTCTTTCCTTCTTTCTTTCTTCATTTCTTTCTTCATTTCTTTCTTTCTGTAGTATTAGCAAAGCTTGTTTAATAAAAGCTCATATACATTCTTGACTAATTCTAAATCTTCTCTGAAATAAGTAAATTAAGATGGAATGTTAAGATCTGCGAGGGAGTGAATAAGAATATGAAACAGCAATAAGTTTTATTATTTTTAAAATTGAAGATTCTGATATTGTTCACAAGGGAAAAGAGATACATTTAGGAAGATAAGTTATCTTGATGCTTAATATGGTTTTATTTATTTTGCTACTTGGTAGAACTAGTGATGTTACAGAGGGCATTTGCTTTTTATGATCAGCCAGTTGGTAGCTTTAAAAAGTTGTTATAAAGGAATTATTTCAGTACCAGTTTATTTCATGAACAAATATTTTGTTTTAAGAATATATTATTATGAAAAATGGAATTTTTTATTTTGAAAAAGCCTTGTGGGGGGGGTGCGGATAAGGCTAATTATTTCCTTACAGAATTATCAGATAAAAAAAACTTTAACAATAATTCATTAAATTTCAAGAGATGTGATTTTATCAGACTGTACCCAAATTGATGTTTCTTAGCAGATCTGTGATGTAACATCGTTTACATAATTGGTTCTTCCCCCTCCCCTGCCCCTTGGCCTATTGTAAGGCAGTGCTGGGGACCAGAGGTTGTATCAGGAGCTAAGAAGGGCCTAAATATCTTCCAGCCGGCTCTGTTTTTTACTTTGGATAGATGGATGGCTGTTGCTACCATTTATGCATACTTAGGTGAAATTAAGCAAACTTGACTCTACAGACTTTGTTGCTTTGTTTTGCAAAGCCAGAGTAAGTTTGGGCTCATTGTTGTATAGAATTATAATCCAAAGCTAATAAAATGCACTTACAGCAACAGATGTTTTAATCCTAGTTCTAGAGAAATAAAATTTGAAGTTGGAGAACTAATCTAATTTTAAAAGCTTTTAAATATATTGGTAAGTTTCGTGAATATATACAAGTTAACAAGGTTTTATGGAGAGGCTGGGGGAAACTGATTTCCTACTAGTTTAATTCTCTCTAATACACAACTCGGTATCTACAGATAGACTGTACTGGAGATGACATCCAGTCATATTCTTCTGTCTCGTGCTTTACTCTAACAAAGTTATATTAATACCAGAATAATAGAATCATAAGACAGTTATTAAAGTTAGAATTTTAAGTTTTTGGAGGCAACAGAGTACTATGTGCTCTGTTAGGTGATCAATAAATTTTTAGTGAAGTGATAAACAATTGAATGGATCCACTTTACAGATGAGGAAATTAAGATCAGAAAGGTTTGATGAAACATTTTAATGGGATAAAGCTAGTTACTAGCAGTGAAAGTCCAAATTCTGAAGAATTTGGGAAGCCAGGGTAAGGAAAATTGGGTTTTATACTAAGATCAATGGAATGCTGATTGTTTCACAAATTCTGGCATCTGGGGTTAGCAAAGCAGATGGTAGGGCAGTCATGGGGCTGTGGACAAGAGAGCTTCCCATGTTTTCTGGAGTGTGCCACAGACCTGCATCGACAAGCAGGTACAAGGGCACCTCCCCAGTCATTCACAGAGGACTTAATAATTCCACTTAAGACTTCCTCTCTCTGAACCAGAACCTGTGAGTCCAAACAAACCCAGAAGAGAAGTTATCACTGTGCTCAGAAAACAGATGGGAAAAGTACCCACCTTCAAGCCAACACAAGTGAGGAGAAAAGCCAGTTGAGATGATTTTGTTCAGCCCTGTAGACTAAACTTGAGTCTGGATTTAATTTTCACAAAGTGAAAATGTTGCTACAGGCATAAATTTAGAATTATGCAACAGGATTGAATTACATTATAATATTTAGTAGTGTGTGTTTCATGTGCATATGTACATATACGTGTGTATATACATGTGATTTTGTGTATGTTGTGTGTATGTATATACATTCATACACTCATACTCATATACACATAGGCACATGTATAACATACATATATCATACATATACATATTTTTTACATTTTAGTGCTGAAAGGAGGACCCCTCACTGGCACATACAGATTGATTCAGTTTCACTTTCACTGGGGTTCGTCTGATGGGCAAGGATCTGAGCATACTGTGGATAAAAAGAAATATGCTGCAGAGGTAAGATATGCTTTTTTGCCTTCCAGGGAAAAATGTAAATTGATTTTCAGCATTAATTTCAAAAACATAGTTTTGTAAATTCGACTCAAACTAAGCGAACCACTTTTTTTTCTTTTTACAAAGGACCTTCACATCTGCTTCTTATAACTTTTATTTGTGATATTACAATTAATGCTGCAAAACATTCTCTGCTACACTCAAGGACATCGTTTGCAAAAACTTAAATGAATTCAAATTGGAGGATCCTGTTTTAACATAAACCTAAAAATAGCATTTGTGTCTTTCCTCAAAAATATGTAACTCTTTGTCTGAGAGTTGATGAAGTCACTTGCTGTTATGTCAAATAGTGGATAATTAGGATGAAAATGAAAGAAAAGCTTATATTTTAAATTACCCACATTTTCCCTTTCTTTAGTAACCTTTAGTTGTAAAGAAAAGATCACTGGGTACAATCGGCTGGTTTTATGATGTATATCATTTATTGTGGTTTTGTCTCAGGATAACATTTGGAGGATTAATGATGTATATCATTCATTATGGTTTTGTCTCCGACTGCTTTAGCTTCACTTGGTTCATTGGAACACCAAATATGGGGATTTTGGAAAAGCTGTGCAGCAACCTGATGGACTGGCTGTTTTGGGTATTTTTTTAAAGGTTAGTTGATGGCCCAATTCTTTTTTTCCCTGTTTTTGAGAAAGGTTAACCAGACAGAACATTCATAATAAACAGGACATTCTACAAAGAGCCCAAGGAATGCCTTTGGCTCCAAAATATTTTCAGGCTTATGTCCCCCTTCATATCTGCTAGTAGCTCTAGAGATGGAGGGCAAAAGTCAAAACAAAAACAAAACAAAAAATCCAAGAGGTATTAATTAGGTGCTATTTAGATGTAAATGTGAAGGATGTATACATGCGAAATGTAAAATGAGAAAGAGGTATACTTCAGATGACTACTGGTTTTTATTTTAAAATTCACCCTTAACTAGATAGTAGTGTTTCATGACAGGTAAAGCTAAATTTAGATCAAGTTTTGGAGGGCTCAAGGGCAGTGACTCAATATTGGAGAATTTCAGGCAACAGTGGGGCATACAGTTTGAGCTGCCCTCTAGACAGCTGTAAAGCAAGTTGAGAAAAGTCTGGGCTGGAGATTCATGGGGCCTGACATCATATGTCAAGGTAGAAGCTACAAGTGAATATGCAATCATCCAAGGAAAGCACCAAGAGGGAGATGATAAAGCTGCTAATCACGCAGTCCTGAGAAACTGCAGACTGTAAGACGTTTAAGGCAGTGGGAAAGATGGTATTAAATGACTAAAAAGGAATACAGTAGTCAAGGGAGATTGCTGAGGCTGGAGGGCAGAGGGAAAGCCAAAGGAGGAGAGAATTTCAAAAAGGAGAGAAGTCAATAGTATAAAATCCTGCAAGATTAAGGTTGAACAGTGTTCCTTGCTTTGGCAGTTAGAGGTCAGTTGGAGGTCACTAGTGACATTTGAGAGAGTACATTCAGGGGACTGGGCGGTGGGGGGGTGAAGCAGAAAGAAGTTGTCAGTGACAGTAGGGAAGTTCATGGTGCCAATGTGATCAAAGTAAGATGGATGGGTGGCATGTACCAGTGGTAGACTTTGGTTCATCGTTTGGAAACCTTTTATGGTAGAGCTGCCCAAATCAAAACTGATGTAATACCAACCAGATTACGGTGCCTTGTACATTATGTCTTCCTATAGATTGGTGATGCCAACCCGGGCCTACAAAAAGTCCTTGATGCACTGGACTCCATTAAAACAAAGGTACAGTTGCATTTTCTGCCACCTCGATAGAGTACCTATGTTTTATATCCCACTGGTTTTAGGAAATTCTTTTGATCAAATCGAATAGTCTCAGTTTGACATGTGGTGTTTGGATGAACGGTTAATGAAGGTAAAATGTTGCTTATATATTCATGTAACTTTTCTTTATCCAAAAGTTGATCCTAATTCTAGTATAATTTTAATCTTGCCTTTATTTAATCTTGTTTCCCCATCATTTGAACATTCATATATAAGAGTCAGAGAATCTCATGACTGAAAGGAAACTGAGAGATCATCTGGTCAAATTATTGACTCATTCACACAGCAGGTATTTGTTAAGTACTTGCTCCATTTCAGTCACTTGGTTGATATAGGAGATACAATGCTGAGCATGAAGACTAATCCATCCCAAGTTTAAATTCTACAGCACAGCCATGTTTAGGTCATTGAACATCTGCTAAATACAATCCCCAGTGGCAGGCCTAGCTTCAGAAAGCTCATCTTCACTGAAGTCATGTTTATCTTCTGAAATGCTCACTTGTTACTCCTATCTGACCCCTTTGAATGATGGAGAATAAACCTGATTCAAAAACACTAATTGGAAAAGATATGTACCTTCACATTAACTGCAGCATTATTTATAATAGCCAAGATACAGAAATAGCCCAGTGTCCAACAATGGATGAATGGATAAAGAAATGTAGATTATATGTACACAGTGGAATATTTCCAGTCATAAAAAAGAAGGAAATCTTGCTGTTTACGACAGTATGGATGGACCTTGAGGGCATTAAGTTAAGTGAAATGAGTCAGATAGTGAAAGACAAATATCATATGATCTCACTTATATGCAGAATCTGAAAAATAAACAAATAAACAAACTAAAAACCAATGAGTGCATAGACACAAAACAGATTGGGCGTTATCAGAGGTTGGGGGAAGTGGTTGAAGGGGGTCAAAAGGTACAAACTTCCAGTTATAAAATAAATAAGTTTTGGGGATAAAATGTACAGCATAGCAACTGTTGTTACTACTACTGCATTGCATATTTGAAAGTTGCTAAGAGAGTAGATCTTCAAAGTTCTCATCATAAGAGAAAAAATTAGTAACCAGGCATAGTAATGGATGTTAACTAGACTTATTGTGTTGATCATTTAGCAATATATGCAAATATCAAATCATTATGTTGTGCACCTGAAGCTAATATAATATTATGTATTAATTATACCTCACAAAATGAAAAACTTGATCCTTTTTTTTTTTTTTTTTTTTTTTAGAAAGAATCTTAAGCAGGCTCCACACTCAGCTCAGAGCCCAACACTGAGCTCCATCCCACAATCCTGGGATCATGACCTGAGCTGAAATCAAGAGCGGGTTGCTCAACTGAGCTGCCCAGGAGCCCCGATCTTTCTTTCTTTTGAACCTATTTTCTCTAATAGGGTTTTGCCTACCGAGGCTAGTTATCTTTTGTTCACTTTATTCTCTTAGGACAGTTTTCTCTCTTTGTAACAACTTTGTCCCTCTGCTTGTAACTCATTGCTGTTTGCATCTGTTGCTTTAAAAGTGTAGTGTCCAGAAAAGAAAGCAGTTATTCAGTTCTGATCCAGCCATCAGGTATGATAGCAAGGCAATTACCTCCTCGTTAAGGATACTCTATTTTGGTGACTGCAGCCTCAAATTTGCATTATTTTAGTGGCAGCAATTTCACTTTAAATACTGGATGTGATCAGTTAATAACTTGAAGGAAATTATAAGGGATAATTATGGAGGACAAGATGAGAATGGACATGTGAAAATAGTATCGTCAGGTTCCCTTGCTCATATCTGCTAGTCTGTATTTCCAAGTCAAATGTCATCTGTTAATTTCTTTTTATTTCGTTTTCTGGTGAATATGGGACCTCTCTTAAAAGAGGGGGTCGGAGGGGCGCCTGGGTGGCTCAGCTGGTTAAGCGTCCAACTTGAACTCAGGTCTTGATCTCATGGTTTATGAGTTCGAGCCCCGCATCAGGCTGTGTGCTGACAGCTCAGAGCCTGGAGCCTGCTTCAGATTCTGTGTCTCCCTCTCTGCCCCTCCCTTACTCATTCTCTCTCTCTCTCTCTCTCTCTGTCTCTGTCTCTCTCTCTCAAAAAACACATTAAAAAAAAGTTTTCTGGCGACCAGAAGGGAGTATTTGTTTCCTGCCTTCCTCCCACTCTGATCACGACACATAACCTGTGTGTTTGCCTGATTCCAGGGTAAGAGTGCTGACTTCGCTAACTTTGACCCTCGTGTCCTCCTTCCGGAAAGCTCGGACTTCTGGACCTACCCAGGCTCCTTGACCACTCCTCCTCTTCTGGAATGTGTGACCTGGATCCTGCTCAAGGAGCCCATCAGCGTTAGCAGTGAGCAGGTCGGTTTCCTAAAGTGAGGGAGAGCATTTCATCCAGACAGAGGAGCTTGGCTTTTGGATTTGGACAGACCCAGGGTTTACGGGCTTAATCCTGCTCTTGATGCTTCTAGCTGTGGAACTAGTGTCTATAGCAGTGTGTAGCTGATAAACAGCTTTTGAGAAATATTTGCTGTTATTAGCCATAACTTTAGGCAGTGTTTACTCTGTGAAGTTGGGTGATCGTGGGGATTAAATGAGAAGGGTATCTGTCACTTAATAAATGCTTTTATGGAAACTGTGAGGAAACTGAGGCCCAGGACAATGAGATTGCATACTCAAGGTTACACAGATATCAGTGGTAACTCCCCGCCGATTACTCACTCACGTAAGAGCTTGCTGCAGTTCTTTTTGTATCAGAATACCTTTCTGAATTCTGACAAAAGTAAAAGCCATGCTTTGGAGAAAAAAGTATCAAAAACTCACTCCAGGTTGCTTTAACAACCTTTAACACAGACTCTTACTTCTCCCATACAATATAGTTTATGCAATTCAAGTTATTAATGCAGCTTCTAAGTCGCCAATAGTACCCACTGTCTGTCTCTATTCCCACACAGCTGAAATGTAGAAAATGGACATTCCTCAGTAGGATCCACAAGGACTTGGATCCTGGGTAATTTAACTGATGTTACAGTAGCTGAGGGATAATTACTGGACCAAAGAGATCAGGTTAAAGGCTGTTGATTTGTGGGCTGTTTTATTACTGCCCGAACAATCCTTCTTCATTTAGATCAAGACTTGCTTAGGAAAAGGGAAGTACCCCTTTGCACAAATAACCTCAAAGAAGTAGGAGGCTGGTTGAGGGCTGCCTGTTTCACATCTTTGGGCCAGGGAGCTAAAACAAGGTTAAAAGGGAATAAAGATCAGTCAATGTCAAGGATTTCCCAGATTGGGAAAATTCATTTATGTGTTTCTATACATTTAAGCAAAGATACCAGCCCTCACTTATCCCCTGGGGCTTGCAGATCCTGGGTCACTTTAGGTCACCTTCCCTGGGGCAGAAAACAGAACTCTAATTGGGATCTAAAATTTCTGTTAGTATTTTACATCTCAGAAGTGTTTTATAGGCTTTTGATGTTTGATTTTAAAATTTAAAGAGGGAAAAAACAAGCTCACTGAAAATTTCCTTCCAAATGACACCAACAACCTTGTGTGCATTTTCTAGAAATTGATTTGTTATCTAAAAGCATAGGGATATAGGGGCACCTGAATGGGTCAGTCACTTGAGCATCCAACTTGGGCTCAGGTGGTGATCTCATGGTTCGTGAGTTCAAGCCCACATCAGGCTTGCTGCTCTCTGCACAGAGCCCGCTTCAGATCCTCTGCCCCCCTTTCTGTGCCCCTCCCCCACTTGTACTCTCTCAAAATAAATACAACATTTAAAGTAAAATAAAAGTATACACATATGTTTATGTGATTATACATTTATTGAGAATCAAAGTGAAGTTTAATATTGGAAAATGCATTTCAGGGTATAACGCAAACACATAAATGAATACTATTGTGAAACTTGGACTTTTAGTTTTTTAATATTTTATTTTGCCTTTTAGATGCTGAAATTCCGTAAGCTTAATTTCAATAAGGAGGGCGAACCAGAAGAACTGATGGTTGACAACTGGCGCCCAGCTCAGCCGCTGAACAACAGAAAAATTAATGCTTCCTTCAAATAAGATGGTCCCGGAGCCCAGGACCAAAGAATGGACCTCTGGGTTTCCCTTTAGCTAAGCACAAATCTACCTTGTTGAATTGGACCTTGGCTGCTTTGCATCTGGTTTTCTAGACCTTTCATTTCTCACCTGATGTGCTTATTAGTAAAATGTGAAGAACCTGACCAGGTGTCATCCTTGACAGAATTGCTGTGACGGGTGCTTTGCTTATGGTAGTAGCCTTTCTGTAATGGAGAATATAGTTCAAGGAATAGGGGAAAAAATACCTTGACTTTGTTCATAGAACAGAGGGTGATGAGCATTGACAATTGTTCACAAAAATGCTAGTTTTAAAGCATAGGAAAATAGAATGAGTGCAAATCCCTATCATGAGATAAATTGAGCTATGTAATGTAAATCAGGTAAAATAGTCATGATTCTGTGTAATGTGAATCAGGTAAAATAAATATTCATGATCCCAAGATGTTATATTAATGAGCAAATTTTAAATTCTTATATATTTGTAGCAATGTTAAATATGAATTATGTTGTAATTTAGTGACTTTTGAATTACAGAGATATAAATGAAGTATTATCTGTAAAATTGGTATAATTATAGTTGTGATACAGAGTATATTTCCATTCAAATAATATATCATAACTTAATAAATATTGTATTTTAGATATATTCTTTAATAAAATTTGGACTTTAATTTGGGGCTATTTTATTTCCTGCTGGGCAATATGTAATAATGGAAAAGCAAATGTGTACTTTTTTAAAGGTTTATTTATTTGTTTTGAGAGAGAGAGAGAGAGAGCGCATGAGCAAGGGGAGGGGCAAAAGAATCTGTGCTGTCAACCCAGAGCCCAATGTAGGGCTCGAACCCACAGACCGTGAGATCATGACCTAAGCCGAAACCAAGAGCTGGACACTTAACTGAGCCACCCAGGTGTGCAGAGCAAATGTGTACTTTTATAACTTATATTAATTCATTAATAATAAGCTACTCATAACTGTAGGAGTTTTCATAAAAGGAAAAACCTGGAAGGTCTTTTACTATTTGCCAAGTGCTGTTTTAAGTGCTTTCTGAACACTCATGTAATCTTCATGAGTGATGAAGAATGAATGAATCTCATTCTCATATGAGAATGAATCCTGCAAGGGAGAGAAGAACTGGTTACACTAAAAGCAGCAAGGCGGAGAAAGGTGTACATGCTGAATCAATATATACTCCTTGGGAATAAAACAAAAGTCCATTTTATCTTTTAAAAAACGGAATTCAAGTGGTACCCACAAGTAAAAGAGTAATTTCAATCTTAGAAAGTAAATTATACCCTTACAGATAAGAAGAAAAGTAAATATATGAAATCAAAATCTTCCACTCCTATGGCAGTTCTGGATTTAGCTGTGTGCCTGGACTATGCAATGGATTTTTGGCTGATGAGTTATTCTGGAAAGCCAAATTTAACACGAACCTCAAGTTCTACACTGCATGGAATAAAACTCCTATGTTACTTGAGTTAGAAAAGTCTCTAAACTCATTTACACCCCTCACCTGCTTTACTAAAGAAACACGCTGAGTTTTATGTAGCAGAAAGATCACAAGCTTTGGAGTCTGATTTGTTTCAAGGCCCCGCACTTCTCATCTCTCTGATCCTGGCTATCAAAAGAGGGTAATACTCAGGATTGTGATTATTATATGAGGTAATGTCTGGTGTATAGGAGGTGCTCAAAAATACTTTTTAAATTTTGTCTGTGTTACTCTGTTAACTGTGCCATCAATTTTTCTTAGTTTTCTGGAATGAGGCTTCTCCTCTAACTCACTGTTTATTGATTTGGGTATAGAACCCCTAGAGCTAATCTTAACTAGAATTCTGTTTGTAAATTAAAAGTAAACCTACCCCAGGTCAATTGCTGAGTGGACCTCTTCTACATATAAAATGAAGAGTTTAATTTGTGCATATTTTTACATATTGGTTTTCAGTTATATACTGAATCAGAAACTTATCAACAACTGAATTCTATATATAGGTGAATTATTATGTGCTTGGTACATAACAGATGATCTCTCCAAATACTGCAATGAAAACATTTATTTCACTCTCGGCTAAAATTAAATTTAACCAGGAGATACTGTTCTCTTGATTTTTTTGAGAAAGTTTTTGTCATATTTGTAATGTGCCACAAGTTATCCTAATTTATACAAGTGCTTTTCAAATGTTCCATAAAAATAGTCCTTAAAGCAGAGAAGTATATCTGCAGTACTCAGGCACACTTTGAAACATACTATTGCTTCTTTAAAGTCTCATTTTTTATTAAATGTTTTCGAATTCTACATTCTCCTCTGTATTATACTCACATTTCGTCTTTAATTATAAAATATTTTAACTGGCTTATAATTAGTAAATTAGCACTCTCGGAATGTTTATCTTGCAACTTATCACCTCTGGTCATCAGGTGTACCTCCTGGGATCCTGGTAGCCCCAGTTTGAGAAGTATAATATCATATCAAATATTGAGAATTCTGATTATATTTATTCTTTGAGGACGATCATTAGTTTTAAATAAAGTCTGTATCACCTTAATGGATATCATAACTGGTATTAGCATGTTTACATTTTAAAAAATATATTCAAATTCCTCTTTTGTATTTTACTAAAAAAGTCCTATGTCAGTTATCATACTCCATTAGAAGAAGGGAGGAAACATACATGATATTATAGCAGGCAGAATGATGGCCCTCCAAAGATGCCTGCCTCCTTGTCCCCAGAACTTGTGAATACATTACCTTACATGGTAAAATAAACGTTACATATGTGATCGTATTAAAGATCTTGAGGTGAAGAGATTATCCTATGGGTCCAATGTAATTACAAGGGTTCTTATAAGAGGGAGGCATGAAGGTCAAAAGCAGAAGGAGATGGGACCACAGAAGCAGAGTTTAGAGTACTGTGGAGGGATGCTGACAGCTTCTAGAAGCTGGAAGAGACAAAAATCAGAATCTCCCCTTGAGCATCTAGATAGAACCAGCCCCACTGACACCTTAATTTTAGTCTAAGACTCATTTTGGACTTCTGACCTCTGGAAAGTTAAAACAACAAACCTGTGTTATTTGAAGCCCCTAAATTTGTGACAATTTGTTACAGCAGCAATGGGAAAATAATACAGATACTGTACTTAACATGGGAAACCCAGATGAGAATAAACTGTGGACAGCCAAAAGTTTACTGGCCCAGCCTCTGGGCCCTGGTGATTATTCCCCTTGCCCAGAATGTCCTTTCTTTCCATCCCTAATTGTGAAATCTGAACCGTTCTTGGATGCCGGGCTCTAATATCAGCTCTTATCACTGACTCCAATCTCTCATCCAGGAGAGTTTGTGCTTTGGTGGTTTCTGACATCAGTGACCTCCTTCACTTGGTGCCATAACTGTGATGGTGTCTGTTTCCTTAACAGTACTGGAAGCTTCTGGAGGGCAGCCTGTGTTCGACCACAGGGCACTGTGTATGTAGCTGGTGTTTGGTACAAGTGTGTTGGGTGGAAGGTGAGTAAACTTTGTCTTAGATCTGAAATAAGTGGAGTAGGTGGAGGGTGAGAAGAAGCCTTGTTTCCTACATGCCTCCGTACCTGGTGGGCAAAGACAACATAGTTCTATTTGCTATGGCCCATCTCATCTTCCTTGGGACCATGCTCATCTCCAATCCTACGTGGAATGGTGGCAGGGTGGTTGAAAACTCAAACCTATCACTAAATGGCATTGCAATATACTCTGGTTTCAGCAGGTTTTTAAGATTTCTTATCTCTTCCTCCACATCAGCCCACACAGATAGTGCCCAGGTATGGGGAAGTAGGCCAGGATGGGTAAGATGTCCCCTAGATTACCTTGTTGGTCTCTGCTGTGGAGTGGCTGGCCCTGCACCAATCTGTGTCTGCTGACATGTTTCACCTGGTTTTTGGAGATGCCTATAGCTGAACTGCTCCCACCATTGCCTCTGGTTGCAAAGTCTTATACTCTCCTGTTACACAGGAGGAATCACCCAGGGACAGCCTACCTCCTCTGATCCTAGGTCCCGGAGTCCTTGCTTTCCCTCATCACCCAGATTTCACCCTGAAAGACTGTGTGTGTGTGTGGAGAGGGCAGGAAACGGGGACATCGGTACCTGCATCTTTGCTCCCTTTCCCCTTACCACTTTATGTTGGTCAGAAACGAGCTTCCCTTATACTGTGTTTCCTTCTGGAAGCAACATTCATCTGGACCCTTTGCTAGGGTCACAATAGCAGACAAAATGCACAGAAAGAATATTGGTTTCACAATTGGGGAAGGTCCGTTGGAAAATATTTTAAAATTTCTGTATACTTTACACCTAACAATATGCCGCCTTTGAAGGCTTCAGGAGGTTTCTTTAGCTCACTTGGTAAAATCTAATATAAAAGAAGTATTTTATGTATTTATTTATTTAAACTTTATTTATTTATTTTGAGGGACCCAGAGGGAGAGAGAGTGGGAGAGAAAGAATCCCAAGCAGGCTCCACACTGACAGCGCAGAGCCCAACACGAGGCTTGATCATGACCTAAAAAGAAATCAAGAATCCAACGCTCAATAGACTGAACCACCCAGGCTCCCCAAAAGAGGAAATTTAATTTGTGTTTCTTCCCCTTTCTCTTTTTCCTCTCTCTGTCCCTGATCCCTACCTTTATTACAAGGGAATATAGAGCTTAAATATGTTAATAAAGGTAGTATCATTACCTCTCATCTAGTATTTTTAACTATTGGTTTGGTGGAATGAAACAAAAGATAACCCTGAAAACTCTGATGCTGAAAGCTTCATGGTCCTCCAATAATCATTCAATTTCCTTTATGTGTGTGCAACTCTAGGGTCAGGATGGTCCTTGTATGGGATTTGGGGAGAGAACCACACCATATTGGCTTGAAGTCACATCCAGCCTATCTGATGGAATTTTCTATTCTGCAGATCAGCCTGATGGCCCCACTATCAAGGACTTGTTTTGTAAATAGAGATGCCTGGAAAGGGTTTGGGAACAAACTTTCAGCTCTCAGCTGACAGGAGTCTATGGTTACCTGTGGAGAGAGTGGGTCCAGTGTAGCATTCACCTCCTGCATACTCACCTTTATGGTGGCTGGAACCTCTAGCCTCTGGTGTCCAAACTGGTGGCCCCAGGCATCTGAAGATTTTCTCCACACGCCTTTGTCTTTGGGAGCAGAAATGTCCCCAGTGTTTTTAGAGAAGGTGTAGTTCTTGGTCCTCCTCTTAGAAGGATGATTCTGGCTTATTTGGCAGAGGTCAACATGCCCACCCAGGACAGGTCTCTCCAACGCTCAGTCACCAGTCCTTTCTATCCCTCCCTTCACTGCACCTGGGTTTCTACGTTCTAAAAGGTTTCAAGTCTGCATGCTTTGTCTGGAGTCTATTCTCAGAAAGTTCTGGCAGGAAGAATGATGCCTTTCAACACTGAGATCTGTACATGGAACACATATATGTAGAGCTCCAAAACAATTTTTTGTTACACACACACACACACACACGCATGCACACTGGCTGGCAATACATGTGTTTATGATGTATAAGATACTTTATTTATAGCTGTTTTGATGAGCTACCTGTTTCTTTCAGGAGCCAATAATGAAGTAGAATTTAGTGCTGCATCTTTTCAACATCACTCCCCTTGCATATAATCTCAAAAATAAAGAGAAAGTACAAATATTTAAAGCTATCAAAGAGAGAACAGAAGTGAAATTTTTTTATCCTATAGTGCATAGCAAGAAAAAAGGGACTCACCAACTCTATCCTTTTTCTCCTCAAGGGCTCTGAATCTCCCTGGACTGCGGTCCCCTATCCCTGAAGCCTCCCTGGGGCCTCATTTTCTCCTCTCTTTCTAACCAGTAATTTAGTTCTATCTTCCCCTCCTCCTCCCTCCTAATTCACACATGTACACACTCGTATGTGTATGCACGCACGCATACACATGTGAACACGAACACACACTTGCACACAAGTGCACACAAAGCCATCTCTTGATAGTATACTACACTTAAGCATGCAAAAAGCCAGCAAAGGAAAGTGCCTCCAGTTTCAAGATCTCCTTTTTCATAAAGGTGGCGGGAGAATTATAAATGTTTATTTTCCTTGTCACACTAGTTATTTTTATGTGTGTGCAACTCTTAAAAATAAAGCTTCTCCCATACATGTGTTATCTCTCTTGTTCTCAATGCAATAAATTAAAAATTATTTCCATGTTACAAATGAAGCCTTGGGGACGCAGAGGAAGTAGGAAACATATCTAAGTGCCCACAAATGTGGCAAAAAGGGGATGCAAATACAAGTTTTGTGTTCATGCTCTCCACTCTATAATGTGAAGAATGATACTTGATGGTGCATGGCCATCTCTGACTGTATCAACTCCCTATCCCCAGCTCTGTTCTTTCTCTAAACTGCTGGGTTTGGGGTCCAAGCAGCAAGGAAAAGGATTCACCAGGCTTGGCTGGCCAGCCTTGTGGGAGAATGTGAGAATATGAAGTGGGCCGGGCTTTGTCTAATACAGTGTCTGGCTCAGAGCAGAGGTTCAGCTAGACTCTGAATAGCTATTACTGAATGAATGAATGAATGAATGTATTTTAAAGTCATATGTAATGAAGAATTCTACAGATGGATGCTGATGACAGTCATGACAATGTGAATGTCTGAACTATAAATTTGAAAGTGATTAAAATGGTAAATTTTATCACATTAAACAAATTCAAATGTAAATTATTTTTACATTCTCTACTATTTTATTATTCATTTCTTCCCTGTCAGTTGAATAGAGGCATATTTTGCACAAATAAATATTTGCAAATCTCACTTAAAAGTTGGATAGGGCCTCAAACAAGATTTTGGCACCAGCATGAGCCAGAAAGTGTGGCAAATGTGGTTGATCGTAACAGGGTGTGGAGTTAGATTGTCTACATCCATTGCCTGGCTTTTTGTCTCTTAGCTGCATGAATTGGGGCAAGTTATTTAATCTCTTTAAATCTCTATTTCCTCATCTATAAAATGAGGATTATAATGCTAGCGTTCACATAAGATTCTTGTGAGCTAATCTATGTAAGATAAATACTACCATGCTTAGTAAGCACTCAAAAAATATCAGCTACGATTAGAAGAACTATGGACCCCAAAAGAGACCAAAAATGAAAAGTCTTTAGTATGAGTCCAAATCAGAGCAGGCTACTGTTCTCAAACAGCTATGACTGACTTCATCTGTCGCCTTTCCTCTCTTTCTGATACCCGATGCCGAGGATACCATCTATATCGCATTCTTGGATAATGCCCCCAAGAATTTATGCTGTGATCATTCTGTGAAGTCATTTTTAAGTACAGAAACCAATAAAGACTAGATGGATGAAGAGCAAGCCTTTGCCCCATTTGCTTCAAAGTCTAGAAAAACCCTTATGTAACCATAAAATAAAATCCAATTGCTTCCTTACTGCATTACCTTCTGCAAAATGCATTGAAAGGTATATTTTAAAAGTGATTATTGGTCAAATAAGTCACACTCATGGTCTTCCTATTGGAACCAGCAGAATGATTCCACAGCTCCTAGGCAAGGTGATATTGGAGACAAGCTCCAAACACTCAGGATTTCTTCCCCTTTTCTCTCATTTTTCCCTTCATTTTTTTTTTCAAAAGGGGAGATGATATATCTGTTTCAGAATGACCGTTTTTACTTGTTTTACTTATTGACCATTCTGTGGGAAATTACTACTGAGCACACTTTCTTAGCTTATCTTAGTTTTGATATGACATGAAAACATAAATAGCAGCTTTGACGAAAAAGGCATTTCATAGGCATCATTATTACCAGCAGGGATTAATAGAAAAAGCACCAAACAAATAAAAATAAAATTCTTTGAATAAAAGAAGAAAGTTTAGAGCAGGTAGTATATAGCCTTTAGAGTTGGGCTGAGAGACTTCTATTCCAACTGTGTGACTTTGAAAAAAGTGCTTAGTGATTCAGTCCCGTTCCTTTGTGTATAAAATGTGTAATACTACATGGTAGAGGGTTGAGGTCAGAAGTAAATGGGATATGTACAAAGAGCATTCGTGTAGTCTGGCTCATAGTAAGCAATCAATAGATGGTTGCTCTTATAAAAATACTCAAAATAAGATCTATTTTCCCATCAAACAAAACTGAAGCCGCGACCTTACTTGAGGATCAGCTTCCATCTGGCTGACTCAGATAGCATAAGATGGAGCTAAGAGTGTAAGGTTGGCCCGGTTGCCAAAGTGTGACCACCAGCTCTGCTATCGCTCCCTGTGAGATGATAGTTAAGATACTTGGCTGCCATGGGCTTTAGTTTCCTCATGCATTTGATGGAGGTAACAAGGGTACCTATTTGTTAAAGTTATTTTTAGGATTGAAACAAATAATCTAGGAGACACCTGGGTGGCTCAGTTGGTTAAGCATCCGACTTCTGTTCAGGTCATGATCATGGTTCGTGAGTTAAAGCACCACATCAGGCTCTGCACCGATAGTGCGGAGCCTGCCTGGGATTGTCTCTCTCTCTCCCTCTGTCTCTGCCTCTCCCCCATTCATACTCTCTCTGTCTCTGTCTCTCTTTCAAAATAAATTTTAAAAATCTAAAAAAAAAAAAGATAATCTAGGCAAAATTCTGAACACTATTCCTTGCTCATGGCAAGTGCTCAATAAATGTTACTTAAGGCTATTAAAAATTCAGTGATTGAACCATGGAGAAATCCATTTCATGATGTAACAATTGGATTTTTTCCAGGCTTATGGAAATGTGGAACCACATAGGTAAATATATGGCTACTTCCAACAACCACGTTGAGGCTTTTCACTTCAGAACAAACATTGGTCATGCTGCAAGCCCAGTGGAATATCTGATTCTTCCAGGTATAGCTCAAGGAACACCCACAGTGACATCTCCAAGATGGACACTATCCAGCAGATAAATGGTCCTTTAACTGTGGAATGACAGTCCTGGAATGAGTTTGTGAAGACATGAGTCTCCGACGCTTCCTTCTAATAGAGAAAGCTGTCAGAGCTTGGCAGACTCCACCATTTTTTTTTTTCTAGCTGATCTAATAGAGCTCAAGCAACACTTTGTGGGGAGCATTCTCAAGCGTTTCCATAGCCTTTTCCATTATGCCAGTGAGGAAGCCTTTAGTGAATTTGCTTCGTTTCGTTTTCATTTGCCTGCCTTTCGGCCTAATTTACTGAGTAAATAAAATAGTTGCTATAGCCATTAGGTTGTAACATGTTTTTTTTTTTTTTAATGTTACTTTCCTTCAAATAATTAATTTTATATCTGTATAAAAGATAATAAATTGACTTTAAACATATAGTAGTAAGATTGCTATATCCAAATTTGTATATAAATCAGGAAACATATATATTAAAGTTTAAATTTTTTGATGCTCCAATCTTAACTGACAGACATGCAGAAAGTTTGGTCTGAGATAGATTCTTTCTCTCCAAGTATTTCTGCAGATCTGAGGAGTACCTAAATTTATTTGAAAAAAAAATTTCCTTAGGCATAATTTACTATTATTGTTTGTTAGTGGAACGGGAAACCAGAAATCCCTTCTGGGAAACCTCCATAGGTTATTAATGGAGCCCTGGGGTCTCTGACTCTGTGTCCTTCTATCACCCTGCTACCAGTGAGGAAATGGGACAGCTGCCACTGCACCTGGGGCTGGGAACCACTCACATAACTGGAGAATTGTCAACCTTGCCGGGACTTTCAGTTTAAACTCTGATAGTTGCATGGCCTTAATGTGGGCCTCCTTCAACCCATACAGGTTGTGATGCTGTCAGGAAAAAAGGTGCTCACTTTCTCTTACACACTATTGCAATGTCCCACCCACTAAAGAGCTGTCTGTGCTCCAAAACGATGAGAGGCACAGGTTTTCACCACACACACACACACACACACGTTTCTAGAATGCTTCCACAGCACTGGGGCCATTTGGCCTTCAAGCAATGGGCAGCTCAGGATCCAGACTCTGTTTTACCTTGTGGTGCCTTCCCTTTCATGATTCAGTCTGTTTTTAGTCATGTGCCACTCAGTTTACATGTTTTTATAGACTTGAATCCCAGTGAAGTCAGTGTTCCTGTGTCTTTTTCAACAGCAGATTTTCAGCTTTTATATAAATGAGTTCATTCTAACAGACGTGTTGGGTATTGTCCAACTCTGCTCCTTCACAGCATGCAAGCTTAACATTCTTGTGGATTCTTTGAATGTAACGCAGTACCACAAACTGAGGGGCTTAAACAACACTTCATCGCCTCACAGCCCCAGAGCCTGGAAGTCTAAGGTCAAGGTGTTGTCTGGGTCTCTGAAGGAGCTAATGAAGAATCTGTTCTAGGCCCCTCTCCTAGCTTCTGGTAGTTCCTTGACTTGAGGTGGTATAACTCCAATCTCCATGGGGGTTCTCCCTGTGTGTCTGTGTCCAAATTTCTCCCTTTTATAAGGACATCAGTCATATTGGATTAGGGGCCCACACTACTCCAGTATGACTTCATCCTAACTAATTATATCTGCACCTACCTTATTTTCCAATAAGATCACATTCTGAGTAATGGAGGTTTAAGACTCCAACATATCTTTTGTTGAGGGGGAGGAGACACAATTTAATCCATAACACCATTCCAATATCCTTTTACATAAGATGTGTGTTATATGGGAAAGTGAAATTATATTCTTCAGGATTTCCTGAATATTTCCTATTTATGGGCCTATACTTTATTTATTATTACTTCCTGCTGAAGGATTTTATGGAATATATATAGCAAGTTTTCATCACTTTAAAAGAAGGGAGAGGAGTGTCTGAGTGGCTCAGTCATTTAAGTGCCTGACTTTCGATTTTGGCTCAGGTCATGATCTCATAGTTTGTGAGATTGAGCCTCAGTGATGACAGCATGGAGCCTGCTTGGGATTCTCTCTCTCCCTTTCTCTCTCTGCCACTCCCCTGCTCACATGCACACACGTGCTCACTCTCTGTCTCTCAAATAAACATTTTAAAGTGGGGGGAATGTGCAATCTAGATTCTCTGTGTGCTTAGATTGTATGTAAATTTGCCTTTGACAAGAAGTGAAAATTTTTACAGCATATATGTAGGTGCCAAACTGAAAAACCAATATAAACACTTATCAAGCTATACTCATATCCCTGATGTCTTAAAATGTATCTTATTAACAGCTTCATTTTTGGGGGGAAACAATGAATTTCTTTCCCATATTCTGTCTTTCACTGGCATGTTTGTTATTCTGGAGTCTAATTACAAGGCACATTCTTTTACCATGAGGGCAAAGCTATTTCTATATGTCTCAGAATGTAACCTACTACTACCAGTGTATCAAATTTCTATAATCTTTAAAGTTTATAAGTCCTAACTTATAAAATAACTAACTTTAAAAATAAAGTCCCAACCACTTTGTTAGCTGTCAAAAATATTTTTCATACAAACTAAGTGGTGCATGAATTTGGTTTGTGTCAACTCTAATCTTTGAGGAGAAACAACTCACTTTCAAACTACTTTCTTTTTTTTTTAAATTTAAGTATAGTTGACATACAACATTATATTAATTTCAGGTGTACCAGGTAGTGATTCAACAATTCTATATATTATGAAATGCTCACCACAGTAAGTGTAGTTACCATCTACCATTGTGCAAAGTTATTATAATATTATTGACTATATTCCCTGTGCTATACTTCTCATCCCTGTGATTGACTTATTTTATGACTAGAAGTTTGTACAAAATTCCCTTCACCTATTTCATCCATCCCCTTACCGCTACCTCACCACTCTGGCAACCACCAGTAGGTTCTCTGTATTCATGAGTCTATTTCCATTCTCTTTGTTTTGTTATTTGTTTATTTATTTATTTATTTATATTTTCAAATTTTTATTTAAATTCTAGTTAGTTAAGGGGTGCCCAGTTTGTTGAGCATCCAACTCTTGATTTTGGCTCAGGTCATGATCTCACAGTTCATGGGTTTGAGCCCCATGTTGGGCTCTGCGCTGACAGTGCAGAGCCTGCTTGGAATTCTCTCTTCCTCTCCCTCTCTCTCTCTCTGCTCCTCCTCCACTCATGCTCTCAATCTCTGCCTCTCACTCTCTCAAAAATAAAGAAATAAACATTTAAATAAACATTGCCTCATAAATAAATAAACATTTAAAAGAATTTTAGTTAGTTAACATACAATGCAATATTAGTTTCAGGAGTAGAATTCAGTGATTCATCACTTTCATACAATACTCAGTGTTCATCACAAGTTGTTTTGTTTTTTAGATTCCACATATAAGTGAAATCATATGGTAATTGTCTTTTCTGTTTGACTTATTTCACTTAACATGCTCTCTGGGTCCATACATGTTGCAAGTGGCAAGATTTCATTCTTTTTTATGACTGAGTAATATTGCATTGTATATATATGCTGCATCTTCTTTGTCCATTTATTTATCAATGGACACTTAGGTTGCTTCCGTTATCTTGGCGATTGTAAATAACACTGCAATAAACATAGTAGTGTATACATCTTTTTGAATTAGTGTTTTTGTTTTCTTTGTTACATACCCATAAGTAGAATTACTGTGTTGTATGATATTTCCATCTTTAATTTCTTGAATAACCAACTTCTACCCTGTTTTCTAAGTGACTGCACCAATTCACATTGCTACCAATAGTGCACCAGGATTCCCTTTTCATCATTGCCAATGTTTGTTATTTCTTGACTTTGATACAAACCGTGCTGACTGGCATAAGGTGAGATCTTATTATGGTTTTGACTTGTATTTCTCTAATGATTAGTGATGTTGAACATTTTTTTATGTGTCTATTGGCCATCTATATGTCTTTTTTTGAAAAATGTCTATTCAGGTCCTCTGCCCATTTTTAATTGGATTATTTCATTTTTTTTTGGTGTTGATCCAACTTCTTTCTTCAGTGTTTGATATTCTGGCACATCTGGATTTCTGTTATACTTCTTTTAAAAAGATTCTCAATGAAAGGTCCTGACTGGCTCAGTCATTAGAGCATGTGACTCTTATTCTTGGGGTTGTAAGTTCGAGCCCCACACTGGGTATAGAGATTACTCAAAAATAAAATCTTAAAAAAATTCTGTCAATATTTCATATAATTTTTCTTTGCTCTTCAAGGACAGGAAGCAAAGTGTTAGACTTGTTCTGAAATGACCTGGGCAGAGATATAGCCAAAGTCTATGCTATTGATACAAGTCAAATTAGATCCTTAAGTAAAAGATCATAGGAACTAATGCATTGGTCAAAAAAGCAGCACTTCATTGTATTTTGAGTTACCAACGAGCACTTATTGGATGGATCAGGGAACACACTCAAATTTGGAGCAAGAAATGGCCTAGAATATAAATTTCTGCCCAAAAGAGATAATAATGAGTAGGTCAGTCTATCAGGCAGACTTCCTTACAAACTAAACTAAAGAACTACAAAGAGGATTGTCTAATAGAGAAAAAGGAAGAAAACAGCACACAGGATCTATGAGACAAAGACCTTGAAGGCCAGAAGAAAGGAGGGAGAAGTTGGTCCCCAGAGCTGTTTGCATCTCTGGGTCTCTGTCTCTGTCCCTTTGTGTGAATTCTTACCTTCCCTTTGCTTCAGGCAAAGGGCCTAAGTTTTTACTTTCCTTTTTGTAATCCAAAGTGCCTGACATACACAGAGGTCGATTTATCTGTGAATATTTATTGAGCCCCTCCTATTAGGTGCTGGACTCTCAGTTAAAGGCTTCCAGTCTTCCAGGAGTGCACAGGAGAAATCTTTTATGGATTTAAAAATCTAAACAAGAGACCACTTATATGTGTCTCTTCCGCTAATATAGCAGCAAAACTATGTAGTTTTTATGTCTGTATTCCTGAAGGACTTTGTAAATGGATCACAAATGCATTTTGAACCAGAGGTGCAGGGATTTCTTCCCCCATGTGTCAAGCTCATATGAATGACATGTGACATACAGTCATAGCTAAGATGGAATGGAATGGTATTTAGCAGAATTCTAAGAATTCCTACATAATTCCATTACTTCTCTTCTTCAAAATAAACCTAAGTAAGAAATAAAGTGATATGTTATAGTTATGTGATGAAGTTTTTGCTAGCACAAATGATGGTATTATATTTAATTGCTGGAGCTGGAATTTAGTTAGAGCATGCATTGGTTTCCTGATATGTTATATTAGGGAACTAGCTTTCCTGAGCCTCAATTTTTGCCATCCAGATAATAACCATAAAAGACCTTTTGTTAAAACTAAAAAATGCAAAATGAATGCATTTTAAAGTACTTAGCATAGTGCTAAGCACATGACTGATCAATAATTGTTCACTTCTTTGGTTTCCTTCCTCTCTTCCCTTCTTCCCTTCCAATTTTTATTATCTATAAGATCACATGCAGTCTTTAAAAGCCTACTTTCAAATTTTGCCTCAGGAACCACATCCCCACACTTAAATGGCAATGGATATAATTATGCTGAGTCAGTCCTACTTCATGTGACATTCATTTCCTATATTATACATACTGGCTGACTTAAATACCAACCAAAGTGAAATCATTTTCTTGATGTGTCATAGATAAGCTTTCAGATGAAGCATGATGAAATCACTTTTGGCTCTACTCTTTCTATACAATAATGCAGTTGGAAAATAGGAACTATTTCTCTTCTGAAATGGGACCCCAAAAGTATACAATGTACAGTTACTTCTTGTTTGTGACAGGTGTGGATCTCTTCAGTGACAAAATCTGCGCCATACTTCAGTATTCGTTGGGCCCCTGACAGCTATCTAGTATTCTCAGACCTCTTATTTAAGAATCAACTCTCACAGCATCTCAGTATTAGGCAGCTGCCTAATTGACTATAGCAATATTTAGTTAAAGATGAAAATAAAAGAAAAAATATTAAGAAAATACTTTTAAAATGGTCTTTTGGTACTAATTAAGACCTACTATATTTGGTTCAGAGTCAGAACATCTGAGGTCCAAAGCAAGGATGTGCTTGCTTACTATCTGTTCACACGTGGCAAGTTATGTCAACCAGTTCAGCTGCAGATCTGTGTCTTTGTTCACAACAAATCTCCTCAAAGGGCTCTCTACTTGCTATCTCCACTTCTTCATTCCCTTCGCTCCTTTGGTGTCTCCAATCAGCTTTTTGTCTCCATTGAAATGATACTATTTAAGACTACAAAGCACCTGATATAACCAAAGCAAACTCTCTCTTCTTTGTTCTCATCTTACTTGGCATTTTGATACATTTTATGCAATTGATCGCTCCTTCTTTTTGCCATTTTTTGTTTTGTTTGATTCAATGCTTACTTCAGTTGGCTTCAATGATACAACTCTGCGTTTTCCTCCCAGTTCACTGCCTATCCCATATTTGCCTCATCTGCTGGCTATTTTTTCTCTACCAGACCTCCTACTGGGTTCCCCACAGACTTAATTATTGTCCATTTCTCCTCTAGCTACACTTTCTACCTAAGTGATCTCATTTAGGCAGCTGTAAAGGCTACCCACATGATGAACACTCCCAATTTTTTATCCCTACTCCAGACATCTACCCTGAAGCACAGCCTCTACTGTCTATTCAATTTTGCCAGTTGGATGTCCAAGTGGTACCTTAAACTTTAATATGATCAGCAAGCCCAATTAAGCTTATCTCTTCAATCTTCTCTTTGCTCAGCTTTCTCAAGAACAGCAAATGGTATCACCTCCCATCCCGTTACTCGCTCAAATCAAACACTTAGAAATCTCATCAGATTCTTCTATCTCCAATACTTTCAATGCAACCCTTGTCCAAGTCATTATTCTATCTTTCCTGAACTACTGTAATAACACCTCAACTTGTCTTCCTGCCTCTGTTCTGGCTACTTTGTTGCTTATTGTTGACACAGACACCAGAGTTTTCAACCTAAAGCATAAATCAGACCCTGTTACTCCCTTCCCTGATACTCTCAGATGACGTCCCATGGAATTGCCAAGGAAATCCAAATTCTTTACCTTCTTCTTAAGGCCCTTTGTAGTCTGGTTTTGGCCTGCCCTTTTGAACTCATTGCCCTTTTCCTACTTCATTCTAGTACGCTCCCTTTTTTGTGCTTCAAGGACTTTATACTTGCCATTCCATCTCCTTGGGATGCTTTTCCCTGAGATTTTCAAATGGCTTTTCCCTCTCATTTGAAGTCTCAGCTGAAAAGATGCCATTTTATAAAGACCTAACCTTACTATCCTAGTTAAACTAGCCTCTCCAATACCCTGTGATGACTCACCCTTCATTTCTTCTATCGGTTTGTGATCAATGGAAAAAAAACTCCAAATGATCTAATTGACTTTTTTTAAGATTTATTTATTCATCTTGAGAGAGAAAGAGTGCATGCGTGCACCCGAGCAAGGGAGGTACAGAGAGAAAGAGAGAGATTCTCAGACAGGCTCTGCACTGTCAGCACAGAGTCTGACCTGAGGCCTGAACCACCAGATCATGAGCTGAGCTGAAATCAGGAGTCAGTTGCTTAACTGACTGAGCCACCCAGGTGCCCTGATAATAGATTTCTAAGGTACAATGCATCCTAACATTCTGCAAATCTATAACTTTATGAGTAGATGGATTAAGAGCATATAACATCTAGAGGTGCCCCGGTGGCTCAGTCGGTTAAGAGTCCAACTCTTGATCTTGGCTCAGGTCAGGATCTTGCAGTTTGTGAGATGGAGCCCCTGATCAGCCTCTGTGCTGACAGTGTGGAACCTACTTGGGATTGTCTCTCTATCTCTCTCTTTCTCTCTCTGCCCCTTCCCTGCTCATGCTCTCTCTCTCTCTTTCAAAATAAATAAATGAACTTAAAAAAGAAAAAAAAGGTCAGTTATTGGTACTTGAGGTTGTGCCAGAGATGGAATATTAAAAAACAAAAAAGAGCATATAACATCTAATTCAATACAAATTTATCTAGGACAAATCTAGAAGGATAAGAATTCTAAATATCCATTCTGAAACAGTAGCCTGACATAAGAATACTGAGTAGTTACTACATAGTTATCATCCAACCTTCAGAAAATATAGTTTTATATGAAAAAGTAAAATTAAAGATATTCTTTAATTAAGGGCATTCTGGTTGTAATGGAGCACCCTTTTTATTTTTTACCCATACACTCCAGTATCACACTTATTTATATTCCAACAGTTTTTGATTGATGCAAGTTGGTAACCTCAGAGAGAGCTGATTTATATTTGTGCAGGATTCAGCAAAGTTCTTTTCCAGTGGTACTTAAATGTCCTCATCCCAGAGGGAAATAAAGTGATAGACCAGTATGGAAGCATTTTCAGGTGCAGAATTTAGAAATGTGTCCTCCAAATCATTAGGTCAGTAAGGTGTTCATTGAAAACCACAAAAGGACTCCAATATCAAAATGTGAACAAGTCTTCATTGTTTTTGCCTGAATATATTTAGCACACAATTTTCTGGGAAGGTTGCCAGGGTGGAGTTGCCATAACTAACAACACATTTCCTTTAAATGTAAAAGTGGAAGTGATTACAACCATTTGTGAGGCTCCAAAGACATATTGGATATTGCTGCATAATGCATTTGTCCCATGGAACTTGAAATGATTTCTACCATGCTCTCATTAAGCCCCAGTTGATTTTGTTCATCAATTAGATAAAGTTTTAGGACTATAGTCAACTTCAGAATGTGCTTTCTTGATACTAATTATCCCATTCACTCATGGTAAATGGAAGAATAATGTCTATTTAACATGTTAATCATGTATTGTTTCTTATGATTTTTCTCATCAGGTTAATGGCTTGAAGTCATCAGGGACAGGATTTCTCTTAAAGAAAAAGCCTTAGCAGTCTGTGGAGATGTGAGGAAGAACTACGGACATCTACAGAACTGCAAGAGGAGGTTGGGTTAGTGGCTTCAAGAACTGTTGTACTTTCTACTACGTAGAGCTTCCTGGAGAAACTGTGAGGGTAGATGAAGAAAGTGCAAACACATTTCTCTTGTATTAAAACAATAGAAAATATAAAATGCTATACTATGAATTAGATTTTAAATTTTCATTAGCCAAACTAACTAACTAGCCATATTGAATCAATCCACAGAAACATTTCAGAGAAGAATAACTGGTTTTATACGTGTGTGGCATTCAATACAAAAATTATTCATCCATTATTTCATCCATCTGGTATTTACTGAGTATCTGTGATGTACAAGGCACTATGTGAGGTGCTGGAGGAAATGATCAAGAAAGCATAAAGCTTGACTTTAAAGCAATTTGTCATTTGCAAAGCCCAAACTTCAATGTCAATGAGCACCGACTAAACATAGAAGATGGTTTTCTAGATTGACTAAAAGAATCTCAAACTGCTTCCGCTGAAAAAAAATTTCTCTTAGATACCTCAGTAAAATAATAAGGGAGAGAAATGTGTTGAGCTAAGAATACAATAGGATTTGAGAAGCTTGGCCTCAATCATGCTCGAAAAGTTTTAAAAACCGGCAGACAGTTCAATATTCTGTTCAGATAAAATAACAGATTACTTACAAAAAATAAAGACATAAATAAGCCAGACTACTTGCCAAGCCTCATGTTTACTCATTTTGTATAGTTTAAGGTCTAAGAATGCCGAAAAGAAACAGTATTTGTCTTAAGAGGCAGTGCTGTTTCAGGTTCAGCAAGCATTTACTGAATGCCTACCATGTGTCGCACTGTTTCCAAGACATTTTCCATTCTATTTGTGTAATGTAAGTAATTTACTCAATTTCCATGAGTCTCAGTTACCATCTGTAAAATAGAGATACTAATAATACCTTCCTCATCAAATTGTTACAGAGATCAAATGAGATATCATGATAAAACACTTGGCAGAATGGTTGGCATATAGGAGCTTTTCAGTAAATGTTTGTTGAATCTGAATCTGAATCACATAATTTCCCATATTATTCTTAATAAGACTGGAGGACCTTTACAAAATCTTACATGTTTTAAAGCTGAAAATTCTTCTATAGCTTTATTTTTATATTTTTTTAATTTTTAAAAAATATTTATTCATTTTTGAGAGAGAGAAAGAGTGCGAGCAGAGAAGAAGCAGAGAGAGAGGGAGACACAGGATCCAAAATAGGCTGCAGGCCCTGAGCTGTCAGCACAGAGCCTGATGCAAGGCTCAACCCACAAACTGCGAGATCATGACCTGAGCAGAAGTTGGACACTCAACCCACTGAGCCACTCAGGTGCCCTTCCATAGCCTTATTAAAAATACATATTGTTAGAGATGCAATTTTTTTTTTTTGGCAGAAGAACCAACATAAAGAAAATGATAGCAAAAATCTGGAAGTAAAAATAAATTATAGCTTGAATTACAACCTTTTAGACAAATTATTCTTAACTGTACTTGGAAGGATTGTATATTCCCCCAGGCACTTAACAGGGGCATAATTTTTCATATCTTTTCTCTAATATGCACTGCATTAAGCTCAGAGCTATTTAAATGGAGCAGTCAGGCACATTCTCCCTTTAGGTAATAAGGTTTAAGTCTCTTATAAATAAATCTCTTATAAATATATTTATCCTGTAGGTGACAAAAATCGATCAATTTCATATCATAAACATGAAACAAATATACCAACATATTATGTGGCATAAGTGTTGACAATTCTGTGGCTATATACAGATCAAATTGCACTTTTATTTATTTTAAATTTATGTTCCATCTGTTTCTGAAAGGCTTGAGTGTATGGAACACAAATAGCTTAAAATTGCATAAGACACTGAAACATAACACAAATAAATCAATAAATCCCATCAAAAACCTAAGTAACCTGTGTTTATCAGGTTTGGGGGGAATGTCTGCTTGTTTTCTTGAGGGGAAAAATAGACTCAACTTCCTCTCATCCATTCTCATTTTCTTGGAGTCTCTTAGGGAACGCAGAGTTATTCAGGCTGCTGCTAACAAAGTACAGTAATCCATTTGGGGAGGGAAGGTGGAGGACCCACATTTGGCTCACAGCAAAGATGTGCCATTGAAACCCCACTGAGGTGTATTGTTAATGTGGATTTGATAACAATGAATAATAATATTTTAAAATTATAGATCTAGGGGCACCTGGGTGGCTCAGTCAGTTAAGCATCCGACTTCGGCTCAGGTCATGACCTTGCAGTTCAAGAGTTCAAGCCCCGCATTAGGCTCTGTGCTGACAGCTCAGAGCCTGGAGCCTGCTTCGGATTCTGCATCTCCCTCTCCCTCTGCCCCTTCCCCACTCACGTTCTGTCTCTCTCCCTCTCTCTCAAAAATAAAAATAAACATTAAAAGAAATCAAATTACATATCTAGAATTATAAATATATTTAAGAAAATAGGTAAAAATATTAAGAATATAGTAAGAATATTAATATATTTATGAAAATAGCTCTAGAATTTTATACTTGACTAGACAAAATTTTCTACCATGGTTTATTATATAGCAAACTACACTCCAAATGATGATTCTTTCCTTTTCTTTCTGGCAGAATTATTTTACTAAAAAAAGCAGAATTGCATATTTTTCATTCATTCAGTCAGCCATTTCTAAAACCAATATTTAGTTTTTTTGTTTTTAAGTGTTTATTCATTTTTGAGAGAGAGAGAGAGCCCCAGGGGAGGGGCAGAGAGAGAGGGGACAGAGAGAGGGTCTGAAGCAGGCTCTGTGCTGAGAGCAGTCTCATGCGGAGCTCAAACTGACAAACCACAAGACCATGACCTAAGCCATGACCTAAGACGCTTAACTGACTGAGCTACCAGGCACCCTACAGCCAACATTTATTGAACACATATACTGAGCAATAGCAAACACACTGAGGATGCAATGAGGAGCAAAACATGGTAGGTGGCCTCAGGGAGTTTTTGTCTAGTTGGGAAATGAAGATGTCAACAGACTTTACAACACAACCTGGTTGGTGCTATGGGAGGAGGGGAGGAGCACTTCATACAGATGAAGTTCAGGACTCTAAATGAGAGGATACTTTGAGGAATAGATGGCGTGAAGTTAGTTTTCACTAGGAAGGGATACCTATAGCAGTCATCTTAGTTCATGCAACAAGTTCAAAATACTACGGTGGCAAAGAGGTAAGCTGGAGTTGGGTTTAAAATGTTCACCTAATTCATACTAAAGAATCAGCCTCATCCTAAAGTCAGTGAAGAACCACTGGAGAATTCCGACATGTTCATACCTGAGTTTTAGAAATATTTCTTCGACTGCAGGTAGACAAAATGGAAAATGTAATGGAGTTAGGAAAGGAAGAGGCAGTCACAGAAATGCATGGGGGAAATAAAAACCTTAAATAAAAGAATGGTTGTAGAAATGGAGATGTATAAGACTGGATTCTACAGTAGGGGAAACAAGTCTAAGATTCATTAGGCACAAGCCCAGGAAGAAATTTATTCTTTTACAGTGATTCCCAGATCCCGATTCCTCTCCTATCATTAACATTCAGTCTAAACTCATCAAGTATCATCAAGCAAAAAAGTAGTTCCTGTTTTGTCCTTATCAGCTATTATCTCACTCCTTTGCTCATTTGCCAGCCCCTCTTCATTACCACTATGGTTCTGAAACAGAAAATCTGGAAACATCTAAACAACTAGTACTTATCTCTTATTGAATTCCCACAGGCACTCAGAGATGTGATGCTGTGAAAAAAAATATGATAGATTTTTACTTAAATTTACCTAAATTTTTACTAAAGAAAACTAGATCTAATACTCGTGATAAAAATAAGAAAATATAAAAAGGTACATAGTGTTAGAAACAAGAATGATCTTGCAGTTAACATCAGAATAACTACCAGTTTATGCATATAATTTTTTTCAGCTCTTAAAAATGTCAGAAGTAGGGCTAGATAATAAAGCAGAATGGAAAAAATGTTGATAATTAGTGAAGCTGAGTGGTTGACTATCTTATTTTCTCTTTTGGGTATGTTTGAAATTTCCATAATATAACATTTTTTGAAAACATTATAGCAGTTTTATGTGTGATGAGTATTCATAACTGGAAAATCACATTTTAATTTCATCATATTACTTGATCAATTTGGATTTGTGGGTCTGTGGTATTCACCTGGTAAGCCATTTTACATTTATATATTTATCTAAGTCCTAAATTTGTTTCAAATTATTGATGAAGCCCATGACATATACTAGAGTGATCTCTTCATCCTAAAAAACAAGATATGTTTCCCCAAATAAAATAACTGGTTATTTTCACAAATTACTAAATATATAATTGCTTTTCACATTTTGCTTCCTAATGAAATTTTCAAAGTGGTGATGATTTATTATTATTGCTTTGTAAGTCAAAAGGGTTTATGAAAAAATTCAAGGCAAAAGTCATCTAATTAAAACTAAAGAGAAGATGGTATGAATTAATTTTTTTTCTTTTTGTCAGAAAACATTTTAAAACAAATTAAAGAAGACTTAATGTAAATGACTACTCTCAAATGTATTCTGCCAGTAGCCAGATTCTATGCACGTTGGAAAAGAGAGAAATGATAAACTAGATTCTTCTTGAGGCCTAGGAGATTCAAATAGTCTATGGTTGTCCCCTTTCCCAATTTTTTTTTTTTTTAAACGTTTATTTATTTTTGGGACAGAGAGAGACGGAGCATGAACGGGGGAGGGGCAGAGAGAGAGGGAGACACAGAATCGGAAACAGGCTCCAGGCTCTGAGCCATCAGCCCAGAACCCGACGCGGGGCTGGAACTCACGGACCGCGAGATCGTGACCTGGCTGAAGTTGGACGCTTAACCGACTGCGCCACCCAGGCGCCCCCCCTTTCCCAATTTTTAATGAAGAATACAAGTAAACAGTGATGCAATATTGGGACAATGCCCAAGCCAAGGGAAGATCCCCACCCAGGTTACAAATGAATCAGATCTGAAGAGATTGTGCTGGAATTCAGAAAGCATTTTCTCATGGACATAATCTTTCTCACGATGGTTTGGATCCCAGAAAAGTTCACAAATTTATTTAGCATGTAATCGATTTGCAATGTGTTCTGATGATGCTAGCAGCATATAATGTCGGTGTATTGCAATATTCTGACTCAAAAATAACTTCCTCTTACCCCAGGAGTAAAACTCAAACCCAAAATTACTCTCCCACAATGCCTTTTGTGCTGTGCCCTCAGCTATCACCCCTTTCCCCTCAGCCTCTGTGCTCCAGTCACACTGGTTTTACTTGAGATCCTTGAATAAGTCAGATATGTTTCCACCTTAGGGCATTGACACTCATTTCCTCACTTAGATGCTATTCTTTCTGATTTTAGCAAGACCGTTCCTTCTTGTTCTTTGGACTCTCAAAAACAAATGTCACTGGTTATCCCTGCCTAGTAGACTCACCTTAACTATTAGATCTTTCCTGGCACCCAATGCAAATTAGCCACCTAGTCTTTCTATTCTGTTTTCCTGTTTTAATTCCTCGTATAGCTCAAAAAATTTACTACTTGATACTTTATTGTTAATTTCCTTGTATATTATATATGTCCCCCTGCTAGTATGTAATCATTGCTTCCCACAGCCTAGAATAATGACTAATCCTAGTAGGTCATCAATGCATGAGTCAGTGAATTAAAAAACTAATCTTACGGAACTACTGTAGGTGGTAATAGAGGCTCTGTTACCAGAATATTCATTCAGAGTTACATAGTAGGGAGCCAAGACCACATCTTCTGTTTCATCCTCGGTGGTTTCAAGGCATTAGAGTTGTCTCCAACATTCTGGAATAAAGGAAGCCGTGCTAGAGTCCTGCCACTGAATATAGGGTTGGTGGTGGGATGGTGTGATAATTAAGAACAGCACTGAGGCTGATCGAGTGAAGATGGTAGAGAGCCCTTGGGAGTTTTCTCTCCTCATTTGCCTCTCCCTTTTTCTCCCCTTCATTCTCACTAAATAAGAGCATGGCCAAGACAGAAGCCAGCTACCAACATTAACTGGCTAGCAATGGATAAATCTCCCCTTTGTCCTTATCTCCTGCTCTTCTTCTTTTTCTCTCTTCCTTCTCTCCACGTGCCTCTCCTATTTTCTTCTATTCCTCAATCCTTTTTCTTGCAACCTTCAGTTGGTGCTGCTGGTGGTAAAGTTGGAAGCTCAGAATGTGCCAAGCACCATGTCTGGCATGCAGTAAGTACACAAAGAATGCTTGTTGACTGACTAAATTAATGAATTGACAGATTCCATTCTCCAGCCAGTGGAACTTTAGAAGCGGATTATTACAGTATATGCCAAGTAGGACAGAGTCTGAAACTTCGCTTAAATCAAAATGGATTACTTCTCTGACTTTCTCTAAGCAATAACAGATTTGTCACTTGGCTACTGAAAGGACTTTGATTAGTTGGATATGATGATTTTTGTGTGTGTGTGAAGCTGGCAGCCTTTATTAGAGATTCAATTTTAAGAGATTTAAAACGAAAAGTTTCAAGTAGAAAACACTATGAATTCTATCGTTTTAAAAGAATAACTTCTCACACTAAATAAAACTATTTCTAAATTCCTAAATTGACTATTTTGGTTACTTTAAGACATCTTTTTTTCATTTCAGGAGAATTCCTTCACTAGATGCTTAGTGTTACAGTCTTTTCTAACGATCATTAAAAGAAGGAAAATTCAATGATAGAGTTTAGTGGTACAGTTGACTCTGTTTCTGTATCAGAAATAATTTGCCCATATGAACTCATGACGCCAGTCTTATTCATTTGCTCAGATGCATTCTTCAACATATCTATCTTTATTTTCTAGCACCACGTGAGACAAGGAGTTGCTAGTTTAGCAGGTCTCTTTGTCTCCATGCCTGTGACAAAGATGAATTACCTGACTCTGTGCCAGGGAGAAGACTCCAGCTCACTTAGCTGCCTCTTTGCCCTTGGATTCTCACATAGTGACATCACTGAGAAGCAGCTGCCTCAAGGAAGTCGTGAAGGAGGTAGGAATCATCAGGCCTGCTGAGTTTTCTGGAATAACGGGCAGACTGAGGGCCAGTCTGCAGCAAAGTCTTGTATGCAAAATTTCTCTTAAAAACAGTGAGAAAATACTATGAAAAGCCACATTTACTCTGATCTAGAATTCAAGCAAATTTCAGTGTTTGAGACTTGGATAAAGTCTCAGAAATAGGAAAATGGGACTCACCATAATCTTTAGGCTTCTATCCACAACAATTTTTAAAAACTGCTTTTGTGCATTCTTGGGTTTCACATTATGCTCCCACACTTACCCTGTGAATAAAAGAAAAGAGAACTCTGAAAGAAGTTTAGGAATTGACGTGGTCACCTGGTTGTTACCCTGGCATCCATTCTTCCTCTCCTGTTCAGCATAGTAGCCTGTGCTCAGGGTGGGGTTTACCTTTCTACCAGGTCCAGTGGGGAGCTGTGATTGGTCCAAACCCAGGTCAGTCCCACCCCTCTGGCCACAATGATTGGCTAAGGAACCCAGGTGTAGGCCAATCAGAATATGACATTTCTCTGTACCCCCGGATTGATTCCCAATGGGCACGGGGCCCAATTAAAATTTTCATTAAGAAGAGATTTGCTTGGTGGCGCCTGGGTGGCTCAGTCTTTTAAGCCTCCAATGGCTCAGGTATGTTCTAGCCCCACATTGGTCTCTGTGCTGACAACTTAGAGCCTGGAGCCTGCTTCAGATTCTGTCTCCCTCTCTTTCTTCCCCTCCCCTGCTTGTGCTCTGTCTCTCTCTCTCAAAAATAAATAAACATTTTTTTAAAAAGTTGGTTTTTTTTGAAGAAGAGGTTTGCTTGCTTTTCAGAGAGTAACTCAAAGAAATTATCTCTTCCTGAATATTGTGATATATTGCCAATGTGACATCTGGAATGCATGAACCATTTGCGTCTTTGAAGGGAGTCATCTGAAGATAAAGCTAAAATATAGAGGAAGACACAGATGAAGGAGAACAGGAAATGGAATAGAAACACTGAAGGCACCAGTACCTGGTGACTGATTCAACTTGCTGTTACTGTTTAAGCCACTTTGGGAAGGGTTGTCTGTGACTCACAAGAAAACACTCTAGATGGCATATACATTAACTGTGATACTTCTCTTAATTTTCGTTTATTGTTAACATGGATCAGAGTTGCACAAATGATTCATGCAAAGAAATTCTTTGGTTTGAAAGGTCAAATCTACCTTGAATAGAACCTAAGCAGGGCCATAATTTAATATTCAACGACTTTGACACAGGATTCTGCACATCAGTAAAAAAGATTTTTAATTGAGTTTCTCTTGTAAGTGTATCTCAGGTTTCTTCTTAATATAAATATATAGTTCATCCAATTTTAAAATAATTATACCAGGCAACCAGTCAGAACACTTAAAAATGATTGAATATATGTTCAGAGAGCAACAATTCAAGATCTTTTAGGAACTTTGTTTTGCCTTGACAGAATTAACTATCAATCTTCTCTGGAAGTAACTATGAAAGATCAATAAGCACATTAATTAGAAGGGTCTCTATTAAGAGAAAAACATTGGATAATAGTTGCTGTGGTGTAAAAACATTAGAATGTATGTTTTACAAGTAAATAGTCAAGTTTAAAATATCTATGTCTCCTTTGTGTAGAAAATTAAAGTTAAATGGGAAAATGAATCCTAAACTGCTAATTTAGCTGAAATATAGCAAATAATTGAAATCAATTGAAGCTTCAATTGCATCCTACTCTGTGAATGCATTTGCTTGCATCATTACTCTTGGGGTGGAAAGAAAAAGCTGACTTAAGTAGCTTTACAGAAATTGCTTAATAATTAATTCACCTTTTCAAAAGTGGCCAGAGCACTCAACGAGTGAGATAAACTGGAAGGATAACAAAATTGAATCAGACATGTGTGTTATGGGTAATCCTGACTGATCTTAGTTTGTTTCTTCTTTTCTCTGTAGAATTGGATTAGTAGTCATAACAGGCAACTCTGGCTTTCATTTGTGTGTTGTTATTGCATTTCATTTTTGTCTAATGAAAAGTGTTCTATAAAGTAAAACTCACCCCCCCTCTCAGGCCTAAGGGTGCTGGCATAAAAATTAGTTTTGAGGATTAATTAATATCTGTAATGATGCTGAAGAAACTGTTGGTGGTTTGCACTACTATTGCTGTGGTTATGAATATGTTTTGCTTGTAACTGGTCTCCATGTCTCATGCATGAAACTACTCAAACTGACAATATTCTATAGTTAAGAGATAGATTAAAAGGCCATTGAGTATTGTAGTACAAGAAAGCAGAATACCAGAGTCACTATGTTCCTGCAAGTCTTAGTTTTATATTTTTGGCTAGACACTGCCTGGCTAGCTGAATAAGAAATAGAATAGTAGAATAAGAAGTTACATTTCAAACACTGGGATAATGTTAATGTTTTTATTTTGGAGGTCTCAGTAAATATGCAGTACCTACAATAGTTCTGGTAATATAACATGCACTTAATGAATTCTTGCCAAATAAATTAATTAGAATCACAATGAATGTATTGCACTTACTTACTTAACATACTCTGTCTATTTTCACCAAGGATTTGAGCAGGTTTAAAAAATACACACAATAGAAAGTAGCTAAAATAAATGAATGAGAGAATGAGGGCAAGGGAAATGCAGGCAGGAAAATAATAAATATGTGGTAAGATTGGTGTGTGAAAATGCATATGTATAGTTGCTAAAGGTTGTCTCTGTGCTTCCTAGTGGCCAAAGCAAACAAGGAAACAGAACCAATTACGTAGAATTCGGTGTTCTTGAGATAAAACAAAAAGAATTAGTCTAAGGAGTCTCAGTCTTTTCTGAACAAAAGAACTGGGAATAATTTCTGATAGGTCTTCATTTATATAACAACCATCATCAACATTGCCAGTTTTACAGTGAAGCAAAATAATTCATAAAGGTCCAAAGCACACAATTTAAGCATATAGTTCTTTGGTAAGGAACACTTTACTGGGATTACAAAGGGAACTCAGTTTGGGATCAGATACATTGATATGAATCCTAGTTCATGTACTAGATATGCCATTTCTGTAAAATGACAATAATCAATAGCAAGATATGACACTGCTATAAACATACAATTAGGTAAATGCCTGAGTGCTCAAGGATTGGTTGTTTTTATTTACATTGTCTGTTTTAGTCCAGAGAAAACAGAATAACTAGAGAATCGAATATATGTCTGTCAGGTATTTCTTTCTAAGTACTAGCTTTCAGGCCTTTCTTTATAAGTACTAACTTTCATAATGAGGCTCTTATTGAGGAGTTGTGCAAGTGAAGGTTGAAGTTGTCATCTCTGCCAAGATCCTGAAGAGCAGATAGGTAATTGATTATTGATCAAGAGGCAGACGGTAGGGGTAAAGTTTTCTCACTACGAGAAATACCTGACATGAATGGCTACCACCCCACAGAATGGTAGCAGAAAGGTGGGCAACAGAAGTACCCACCAACCAGAGGCGGTGTCAAATCCTCCTCAGAAAACAGCTCTCCCTCTGTTCCAATGTGTGGGTCAGTAGTGACTAAGTCTCCAAAGTTCTGGGCCATACATTATGACTGCTAACAATTTGCCCTGGGCATGTTTCAAAGCAAAAGTTATACCGTTGTTCATGTGGTCACAGAAATACTTCACAGGTAGGCAGCCACAGAACATCCGATTTTAAACAATATAGCTAAATAGTAAAGCCTCTCAGAGAAGAGATGGGTTGGATAAAAATCAGTATTCATTTGTTTGATAATTTTTGCCATTATGGTCAGTCTATAAATAGGGCTTAAATGTAGAGGCACTCATAGAGGAAGGGCGAGTGGCAAACAAAAATTTTGTTTTGTTCCGATTTGCAGTTAACTTTACCCACCCGTCCAGGATAGAGTTTGGCTGTTGTTGGAATAAAACTCGAGACTTCTGGAGAAGGAGCCCTAGTCCTCTGCCTCCCTTGTGTCCATCTCTCCGAGACCATGACTCTTCACTCTTCTGGGGAAAACTGACATTTTGAACTGTGATATGAGTTTCAGATCTCAGCTTTAATCCTGACTTGGACAGATGCACGTAAGCAATGTGTCACACACAGTCTTGTGGAATCGGAATGCTGGGCACAGAGCAGGCAACTGTTTCCTCGCAAAGTTCTTGAAGACAAGGTGAAAGAAAACTCGCTGAGTCCAAAATGTTGGTTTCAGTAGGAACAAAGCAAGTACTAATCTGACTCAGAGGGAGAATCAATTTTAATGAATGTGGAAACAGTCTCAAAACAGAACACATCTGAATTACTTACAACCCATTGACTTTAAAAATCACGAAGATTAAAACCCATCCAATGACCTTTAAAAATTGAGTCAGCAACCTAGAAAATACTATCTCTATGCTTATGTTGTACAGGTAACCTGGCTTTCCAAATGGAGGGGTCTTTTAGGGAGGCTTATTATCTTTTGAGAAACAAGTGAAATTTCACACGAGATGCAAACCTGTGCACAGATCTTTCAGTATTTGCTGAAAGGTACTTAGCATAGAAGGAGGACCTACAAATTAGCTCATAAGAAGAAAGCAAAGTGATTACACCCCATTCCTCTGCATCACTGAAATATTTATTAGAGCTGTAAGAGGACACAGGGCCAAGTAGCAACACATTGCCTCTGTTACTTTACAAGAACTTCTAAAAAGAGCTGTTGCAAGTAAAAGGGCAATTTTGGATAAAGAAGACTTTCTTACTATCTGTTACATTACAGACTATTTTGTTCCCTTCTAACTGCGTCTACAGGCTCCTAGGTGACTTCCATATCACAAGGGGTTTTTGGAACAAAGGCAAATATGTTGAATGGAGAAAGGATGTGGGCTCAAAGGTAATAGTAATCTAGAAATTTCAGGAGATTTTTCTAGGTGAGAACAGAACAGAAAATGAAAGCTCTAATTTCCTGAATAGTGACAAATTTGAGAGGAACCAAAAGGGGCCCTGGATTGAGACTATTAGAGACAGACTGCCACTTTGTTTTTAATCAGGATTAAAACACAAACTAAATTTTGTTTAGCATTCTGTTAAACCTCATAGAGAAGTAGCTCCGGTTGTTTTAGATCACTCAAAAAATCAAATAAGAGAATTTAAAAATAAAGACTCTATTCCAAGTAATTCTGTAACACTAAAATACATTTCTACTTTGAAATGTCAGCTAACAAATAATGTCAGCTGACTTTGGAATACTTTTCAGGAAGTCTGATTAAAATGTCATCTTAACAAATATTTGAATGATAATATTTCCTTTTTAAAAAGAAACTGGTGCTCAGTTAATTAGTTAATTATGGAGATGAGTGTATGAATCAATAGATCTTGAAACCATCATTGGAAAAATTGGCTATCTGTAGATTAAAATGAAACTTTACATTTGAATGTGTTTTAAGCATAGTATATTCTGTGATTTGCAAACTATATGATTCAGATGTTGTATTTCTTTGGAGGATAGAAATGTTTAATGAGTTTTGGATTGATTTCAGAAACTTTAGAAGTATTTGAGTATAATAATAAGAGTGTACAGATACTAAGAAGAAAACCAGTAGCTTTAGAGGTTGGATGTTTGGTTTCAGACACAAGCTTTTCAATTAAAATAAAAGAAAATTATTTCCAGAGGGCCAACAGGTGGCCATATCCAGGATTCCCAAACACAGAATTCTTGCTACATTATTCTGATCTTTGTACATTAGCAATTATAGACGTTTGAAAGAGCCCCTTAACCATTGAAAGACAAACCAACTTTCTCGCTTGGAAAAGCTGGAGCAACACTTGAGATACTTTGTGTGATCCAGCATTGTTTTTGTTTTGATTGCATTCCAATGGGAAACAGTCAGTTAGCCAAATTTACATCAACACTTCCTATCTATTGGAAACTAAGCACAGGCAAAAATGTTGGTATCTATTGCAGTGCTTGTTGCCTATAAAAAAGAAATAGATGTATTTTGACTCTTCCTTTCCACACTTTTCCCCTATGTTTAAAAATATTTTGAGGAAATGATGAAGTGTTAGCATTTGCTCATTCTTAAGAACCCACTGAGTAAAAGACATCATATTGAGCTCTTTCTTAGGGCTGTACCACAAACGCGGTGGCTTAAAACAACAGAAAAGTATTGTCTTACAGTTTTGGATGTTTGTCTGAATGCAAGACATCAATAGGGCCATGTCCCCTCTGACAATGTAGAGGAAAATCCTTCCTTGTCCTTCTTTGCTTTGGGGGTCTGCCAGCAATCTCCTTGACACACCTCAGGAGGTAAGTACATCCATCACTCTAACCTCTGTTTTCACATGGCACCCCCAGTGTGTCTTTATGTAATCTCTCCATGGTGTGTCCATTTCTGTGTCCAAATTCCCTGTTTCATAATGACACCAGTCATATTTAATTAGGGCTTACCCTAATGACCTCATATAAACATGGTTACCTGTGTAAAGATCGTATTTCCAAGTAAGGCCATAAAGTGAGGTTAGGACTTCAACATATTGTTTGGAGAAACACAATACAACCCATAACATGTGCCATCTATATACATCTTTTTGAATAATTGTGACCCACAAGATACTATGCTCAGATTTAAGGAATATATATAACCTTTGGTTTACATCTTCAAAACGTTCGCTACTTATGGAAACAGTTTGTACGACTTGAATAGGAAGAGGATGGATAGTTGCAGAGCTCCCCCCCCGTAATGTCAAATGTCCTCTGGTTGATAAAATCAGTAATGGTCCATCAGTCAGTTCTCCATCCCTCTAAACCCATTCTCTTCCAGTGCTTCTGACTGTCCCCCTGTCAGCCAATAATCCTCAAACCTCATTATTCCTATCAAGAATTTGAGCTGAGCCTTTAAAATACTGGTGGCTTGAGGCTTGGCGAAATTATTTGAGGTAGGGATAATGGTTTGAGCATAAATATGTGCAGATCCACATGTATGCCAAGCATAAGGGAGATAGTACCAGGGCCAGTGTGGCTGAGGTCTATGTGAAGTCAGGCCGGGATGTCCACTCCCCATTCTTCTTGATTTGCTGCTTTAATGCTTGTACGGTCAATATGTGCTGTCCTTTTAACTGTGCTATAACTCTCCATGCCTCTTGGAATGCCTGTGAATTAAGGCGGAGGACTCAGATTTCCTTGTATAAATCATTACTCTACAATATTTTAGCATGTAGGGATAAAACCGCAAGGTTTGATATCAAGAAGAATTGGGTCTTCGTCTTTCCTTTTGAAAGGAAACAGAAATGACACTAAGTATTATCTTTCTGCCCTGAAGACCTAGAGTATTTATTGTCTGTGACGGTCCTTTGGCAGTTATATGAGTCATATACTTGTGGTTATCTTACTATATTTCTATGTCTTATCTCCAAATTACGATACGCAAACATTTGGAAGACAGGGATGAAGCCTTATTATTGCATTTCGTTTATTCTAATGTGGAACTTTTGCCCCTATATTTTAACATCATTGAAAGCTGGATGCGTCTTGCCATCAACCATCACTGGTGTGGCAGAGTTGTCATTGGTGAACTTGGGCTCACATGGATGAACTTGGTTGTAGCTTCTGACGATATTATCACATTAGCTGAGATTGTTAATGGTTATTAATACACATAGTTATAGCACGATTAATAATACAGATGTTCAATTTAATTGTCACTTAAAATGTTTATAGAAAGATTACATTATAATTCAGCAATGAACCAAAAATTATGTCTGTGTAGAAATGCACAGAAATAGAGAGGTAGGACATAAATTTAATGGCAGTGAAATAGATATTAGTGATTGAAGTGATGACTACAATTTCATATTTTCTTACAAATCAACAGTGAAGCATTTTAAATGACCTAAGGAAAAAAAGATGGTGACAAGTGGTTGAAGTTTTGTTATACTTTGTACTAAATTGTGGGCCAAAGAACCTTTTATCATATGTCAAGCAAGGCAATCAAAGAAAGGAGACATTGCCAGTTCCCTCCCAGAAGATGAAAGAAACTTCAATGCAATGAGAATTGGTATGGTCAGCTCATTCATTCAGGCAATCAGTATGGCATTGTTTCATTGGTTAGTTGCAAGTGTTTCTCCTTTCTCAGTTGACATAAAATTATGATGTTCTTTATAAGTGAGAGCATCATGAAGTCAAGGAAATGTCATATTTCTTTGCTGTCACTGTGAGTCCCAGCCCTTAAACTTCTTGGAAAGACAGAAAATATTTATTAATTTATTCCCTAGGTTTTTATCGATTAAACATAAAAGTCACCCCATTGTTGTGGCTGGGCAGGTTGGAGGCTACCTCCATGTATGTGTAAGAGAACAGGATAGTATTGTCCTAGTCTGCTTGGTTATATGCCTCTTGAAAGAAAAGGTAAGCAAGGAAATGGAATGGAAGGAGTAGCTAGGGTAAAGAGAAGACTGAGGCATGGAAATGGAACAGATTGGCAATTAATGCTGTCAGTCATCATCCTTCCAGCATGTTGTCACCCACAGACACTCAGTGACAGCACAGGGAAAGCCTTGTCATGATTATTTTTCTTTCTATTCAGACCCAGCTTAAAAGACTCTGTTTTTAACTTAATCATGTACATAAGTACATGCATTGGTTCAGTTCAATAGATAATTCTATCCTATTTACAAAATGACTTTTTCTTAATATGTTTATTGGATCATGGTTAGTATTGTATTTCTTTAAAAAATTTTTAAAAATGTTTATTTATCTTTGAGAGAGACAGAGACACAGAGAGTGAGTAGGAGAGGGGCAGAGAGAGAGAGAGAGAGGGAGACACAGAATCTGAAGCAGGCTCCAGGCTCTGAGCTGTCAGCACAGAGCCCAACGCAGGGCTCGAACCCATAAATCCTGAGATCATGACCAGAGCTGAAGTCAGACACTTAACCAACCGAGCCACCCAGGCGTCCCTATATTTCTAAGAGTATCTCTTTGGCCACCCCTCTTTTTAGTTTGCTGTGCACCTTTTCATACTCTTGCATTGTACTGGAAGAGGATGTCTTCTCCACCCCCGAGATGTACATCCTGAGGCATCACGTCTGATAGTCTTTATATCGTTATTCCTGCATTCTGTATGCATAATTTTGATGTCACTAATATCCATAAAACCCTCAGTCTTAAGTCTGTCATTAAATATCTAGATAACAATCTCAAATTTCACAAGAGATTGTAAAAGTGCTTTCACTTTGCTTGCTTTAAAAAAAAATGCTTATTAACTTCTTGTCCCCCCATCATCAAAAAGTCCCACATGCTCTTTGTATTTCCTCTCCTCTGAAGTAAATACTAAGCATTTACATTTGCACAAAAGGGCAATGTAATTAATTTTTTTTCAATATTCATATCAGATACCTGTACCATATGTTCCAGGGCCATTTAAATACTTCTTTTTATTTAACCCTGAGAATAACTGAATGGATTACATATGGGCATTGTGAATTATGGAATTATGAATTACATTTAAAATTTTAAATATGAGAAAACAGACACAAAATGTTTACATAGCTATACTTGGTAGATGTAGGATACCCTAACCCTAAAAGTCTGTTTCTTTGTCTAAACCTGTGTTAAACCTCATTACAGTGTGAATCAAGCTGTAAATATCCTAGAGCACTAGAGAGTTCTAGGTTATTGTTCTTTATGACAATAGTAACTATAGTGATAAGATTCACTGAGTGCTTCTTTCCTGCAAGGTAAGGTTTTAGGTTCTTTCTGTGTATTTAATGAATACAACAGCTTTGAGATATAACTCATTGTCTTCTTCATGTTACAAAGAAACGGAGGCACAGGGAGTGAAGTAACTGGCCTCAGTTTACAGAACTCGCCAAAGGTCAGGATCCAGACTAAGGCAGTTAATCTCAAGAGCCTTTATGCTCCACTACTCTTAAGCCCTACCTTTTTGATTTCACAACTTAATAAACAAAAGCCCAAAGGAAAGGCCTTTGGTTAAGAGAGGCCAAGGATTTGGGTAGTGTTGTTCTTTATTTTCAGCCTTTAGGAAGTGGGTACATCTTTGTACACCTCAGGATTTTCGATCAGTAAATAGAAGGAAACGGCAGCTGTGAATGTGTTTCTCTATTCTAGATTTTTATGTTCTGCTCCCTGATGACACACTGGGTCAACTTCAGTACCCATCTTACGCACACATCCCCACACACTCACATGCACACACGCAGACACACTTACATGTACTGACACATGCATACACATATGTGCGCAGTTTTCTTCTTCAAAGTCTTTGCTCATGATGTCCTCACTGTGGAGAATACCTCTCAGCAAGTCTTATTCTGCTACTCTCTCTCACCTCATTCTGATTCCTCCACGCATCTTACCAGAATTAATTAAGAAGTAACCTCCCGAGGAGCTTCTCTTTGTCCAGCAATGGTCCCCAACGGTCGCTGGGATAGAGGAACCTCCACTGTGCCTCCCCGGTACCCTGCACAGGCAGAATTACTGGATTGATCAGGCTGCTTTTACAAATCGTCTCTCGGGCAGCTTCTTGAGGGCAGACAGTAAATAGTTAATCCTCCTAATGTTTGTGCTTGGCACACAGCTGCCTCTTAAAAAACGTGTGTTTGAGAGGATGGGTAAAATCGGTGATGGGGATTAAGGAGTGCGCTGGTCGTGATGAGCGCGATGAGCGGTGATGTCTGGAAGTATTGCGTCACTATATTATACGCCTGAAACGAATATAACACTTTATGTTAACTGTACTGGAATTTAAAATTTGAAAAAGCATGTGTTGAATAAATGAATGAGTACACAAATGAGTGAATGCAAATGGAAAATGGGGTGAAGCTGGAAAAGGACTTTTCACTAAGCCACCTCATACCATTTAGATTTTATAACATTGGTCAGAAGTGCTTAGTCAAATATTTTGAGAGCATTTTTTCAAGTCTGCTCAGCCAAGAGAATTCTTAAATGAGGATTGGTAGAGGGGCTGAAGCAGGTGTGGAGGGGCCATAGTTGTCATGAGAGAGAAGCTGCCTGGTCAGAGACTAGAAATGTCCCCCTTTCTGGTGGCAGCATCCTGAGTCAGGTGAGAAGGATGCTTAACCCAAGATGACAGGACTCATGCAACTGAGGGCTACCTGGAGAGCTACTCAGCACTTTAACGTGTCTTATGGGGGGAAATTCATCTCCCTGTGTATTAAAAGTGATCAAACGAGAGAAAATAAGTGAGTAATGATGTCTGAAGCTGTGAAGTAGAATGTTCTGAACTATGGGAAGAAAGCTCATATGACCTTTAAGCCAGTCTCCTCTCTACTGCTTGGCAAAGTGTTAAAGACATTTTTTTTTTTTTTCTTTTCCAAGGACTTTTACAAGTGGATTGATGTTTGACTAAATCAGACTCTGGACTGTGCTGCCAATTTTCACTGCCTACTCACTGTGGGGGCTGTGGAGTAATTCTAACAAAAAAGACTGTCTACTAAAAAGTAAGGTTACCGAAAATGTTATGAAAAATTGGTAATACATTAGAAAAAAAACCCTGAGTGTAATGCATTTTTCACTGAAGAAGAGAGAAATGTCTCCGTTAGTCTGGTAAAGGAAAATAGCTCTGGATGTGGAATCAGAAATCTGCACCCACACCTAAGCTGTGCCTTCCCCTGGCCAGAGTCTTAAGTTATTCAGCTGCCTTGAAAGTTGGTTTTCTAATCAACAAAATGTCACAATAATGCCTAGCTCACAGGATTATGATGAGCAAATGTGTGTGAAAAAAAATAAGCTGGTGTCTGAGACCAACTGGATAATGTTAGTATCTTTGTTATTTAGTGGAAATTAATTACTTAACCTTTTTTAATTGCTTAAAAAGCTACAGTGTTAATTAATTTAATTGCTTGAAAAGCAATTGTTAAATTGTTAATTTAATTGCTTAAAAAGCTACCAAAACATGTCTTTTGATTTGAGTCAATAATCTCAACCATAATTTTAATCAATCACAAAATTAAATATTAGGTTCCTAATACATTTCAATATAGTATTTAAATTTTTTTCAGTATTTACTAATCCTCAGCACAAGGGGCTAAGTGTGGTTGTTTGGGAATCCTTGCACAGGGAAAGAGCAACATTACAAATATAAGCCAGGACAGGGTCAGTAGCCAGATGATCTTTCAGCTTGGCTTGATTTTCCTCAGCATTCCTCAAAAACTAGGGGAGGGAAAGGAGCACAATGTAACTGAGTGGGGTAGAACTCTCTTAAATTAGCCAACACAACTAATCCCCAAATGCAAACTCCTTGGTTCCACTTCACTTCTAAAGAATCAGAATCTCTGAAGGTAAGGCCAGGATATATGTATTTTTATTTTTTAAATCTTTATTATTAAAAAATTAATTAATTTTATTTAAATACAAGTTAGTTAACATATAATGTAATTATGATTTCAGGAGTAGAATTTTGTGATTCATCACTTACATATAACACCCAGCGCTCATCCCAACAAGCACCCTCCTTAATGTCCATCACCCATTTAGGCCATCTTCCATTTAGCCCACCCCCCCCATACCTTTCCAGCAATCCTCAGTTTGTTTTCTGTATTTAAGAGTCTCTTGTAGTTTGCCTCTTTCTCTCTCTTTATCTTATTTTTCCTTCCCTTTCCCCTATGTTCATCTGTTTTGTTTCTTAAATTCCACATATGAGTGAAATTATATGGTATTTATCTTTCTCTGACTGACTTATTTCGCTTAGCATAATACCCTGTAGCTCCAGCCATGTTGTTGCAAAAGGCAAGATTTCATTCTTTTTGATCACCAAGTAATATTCCATTGTATATATATACCACACTTCTTTATCCATTTGTCAGTGGACATTTGAGCTCTTTTCATAATTTGGTTATTATTGATAGTGCTGCTATAAACATTGGGGTGCATGTGCCCCTTCAAATCAGCATTTTTGTATCCTTTGGATAAATACCTACTCATACAATTGCTGGGTTGTAGAGTAGTTCTATTTTTAATTTCTTGAGGAACCTCCATACTGTTTTCAAGAGCGGCTGCACCAGTTTGCATTCCCACCAACAGTGCGAAAAGGTTCCCCTTTCTCTGCATTCTCACCAACATCCATGGTTTCCGGAGTTGTTAATGTTAGCCATTCTTACATGTGTGAGGTGGTATCTCATAGTGGTTTTGATTTGTATTTCCCTGATGATGAGTCATGTTGAGCATCTTTTCATTTGTCTGTTAGCCATCTGGATATCTTTTTTGGAAAAGTGTCTGTAGGATACACGTATTTTTAAAATATTTATGTTTTTATTTTATTTTTAAGAGACAGAGACAGAGCGTGAGTGGGGGGAGGGGCAGAGAGAGAGGGAGACACAGAATTTGAAGCAGACTCTAGGTTCTGAGCTGTCAGGACAGAGCCTGACGTAGGGCTCAAACTCATGGATGTGAGATCATGACCTGAGTTGAAATCAGATGCCCAACCGACTGAGCCACCCAAGTGCCCCAATATATGTATTTTTAAAAGGCTCCCAGGTGATTCTTATGATCCCTTTGAGGAGGCATTGTCAGAAGTAGTACTCTGAGGAGGCATTGTCACAGGTAATGCTTTGAGATTTATAGGTAGTTTTTTCTGACGTCAATAATCACGATGCTAAAGCCCAAGTTATAGCAAAAGATATTTGTCAAGTATGTAAAATTCTGCTAGAGCTAAACTGCGAAGAATATTCATATGTTATGTAAGATGTCATTCTTTTCTTTCATTTATTAACATGTGGTCTTCTTTTGAATCTTAATTGACTCTTAGCAATAGAATTTTAATATTTCTTTTATGTTGGTGTACTGCCTTCTTCATTCAGGAAACATCTGTGAGTTAGGTTTACTCATTAAAATAAAAATCAAAATAAAAAAATTTAAAAAATTATGCCTTCAAGTTGCTTGCAATCTAGCGTGAGAGACGGGCAATGGAACAGGCAGCCATGGTGCAGTACTGAAAGTGCAAGGATGAGGGAAGCCCTAGGATTCATGTGGGCATGCAGGAAGGCCATAACCTGGACTAGGATTAATCACACCCTGGGTCAGCATTGGCATTGGAACCAGGCTACCTGTATTTTAATTCCATACATACAGTGTAACAGCTTAGGACATGTGACTTTAGCAAATCATGCCTCTATACTCTATATACTCTATACTCTATACTCTAAACTCTTTACTATACTCTAAAATGGGGTTAATATTGGTGCCCAAGTCATAAAATTGTCATGAGAATTAAATACGATGGCACATGTAAATTACGAACCCAGTAGTGAGTGCTCAGTACACATTGACATACGATAGGTACTGAAGACATCTCAACTGAGAGCTGAAGAGTGTCTAAGAATGAGCCCTGAGAACAGAAGGGATCATCTAGGTCTATTCAATCTGATAAGGTCTTGCATTGTTAATACCCTTTTGCAATGCTAAGAGCCCCCCTCACTAGAAACACACACATAATACAAAGTCAGAAAAAAGTTAAATTACTAGTCTGGCAGGAAACTATAATATGCTCATCCTCTTTGATTAGTCAATTGCCAATGTGAAATAAATAAGAATGAAAAACAATTTAAGTTTTCATATGGATTTTCCTTTCGTTTATTTCACTAGTCTTGCATTTTTTCCCCTGTGAGACTATGTGTATGAAAATTTTACTATGCTTAATGATTTAGCGAAACAGAACACATTTTGTAATCATAATAGTCTCAAACAGCCTTGAGAATACTTTTATGATCTATTTTTTCCTGCCATCTCTTTTTCTTCCAAGGTGTATCTATTCCTTAATTTTATTCAGTTCTAAGTTTAAATCTCAGATTCAATGAAAAAATTATCTAGATTATCTAGATTTTTAGTACTCCTTAGAGAAAAATGCTGGTGTGCATTTTCCCTATTTTGTTACCATCATTTGTTCAAGATTTTTAAAACTCAATGTCTACTGTGGTGCTATTTCATGTCTGAGAGAGCAATACTGCTCCATTCCCCAAGACTGGTCTGAGTCAAAAAAGAAGTGAAATCTGAACATTTCAATGACAATATCATGGTATTATTTAAACCTTACTGACATCTAATAATGAAATAGGCTTTATACGTTAAGTAGAATTAGGTATAACTCTTATTAGGTGAATTTATTTTACTTGGACTGACAGATGCGTAAACTCACACTTGAGAAGTAGAGGATAAATGATACTGGCAGATGAAATCTGTCAAGTAACTGAAATTCTGTAAGGATGAACTGTGTTACCTCTAATCACAATTGGAGGTGATGAGATCCTTGGTGTTGCTTCTTCTCTCCTGGCCTCCTTATTTCTCTAACTCTTGATTAAAATGGATCATATTTGTTCCTGCCAGTCCCTGTTTAAATTATCAGTGATAACCATAGCCAAAATTTTTCATGGTGATGAGTGGGGGAGACTTACCCACTGAGAGCATTTAGTAGAAAGCCAAACCTACAGCAATCTGCTGTAAAAAAAATTGCTGCTTTATTGGTGATGGAACTTTTTTTAAAACTTCTTTTAATATTTATTCATTTTTGAGAGAGAGAGAGAGAGTCAGAGAGGGGCAGAGAGAGAGGGACACACAGAATCCAAAGCAGGCTCCAGGCTCTGAGCTGTCAGCACAGAGCCCGACACAGGGCTTGAACTCTCAAGTGGTAAGATCATGACCTGAGCAGAAGTCGAACACTTAACTGACTGAGCCACCCAGGTGCCTCTGGAATATTTCTATAATGGATATGATTTCTGTGAACCAGAAGTGCAGATATGAAAACAAAATTGGTAGCATTCTTTATTTTTCTATAACTCAAAATAAATATTATACATTGAACTCCCATTTAGTCTGATGGCAGAAAACTTAATCTGGCCATTTTCCCACAAACTTGGTCAATTCAGGACTTTTTTCTTTTCCCTGGAATGTTGTGTGAATTCCCAGGCTACTAAGAGAGCTTCCCAATGGGGGTGGGGTTGCCATTGCTTGGTGTCTGATACACTGGCATCTGCCGAAGGGTGTGACACCATCCTCAAGGCATGCAAATCTGATATACCTGCTTCTCAAACTTCACCTTTTTCCCACACCCTCCCCCGCCCCCAGCACACTAACCTTCCCAAAGATGGCTGTGACTGGATCTGCTTCTAGTTTAAAGGTGGAACTGCCTTCTGTGGAGAATGCCACTCCTTCTTCACAACCAAGATGCCCCTTTATTATTATTATTTTTTAAATTTTTTTAACGTTTATTTATTAATGAGAGACAGAGACAGAGCACGAGTAGGGAGGGTGGAGGAGGGGGAGACACAGAATCCAAAGCAGGCTCCAGGCTCTGAGCTGTCTGAACAGAGCCTGATGCAGGGCTCGAACTCACAAACCAGAGATCATGACCTGAGCCGAAGTCAGACGCTTAACCGACTGAGCCACCCAGGCACCCCAAGATGCCCCTTTACAATGTGAATTCTCTCTTGTGCTCATGCTCTCTCTCTCCCTCTTAGCACATTTTCCTGTCTTTTGAGGAACGTGAAAATTCAGCTCTTTCACCTCCCCACTATAGGCAGCAGGAGGTCTGCCAGGGGCTACCTCTGGCCCCCTGTCTTCCTGGAACTACACTTATCATTTTTACCCAACTGCTATTGCATTTGCTGTGATAGGGAAGAGAGCTGAGAGGGGCTTACTGCCTCTCAGGTCCCAGATGGGAAGTGGGGAGCAAGTTCTCTCCACTTTCAGATGCCACAAAATTTATCGGAGCGCCTGCAGCTGTATTGTTCTCCCCTGTGGCAGATTGCATTTTCAAAGATAACCACGGGCTGGGCCATATCTCCCATCTCACATGCCCTACTTACAATGGGACTTTGACATTCCTCTCACTAAGTGGTCAGGTGGGTCTCTGTCCTTTCCCCTTAAGCCCGGGCAGGACTTTGTAACCACCTCAACCAGGAGAGTGTGGTAAAAATGATACTATGTGCGACTTCCCAGCCAAGTTATAAAAATGTCATGCATTTCTGCCTCATTCTTTCCGGACACTTACTTGCCTTTGGAGTTCTGAGCTGCCATGTAAGGTGTCTGGCTGACCTGAGGCCACTGTGCTTCAAGGAAGCCCAAACTAGCACATATGTAGCAGAGACCATAAAGGGAGGCCCTGAGACTGCATAAGAGAGACCAGGTACCTGGCCAGCCCCAGCTGATACACCCGACCATTATACTCAAGCCACTGTCTGATTGCAGCTAAATAGGAGGTTCCTGAGGCAGAAGCATCCACCCAAAACCTTCTTGAATTCTTGATCTGCAGAAACTGTGAGAGATAACAGAGATTGGTTTTAAGCCATTGAAGTTTCATAGTAATTTGTTATGAGGTAATAGACCATTGGAACTTTCTTCCCTCCATCAATTTAATAGTGCTTAGTCGAAATGCTCTATTCTCAAAGACCTACATGGACACCTGACCTTCAAATCCTTTCCATTCCCAGTGCTAGCCACATAATCTGTGCTGCTGGGAGTGGGGATAGAGGTGGAACGGACATTCTGACTCTTCAGTTCTTCTCTCTCCAGGCTATCGCTTATGGCTTTTTGTTCTTTTCCTCAGCTCTGCTCCAATTTTACCTTTGGGTATCAAAACTAAACACAAAAGTAAAAACGAAACACCCTTTCTTTTGCCAAAAGAAAAAAAAATGACCTCTAAAACGATTTTTTTGGGCCAGGATTTTCCAAGTCTTACTTAGAAACTTAAAATTTAAGAAATGGATTGTTTGGTTCATTTAGATGTATTAGCACTCCTCCAAGGCATTGGATGTTGCTAATTAAATGGAAAGAAGGGTCAGGAAATGTGTGTAAGGGGAAGAAACTTTGATAATATCTGAATGCTTGATCTTATCACTGTGACAAAAAAACAAGAACAACGAACAACTACAGGGAGTCCATACCACAAACTAGTATGCATCAGGTTAAAAGAATCAGGTAAGTCTATGTGGATCCTGGAAATATTGTTAGGTGAAGGAAGCAAATTGCAGAAAAATAATAAGTATGGTTTCATACCATTTAAGCAAAAACATTTCCTTTTTTAAAATTAGTTTTGAGAGAGAGTGAGCATGTGCAAGAGTGGGAGGGACAGAGAGAGAGTGGGGCAGAGGGTCCAAAGCGGGCTCCACACTGACAGCAGAGAGCCTGATGCAGGGCTCGAACTCACGAACCTCAAGATCATGACCTGAGCTGAAGTCAGACGCTTTAACCAACTGAGCCACCCAGGCGCCCCTAAGCAAAAACATTCCTTAAACACAATAACAAAACAAATGTATATACATATTTGTGTGTGTCCATGAATGAATATATAATCTATAAGCAATCACTTTTAACTATGGTGAGAGCACTGACTTATAGAAAAGGAGCTTTCCTTTGTATGCTTTGAACTTTTATTTTTTAAAGTATTAATTTTGCAATTTAAATTTTTAAAAATTGTATTAAATTTAACAATAAAATGCGCTAAGAAAACTGAGCCATCTATCTGACACCAGCATTAATAAACAAACATTAACAGCCACAAATATTTAGATATACTTTATGGAGAAATATAACATAGATTAAAGTTCAAATCAAGTTTTGAAATAATATAAAAATCTTACGTATGTAAGTTTTCAAGTCATAATATAAGAAAAAAGTTATGGCATGTCTCCCAAAATGTCATGTTTTAAGATACTGTTAGAGTTTGTAAATACCATTTTTGTTGTGTAGCCAGAATAATCATTTTTCTCATGAAATGTGACATAGACATTAATTAATCCTGGGTCTCTTAGAATTATTGCAACAACTCAAAACTAGCCACATCATTATATATTAATTAAATCAATGTATATTTAAAGAGTGGCTACTATGTGTCTGGAACAGAAATTGGTCATATTTTAGAAAAGTGTTGGTCCCTACCCCTGTGGAATTTCTAACCAAGTGGATGAGGCAATAATTATTTATAATCACACAAATAAACATATAATTACAAATGTATTAGGTTTTCCAAATCAGTGATTTATGCTCTCAATCAGGGGTGATTGAGAAGACATTGGAAATGTTCAAGAAGACTTGGAAATATCTGGAGACATTTTTGGTGTCACAAATGATCGGGATTGGAGATGGGTGGTGCTATCCACAGGGTAGAGGCCAGAGATTCTGCTCAGAGCCTTCAACCCACAGGACAGCCCTGTCTCCCACAATAAAGAATCATCCAGCCCAAAATGTCAATAATGCCAAGGTTGAGAAACCCTACTATAAAGGAAAAATGTAGTGTATTTAGGAGCATATAATGGTGGTAATTGGTGATTAGGTATGGCCTCTCTGTTATTCAGTACAGAAGCTCACAGAAAGGTAAATTATCCACAAAAGACAAAGGGCGTACATGTTTTGCCTTGATTTCTTTGCTTGCCAACGTACACAGGAATAAAACTTCAAATAGGAAAGACCGCATCCCCTTTTCTAATGAGGAAGTCAGAAAATAAGACGAGATTTGGCAAGCCCCAACTTGAGAAATGGAAGCAAAGGATGTAACTAGAAACCATCTCAGAAATCTAATCAGCCTCACAGGGTAAGAACCATGATTATCAGAAACTCGACTTTCTCTTATTTGTTATTTCAGTTGCCCCCAATTTATTCGAGATTAAAAGCAAAAGCAAAGGAATCAACAAAAACAAAACCCAAACCCAGACCAACTAAAAGAGCCTATGTGGCTGACGTCGAATGCAGCATGGCAAAGGGGAACCAGGCAGACGGAGCTCCATTCTGCAGCTAGTCCTATAGAAGAGCACAACAGCCAGAGAGCTATTCTGTAAGTGCAATGCCAGCTGACCAAAGCCAGGAGTTTCTGGAAAAGGAGAAAAACATGAGAATAACCCAGGGTTAACAACATCAAGATCCACCTAGAATTTACCCGTGGTACATTCCTAATGGAATTATCAGCTTTGTCTATCAGGCTCATCTCTTGCTAGTTGGTTGGTGAGATGATAGTAGTTAATGTTTGAGTTCACCAACTCTCCCTTTTTTTTAATTTATTTTTTAATGTTTATTTTATTTTTGACAGAGACAGAGACAGAATGCAAGAGGGTTAGGGGCAGAGAGAGAGGGAGATGCAAATCCAAAGCAGGCTCCAGGCTCTGAGCTGTCAGCACAGCTAGAACTGTGCTCGAACTCACAAACCATGAGATCATGAGCTGAGCTGAAGTTGGACTCAACCGACTGAGCCACCCAGGCACCCCTGAGTTCGCCAACTGTCTTATGTAAGATGTTTCTGGTGCCTTTCTGGAATTTTCCACCTGTACAGGGGAAATGTGGAAGAATAGAGCCAGAAGAACATTCCTAACAGGAGAATATAATGTAAATCTATCCAGACACTAGAAGGTCATCACCAATCCAGACAAGAAATGGCAAGTAGTCTTTTTGTCCCTATACAGTCAAAATTAAGGCCAGTGAGGTTTTGTAACTCTTGCCACATTCCTGCCTGGAGAGGTCTGCTCCAAGTTCAAGTTCTCTCAGAGAAAGGAAAATGTAGCCTTTCTCCCCTTTCTTTATACATGTTGTTCAACATCTCTTAGACTTTCCATGCAAGGCCTATAAGCCAAAGGTATTAACATCCCTGGCAAATGGGAAAGAAGCTAACTAACATAAAATCAAATGGTTGATTCTTTTTCATCATGATGAAAAATTTTCTACACACCTGTGCTACATGGTGGCAGTTTTTCATGAAAATCATCTCGGATCACATTTGAGTTAAAAATGATTACCACAACATTTTCTTTTTAATTTAACTTTTTATAAAATGATGTGTAGTGTAGGCTTATTTTTTTTCAAAAAAACAGGTAAATACTATAAAAATTTGAAAAATTCCAAATAACACAAAGGGGAAAATAAAAACTTCTTTAATTTCATTCCAAGGCAATAAACATTATTAATATTTTAATTTTTTCTTATCTTTATCTTTAGTCTATGGATATGTTACTAATACATTTTAAAATGAGGTGAAATGGATATAAAGAATTCATGTTCCAAAATGTATGAAGAACTTCATTTTTGAAAGTTATAGGTTACCCTGACATATTTCTTCTTCCCTAATACATAAATAAGCAAAGAAGCTTGAGAACTGACATGGAACAAAGAGAGGTAAAAATATATCTGTCATATGATTTCCAAGGTGCTAAAATTTGGTCAGAATCATTTCTTCTGTGATTAATTTTGGGCCCAGAGTTTTTAATATTTGACATTTCTATAAAGGGACTATTGTAGAGATAGAAAATTCTGTCTCTTTTCCCAAGAGAATTATTTATTGATTAGCTCTAGCTTTGCAACCTAAGCACTTGGTACTTATTTGCAAATGAGTCACTTAATAGGACCACCTACATGTAACTCAATTATCTTTGTTTTCTGCAGAGAAAAATCAGTGAAAATTGTATTTGTGCTAATCTGTAACCTATTACTTGAAATTTATCGTGAGTCTAAAAATATTAGTGAATAGAATAGCATCCCATTTCTCAATTATTTCATTTCCTGGCAATAGGTGACTTAGCCTTTGGTGCCCAGATTCATCCTGGCTAACCCCATCTCTTATTTTAGCTGTGGCTGTTGTAGATGGGTCTATGGAAGCTTCAACTCACAGAGGGAGGGAGAAACCCCTGACCCAGGGGCTTTATACGTGTGCTCCCTGTGTGCCTCACAGACTCCAAGTACTGGCAGGATGTTCCTTCGTTAGTACATATATACAACTCAAAACCTTGGAGCAGTTAATATCCCTGAAGGCAACTGTCAACCAATGGGGCCAGAAGTTGATGGAAAATTCCCTCTGTCTTCCATGGTCACAATTCTAGGAGCTATCCAGTATACTTTTCCTTGGGAGAATTGAACCCTCTTGTCATAGCACTGATGTCATTAACACATAGTTTTATTGGCTAGTCCTCCTTCTGTGCTTCATGCTCCTCCCCACTCCTGCTCCCTGGGCTCACCTCCCAAATAATTGCTTACTCACAAACCCTTCATCAAACTCTGTTTTCAGGAGAATCCAATGAAGATAACAGGTAAGGGTGGTCTAATAATTTATATACAAATAACCTTCTAATGAAATTGAACCATCTTGTTCTGTATATGAGATCAGAAGTATGTTAAGTGGAACTTTGGAATACATGCCCTTCTGGGGGTGCCTGGGTGGCTCAAGCATTTAAGTATCTGAGTCTTGATTTCAGCTCAGGTCATGATATCACAGTTCGTGGGATCGAGCCCCATGTCAGGCTCTGCACTGGCAACACAGAGCCTGCTTGGAATTCTCTCTCTCTTCCCTTCTCTGGCTTACATGCATGCTCTCCCTCTCATTCTCTCTCAAAATAAATAAACTTAAAAAAAAGAGAAGGATGCATGCCTTTTTGAGGAAGAATAAATTCAACCTCTAAATCTGAATTAAATTTCTGGATACTTTATTCAAACTTCTAATGTGAGTTCATATCTAACACTACCAATTACTGGCGTAGTCAGTAATTTCCAACATCAGAGTTTCTAACATCACAGAGACTTAATTTAATCATCTCTATATTAAAAGTAATGATATCTACCTCAGTAGATAATATCTAACTCAGAATGGAATTGAAAGTGATAAGCTGTAAAAGGTAAGAGATATGAAGCACCTTGCAAATCATGATAAGAAGCCTGGATAATATTTTGAAGCAATGGAGACTTGTGAAGTGTTTAAAGAATAACTGATTAGGGGCGCCTGGATGGCTCAGTTGGTTAAGCATCTAATTCTTGATTTTGGCTTAGATCACGATCTCACCAGTTCATGGGTTAGAGTCCTGCATTGGTCTCCGTGTTGACAGTGCAGAGCCTGTTTGGAATCCTCTGTCTCCCTCTCTCTCTGCCCCTTCCCACCTCATGCTGTCTCTGTCTCCCTCAAAATAAATAAATAAACTTAAAAAAAAAAAAGAATAACTGATTAGATTCACACGTTAGAAAGAATGACTGGTGGTAGAATACTGGTTGGAAATGAGGGCATGAAGAAAGGGCAACCTGATAGGAGAGTGTCATCAAGCAAGTGAGAAATGATGGTAACACAGTCACCTGAATCAGAAGTGCTGGAGTAGGGATGGTGAGAAGTGGGCACCATCTTTGACCGAGAAACTTGGTGACCAAATTGGTGTTGGGGAAATAACGGTAGAACCAAAGGTGGCACCTGTGTTTCTGTCTTGGGTCACTGCCTGGATGGGGAGCCCTTTGCTGAGCTGGGACCACAGGAGGACGTTGAGCAGGTTTGGTGGACTGTGGTGGGCCTGGATCTGTGCATGTTGAGTTTGATCTACCTATGACACTTCGTAGCAGAGTACAGTTGAAAGAGGATGGAACCAGAAGGATTTCCTACAGGAAGTGACAGCTAAGGTGAGACCTGAGAGAGTAGAGGTTATGGAGATGAACATGGGAGCAGATGTGGACATTTAAAAAGACAGCTCTGGTAATGACAATGGGAGTGCATATACAACGAATAAGGAAGTGGCTTACTACAATGCAGAAGAACCAAAGGCTGGCTGACATCCAGAACTGCTAAGAGATAGCTTTTGTTTTTAACACTGAAGCAGAAGACCGACCTTTGTAATGTTATCTGTATTTTTTCAAATGGTTATAAACAAACTATTTCTCCTTAGATCCAGCCATTTTTCCCCCCACAGCTTCTTTAAAAAATATTCTTTGCTCCCTAAACACTGGCATTATAATCCTCTTTAGTGTCTTTACTTCATAGCAGGGAGTTACTGAGCTGTCACATAGAGGCTGCCAAGGCCGAAATGGTATTCAGAGCGTTTTCCAGAGGCAAAGATAGGGCTGTCTTCGCTTAGAAATTTCATTAGGAATTATACACCAACAGGAGTATGGGTGTGGAACATTGAGTGGCACAATCTGAATTAAAATTGGTTTGGTTGTGAAACGGCTCTCTTGTTTAAAAACCACATCCTTTCAGAAGAACTCAGAGAAAACCAAAAGCTTCTACCATATTCTTCACAAATTTAAATATTTATAGCACATTCGTTTACTTGGATCTCTTTTATTATGCCGCCTACAGACTTGAAAACTACTGTAGATTTGAAAACATGTTTGACCCTTGGTTACATGATGAATCATGTAATAATGACACCGCAGTTAAGTTACCAGAATAAATGCAATCAGATACTTGGGAGAGAGGGAAAAAGAAAATTCTTAGGTGGCAAATCTAAATAATGAGCTAAGGGATAGTTGCCTGAAAAAGACTTGCTAAAGAAAGGCATCCAACACATCCATCAGTAATAGAATTCTTATTTCCTTTTGCCTTAATTCTGCTACAAGTACTGTGGATGCTTAATTATTCTGACATGTGATCTTTCTAGCTAGAGGAGTTAATATGCTAAGGCTTGGGAGTCTGGATTTAATTTTGCCCTAAATGAGCATGGATTTAACATTTTTTTTTCTGTAGCTAAAGATATTTTAAACGTTATACATATGTGTAACACACATAAATATACACATACATAAATAAGCACACATATATACCTATATGCATACATACATAAGTATGTATACATACATACACAGATATGTAAATATACATATATATAATTTCATGGCTTCCAGGAATATACTTTTAAATAGCTTTAATGTATGTTTGTGAAAGAGCTGAGCTAATTACTGCTCTGTGGTGATTTCTTAAGAATGTCATAAAACAGTTTTAGAAGATCAAAGGAAAAATGGACTCTCCAGGACATGTTTAAAAAGGTATTGTCATTTCTGTTTGATAGGGATTAAATCAAGACATAAACAAACTTGGTTTGGTTGACTTAAATATGTCGTATGCTTTCTTAGAGTTTCTTATTTGCTTGTCCTTTCTGGATTCTAAGAGTTCTTTGATTTTGTCAACATTGGCACACTCTAAAAGGTCAGCCTGATACGCTATGGGTTTCATTAGTGCTTCAGCTTGCGATTATGAAAACATTCCCGCTCAGTAAAGAGTTTGAGATGGACACATTTTCTATACTTTTGTGATATTTCAACATATTCTGAAATAATAAAGAATTACGTGGTTGCCTTAGGGTTTTATCAGACTTCACAGGATTATTGATTTTTGTTGTTGTTTTTGTTTTGGTGATCACAAACTTTATTAGTTAAATAAAGCACGTTCAACAAAGATGTTTGTGTTTTTACTCAACCCTTGCTCCTTGCTATCTTTCAGAGTAATAAATGATTCTGAAGAGTGAATGTCTAATTCTTGTGGATATATTTTTATCTATGGTTTTCATTTCCGAAGAGTGAGATCTGATCCTCCAAGATGCCAAAGTCTCTCCAACCCATCCCCCTCTTTAGGAAATTACTCTGTGATGCAGTTTTAGCAAATCAGGCAGAACTGAAGGAAGGGGGAAAATCATCTGCCATTGTTGGTGTGTGTCTTGCATGACAAATATGTTGTCAAAGAAATACTGAAGGAATACCAAGAAGAAGAGACATGATACAAAATAAGTCAGAAAATGAGATGTAGAGTTTATATTTTTACATGAAAAATATTTTTGAAAATTAGAATCCATTAATGCAAAAAGTGTATATTAATATCTCTAGATATAAGTCCCTGCCCTTTTAGTACGGTTAGGTTATCTTAGTGATTTGGTTCAGGCAGGACTATGCCTTTCTTTTCTTGAACTGGGTGCAGAGCTATATCATTATATTTTTTATGCTTTTCACCTGCTGTAGCCTACATAAATCAGCAAAAGGAAATTTGGCCTGGCAGAAGAGACAGATCACAGATCACAGCTGCGGAATCTAAAATTCCTGATCAAACTGATCAACAATGTAAAGAAGCACATACATTTGTAAAAGGTTCAGTGGCTTTATCTTGGAATCTTTCTAAATAAAGAATCCGTCTACCAGATCCAGAATTTGTAATTTATTATTAATAAGAATAAATATTTCAGGGTCTGTGCATGTTCATTTGCGTATCTGAAGAGGTTAGTGATGAACACTTAAAGCTAGCGTTTTGGTTTGCTTGTTGATTGCATAGTGTACACGTGCATGAGTGACTACATGTATATTAGTCTCTAAAAAAGCCTGGCCCTCAGGCAAGACTGGATGTCCATGATTCTAGGATAACATTCAGCTATCAGTATCCCATTAATAAATGATATTATTTGCACACTTTGAGCCTTCTCCCGTACCACCAGACCTGTCTACCTAGCAAATTCCAGACTCAGCTGATACCAAATATGTTACTTTTAGATAAGATCTGTTCCAAAATCTGGACTATTTGATTTCTAATCCCAGGAGCTGGGTCTTTCTTCCTTGACGACAGGCCATCCTGTCAGTCTATCTGGATCTTCTCTACTCCCCTTCTGCGTCATGAAGTCTAATATCCTATATTTCATCCTCTTTGACTTCTGGTGTCAAATGACTCTGCCAATGGCTGGGATTTTAGCTACAAACCTGGAAATTACAAGGCAAATCTTATCTTTATAAATACAAGACATCAAGGGTGGATAAAATTTAGTATAATTTACCAAGAGTTCTAAGTTCCAAATTTTAAAGTCTCGATTGCATTACTATTCCATTACTTAGTTTATATACATACAACACTCTCATTCACATTATACCTGTTCTGTGTAGTTTTCAAGGGTGGTGAACATAAGGTAAGCAATATCCATTTGAGTTGAAAGGTTAATATAGTATGCCTAGAGCTTTATTTTCTTGAGTTCAGAAGGGATTACACCAATCTTTGTGTCAATCAAGACTTCACCGGAATTATTCAGTGTCTTCTTTCAAATAGTCTATTTTCTTTTCTGGATCTCACCTGTGGTGACGCTGGTTTCTTATCAGTTGTGCTATAGTGTTCCTTAGTTTTGTCATTTCATACCAGATTTATACCTGGCTGTTTATAAACCAGGTAGAGCCTGGCATAGACCATACATGTGGGCAATCTGATTAGACTCTCTGCCCTTCAGTTTTTCTTGAACCAAGTTTAATTTTGTAGCTTCTTGGCTTTTGATAGGAACTGAGGTTGATCAGGAGGAAAGGAGGACAAAGAAACAAAAAGTGTAACATAGAAAGTGAAGCAAGAGAGGGGCACCTGGGTGGCTTAGTCGGTTAAGTGACTCTTGGTTTCTGCTCAGGTCATGATCTCACGGTCTGTGAGTTTGAGCCTCCCACTGGGTTCCTTGCTGACAGCACAGAGCCTGTTTGGGGACCTCTCCCTGTCCCTCCCCCTGCTTGCTCTGTCTCTCAGAATGAGAAATAAATAAATAAACAAATAAACAAATAATAAAGTATGTAAGAAAGTGAAGTAAATGTTCTCAGAGGTAGAGGCTATGGATAGGCAAGTCCATTCAATATAGGTTTAACAAGAAGACTGGGTTTTAGTGAGTCTGTTTGTGTTTTGGGGGTTTATTAAGAAACACTAAGACTAGGAGTTTGCAACTCCTGATGTAGGGTGTAGGTGTTTGCACATAAGATATTAACCCTTTACACTGACAAGCTCTTGTTGAAGCACAGCCCCACTGTCTTTCCTCTAGACCAAAGCTTATTACTGGGGGCCACCATGCTCAGCTTTTATCACTCAGACACATCCATCTTTACTTTCTCTACATTACTTTTTTGCATGTCTTATATCTGCACAATTCTTGGTTATGATTTTCAAAAATTCTTCATTTTTCTCATGGCAAACCTCACGTGTAGAGTTGATCATGGTCTCAATTTATGACATCCCACCATTCTGATGCAATCAAGACCTTTCTCTTATTCCCTTTTCTATATCCCCCTTTTTCTTCACTCCCAAGCATATTCTCTTCTCTAATAAATGTCTACTTTTTGGATATGCGTGTACCCTTCTAAAATATAATATTTGTAAGAGTTTTAAATGTGCATACGTGGCATTTTGTTGTAGACACTTAAATTGCCTCAAATTTCCAGGAAACACAAATAACGCTGCAACAAATATCCTTGCAAATGTCACATAATGGGTTTTGAGAAGATTTCTCTGAGATTTATAGCCAAGAGTGGGATTGCTGGGTATATAGGCTTTTTGCATGATGAGTTTCACTAAGTACTGTCAGATTGTTTTTCAGAGAGACTCAAATCTTTCTCTCGCATCAATAATATGTGGGGCTTTGAGCTCACTCACATTCTCATCAGTATTGGGTCGTATCCAAATTTTTAAAATTTTCTAATTTGATGGATTTAAAGTGATATCTCATTGTTTGTTTAATCTGTGTTACTTTAGTTACTGATGAGTCTGAGGATTTCTTATCCATTCAGTTTTCCTTTTTTGTGTGTGTGATTCTTATTCTAGTACTTGTCTATTTCCTTTTTCTTTTGATTTGCAGGAGTTTCCTATTTTTAAGTTAACCTTTGGCAGTTTTAGATATTGTTGGTATCTTCTACCATTCTGTCATCTGTTACCTTTGCCCATACTATTTTTGTAAAAGACAGATCCCTAATTTTGATATAGTTAAATTTGTCAATTTGATGAACATATCTTGTATCCCTTAAGTACACATTTTTTTCTGCCACAAGGTCACAAAGATCTCTCCTTGGCATTTGCTATACTGACTTCATAATTTTACATTTAAATCTTTAATTTAGTGTTCATCTTTATGTATTATACAAAGATTCAGTTTATTTTTCTGGAGATACTGAGACTTCCCCAACATAATCCACTAAACAATGAATTGTTCCCCATTGGATTTGATGTTCCTTTTATCATACATTAGGTTTATATATATATATATATATATATATATAGGATCATATGTATATATAATATATAATATATGTAATACAAATATGTGCATATTAGCTCTCTTTAAAGTTTCATTGGTTTATTTATTCTCCACCAATATCATTTGGTTTTTACTAAGGTTTGTAGCTTTATTATCTAGTAGAAAAAGCATCTCTCTTCACTCTTCTTTTTGCCTTACTGGGCTATTCATGGATTTTATATTTCATATAAATTCTAGAATAAGTGTTTTTATATTTTTAAAAATGTTGCTAAATTTTCTATTTGGATTATAATAAATTCAGACATGAATCTGGGGAATATTGACATCTATACAATGAAAGTTACCTGTTTGTCAACATGGAATATTTCTCCAGTTATTCAGATCTTTTTAAATATTTAATTTAAAAAATTTTAATTTTATTATTATTATTTTTTTACATTTATTTATTTTTGAGAGAGAGAGAGACAGAGTATGAGTGGGGGAGGGGCAAAGAGAGAGGGAGATACAGAATCCGAAGCAGGCTCCAGGCTCTGAGCTGTCAGCACAGAGCTCAACAGGGCACTTGAACCCAGGAACCGTGAGATCGTGAGACCTAAGCTGAAGTCCGACGCTTAACCAATTGAGCCATCCATGCGCCCCTGAAGTTGACTACATTCTTAATTATAACTAAATCTAGAAGTTTGGCTTCCACGTGAATCTAAGTTTTTAGATTTGCAATAGTATATTCCTATTATTTTTCTTATTTTTCAGAATATTATTTGAGGTTCTAGATTTATCAATTTTAGAATAATTTCAGAATCATTTTTTTGGATTTCATGTCCCTTTTTTTTGTCCAAATTAGATTTTGACTTGGATTGTGTTAACTCTACACTATCCAGTATGGTAGTCATTAGGTGCATGGGGCTATTGAGGACTTGAAAAGTGGTAGTACAAATTGAGATAGGCCATAAATGTAAAATACAAACCTACTAGCAAACCCTTAGTACAAAAATAAATAAAATATGTCATTAATAATTTTTACAATGTTGTATGTCAAAATGATAGTAGTTCAGGTGTATTGGTTAAATAAAATATATTATTAAATATAATTTCACCTGTCTCTTTGCTCTTTTTCTGTTTTTTTCCTCCACTTAATCACTTTTATTGTCATATAAATATGTATTTCCAGGCAAAGTGATTCTACTTTTTCTTAAGTGTCTAGTAGAATGTTTAAAATTATACATGGGTCACATATTATGTATAGTAGACTTTGCTAAATTAAATATTTAAATGATTTAGGAGGAAATTTTCTCTTGAAAGCAAAAAATACAAGTATGGACTTATATTTAAGCCTTCTTGCATACAAGCAAGTAAAGATTCAGCACATTTACCTTTACTATCTTCACACACGCACACACACATGCACACGTATACAAACACTGTCAGGGTTCTGGCTTTGAGCATGTAAGTAGAGGGCATGCTATTTCAGTCCAGTAGGGAATATGGAAGACTTGGAGGAGAAAAAGATGGGCTGGGTTTGGGACACGTGGAGTATGAAGGGTATGTATGGTTGACATCTAGGAGGAAACACTTCCTTTAGCATAGGGTTGTACATGTAGGTCTGAAGCTCAGGAGGGAAGCGTGAGCTGACAATAGTGAAGTCAGAGTCATTAGCCCATTATTTGGCATTAAGCATCAATAGGGCCTTGTCTCGACTGTTTACTGATTAAGATGTTTCCTATTCATTAGGAATGAATAGGATGTTTCCTATTCATTAAGATGTTTCATATTTTTCAGGAGTATTTATGTTTTAATGAAATACTTTAAAGAATACTTTAAATACCAAAAATACCTTAAAGACCTAGAAGAAAATCTATTTAGGGAAAAAGATGGGCAATGGAGTGATAATTATTTTAAGACTAACCTGCTCCTAAGAGGGGTATGTCTGTAAAAAAAAAGTGCTCTGGAAATCCCTTTACCTAATTGAGTCAACTCAGGGAGGAATTCAAGGGTAACCACACAGTCTAAGCAAGAGGAGGAGAATTCATCCAAAGACAACCAGGCATTCTACTAAAATATTTTTATTTATTGATGGAAACACATTCAAGGTGAGGTGGAGTGGGTGGGAGGGTCAAGATGGAGCCAGGACATAAGCCAAAGAATCAAGCTTATGACAGGATAAAAATAGAAGAGACGTTTCAGAATAGTAAGCAGATTGCAAAGTGGACTATTACTAAATAAAGAACAAACAGGTGCCCACAGCTCTTTGGCTGGCTGGAGCGAGCGACCTTGCTGCAAAGGTGAGACTCCCTTCTAGTGCCTCAGAGGGTGATCTCACTCTGCCACCACCACAACAGAAAAAGGCTTACTCTAAAAGCCATGGCAGGCTGGGAAATTCTGACCTGTCTTTTGGGGCTTTATTCCCTGAAGTCCCCATCTCATTTGCAAGACCTGCTGACTAGTGTCTGACATCACAGGCCCAATTCTGTCACATGTGGGTGCATTCTAAGTCTATGCTTTGGCCTTCTTGCTGGACTCCTTAACTGATGGAGGTTACCTGGCATCTCAGTCAGTCTCATGTCAACAGTGATCAATTTTCTCAGAGATCCTCAGACAATTACCTAGGGGCTTGAAAGAGTGTTCAAACTCATCTTTTCTAACTGAGACCGTCCACATCCTCTCTAGGAATTTCTGGCTGGATTTGATTGCTCTCTGGATGATTTCACATTACACAGATGATTCCCATATTATGTATGGGAATTGACAATGTTAAAAGACTAAGAAGATTCTGATAGAATATTTAGGGTAAATGCTTTCAAAAAAAATTTTTTCCCCATTCCTGGTTAAAGACCGTGTTATCCTTAGTTCCTTCACCCCTTGGCTCTATATGTCATGAAGGTGAGAGACAGTGAGTCACTTGTCAGAAAGTGGTATAATAAGGAGCTCTGGTTTTCACACTGTCTAATTTTAATTGTGGATAGTTTTTTTTAAAGTTTATTTATTTTGAGAGAGACAGAGACAGTGTGAATAGGGCAGGGTCAGAGAGAGAGGGAAAGAGAGAGAGAATCCCAAGCAGCCTCCACATTGCCAGCACAGAGCCCATTGTGGGGCTCAGACTCACGAAACCATGAGATCATGACCTGAGTCAAAACTGAGTCAGATGCTTAACTGACTGAGCGACTCAGGTGCCCCTGTGGACAGTTTTTCTTACTTGGAACTTCCAAATGGGAAAGTTTAGTAAACACAAATTATTGTATGGAAACCTCTTGTCAGAATGTATAGACAGATATGTAAACAGATAAATAGATGAATGGATACATGGTAAAATAAAAAGAGAAACAGAGAGACTGTGACTAGAACTAGTATGTACTTCTTTCCAGTCGTAGGAGTGACTTTTTTGTTAGGAAGTATTAACTCATCCAGGAGATTTTGTAGGCGAATCACATTTTGAAATCTGAAGTTCCAGTTCTTTCTGTTGGTTACCAGCAGCTTGCAGGCTAGAATCCTTACTCGTGCACATTCTTCAGTAAACCTAACTGGAAACAATTGTGATTCAAATAAGATTGGCTCACTTTAAGACCAGTTCCAGTTTGGTATGACATGAAGAAGAAGAAAGGAGGAGGAGGAAGAGGAAGAGGAGGAGGAGGAGGAGGAGGAGGAGGAAGGAGGAGGAGGAAGAAGGAGGAGGACGAGGAAGAGAAAGAGAAGGAGGAGGAAAAAGGAGAAGAAGGACAGGAAAAGGGAAAGAAACACAACTACAGTTCTAAAAACCATTCAAAAGTGGGGTGTCTGGGTGGCTCAGTTGGTTAAGCTCCCAACTCTTCATTTTGGCTCAGGTCATGATCTCATGGTTCATGAGTTTGAGCCTCACCTCAGGCTCTATGCTGATAGCACAGAACCTGATTGGGACTCTCTCCCTCTCTCTCTCTATCCCTCCCCCGCTTATGCGGGTGCACACACATGCATGCACACACACACACTCTCTCTCTCAAAATAAATAAACTTTAAAGAAACAAAAATAAATTATTGAAAAGTAATGTAGGCCTCTGCTGAAAAACTCTTAAAGACATCCAAATGGAAATTATACAGTAGGGTTTACATAGTAAATTATAAATTAAACTTCCTAAAATCCTTTATTAGACATGCCTTCCCCTCTCTCAAATTCTCTGTAGTTATACAGATCTCTGCATATCCCTTTATGAGTCTGTCTTTTTAGATGACCTTTCTTTGCGTAGAGCAACCTATTCGTTACCTAAAAGGTATAATAGCACGTGTGTAGGTGGAGGGGGTTAGAGGATTATAATTACTCATTATTGCTTTTGTCATACAGAGATGGAACTTTTCGTTCTCATTAGGAATAAAAGTTAAAGCTGTATGGAAATATAAAATTGTCTTTGTGGTATTAAAAATTCCTTTCAAAAGTTATAAAAATATGCCTAACCAGCTGACCTCCCTTTAGTCCTGAGAACAGGCATCTCCTTGGCAAGAAGAGATGAAGAAAGAAGAGGAAGTTAGGAATTGTCCTGGGTTGTAGAGAAAGGGCATGCCTTCCCCTCATAGAGAGAGAAACCTCACAAGATGGAGTCTGAGGACTTGGCTTTGGGCTCTGATAGGCTACTTCCTGCTAAGAGGGTCTTGGGCAGGTCACTTAATCACATGGTGCCTCTCTCCCCATCAGCAAATATGGAGTAATGGCATATTTATCCTCATCAAACCTTGGCTGTTGCCCTGTACAAGTGAATCAAAAGGTCTTGGTGCTGATACTTAGTCTGTCACTGAGCAAGGCAAGTATTTGTTCTCTCAGCCTTGATGTCTCCATCCATTAAATAAGGCTGTTGAGAGGTACACAGGAGATAATAAATATGAAGCTTCTTTGAAAATTATAAACACAGGGGCACCTGGGTGGCTCAGTCAGGAAAGTGTCTGACTCTTGATTTCAGCTCAGGTCATGATCTCAGGGTTCATGAGATTGAGCCCTATGTCGGAGGCTGCTTGGGATTCTCTCTCTTTCCCTCTCTCTCTCTGCCTCTCCTTGCCTCTCTCTCTCAAAATAAATAAATAAACTTAAAAAAAAGAAAAATATAAACACAATCAAAATACAGGAGACTTTATAGATCCAAGAGAAAGAATACGATTCTCTCTCTTTTGAACTTTTTGGGAAGGTTTTTTTGGTGTAAGGGGACTGTATTAATTTGCTATGGCTGTTACATAGACTGAGTGACCTAAACAACAGAAATTTATTTCTTCATATTTTGGAGGCTTAGAAATCCAAAATCAAGTTGTCAGCAGGGTTGTTTTCATTTCAAGATCTCTCTCACTGGCTTATAGATGACTGTCTACTCCCTTGGTTTTCACATGGTCTTCCCTTTGTTTGTGCCTGTGCCCTAATCTCCTCTTATAAAGATACTAGCCATATTGAATTTGAGCCTACCCCCATGATTTCATTTGCCTTAAATTACCCCTTGAAATGCTCTATCCCCAAATACAGTCGTATTCTGAGATATGGATGTTAGGATTTAACATACGCACTTTGGAGAGGACACCATTTAGCCCATAAATGTCACCTTTTTTCTTTTGAATTGTGAATTTTTCTTTCAAGATTCTGTTATATTACTACTTTAAGTTGTTTTGTGAACAGTCAGACTAATGTCCTGATTTCTTCTGCATTTATTCACTCACAATTTGAAGAAACACTGAAATTCTGAATTCTATATTTTCAGGTTTCGAGTTCTTTAAGAATTCAGGAAGGAGCAGTAATGTCTTTGAGACCTTATTCATCAATCTCCTTTGAGATTTGTTTATGGTTTTCCTGCCAATTTACAAAAGTAAACATTACTAGTGATTCATCTTAGTTGATAAACAGTTTCCAAAAAGGAAAGGACATTTCCATTAAATAAGATCTGCTTTAAAGTAGTAATTCATTGTTAATTGTAATTCCCCAAACCATCTTCTGGTGACCAACTAAACCTAGTACTTTTCTGTACTTTTGTAGATCAAAGATAAAGAAGTGGAATCTATAATTTCCATTAGCTCAGCAAAAATTATATAAAGTAATGAAATCCACAGGATAATCTCTTAGGAAATGTTTACCTTCTATATTTGTTAGGGTGGCAAATGCAGAATATATTTAATATGTATTTGTAACATATATATTTGTCTTGATTTATGTATAAAACAATTTTTCCAGTTCTTACTGCCTAGAGTGCAAATGGAGTACTTTAACAAAACCAATTCAAATTCCACTGTCCTTAAAGTTTGCCAGTGATCAAGAAGTTCAGCTTCCTCATTAGGTATTTAGGGAGAACTGAGCCCAGTTAGGTGTTGAGCTTGAAAAATATGTCATCCTATTAAACTAAAACTCACCCCTTCTTTCTGAAGACTAAAGCTTCCTTACTGAGTCGAGGGCCTTGTGTCTGAATACTCCACTTAACATGGAGTCTCTCTTGGAAGGTTCTTCAGCTGTCTTGCAAATAGATTTAGCTGGGCTAGATGGCAAGTCAGATACATTCATGTACCCCTGAGTTCTGGCAACAAGTCAAGCAGGGACTCCTGCCACATATAAAATATATTGAGAACTTTTTAAAAAGTGCTTCCTTTTACATTATCTTTTTCAAGTCTCAAAGTAGAGATGTTGGCTGAGTACAGTCATTCTAATTTTGGAGATGAGAAAATGAACTGTTACAAGGTCAAATAATTTGCCAAGGTTACACTAGTAAGTGGTGGTCCTAAGATTAAAACCCAGACATTTCAGAATCAAGTCCAGAGAACTGATAGTTCCTACATATATTAGGATAAGGGATTAGGAGATAGCCAGTTCTCTCTGTTACCTAATTGCATTGGCTGACTTTACAATGGCTGAAGGAATTGTGAGGAGAACTAGAACCTTGTCTACAATTGGGATCCAATACGTATTTGAGTCTGATTAACTAGGAGAGGGAGAAATGACAAAAGACAAATCATAAGAAGGAACTGTAGGCCCCCCAGAAAGAACTGATCTGAAGTGAGAAGAACAAGAGAGGAGTAGGCAACCTAGATTCAGTGTGCACTGTCACTGGAAGCTACTCTCACACCAATATGGAAGTCTTCTCATTCTATGGAGAGGAAGGGCTGTATTTAAACTTAGTGAGCTCTGCTAGTGTGGGTTATGCACAACTCTGCTGACTGACTATGCTGAGAGAGCTAATCCATAGGAAGAAGAGGCTGCCTCCTCATTTTCCAAAGAAGGTTTTAAAACAGGTTGTCAAGTGATGGTTTGTGGTGAGTAGAAACATGCAAAAAAGCACTGGTCCTAAAGACATTGCAAGGTTGCAACCGGCATCTGCCTAAGTAGAACATCATGAGCCCTGGTCTGGGGTACACCGTGGAGGTGATGGGTCCAGACTGATCCATGAACATGCAGGCATAACTCGTGGACACTCTCACAGGTGAGGGAGAGGGAGAGGGACCCTCAGAATTTGGCTGAATGGTATCACTGAGCTAAAAAGATGAGTGTAAATAACACAATGACTTTATTTGAATCTACAGGCTAATGAAAACAGGAGACAGATATAATATTTCTGGTTTTAAGAATAACAGCTTACTCTTGAGGCACCTGAGTGAGTGGCTCAGTCAGTTAAGCATCTGACTCTTGACTTTGGCTCAGGTCATGATCTCATGGTTCATGGGAGAGCCTTGCATCAGGCTCTGTGCTGACAGTGCAGAGCCTGCTTGGAATTCTCTCTCTCCCTCTCTCTCTGCCCCTCCCCCACTCATGCTCTGTCTCTGTCTCAAAATAAGTAAATAAACTTTAAAAAAACAAAAAAGATGACAGTTTACTCTTTGTGGTTAACTCTGGTTAATGAGTCCAAGGATGAGTTTAAATTATAACTGATTTTCTAAATATGAATTTTGTTTACTCTAAGTCTTAGCATGCCTGACAAACTCTACAACCACATGCACAAATTCTCTCTTTATTTAATTTTTCCCATGGCCTAGGCTGGTCTGGAGGCCTGGTCTAACTGTAAAATAATTTTTTTTCCTTCAGATAGTGCTGTAAGTTTAGAATACATATTAGTGCATTTTTATTTTCAGAAAGAGCATTCCTGTGAATCCAAAATGTCCACTGGCAAGGGTTACATTTCATTGGAGATGTGTCATTTGAGATGTGTCAACATCTGCCTACTAAAGAACGGTTTGGTGACTGAGAGCTTTAAGACTTTTCTTCCCCTTATTACTCAATATTGACTGAGACTCAAAGAAGCCTTCTTCCCAGAGCTTCTGAACTGACATTTTGTGAAGCAGTGGCCTTCCTGGCTTCTGGCTCCACTGGAGAGATTTTCTAAGTGTGACTTTGAGCTCCAGGCCCAGAGAGTCTCTGAGCAAATCCATTTCGTTGAAGGGAAAAATAAAAGAACCTCTTTTTCTTGTTGTCTGCCATGACAGATACCCAACAATGGCAGCAGTTGGTTTCCAAGAGACATTTTCTCCATTGAAGTTGATACAATGAAATGTTTTTGTTTTCTTTCCTTATTATTTAAAAAAGAAATAAAAATTAGACTCCAAGTATCATTTATTCTGTAGCTCTTTCCTCCCACTGCAAAACCTAATTGTTGGGCCTCAGTTTAACCTATTCCCCCTTCAGGAAAGGGAAAATTCAAGTTCAAATTAAATCTCCTCTCAGGGTGCGTGGGTGGCTCAGTAGGTTAAGCATCCCTCGGCTCAGGTCATGATCTCATGGTTTGTGAGTTCCAGCCCCACATCGGGCTCTGTGCTGACAGCTTGGAGCCTGGAGCCTGCTTCGGATTCTATTTCTCCCTCTCTCTTCCCCTCTTGCGCTCTGTCTCTCTTTCTCTCTCTGAATAGTAAATAATAAACATTAAAATTTTTTTTAAATAAAACAAACAAATAAATAAATAAATAAACCTCCTTTCTGCTCCATTCAATTACGGGATTGGAGAATGAATAACCTGAAAAAAACAAAAACAAAAACAAAACAAAAAACCTACGTATGTATAGCGGTTTCTTTGCATTCAGAAAAAGTTTTTGTTAAATTTTCAATGCTTTAAATTAAGAAATTCCTATATGAAAAAAATCATTATTTGCTTCTGTGGCTAAAGTCGTGGGAAGGAAAAAAATATCACAGACTTTAATTTTAAAAGTCAAAAATTATGGGGCGCCTGGGTGGCTCAGTCGGTTAGACATCCGACTTCAGCTCAGGTCACAATGTCACGGTCCGTGAGTTCGAGCCCCGCGTCGGGCTCTGTGCTGATGGCTCAGAGCCTGGAGCCTGCTTCCGATTCTGTGTCTCCCTCTCTCTCTGCCCTCCCCCGTTCATGCTCTGTCTCTCTCTGTCCCAAAAATAAATAAACGTTAAAAAAAAATTTAAAAAAAAAATAAATAAATAAAAGTCAAAAATTTGCCATTTCTGAGAACAGTATTTCAGGAAGAAAGGAGATGAGTACTTCCCAGTAGGTGGGGAGGGATCACTCCACCCTGCTCCTGATATTTGAGAATTACAGTATTCATAGGTCCAACCCCCTCCCTCTATAATCAACACAGGTAGTTTATTACAGTCGCTTTGTAAGAATTGCTTCATGATCTCAAGGAGAGGGCGGGCCTTGTGCTCACGAGCAAATAAATTTTAAAGTGAAAACTTGTAACATACACTTGAAAATATGGTAAGTCACAGTGTTTGTTTAAAAGAACGAAGAGAAGTATGACGGTGAAGTTCTGTAATGAGCTCCCGATGGTTTTTCAAGGAAGTAAAACATACAGGATATTATCTGGAGATTGTCAAACATGCAACAGGAAGTTCTGCTGGCTGTGAAGAGACAGTGCCAATTCACCAACCATGACCTGCGTCTTTGCTGTATGTCAGACACACAGGACAGCTATGGACTCATCTAATGCCCTCTAGGACCCAACGATGCGGCACTATTATCGCCCTGTTTAAAAAATGAGGAAATTGGGGCACCCGGGTAGCTCAGTCCACTGAGCCACCGACTCTCCATTTCCGCTCAGGTCATGATCTCAGGGTTGTGGGATTGAGCCCCACATTGGGCTCCTCGGGGAGTATGGAGCCCGTTTAAGATTCTTTCTTTCAGGGCTCCTGGGTGGCTCAGACGATTAAGCATCTGACCCTTGATATCCGCTTAGGTGCTGATCTCATGGTTGATGAGATCCAGTCCCCTGTTGGGTTCCGTGCTGAGGATGGAGCCTGCTTGGGATTCTTTTGCTCTCTCTCTCTCTCTCAAATAAAATAAAATACAATAAAATCCAATAAAATAAATAAATGTAAAAATGAGGAAATTGTATTACAGAGAAATTAAGCCATGTATTTAAGGTCTCACAGCTTGTAAAACAGGAGAAGAGATTTAGACAGGACTTCAAAACTGCTACAGTCCACCACTTAGAGACAACTATAACATAAATTTGGAAAAAGGTCCTGTCTTATAATATGATTAAAACTCATGCACACTTTCAATAGCAAATGGATGGAAGTTCCACCTTTCAGTAGTAGAACTGTCTCAAAACTTGTCAAATTTAAGAAATTATGCAGTACTGTATATTTGATGAAGATAATGTATTTGTAACTATTTAGGTAACTTCATGAAAATTCATAATTTTATGAAGTATATACTGTTTTACTTTTATATAAAAAATCCAGTATTAATTTCTTCCAAGCATTTAAAATTTATCATTATATATATGTATATATAAGTACATATATAATTTATAATTATATAATTCAAAATTTCAATTAAAAATTATGGATTAGATTTGAAGGGTTTAAAGGCTAATGAATGCTAAATACGTATGAAAAAAATTCAACCTGTTGTTGAGTACTCAACAATGTTCAGTACCTGCTTATGAAATGAGAACAATATCAATGGGTATTTGGAATTCACTAGGCTGAGAAGCCAATATTTTTGTGGTTGACATAAATGATTCTGTGAGAACAAGTAGCCCATGATTCATTATTTGTTTTTCTTATATTTTTATGCTCCATTTGCCTAGGTAAACTTAAGAATTTGTGTCTCCTTGTTTTCTTTCTAAAATAAATTTAGCTTTTAAAATGGAAACACAAATGGTTTCAGAATTAGAATGATACTAACTTGGGGGTGCCTGGGTGGCTCAGTTGGTTAAGCGTCCAACTTCAGCTCAGGTCATGATCTCAGGTTTGAGAGTTCAAGCCCCACATCAGGCTCTGTGCTGACAGCTCAGAGCCTGGAGCCTGCTTTGGATTCTGTGTCTCCCTCTCTCTGTCCTTCCTCCACTCATACTCTGTCTCTCTGTCCTTCTCTTAAAAAAAAAAAAAATAAAAAAAAATAAAAAAAAATAAAAAAAAAAAAAGGATGAACTAACTTGATCAATAGAGGGATTTTTAGAAGTAAAGAAACCAGTGAGCTTAATAAGCCAGATACAAGTCAAAGAAAACTACAAGTTGTTCACATTACCTTATAAAGAGAGATTCCAAGGAGCTACTATTCCAAAACATGTTCATTCTTGTAAAGAGAGAGGGCATAAAACACAGCTCCATGAATCAGGAAATTAATGGTTATACTTTTAGTATGTCAGATCTTTGGAGAAAAGCAGGATTTGCTTTTGTAGAAAAACAGTTAAAAATAATGACTAATTGATTCACCAAAGACTAATTTTGGGAGGGAGAAAAGATAGTATAGAAAAGAGGTAGAAAAAAAATCACATGGTGATTACCGGTAAATATTCCTAGTTAAATTAATAGAAAATATTAGAAAAGGAGAAATATTTGAATGAAAGTGATTAGTCCAAGAACCAGGGAGTTGGTGTTGCAGAAAACAGGACTAACAAAATAATCAGAATATTCTGCTTATCATGGGAGGAAGACATGAGATTAAAGCCTTAAAAACTGCAAAAATAAATTTCTTATGGTTTTACAAGTATCCTTTTAAAAATTATGTAAGTACAAGGATTTAGTTCTTTTTCCTAACATAAGAAGCTAAAATAAATCACCAGTTTTTGTAAAGAACTCAAATTCCTAGAAAAAATCTATTCATTTAAAACTGTAAAAGGAAATATTTTAATTTAGAATTGTAATAATTGATACACCCAGGGAGAGTGTGGATCCAGTGACTTGAATTTAGTTGGGAGACTCAAATTAGCTCTCCTAACTAACCCTGAGAACACTACAGCTTGGACACGACACAATTTCAGCTTTATTACCTAGCTGTCAATTAGTCAATAAATTTTTAGGTCCTCCTATGTGCCTAGCACTAAGTAAACATGGAAATATGAAAGAAGTAAGTAAAATATATACTCTGTCTATGGCCTAATTTTCTATGGATAATTACTTATATCTTATTTCCTTTAATGGGGCTTTGAAAAAGAAAGGAAAACATTCAGGCATTATGAATGACAAAAGGAAACAATTGGAAATAGTTTCAATAAAGTCTCGTGTCTTATAATTTTGAGTAGATAATATCTATTATTAAGTCTTTATTTCATCACTAATATGCATATTATATTTACTCAGTTTGGTATACTATGATCTAGCACCCAAAGATAGTTTTCCACAGAATTTAGGGAGACTGCATTATTGGCGGGGGCGGGGGGCGGGGTGGGGGGGGGGGACTCTCCGAATATCACTAAGCTATGGTTTGGATCACTCACAAGTTATCACATGGTATTTTGTGTGAGTTGAGCTCAGGCTACTAAACAGTCTTGCTTTGGGCAGCTGACCTATTCACTGACTTAGAATCATCCTGGCTTGTGTCATGGCCTCATCAATGCACTTGGTCTTGGTGTTGGCCCCCCAGTCTATTTTCCTGGGATCTACCTGCCTTATTTTCTTTCCTGGTTTCCTTTGTTGTTGTTGTTGTTGTTGTTGTTGTTGTTGTTGCTTGTTTTATTTTTTTGTCTGTTTTTATTTTTTTTCCATTTTTCCTTCAGCTTCTTCCCTACTTTGGTCCTCTATTCTTAAATTTTTAGTCTCAACATACTCTAGCACTCACACTTTAATTTATCCTGAATCTAAAGCAGAATTCCAACTATGTTCACCCCTGAAGATAGCATGTTTCCTTGCAATATTCCTTTATTTAAGAATATAAAAATTACATACTTAAGATCTTACAATTCCCACTTATCTCAATAGCTCTGCTTTCCTCTTTGTTCCTCTACCCTCACATTGATACAGAGTTTATTTCCGGAACTCTGTAATCACCCTATTGTGAAAGAAGGGGCATTTTTCTCATAGCACATGACATTACATAGTCTGTGTGGGCAATGCTTAAGTAAAATACAGCCGCCTATAATTATCTAAATGCACAGTCTATCGAAATAATTCCACCCCAAATCTTTCATTTCCTGAATTAACAGGTTCCCTATATTGGCTTCAATGCCTACCCATTAAAAGTGGAGAAACCAAATGCTAGGAAAGAGAATTCCAAGGTCCAGGCTCCTATCTTTTCTTTTTCCAGAGATAGTGGCAAAGGTCCTTAGTAGATAAGATAAATGAAATGCCTCTAAACGTAAAACTAATCCCTGTTATGAGAAAATACAGTCTATGAGTATGAAAAGGGAAGATACTCATTCCAGTCTTTTATTTTCTGTTTTTCTAAGGACAAATTCCCCACCTGAAAAACAAATAATCTAGTAAAGAAATGGTCAGATGATTAGACACTTCTCTAAAGAAGACATCCAGATGGCCAACAGGCACATGAAAAGATGCTCAACGTTGCTCCTCATCAGGGAAATACAAATCAAAACCACACTCAGATATCACCTCACGCCAATCAGAGTGGCCAAAATGAACAAATCAGGAGACTATAGATGCTGGCGAGGATGTGGAGAAATGGGAACCCTCTTGCACTGTTGGTGGGAATGCAAACTGGTGTAGCCACTCTGGAAAACAGTGTGGAGGTTCCTCAAAAAATTAAAAATAGACCTACCCTAGGACCCAGCAATAGCACCACTAGGAATTTACCCAAGGGATCCAGGAGTGCTGATGCATAGGGGCACTTGTACCCCAATGTTTATAGCAGCACTTTCAACAATAGCCAAACTATGGAAAGAGCCTAAATGTCCATCAACTGATGAATGGATAAATAAATTGTGGTTTATATACACAATGGAGTACTATGTGGCAATGAGAAAGAATGAAATATGGCCTTTTGTAGCAACGTGGATGGAACTGGAGAGTGTAATGCTAAGTGAAATAAGCCATACAGAGAAGGACAGATACCGTATGTTTTCACTCTTATGTGGATCCTGAGAAACTTAACAGAAACCCATGGGGGAGGGGAAGGAAAAAAAAAGAGGTTAGAGTGGGAGAGAGCCAACGCATAAGAGACTCTTAAAAACTGAGAACAAACTGAGGGCTGATGGGGGTGGGAGGGAGGAGAGGGTGGGTGATGGTTATTGAAGAGGGCAACTTTTGGGATGAGCACTGGGTGTTGTATGGAAACCAATTTGACAATAAATTTCATTAAAAAAAAAAACTTCTTCTGTTCCAAAAAAAAAAAAAAAAAAAAAAAAGGACAAATTCCCAACTCTACACCATTTACCTCTCCTAAGTAGAGGCCAACCAGCCCTCGTCTGTTGGATTAATGTTCTTCTATCTATTGTGATCAGTTACTCTTCTCAGTTACAGACCTTGCGTCATCAAGTCAAATCTGATCTTAAGTACAATTACTAGGAAATTGGCTCTTGCAATGCTATGTTTCATGACCAAATTCCTAACTGCCTTATTCCATCAGGCCTGGGGTACTGGGTGGATTACTGAGACACAAATTAATTTTTCCTGTGACTAATGATTCTTCTTGCTATACAGTTTAAAATTGGAAACAACCCTCCCAGGGACAATCATCCTTGTGCTTGAATGCTAAAATCTGAACTTGTTCCTGTGCTCTGCCCATCACAGCAATGAATTCTGGAATACCCATCTTCATTGGGACTTCTGATGCTACACACCCCATATCAAATCCCCATTCCTTCTGTCAGACAGCACCAAACACTGTCTGCCTATTCAGACTTGTCTCCTGAACTTCACAAAGCTCTGTTCTGACTCCACTTGCTCTGTCCATTTTTGGCCGATTAAGGCCTGGTTCAAGCAGCATATCATTGCACCTATCACACTCCTGCTGAATATTTGGAAACCAGGACTAATATAAATCAATGAAAATAAAGTCACAAATTGTACAGGAAGCTAAAAACCATAATGCATTTTGAATGAAGCAATGTTTCTTTCTACACTCAGAGGAGTTGATTCTTATTTTCAATTGAATGTTTTTAATGTGTTTAGAACTCATTTGAATGTTTTGTTTCATTTTCCTGGTTTAATGAAAGTAAGATTGATTTCTTTCTTTCTTTCTTCCCCCCCCCCCCCATGAGCCTTTATCTAAGCTAAGTCAGAATGTTCAAAAAAGGCATTGTACCAGCTAATTGGATTTCATGGTGAAATGAGGGCTCAACAAAACTCCCTGTTAGTTGTCCCCTTGTAGAAACATTTCTAAGCTGTAATAGATTTTTTGCCTTAGTAAACAAATTATAATAAATGGATTGGCTCTTATTTGGGGGATTTTGGTTCTTGCCATGCTTTAAGGTACTGGATCATGAGGGTCAAATTTATTCATTCTTTCAATGTTTACTATGTACTAGGCCCTAACTGATGTATATGCTATGTCTTAAGAAACCTCAAAGTTTAAAGGGGAATATAATATATAGAGTAATGCTTATGTGGAGCAGAATGCAATTAATACCCTAGTAGAGAAACTGATGATCTTTCTAAGTTCAGGAATTACAGCGACTATAGGATATTAGGGAAACTAATGGAGCATGACTACCTCTTCATTCTGAAATAACTGAACACTTACTACATGCCAGGACTTTCTAGGCCCTGAAATAAAGCAGTGAAAACAAAACAAAACAAAACAAAACAAAGCAAAACAAAACAGCGTTTCTGCTTTCATGGGGCCCACTTTCTAGAGAGGTGGGGGATAGACAATAAACCAATACCTCTCAACGCACAGTGTGTTAAATGGTGATACAAACTACGCGGAAAAGTAGAAATGACAAGGAGGACTAGGGACTGTGGGGTGAGGGTGGACCAGCTGTTTGACACTAGATATTCAGGGGAGACCTCAGGGATAGTGTCATTTGAGCAGTGACGTGAAGTGAGAAGGAGGGAGCATAAAAATATGAGAGATGCAAATTCCTCAGAGCGCCTAGAACTTCTTGATGGTGTTTGAAGAAGAGCAAGAAGGCCAGTGGGGTAGCAGGGCAAACCTGGAGAGGAGCAATAAGGGAGCTCAAAAGCCTGATGCAGATTCAGCAGGGCCTTGAAGGCTGTGTACTATGCACGTCTCCCCCTCCCTGTCATCCATCCTCACACCTTCAACCCTCTCATTCTGTTTCCTTGTTAGTTGCCATTCTCTTATAAGTGGAAACTAGAAAGGAAAAAAAGTTAATTAGGGGTTCCGGTGAGCTGGATTCCATTTACTTGAGGTAGAAGTGTAATATATTGCTCTGTATTTAATTCTTAAGCCATATCCCATGGGAATTTTTCTCTCCCAAATTAGATAATACATGATCAAAATCACAGATTGTCTTCTATTTTTTTTTTTTCCTATTCCCCTAGAGCTCCTAGATCCTAGAGGAGCTTGTAGTCTAGTGTTAAAAGAATGTCAACTTTTAATACTGTGTTTTATCATAGACAATGACTACTAAAAGGTCATTCTTCCGCCTCTGGATCTTATCTCTCTTTCACCAGAGATAGATTTTTCATGCCATTGTAAACTGGCCTGGGATTGTAGTGAGGCTACAGTCATGTCTAGTCTAAGAGAGAGAGAGAAATCTAGAGATATGGAAAAAATAGGCATTAACATTTTTTTTCTCTCAAGAGTAGTCTTTCATATTTACTTTTGTTTATTGGTATATCTGAAGGTTCATGTAGTTATTTGGTATTCTGTCTATGTCAAATAGTACACAAGGGAATGAGTTACCTAAAGTTTACAAAGGTCTTGCTTTAAATCGGGCTTGGCCTATTTGCCATAAATAAGCAAAGCTGGATTTTCCCCACAAGGGAAACAACCAGCTTTTTAAAGTCCTCTGAATTGACTAAACCCGGGGTAAGGAATAACGCTCCCTTATTTTTTTAAGTTTGAAATAATTTTAGACTTACACAAAAGTTCCAAAAACAGTAGAGTTCTTGTATACCCTTCACCCAGTTTCATCAAATACACATGGCCACAGCACAATTACTGAAACCAGGAAGCTGATACTATTAACTTAATACAACACTATTAATTAATCTACAAACCTTATTAAAAGCTCTCCAGTTTCACACTAATGTTCTATTTCTATCACAGAATCCAATCCAAGATGTGCATATTACATTTATTATCAGTTCCTCTGGTTTTCTTTCTTTTTTCTTTTCTTTCTCTTTTTTTTTTCTTTCACGACTGACATTTTTAAAAATTCCAGTATAGTTAACACACAGTGTTTTACTGGTTTCAAGATATATAATATGGTGATTCAACAGTTCTATACATTACTCAGTGCTCATCACGGTAACCCCCATTACTATTTCATCCAGCCCCCACCCCCACCCCCACCTCTCCTCTGGTAACCAACCATCTGTTTGTTCTCTATATGTAAAAGTCCGGTTTTTGGTTTGTTTCTTCTTTTCTTTGTTTTGTTTGTTAACTTCCATATGTAAGTGAAATCATACATTATTTGTCTTTCTCTGACTGCCTTATCTCACTTAACATTATACCGTCTACCTCTATCCATGTTGTGGCAAATAGGAAGATTCTTTCTTTTCTATAGCTGAGTAATATTCTATTGTATGTATATACCACATCTTCTTTCTCCATTCTCTATTGATGGAGATTTGGGCTGCTTCCATAATTCGGCTATTGCAAATAATATTGCAATAAACATAGAGGTGCATGTATCTTTTCAAAGTAGTGTTTTCATATTCTTTGGGAAAATGTGCAGTAGTGGAATTAGTGGATCATATGGTAACTTTATTTTTAATTTTTTGAGGAGCTTCCATACTGTTTTCCACAGTGACTGCACCAGTTTATATTCCCATGACTGACATTTTTTTAAAAAAATACGGATTATTTCACAAAATGACCTTTGATTTGGATTTATCTGATACTTTTCTTGATTAGAAAAATTGCCATTCCTTTTTGGCAATATTATCACAGAAGTGATGCTATGTGCTTCTGGGTGCATCACATCAGGAGGAACATAATATCCATAGGTCTTAGTGGTGCCGTTAATTCTAATCTTTGGTTATGGCAGCGTGTGCCAGGCTTCTCCAATGTAAAGTTACTATATTTTCCTTTGTAATTACTAAGTGTCTTGTTGAGACATACTGAAGGAAACACACTTAAAGACTATGCAAATATCCTGCTTCTCCTTATTTCTTCACTTACTTTACAATACATTTTTTTTTTAATATTTAATGTTTATTTATTTTTGAGAGAGAGAGAGAGAACAGGGAGGGGCAGAGAGAGAGGGGGAGAGAGGATCTGAAGACAGCTCTGTGCTGACAGCAGAGAGCCTGACTGGGGGTTCGAACTCACGAACCATGAGATCATGACCTGAGCCAAAGTCGGCGGCTTAACAGACTGAGCCACCCAGGTGCCCCTAATATACATCTTTTTATGCTTTTTGTCTGTAACATGTACTACTGTGGAGTTTGCCTAATGGAAATGTTCTAGTTCCGTTATTGTTTCTACATTTATTAACTGGAATCCTGTACAACTGTGAGAAAATACCCCCCCTTATCCATTTAGTCAATTATTTATTTCTAGATCAATTAGTCAAGATTTATAGATGTTTATTTTATTCGATAGGTTATAATTCATTGTTATTATTATTCATTTTGCTACTCAAACAAGTGAGATTTCATTGTGAACAGACTGTAAGCCAAAGAGATCAAATGCACCATACAATAAACACCAAAACAGGCATATAAGTTCCTTTTTCTTATTTGACTGGAGATATTCTCTTCATTAAAAGTGCTGTGCTTTAATCTCTTTTATCTTCTAGCACTGGCAGGTGTGCAATAAATGTTAACTGAAAAAACATAAATGAATTAGTAAAAGACTAATGTGATAAAATTAGATTTCATAAAGGACTAATTAAATGATTCCTGTAAATTTTTTCTTTTTTTTAAGTAGGCTTAAACTCATGACCCTGAGATCAGGAGTCACATGCCCTACTGATTCACAGCCAGCCAGGTGCCCCTTAAATTTTCTATTTTCATTTGGTCAAGAATTTACCACCAAAGTCCGACAAAGCTAAATATGAGTCTCTGTGTATATATCACTTTCTTGAAAAGATGACTAGGGTTTAAGCAATTCTGATGTTGGGTTGGCTTTGCTGTGGTATTGATTGTGTTTGTTGCTATCACGTTGTTTAAAGTGATATATCTATCCTATTATATGTATATCTTATTATATAAATCCTATTGTATATAATATAATATATAATAGGATATATATAAATATAATAGGATATGCATGAAAATGGTAAAAACTAAGGATTAAACTATATAGTGGAAAGCAAACCACTGTTATCCATGTCTGTGTATCATGTTGGATAGTCTATGTATATACGTGTGTGTGTGTGTGCGTGTGTGTGTGTGTGTGTGTGAATAGAAAATGAAATATCTTTCACACTTTTTATTACTTTTTAAACACAAATGAAAGCATGCTATACATCCTATTCTGTACCTTAATTTTTAAAGAGTTAATAATAAATCAATGAGAGCATTCTTTATTTATTTACTGAGATTTATCTTCTTTTTAGTGGCCAAGTAATATTGCATTGTAGTAATACACTGTAATTTTTTTCATGAGTCTTACTGATTTAAGAGTTTACTTAAATACAAGTGATGGGTATTGAAGAGTGCACTTATGATAAGCACTAGGTGATGTATGGAACTGTTGAATCACTATATTGCACATCTGAAACTAACATAACACTGTATGTTAACTAACTGGCACTAAAATAAAAACTTTTAAAACAGAGTTTATTTCAATCTATTTTTGATATTTTGTTGTAAACAATGCCTCATTGGATATCTTGAAATATACTCCTTTGTGCATATGTAGGCAAGTAGGATAAATTCTTAGAAGAGGAATTGTTGAGTTGATGGGAATGTATATTTAAAATTGAAGTAGATATTGACAAATTGTCCTTTTATTTTATTTATTTTTTTTTTAAATAAATAGAGTTTTTTTTTTTAAATTTTTTTTTTCAACGTTTATTTATTTTTGGGACAGAGAGAGACAGAGCATGAACGGGGGAGGGGCAGAGAGAGAGGGAGACACAGAATCGGAAACAGGCTCCAGGCTCTGAGCCATCAGCCCAGAGCCTGAGGCGGGGCTCGAACTCACGGACCGCGAGATCGTGACCTGGCTGAAGTCTGACGCTTAACCGACTGCGCCACCCAGGCGCCCCGACAAATTGTCCTTTTAAAACGTTGTCTTACCAGCACTTTGAGAGGGCTTATTTTTCTGCACTTGCCCCAAATCCATGAATTTTACAATCAAATAAGTGAAAATAATACTTTTTTATGATTTGGGGGTGCCTGGGTGGCTCAGTCAGTTAAGCGCCTGACTCTTGATTTTGGCTCAGGTTCCTGAGATTGAACCCTGTGTCTGGTTTGCATTGACAGCACAGAGCCTGTTTGGGATTCTCTCTCTCCCTCTCTCTCTGCCGCTCCCCCTCTCACACATGCTCTCTCTCTTTCCTTCTCTCAAAATAAACAAAAATTTTTTTTGAATCTTTCTTATGATTTTAATATATATTTATCTTTCTCTGAATGAGGTTGACAATTTTTTCACGTGTTTAAAGGTCATTTAGATTTTCTACAAAATCATCTTTAAATTGTTCTTTGACCATTTTTTATTTTTTTTTTAAATTTTTTTTTTTAACGTTTATTTATTTTTGAGACAGAGAGAGACAGAGCATGAACGGGGGAGGGCCAGAGAGAGAGGGAGACACAGAATCCGAAACAGGCTCCAGGCTCTGAGCCGTCAGCACGGAGCCCGATGTGGGGCTCGAACTCACGGACCGCGAGATCGTGACCTGAGCCGAAGTCGGACGCTTAACCGACTGAGCCACCCAGACGCCCCTCTTTGACCATTTTTTAAAGTAGACTCCACCCCTGGAGCTGTGCCCAGTGTGTGGCTTGAACTCACACCCCTGAGATCAAGACCTGAGCTGAAATCAAGAGTTGGATGTTTAACTGACTGAGCTACCTGGGCACCCTATTTTCTTTTTGATCTTTTTTGTTCTTTTTCTTATTTATTTGCAGAAAAGTTTATATATTCACGAAATTATCAATTTGACCATGATATATGTTGCAAATATTTGTTTCATGTTATTTTACATCATTTAACACTAAGCCTTTACTTTTACTATTTTTTGACAATGGGAGAACTTTCAATTTTTATGTATTAAAACTTATGATTCTTTTCTTTTATGAATTCTAAGTTTGGTTCATATGCAGAAATGCATTGTCTACTCCAAAGCTAGAAAACCGTCTTCCCTCATAGTTTGGTGAATTTATTTGCATTAAAATATTAGAGACATTTGAAATTTTGTTTTGGTGTAAGAAATAAAGAAGTAGGAAGTAGGAATTCTGTTGTTTCCAGAGGTCTTCACAGTGTCAGAATCATTAACTGATTCTTTCCCCCACTAAATAAACTAGCGCTGTCTCCTTAGTAGGTTTCCAAAAGGTAAAAGAGTGCCAAGTAGTCAAATGAAGTTGATTTAGTCATGTTGCCATTTATTTATGCAGATGAAAAGCATTTTCAGCTTTTTATAAAATGTCTTTTCTCTCCCGGGAATGATCCACCCCCATCCTGTTGGCATTAACCAAGTCCTAGTGCTCCTGAGAATGGAAATAACTTACGCAATTATAGGCACACTTTGTTTTATTCTACTTGGCTTTATTGTACTTTGCAGATATTGCGTATTTTACAAATCAAAGATTTAGAGCAGCCCTGAGTTGAACAAGTCTATTGGCGCCATTTTCCCCAACAACATTTGCTCACTTTGTGTCTCCATCACATTTTGGTAATTCCAGCAATATTTCAAACTTTTCATCATTATTATATTTGCTATGGTGATCTACTATCAGTGATTATGACTTGCTGAAAGCTCAGATGATGATTAGCATCTTTTAGTCATAAGATATTTTTAAATTCAGGTATGTTTTGTTTTGTTTTGTTTTGTTTTGTTTGTAGACATACTATTGCACACTTAATAGAATACAGTACAGTGTAAACATAACTTTTATACATACTGAGAAACCAAAAAAATGCACTTGACTCATTTTATTTTGATATTTACTTTATTGTGGTGGTCTAGAACTGAGCCCACAATACCTCTGAGGCATGCCTATGTGTGGTTGTTATTTACAGCTAAGCTGACATCTGCATGGGAGTCTTCATATGTATCTAGATTGGTTTCAAATATGTTGCTTTATTGCTACCTTGGGCTTTAATATTTTTACTGGAAATAAAATTAGGCAAACAAGATATTTATCTTCGTTTTAAACCATAACATAATCTATAGCCAGCATGGTCTTTAACTCAGGTAGTGCTTGTAAATATCTCTATTTGATCTTTCCCTCCCAAGCCACAACAGTGTAGGGAAGAGTATTGTGGAAGTCCACTTCTAAAATGGCTCCTAATGATCCGCCTGCCAGTATTCATTTCCAGTCAATCCTTCTCCTCCCTTTATATGTGGACTGGACTGAGTAATTGTTTCTAATGAATAGCATGTGGCAGAAACGATGGGATATTACTTCTGATATTAAAGCATTAAAACTTCTGAGATAAAGTAGAATGTCTTTCTGGCATTCTCTTTCTTTTGCTGTACTGTCTTGTTCACCTTAATGAACCAATCTGTTGTGTTGGAAAAATCCACGTGGCAAGGATATAAAGGCAGCCTTCAGCCAAATCTTAAAAGTAACCAAACCCCACCAACAACCACGTGAATAAGCCTAGAAGTGGATCTTTCCCCAATTGAGCCTTGAAGTGAGTAGCCCCAGCCAACGTCTTGATTTCAGTCTTGAGAGACCTGAACAGAGCATCTAGCTAAACCAAGACCAGATTCCTGAACTACAGAAATTGACATAATAAATATTTTAAACCTCTAGGTTTTGAGGTAATTAGATATGCAGCAATGGGTAACTAATATAATAAAGTTGGATAATAATATTAAATAATATTGTCATTAATATTAGTAATATTAAAATATTAAGATTATATTAGCTTTGGTACAAAAGATTATAATGTTTTATAATAATATTATAATATTAGAAAGCTAACAATACTAATGAGTTTCATATGGGGAAATCTTTATTCTAGGAGTTTTGCATGTGTTATTCTATTTAGTCTTCATCTTAACCCATGAGAGAGTTAAAAGATTGATCTGCCTTTTACAGTGGAAGAAGCAGAGGTATTGAGAAACAAGATTCGAATCCAAAGCCAGTACTCTGAACTGCGCTGTAAGACTGCAAGGACAAAGAAAACGGCCACTATATGCCAGAATCACTGGGTTTCCAAGAGTTATTACTGTCTTCCCCTTCCATAGCAGGGTTCTGCTTTCATCATCCATGCTGGGGTTTGATCTGACGTTGACCTATAAATATAGTAACCTCACTCTATTCTACCTTATTGTGTGTACCACCAGGCACATGGTATGGATGAAAGACATCTCTTAAATGTATGGATCAATGCATGAGGGAGTAGTCTGTCTTTGACACTGAGATAACCTTTGGCGTTGTTCCTACAGTCGGTGTGAGGTAGTGTGGGGGTTAGTGACACACACTGGATATACAAACGTTAGGGGCAGACTTGCCTCCAGCACAGGGGGAATTTCTCATCTATGCTGCCTTACAATGATCTCACACTATTCTAACTCTAGGCTCTGCTTATGACAGAAGAATACATGAAAGTAATTTAGCATCTTGTGTTTTCACTCTACTGTCACTGTGGAAGAAGATAATGACTGCAATTTCAGATTCTTAGAACTAGATACAGAGAAAATGTTTCTTCCTCTAAATGATGCTTCTCCTACCATGTACTGTGGGGGGGTGAGGGGGAGTATAACTGAGAACATCCTCTGTGAAGGAAAATTTTGCAACATATAACAAAATTGCAAGTGCACAGACCTTTTCATCTAGAAATTCTACTTCAAATAATTTATTTTACAGAGAAATATACATGTGTGAAATGGTAATATTTTTGAGAACAGAAGAGTAGAAACAACTCAATTGCTCATCAGGAAGAGACTGGTTAAATAAATTATGGTGTATCAATCCTTATAAGTGAATAGAATGCAACTAAAACACAATAAAACAATGTGGATTTATGTAATTATCTCCAAAATGTATTGAGGAAAACAAATTAAGGAGAATGGGGACTAAATTTTTGTTAATAAAAATAGGTTGCATATGTCGGATGATTTTAAAGTGTGTAGACAAATTCCTTGACAGTTTTCCCTTGAAAAGGTGGAGCCTAATTCTTCTGTCTTTGAATGTGGGACTTGAGTAGCTAGTTGCTTGTGTTTGAGATACTGGAAACTTTGAGGAGGATACGATCCTTCCATATATATCATTCATGCCTCTTGGTTTTGAACCAAGTGAGTGCTTATCTATTTAAAAATAAAATAAACAAAACACTAACAAATGTTAATATAGGAATTCTATTAATAAAAGAAAGTGGTTTATTCCATTTCTTATTTCCAGTTTTACTTATGAATGTCTACTGTTAGTTTGCAGTCTTAGAACAGACTGACTAAACGCTTCTAATGAGATTAGAAAAGAAGAATGTTGGTAGAAACAATCTGGGGGAAAGATAATTGAAAAATGCGATATTCACTTGTTCTTAAATTCAAACAAAGAGGGAGGAGGGCTAGCCCAGGAGGAGAAAGGACTGCTGGAAACAATGATGGAGGGATGGTCTAATCTTAGCAGCTGTTGGTCAGTCACGTGTGGGCAGCGAGTGGGAGGATCTTGAGCTGGAGGGGCAGGCAAACATGACTCCCTGACTCACCAGAGGTGAGGCTTCATGACAGGCGCATCCCCCTCAGAGGCTGCGTGGGAGGCACTGAGCCTGGGTGATTGGGCTGAGCGCTCATGACAGTGTGGGGAAGCTGAGGGGCAAAATGTAGAGGGAAAAGTGGTGAGCTGTATACTCTTCATCAAGGGGAGCAACGAACTATTAAGTTAACAGCTTTCTACTCTTTCTCTTGCTAGACATACATAATCCATTTGCTTTGCAAAGCAATTTTAGAATGTTGTTTATGGTAAGGTGTAAGGTGCCTTATGGCAAAAAAAAAAAAAAGCTCTCTCAAATTCATGTGTGGATTTAAAGCTGTTCTAGTCCTAGAAGATTGCATTTGACTTTAGAGATACCTGCTCCTCCATTTGTAATATTATAACAGCAATATCTTCCTCATAGACTTGTTAAGTGGATTTAGTGGAATAAAACTGAGTGCTGGAATCATCCCTCCTTCCCTCCATAGCCCTGGCACCCTGGGCTCCTCTCCTTCAAGGAGTCCCCTGCCACTGCTGCTCACACTGCCTACTTTCCAGCATAGCACTCTCCGTATTCAGTCCTGCAAAGTGCCCAACACTGTGTGAAGGAATCTTAGAATGCAAATCCTACTTCAATTTAGGGACACTGGGGGCTTCTTCACAAGTGAGCCAGATTAAGTGTCATACAACTGACTCCAGATTGCATAACTACTAAGAGGCAGTGCCGCAATGCACACCCAGGCTTCTGCTCTTCTATCTGCTGTCCCTCTGCTGCCCTGGATGAGGGCATCTGAAGGTTACCAACTGCAAAAAGAACTGAAAGACCTTCCCTCATGACAGCCCTTAGTTGTGTTCCTCTGTGGAGGCATCATAGTGAAATAGATTGAGCACTTATGCTCTGGAATTAGACGTCTAGGTTCAAGGTCGAGTTCCATCATTTACTAGCTTTGTAACATTGGGCAAGTAACTTCTCAGAGCCTCCATTTCTTTATCTTTAAAATGGGATCAGAGGGGCATAGTGAGGAATGAATGAAGCAACACAAAGGAAGTCTTAGAACAGTGTTTGGTACATGGTCAGTATTCAAAGAATAATAACTTGGTTTCTTTTTATAATCATAGTTCATAATAGGACTTCATAAACACCATCTCATTAATACTGATAACACCTCTATGGGTACATACTTAAAACTGAATTTTAATGCTTGAAACACTGTGGTTTAAGCTTGCCTTAAATAATAATGATAAGCACTGGTTGCTTGCTTATTATGCACTTGGTACTTTGCACATATTTACCTATTCAGTCCTGACAATATTTAACATTCTTATCCCCATTTTATAGATGGGGAAATGATGACATGGAAGTTAAATGTTTCAGTCAAGATCCCATAGCTGGTGAGTATCATTGCCAGAATTCAAACCTTGGCAGTCTGGACTCAGAGATCCTACATGACCTGACTTTCCACATGCATATACTGTAAGAGTCAAAGTGTACCCTACTACACAGATCTAGCAATTCCAATGTCAGAAGAGTCAATAAGTTTCCAAGTGGGTTCCATAAGAGAATTAACTATCATGACTCTCTCCATTCATGTTCTTATTTTATGTGTCTTTATTAAGTGATTAAGATACTAATAACTAATTTTGATTAACTGTACCGGAACAATAACTTAGTAAAATCCTAGATTTCCACTTTATCAGGCAAGTTTTAGGAAGGTACTGAAGACCAAAAATAAAAGATATTTATAATGAATTTTACCATGACTGGGATTTTATATTCTTTATAGCTCAGATGTATTCCAAAAGTTCTAAAAAAACTTTCTAATATAAATTTACAATTTTTTCAGGGCGCCTGGGTGGCTCAGTCGGTTAAGTGTCCGACTTCGCCTCAGGTCATGATCTCACAGTTTGTGGGTTCGAGCCCCGCATCGGGCTCTGTGTTGATAGCTCAGAGCCTGGAGCCTGCTTTGGATTCTGTGTCTCCCTCTCTCTCTGCCCCATACCTGCTTGCACTCTCTCTCTCCCTTTCTCAAAACTAAATAAAACATTAAAAAATTAAAAAAAAAAATTTTAACGTTTATTTATTTTTGAGACAGAGAGAGACAGAGCACGAACAGGGGAGGATCAGAGAGAGAGGGAGACACAGAATCTGAAACAGGCTCCAGGCTCCGAGCGGTCAGCACAGAGCCTGACGCGGGGCTCGAACTCACGGACCGCGAGATCATGACCTGAGCCGAAGTCGGACACTTAACCGACTGAGCCACCCAGGCGCCCCTAAAAAATTTTTAAAAATTACAGTTCTTTCTTTACTCTAAACTTTTTATAACAAAAAGAGATGTGGTCCATAGAAGTTGTTTAAACATCTGAAAAAGTGATTATTAAATAAATATTAAAATTATTTTACATGTAAACATCTGAACCATGATCTCAATGTAAATGAATTATAGATACCCATTAAATTTAGTCATGAATACACACACACATATATACATACACTCTGGTGATATAATATAAACCAGCCTAACACTTTACCTGCCCCTTTTGAGTGTGTCATGCACAGGAGGGAGCAGGGTGCATGCTCACAGCTGATCCAGTCATAGCACTTCCATCCCCCTGAACCCAATAATTGTCCTAAGTGGTGAGCATGTGATGTACGCTGTCCAATCAGAATCCTCCTTAGGGCATTACAAAAGGGAATTAGGAAATTAGGAAAAAGAAGCCTCTTTTCCCTCTTGTTTATGGAACTGGTAGAGTATAAGCTCAGATGTCATTTCTTAGAAACTGAGGGGAGGACTCCCGAAGAAGCCAGCCAAGCTAATACAGCATCCTGAAAGATATAGGAGGAGGCGGGGCACTTGGATGCACTCTGGTGACATTCAAATTTCTAGTTATAGACTTCTCTAAGGGCAGTATAACTCCTGCCCCTCTCAATTTTGGCTCAGTGAATTCTTCCTTTTATGCTTATTTTAGTTCCTGTTAAGATTCAGGAAGTTGCTTCCTATAAATACAGAGGATGATGCAAATGCCATACTTGGTAGTGTTGGAGAGAGTTCTCACATTCACTGTTGCTGGGGTGCAACCTTTTTTTTTTTTTATTGGATGGTAATTTGGTAGTATCTACCAAAATTTAAATCTAAAATTTACAATGGCAAAACTCTTTGACCCAGAGATTCCATATTTAGGGATCTCTACTATAGAAATATTAGAATGCCTGGTAAAGAATATATGAAGATGTTTATTGAAGCATTTTTGTACTAGCCATCAATCAGAGAATGTTGAAAACAAGTTATGGTCTGCCCACCATGGAATGTGCAGATAAAGAAATAAGAAATGGTTGTACATGGAAGGATGCCCATAATGTATTACTGAAGAAAAATCAAATTGCCAATGTATAATCCTATTTTCATAACAAGCAAAAACCAAATTAGTATCCATACACTGCAGGTTTCACATGTGCATGAGAAAAGATCCCCAAGAATACAATTGTGAATGAGGAAAGGGACGCTTAGAGTTTTAATATTTTACTTTATAGATTTCTGTATTATTTGTTTTCAATTTGTGTGTATTACTTTGTTAATTATTAAAAGCAATTTAAAAACGGAAGATAGTTTTATCTACCTCATCAGTCTCTTTCCTCAGAAGAAAAACTCCTTAGGAAAGGCAGAAGGGTATCAACTGGGAATTCCGAGACCTCAGGATTTGGCTTCAGCTCCACCTCTGACATACTTTGTGACTTGAATTAAATAGATGAAACTGTCTGGTTTTGTTCACTCATCCAGAAAATGGGGGACTAGATCAACGTGGGCACTATCGTCCCCTTCGGTTTTAACAATTTATGAACACAGGTCTATTTTTAAGCCTTTATAATAAGTATTAACACAATTCTGAGGATGGAATGACATTTGGAAGATAAACATTAAACAAGTTGCATGAGAATTAAATATATCTTAATTATAGTATATTGACCAATATTTCAAACCAAAAAAGTTTAATCTTTCTCTTTTCTCTAAAGAAGAATTGTTTTTAGTGAAATAACTACTGCATTAACTTTTATGTGACATTAAAGCCCATAATACCTTTACTTGACTTACAGTTTGAGATCTCCCTGCATGGATGAAATTTCTGAAAATGAAGAAGTGATTGTTAATGGTCAAGTCCCTGGTACTGCAGGAAAGAGCATGCTCATTTTCTCTCCAACAAGACAGGCTTCCCAATCTACCAGGAGATTCCAGGGCACTGAAAGTCAAGCCCTAGTCTATGACATTTGTTTATGTTAGTCTAAGTAGGCTTAGAAGCTGGTCACAGGCAAACTCAATCAAGACTACAGACCTTTCTTTGGCCTGGATGTCCTCCCCACTACCCCCGGGGCATTATGAATACCCTTAGACAGAGCATTCCTTCTCCAGTTAAACTCAACTCCCACCTTCTAGTTGCCTTATGGCTAGTCACTTCACACATATTTTACCCTGTCTGTCAGGCTGTAGAAGTCTTGTGCATCTTATAACTTCTAATGAAGTGTTAAAATCACCTGTAGAATAACAGCACAGATGGGGAAGTGGAGGAGGAAACACAGAAGCAGTTTCTTCATGCTTAGTCATAAGAACAAGTAAAGGCAATGACCTTGGATCTTATTCAAAAGACTAATCCTTTTGAAACAAATTTAACAATCTTGGGCCAGGTCATAAAGCTGCCTGTGGATTCACCTTTTCACCCATTTACTCTTCCATGAATTGCCATCGGAAAGTTAGTACTTTCCTAAGTAGGACGTGACGCTAGAACAAATACTAAGTTTATCAGATAAATAACTCTTTCTTAGGAATCACTCATTAGCTTATTTTTATAGGCAACTATTTACAAGTTGGTGTCACCCACTAGACAATGAAATTCTTGAAGTCAGAGTCTTGCCATCATACCTAGTCCAAGGCTAGCAATTGGAAGACTCCAAAAAGACTTGTTTAGTAACCTAATGAAGAAATAGTGTGTGGTTAATTCCAAATTTGAACTATGGAAGAATATACTCCAGTGAATGGCACATAACTTAAACTATCCATTTTTGTTCACAATCTGAAGTTGATTGAAACTTCTAGAATGTAAATTCTGTAAATGCAAGGATTTTTGTCATTTTGTTCAGTGGTGGACCCCAATGTTTGGGAATGACCTATACCTATCCTTACTCCCACACACACAGCTTCCTGACTACTACTACTAACATGACTTTACTATTCCATTGTCTTCATCAGCATAACTTTCCCAATCCAGGAGATTCTTGCCCAGGCACATAACTGGGTTGCTCATTATGTTAACATCCAGAAAGACCTATGAACTCTTCAATAGGTAACACAACAGTTAACTGAGGAATATTCTTTGAATTTCTTGCCTCAAATTTCACTTTGCTCTTTCCACAAATTCCAAACTATTATATTATGATCCTTATCCAATCCTAATCAAGTCTCCTACTCTCATTGAAATACCTGCTTTAAACCAAAATACTGATTCTTAGTAAATCCTGGCCTTGCCTTCCTCATTAGAAACACAACTACAGCTTGTTTCAGCTGGTAATGCCCCTTATTAATAAATTCAATAAACTCAGCTTGGTCTTGTTAACAGATTGTGTTGGTGAATATTTGGGGAGCCAGATTTCAGCATACCTAGGGCAACAGAGTAGGTACATGAAGGGGTTTTAAAAGCCTTATTAAGCCTAACTCAGAACAAGTCAGTCCCTGTAAATCCTCACTGAAAGCATGACTAATCTAGGAGAAGAGATACATTACGCTATAAGTATTGACATGTTACTGGGTGACTCCTTAGTCAGAATTGGCATATTTACCATATCCTTTTTATCTTAAATTATTTTTTAAGAGTTTGAGCCAAATAGTACAAATCAATTGTTCTTGAAAGAGCAGTAGATGAGTGTTTTCTGACCCACACTTCCTTAAGAATGGCTGAGGTGACATGGTGGGATCCTAGTTTATTTATCATTTAATGTTTGTCTGTTGGTTTACTTCAGATCTTTACAGAAAACAAATTTTCCTGGAGGATTTTCTAAGCTCAAAAAAAGCCTTCCTTGTTTTATCTTTAAGGCACCCAGATGACAGTGAGAAGCCAACTTATCTGATTTTACACTGCAGTCACTCTCAGTTATAACTCAACCCATAGCTGCATGCAGTCAACCAGTAGAACTCCCTACTGAATGTATTACTTAATAGAGGGGAAAGAAAATGAAGCTAAAGCCATTTTATGATGAAGACTTTAAATATGGGAAAGTTCCAAACTGGCACAGCTACTCTAGAAAATAATATGGGTTCCTCAAAAGGTTAAAAATAGAAATACCCTATGATCCAGCATTGCACTACTAGGTATTTACCCAAAGGACACAAGGGTACATGTACCCCGATGTTTATAACAGCATCATCAACAACAGTTAAACTACAGAAAGAGCCCAAATGCCCATTGACTGACGAGTGGATAAAGAAGATGTGGTATATATATATATATATATATATATACACACACACACACACACACACAATGGAATATTACTCAGCCATCAAGAAGAATGGGATCTTGCCATTTGCAGTGACATGGATGAAGCTAGACTGTATGCTAAGCAAAATAAGTCAGTCAAAGAAAGACAAATACCATATGATCTCACTCATATAAGGAACTTAAGAAACAAAACAGATGAACATACGGGAAGTGGGAAAAGAGAGAAACAGAGAAAGACGGAAACAAACCATAAGAGACTCTTGATGATAGAGAACAAACTGAGGATTGCTGGAGGGGAGGTGGGGGGAATGGGGTAGGTGGGTGATGGGTATTAAGGAGGGCACTTGTTGTGATGAGCACTGGGTGCTGTATGGAAGTGATGAATCACTGAATTCTACTCCTGAAACCAATATTGCACTCTATGTTAACTAACTGGAATTTAAATAAAAATTTTAAAATATGGGAAATTTCCACTGCCCATTCAACTGGAATAGCAATAGGGAGCAGTACTTAAAAATAATTTAAGAAAGGGTAAGATACATGCCAAATTCAAATTGTGGGATTAACCCCCAATGCAAGACTAAGCTTTCTTTGGCTTTTCCAATATACTAACATAAGAAGGTCAGATTTGTTTTAATATTTTACTTTTTTTTGTTTTTTTGTTTGAATGTATAAAACCCTAGGAGTTTAATCCAAATATAATTCAAACTTGTGTATTGCATTCTTTCTCCCAAGTTATTCGAGACTAGAATACAAAATAACATGAGAACAATTTTCCTATTTCCTTTCTTCAAAGGAACAATAAATACCCTGGTATTTATCAGGAGTCTGAAAAAGATCTTAACTATTAAGTATATGTTTTGAGAGGTGGTGATAGAAGGAAGACGACTTAGGTCAAGATTGTTTGCTGAAGCTCCTGGAAATTATATTCTTCTCTGGGCAGAGATTAGGGTAAAGGATCTGTTACAACTCCTTACCAAAACTGTAAGAGACTTCTGTGTCTCTGAAGAGTCTGGGGTTGGAACATCTCCACTAAGTGAGACAAATTTCCAAGAGCCCAGCCTCTGGGCATTTTCCAGCTGCTGCTCTTTCCCACCCTCCAGAGTAACCCAAATCTCTAGAAACAATTGATGTTTCTAGAATTTACAGAAAAGTGTAGATCTAAATAATTTTATCGGTGCTTACTCAGTCAGTACAGTTTTGACAAGAAACCTCTGACTTAGGTTCTGAACCCAATTTATGTTTTGGCAACTGAAGGGAAACAGAGTTTGTCAGCCCAAAATATGACTCTGGCATATGCATTATTTTGAGCTGATTATTTTAAAGAAACTACAGACACAGAAGCTCTGAAAACATAGTGAATGTTACCTTTTGTAAAGGAAATCTACATTTATAAAGGAAATTTACATTAGAAAGGGTGCCTGTACCAGGAAGAGAGCTGTTACCAGAGATCACTTTTGCACCTGAGAGGCCTGCCTAGGTGGCAGGGCAAATTTTGTTTGCCAAACATTTACTCTTCTCACCGTCCAGATGAATTGCCTTCTTTACTTTGAAGCCCCACACCCTACCTCTTTCTTTAGCTCCGAATGGTATATAAGCCTCAATTGTCTGGCTGTCTTTTGAGTCCTGTATCTTTGTAGGGCTCCCATAGGTATTAAAATGGTTTGTTTCTTTCTTCTGTTAATGTGTCTTTTATTACAGGGAGGTCTCAGTCAAGAGCTCAGAGGAGTAGAGAGAAAACTATTTTTTCTCGCTTACAACAGATACTTTTGTCTCAGAGACCTGCAAACAGCATGGAAAATGAAATCTACATCTTGAAAAATATTTCCTTAAATTATTGCAACAGTCATAACCTGGAAGAAAACTACAGGGGACAAGCAAAAGCATTCAGCTAACATTGTATCTGCAAGCAAATTAAGCCTACAGATCACTTTCGTAAGACAAAAACAACATTATTAAATTATTAGTTGCTTTGGAACTGCTTCTACTGGGCTGAGGATTAAGTGCCCTCAAAATTTCCTATGACACTCTGACAGCTGTTATTACTTAAATATCCTTAGAATTTATGGGCGCTCCATAGGGGGACAGTGAAAACTCAAACTTGACTTCTACTACATTAAAGAAAAAAATGACTGAAATTAACAAATTATTCCCACCGCCCTCCACCAGCTTAAAGTAAAACATGGTCACAAGTCACCTTGAGAAGTTGATTTCAAACAGAATTGAGTGACTAACTCCCAACATGCATTTTAAACATCTAGCGATAATAATCAGAATGAAGATTGCTTTGCTGTTAATATTAGCTATTTGATGGGTTAAAGTCAGCTTTGATTATTTGAGAATGAGAGATGAAGAAGGGAAGAAATATGCCATTGCTCCTATGGGATATATTTAATAATCTCTCTCTCTCTCTCATAAAAAAAATACAGAAAAAGAAAAAAAAGAAAAGCCTACACGATCACTAGATATCGTGAAAGGATTTCAATCTAAAATGGGACCAAGGAGGAGCATATGAATGGCTCAGTCAGTTAAGCATCTGACTCTTAATTTCCCCTCAAGTCATAATGTCAAGTTTCAGGTTCATGAGTTCAAGCCTTGTATTGAGACTGCTTGGGATTCCGTCTCTTTTTCTGCCCCTCCCTTGTTTCCTGTATCTTTCTATCAAAATAAATAAAAATAAACTTTAAAAATATAAAATAAAATAAAATAAAATAAAATAAAATAAAATAAAATGGAACCAGAGAATATGAAATGCACCCTCAGGAAAACAAAACTTAAGAACTGAGAGACTAATTTCCTGTAAATGCCTGACTTACTGAAAACCATAATTTATTTCCTGACCAATGAACATCCACCAAGAATCCCTTCCATCCTCAAGCCAATGAACTTACTGCTTGGACTCTGGCTGGACTTTGCCCTTTGCACTCCTAGTACCAGAAATCCAGTTCACTCCGAACCTCCAACCGACTTGCCTATAGATTGCTATCCTTTGTATTTTCCAAATTACCATTCTTCTGCTATTCCAAAATAAACTCAATTTTTCGTAGTTTGTGTTTGCCTTATCTTACCTCTATTTAGTTTGGCAATGTAGATGGAATAGAACAATGTGACAGTGGTATAAGACATTTTGAGGCGGAAAATACAGATTTTAGGTTAAGCAATTCTGTAAGGGGACCTACAAAATATGACAAATAATGATGCCTTTAAGTTGTATAGTTTACTATGGGAAAAATGTTAACATGTCGCTCTGTGGTAGATCTTACAAGATCTAGTTAAAATGGACAATGGTAACATGAGATTCACAGTAAGATTTAGATAGAATTACAATTTACTAAACACGTTTCACAATGATTTCTTTCTCTTTTCTTTCTGCTACATTCTAGAGGAATTTTAAGACAGAAGGATAATCTTGAAAAGCTCTGTAATCTTTATATCTGAAAGCTCATCCTCAGGTAAAAATTTGGAGGAGGAACACTCCATTTGGTGTTCTAGCTCCATCACTAATAGGCTAGGACCTTAAGCAAGATATTTGACATTTCTGGATCTCTTTTCAACAATCGTGATGTTGTGGTACAATCTCTACTTTTCACTGATCCTTTGGCACCTACCAGATAGACTGCTCAGTGTTTTACACCAGCATCTGAGAGCCATCTCACCCAGAGGGTTCTGTGCACTCAACTTAACCTCAAGTTATCAGCTGTGGTTTACTTTCAGGCTGCAAGAATAGAATGTGTCTCTAATTTTTGTGGCTAAAAGTGATGTCAACTTTCTCATCAACAATCTTTTATATCAGCAATTCTCAAAATTTTTGGTTTTAAAACTCTACAAAAAAATATTAAGGACCCCTCCCCCCAAAATATTTTGTTATACAGGTTATACCTATCAGAATTTATCTTACTGGAAATTAAAACTGTGAATATTCCCCCCCATTTTATTGGCAAATGGTAAACATTACATCTCTGTATAAGTTTAAGGTAGATAGCATGATGCTTTAATTCACATCTATCGTGAAATGATTTCTGCAACAGGTTCAGCTAACATCAATCTTCTCAAGCAGATAGAATAAAAAGACAAGAAAAAAGGAAAGACAAAAAGGAGAACGGTTTCTTCTCCTTGTGATGAGAACTTAAGATTTGCTCTCTTAATGACTTTCTTATATATCATACAGCAGTATTAGCTATAGTCATCATGTTGTACATTACATCCCCAGTACTTATTTATCTTGTAACCTGAAGTTTGTACACTTTGACTTGCTTCCTCTGATTCCCCCTCCTCAGCTGAAAACTTTAAAAATTAAGCATTTGTTGGTTTGTTTTATTAAAGCCGTTTATATAAATAATACATGTTTTATGAAAAATAGTTTTCCAATTCAAAAAAAAATGTAGTGGGAAGAGTGTAAAAGAGACTTTTTACAAATATCTATAATGTCCAATTTAGTATATGACAGCTGGATTCTCATATCTGCTTCTTCATTTGGTCTGTTACAATATCACATATGTGCCTCCCAGAAAACCCCACTGTAAACTCATGAAAGAATGAGAGTGAAAAAGGAAAATAACTTCCTAGTATCTTTATGAAAATGCTTCTGACCTCTTGGTACTTCTCAAAGGGTTTTGGGGGAGGCCAGGAGTCCCAGACTTCACTTTGTGACTGCTGTTCTATATGATGGAGAGGCTAGTCTAAATTGTAATTAATTTAGATTACAGACATAATATAATACATATTACATAAATAATATAATATATACATATTGTATATAAATATATATTATGTATAAAATCATATAATTATATTAATTTTGAATGAAGGCTGTCAGTTAAAAGTTTTATTTTTTCTGAACTGATCCTTAGAATAAATATAATAGGACCTAACTCTCATAAAGAATTTCCTTATATCAGGCACCGTGCTAATAGTTTGGCAAATGTTATTTTATTTAACCTTCAAAACAACCCTAGAAAATGGTGCCACCAATATTATCTACCATTTATTTTATCTTTTTTTAAGTTTATTTATTTTGAGAGAGAGAGGGAGAGAGAGAGAGCACGCACGCAAGTGAGAGTGGGGAAGGGGCGGAGAGAGGGAGAGAGAATCCCAATCAGGCTCCACACTGTCAGCACAGAGCCCAATGCAGTGCTTGAACTCACGAACCATGAGATCATGACCTGAGCCAAAATGAAGAGTCTGATGCTTAACCGACAGCGGCACCCAGGAGCCCTTTATCTACCATTTAACAAGGGAGGAGATGGACCTTGGAGAGTGTAAGTAATTTGCCCAAGGTTACACCAGTAGCGGACTGTTGACTTGGCCTTTGAGCTTAGACAGTCTGATTTCAGACCACACAAGATCCTAATTAAGGCACTTTAATTCCCCTTCAAAAAGATTGCTCAGCACTGAAATAATTATCTCCTGTAATCGTCACAGAAATTCCATGAGGATGACTTCATAATCCTCACTTAACAGATGAACAAATGGACTAAGTTTGCACAGTGGGCTTCAGGCAGGACCAGAATATGCAATGTATTTACCTGGACTCATTCTGTGCCACTAGCCATTGATCTCCAGCATGGATGGGTATATTCCAGGGACTGTTCAAGGTAGTTAACAGGTGGAGGGAAGAGAAGATATTAGCACTAATTTTTCTCTTTACCCCAAAATGAGGAAAAAAATCAACTTTTAAAATATCTGATGTAAAAACTCATACTTGTCCTTCATTGAGCCATAACTGAGCAGTTAAGATGTGGGAAGAGTCATAAGGAAAGAGTGGGTGGTCCTTAACAGAGGATTTTTTACTCTCGGTGCAGAAGATGAGTGCCCTGTCGAGAGCCTTTATAGATTCTACATTTTTTGTTTTAAATAAAGTAACACTAACAGAAAAGACAGTGGTGTACAAATATTCCTGTAAGAAACGAAACAGCAGACTGATGTAGATACTAACAATTCAGTCACAAATAAACAAGAAAATGGCAGAACTGACCCTTTTCCTAGATTTATTACTAGCCTTTTATTGGAAACACGATTTTTTAAAAAGTCTACTTAAACATCACTGGAAACGAGTTGGCCAAAATATTTGAAATTATCAAAAGAACATTTGAACTATGTATTTCCATCCCCCATTTTAGTGATGAATCCTGAGAAGTGAATACTGTGCAAAGAATCACATGAAACCGTTGTGGTTCGCAAGACATTATGAAATGTCACATATTTCATCTTTAAAATGGTTCTTCTATAATTTCTATTTTTGGTGTACATTTTATAGTATATGCAACAGAGTAGTAGGAGATATTCATTTGTCATATACACACATAGTTAATAATTTTCTACTCATAGAAGACCTTGATCAAAATGGTTTGTAGAATCCTGCACTATGTTTTACTACTTTTAATGGTACTTATTTCTATCATAAAGCTCCCAACATTTCCCAGGTCTAATATCCTATAATTTTAATTTCCTGTCAAGTATATTGAGGTTTTAAGTATGGGTCTGAATGAGAAAAACCAAAATTCTATCTAATTCTATGGGTTAATGTAACACAGAGTAACACTTGAAATTATTTTCTTTTGAGAGCCAATACCTTCATAGGACATTGCTTGCCAAATGGTCATTTTATCTTCTTTTGCTTGTTTAATGACACCCCAAATTTTCCACGTAAGCCATCCTTTCCCAGTGTTCAGTCATAAAGCTCAGGGAAGAGCATATTACCCATGCCTAAGTCAGCTGGGCATTCTACCAACCTAACCATATGACTCAGCTCAGGTCAGTGAGAAGGCTGGAATTCTACTGTATTCATTTGCATTTGGAAGATTGTAGGGACCTAGCTGCTGACAGATGTAATACCACATGGATCCTGATATCAAAAGTAATGAAGAAAAGAAGAGCAGAAGAATGGAAAAAGACTCCAACTAACACAATAATAAAATCACTACCATGTAATTTCTTCACTACTCAATATTACTTAAGCTTAAGGTCTCAAGACCTTTCTTCATGAAGGAGCGCAAATGGACTCATGTTAAGCTCTTTAAGAAAGTAATTTTTTTTTTTCCTCTGAGATTCAGTCCATTATTTGCAGTAGTAATAGTCTTTCAGTTCCAGCAAGATAATCCTGGGGCATAAAGTCTTCAGTTAGTCTGGAGAAGGAAGGAAGTGTGTGATTTGTTTGGATATTATATCTGTTATCACTCACATGAGCAGTAACTATAAGCTTCTACATTCCTCTCCAAGGGGAAGAAAGGGTAAGGAAAACTTTTCAAATTAAACCTTAACTGAAAAACAACAGAAAAGCTAAGGAATAAGTGAAACAATTGAGAAACCAAGCATAGTCTTTTATATTTTCAAATGTTCAGACTTCTATTAACCAGAATGTTCTACTAATCAGCATATAAATAGAACCAGGTGGGGGCGCCTGGGTGGCGCAGTCGGTTAAGCGTCCGACTTCAGCCAGGTCACGATCTCGCGGTCCGTGGGTTCGAGCCCCGCATCAGGCTCTGGGCTGATGGCTCGGAGCCTGGAACCTGTTTCCGATTCTGTGTCTCCCTCTCTCTCTGCCCCTCCCCCGTTCATGCTCTGTCTCTCTCTGTCCCAAAAATAAATAAACGTTGAAAAAAAAAATAAAAATAAATAGAACCAGGTGCAGTAATTATTACTTTATATAATAATAATCCTGAACCACTACTGTAAGACCCCAACATGGTTAGCAGGCTTACTTTGGTTCTCACGACTTAAGTTTAAATATTCCTGACTTCCATCCTAATAATATGCTCATCCAAAGTGAGTTATCTCTATCTGCTCTTTGATTTTTCTCAGCATAGGCATAGAAAAAAATCAAAACAGAAAGAACAAAAGGACTAAGGTAGGCAGATGGGATTGATGAGTGTGAAGAAATAGCACATAACTCTCAGGCAACCTATTTAGATACTGCCTGAGACAATGGCAACGTTTCTTTCTGGAGGACAAAAATACACAAAGAATTACCAGGTGCTGGTAGAAAAGGTGTGAAGCAAGCTGTGAAAATAGCACATTTACAGGGGGGGTTGTTGTGATTTGCAATCTTAATTAAGCATATTTTCTGCCTTTATGAAGTAAGAGCCAGAACCACTGTTATTATCACAGTTGAATAATCTTTTAGGAAACCTGGAACAAATGAAATACATGTAAGTCGTTTATGATCAAAACAAAGCCATCTCATTAAAAGAACGCTTATTTTCTCTACTGGGGTTTTCTTTTCTTTGTCAATATTTGTTATTCCAATCAGGTAATTAAGTGGTTGTGGTATCCCCGAGTAAATATATTGTGTTAACTTTACCAATTAGGTGGTAATTTACTTAGTGTTCCACATAAATAAGTCTCATACTCCCACTACAAAGTATAGTTCTGTCTATCAGCACTTACCATTTTATGTCATAATTATGTTACATCTCTCTTTCTCCCTCTCCTACTGGACTGCTAACACCTTGAGGCATGCACTTTTTCATTATAAGAAGGAAACAACACTTGCTGGGTGTTTAATTATGTGCCAGGTTCTAAGTGTCAGGTCAATTATTTAGTTTAAACTTCACAGAACTTTCTAACATGGGTACTGTTAGTATGTTCACTTAGCAATAAGGAAATTTGAACTCAGAGACATTAATTTGCTTGAGTTCACAAAGAAAGTAAAAAGTAGTAGACATAAGATGTGAACTCAGGCAGCTTGATCTGAGTGGTCTTGCTCTTAATCCTCATGCTGTTCAGCTATGAAGGCTCTGTTGATTACAATCAAGAATATTGTAAGAGTTAATGTTTACTGTGTGTTGGTGCCAAAAATGTTCTCCAAGCCTTTTGTATTTATTAGCTGATTTATTTTTTACAACCCTATGAGGCAAATACTAATATTATAGCTATTTATAGGATGGGAAACAAGCAAAAAGATGTGACAGAGCATGGATTTTCAGCCACTTACCATTGTAGGACATGCTACTATCACATGACTAGAATCTATAATAAGTTCGTCTTATCTCTTAGGCAGTAGGACTGCAAATGGTCTTTGGGGTATTTAAGGAAGCTGCCCTCAGTGAGCTTCTCCCTGTACAGGGCTCTTGTCATCATTTTTTCACATCTAATATTCACTATACCCCAGTGAGAAAGACATTGGCACCTGCATTTGCAGTTGAGGCTCAATTGGAGTTAAGCATTGTTTGCTGAGTTTCTTGGCAAATGACTGAAAAAAAAGGAAATAGATGGGATATTAATTGCCTGATGAAAGGAAGTGTACCTCAAAAAAAATTTTTTGCCCCTGGATTCAAAAAACACAACTTTAAGGGGTGCCTGGGTGGCTTGGTTGGTTGAGCATCTGACTCTTGATTTCAGCTCAGGTCATGATCCCAGGGTCATGGGATCAAGACCTGTGTCAGCTTCATGTTGAGGGTGGAGTCTGCTTAAGATTCTCTCTCTCTCTCACTCTGCCCCTCTCCCCTGCTCACACACACTCTCTCTCTAAAATAATAAAGAATAAAAAATATATTTAAAATAAATGTTTTCTTTCCCTTACCTTAGCAGGCTTAGGGATAGTTGAGTGGGATGACAATTCAATAGTACTTGAGACTCATCTCTTAATTGGTTTTATAATTCTGACTCCAAGGCTTCCAAATTCCCTCTCTTTATGGAACTCGGACATCTCAAATATTTTGTCATCTTCTGTTTACTATTCTTCTAAGGTAATTTCGTGGTCTTATTACTAGTTCTCAGTCATTCATTCATTCATTCATTCAATAATTATTAATTGAGCACCAGCCTTATAACAGGAAATGTGCCAGGTGCTGGGGATAAAAAAAGTGAACAACACTCATGGTCCTGCTCTCTTGGAATTTATAGCTTGACAATAGCCAATAACTGGGCAGAAGGACATTTGTGTAACATTTTTCTGTCTCACCCAAGTTTTACTTCTATTTCATGCTCAAATTTAAGCACTGCTTGTTTGCATTTCAACAATTCCAAAAAGAGAAAGCTGTCTTTACCTCCCCAGCATCTAGCACAATGTCCAGCACAGAGTAAGCACTTGATTAATGCTTGCGGAGGAAGAAGAGTGGCTTGGTAAGAAGGGAGAGAGAATCAGAAGGGAAGAAGGGAGGGAAGGGAAAAAATAAAGAAGACAAAAAGGACTGAAGAAGATGGCAGAAAAAGAAGGCATCTGGCAATTCTGATTAGGAGAAAACCAGAGGGTAAGAATCTCCCAGTCCAGCTGGAGTGTAAAATCATCATCTCAAGGAAAGTGAGAAGCAGGAGAAAAACATGGAAAGATAGTTTGAGCCAGCCTGTGGACTGCCTTAATTTAATTTAATTTTAATTTAGTTTTTTCTAATTTAATATTTAATTTAATACTAAACTTTAGAAGGAGAGAAATCTGTTTTGTCAGTGATGCATCCAAAGCACCCAGAACGGTGCCTGGTACATACTAAGGACTTAATAAATTTGCTGTTGGATGAACAGAACATGCATATGCTCTGGAGCCATGGAGTTAGAAGGGTTGGCAATTTCTTCTGATAATATATTTTACCAAACACTTGCTCAGACACAGGGCTAATTCCATACTTCTGCACTGGATAGGTAAAATTGTCATGGTCTTCCTCATTCAAAAAAAGAACCTAAAAACATATGTGGGATGGTCAGGAATGAAAAACAAAAAAGGAAATATAAATTTAAGAAATATAATTCTGTTTAATTTATATTACCCTGAAAGATGTTGACACTACTTGTAAATCTGTCATCTGAAGTTTTTAGAAAGATTCAGATGAAACAGAAAATTCTCTTAACTTAAAAGGCAGAGTTTATTTTTAGAAAGAACTTACAAGCTTGGGCCTAGGATCTAATGGATCCTCACACAGGAATGGGTATGAATGCCAACAGACCTCACTTGGTTTTCTTCAATCTTTTGATCATGTTCTGTGATCATTGTTCTGTGATTTTATTCCAAGTAATTTTGTTTTGACAACTTTTCATATTTTAACATAGGGATTTCACTAGTGGGGCTAGTTTAGTGATTGACTTTTTTCCTCCTCTACTTCAACAAGTATGACAAGTGATGTCCAAATGGGGGACATATTCCTGTAGAGATATCTGTGCTTATGTAATTCTCAAAGTATTTAAGATATCACCATTTTAATTTTCTGTTTCAGGAAAGCATATATGCTATGAACTGAGTGTGCTTCCCCCAAATTCATATGTTGAAACCCTAATCCTCAAGGTCAGGAGGATTAAGAGATGAGGCCTTTGGAAGATATTTAGGTCACAATGGTGGAGCCTCCATGAATAGAATTAGTACATTTATTACAAAAGACAAGAGAGATATGATATTCTCTGAGTTATTGAGGATACAGCTAGAAACTGTCTGTCTACAAGTCAAGGAGTAGGCTTTCACCAGGCATTGAATCTGCTGGCTCTTTGATTTTGAACATCCCAGCAAACAAAACTATGAGAAATGAATGCTTGTTGTTTAAGCCACTCAGTCTATACAGTGTTTGTTATTGCAGCTGGAGCTAAGACACATATACTAATGAATTTTAGTGGGAATAGCATTATAGGGATAAACTTAAATAATTTCTAATTATAAAAATTCCTCTTAACATTTTGATAACTTATTACTAGTAACAAATCACAACACACTGATGTGAGCAAAATGTGATTGAGAACTGTTAGTCTAACTCACATTATGTATTAGGGTTCTTTAGAGAATCAGAAGGAATAATTATATACAGATATACAGAGATAGATTTATTATGAGGGTTATTATGGGGATCACATGATTATGGAGGCCAAGAAGTTCCATGATCTGCCATCTTCAAGCTGTATTTGAATATATTGGCTTGAACTTATTACTACTTGATGTAGTCACCCTTTCCTTTCAATTATCATTTTCATCAGAACACATGAAACTTTTAAAATAAGGCAATCCAGGGGCGCCTGGGTGGCTCAGCTGGTTAAGCATCTGACTCTTGGTTTCAGTACAGGTCATGATCTCATGGTTCATGAGCGGGAGTCTTGCATCAGGCTCTGCCGTATGGTGTGAGGCCTGCTTGGGATTTTCTCTCTCCCCTTCTCTCTTCCCATCCCCTGCTCATTCTTTCTCTCTATCAAAGTAAGTAAATACATTTTTAAAAATAATAATTAAAATAAAATAAAGTAAAATAAAATAAAATAAAATAAAGTAATCCAGACTTCTGTCTGTTATTCATCACATTTTCATGTTTCTCTGTAATGACTGGTTTGAGGCTATGTAGATTTAACAATATGACAACGCACTTCATAGGTTTGCACACTTACTGGTAACAAGCCCATGCTATAGGGTGAGTGCACTAATTTTAGAGAACTCAGAGTTGAAAACTTTACTTTCTGTGATATTTATTTACTACTTTTTAAAGAAAACACACCTAACTCACCCTCTAATCTTCACAACTGTAACTATTTAACACAAAAATCTGACAGCCACATCTCTGTAGACTTTTTAATGGCCCTTACTACTGATTGCTTTTGGGACAATGCTAGAACTTCTAAATATGGACTACAGGGACTTGTATGATCTTGCGTTTATCTTTCTGTCCGTCTTTATCTCTGGTTCCTCCTTGTTCTCTGGAGAAACCAGCCATCTTTCTAATTAACTCCTATTTCTTCACATCTTGTTTTATACATCCTTTCTTTTGAAACAGGAAGTATTTCCTGACCTCCTGTCCAGTTAAATTTCTTCCTGTCATAGACTCATTATCAGTGTTAATACCTACTTCCCCTTTGTAACACATTTTTCACTAATTAGGATTGTTTGATTTTGGTCTATCATTACCTGGGATGAAAATAGAGACCATGTCTATTTTTCCTGTTCATAATACCAAGCACAGTGAAAGCCCACAACATGCACTCAGTAAATATTCAACTGAATAGATACATGGATAGATAGATAGATATAAATACATAGATATATCTTCAAAAGAACACTGAAGCCCCTTAACCCTTTGAGAACAATGCTCATGCTCCTGTCTTAATCTTCCTTGAGCACACTTCATGACTCAACCAGAGCACTAAAATATTGTTATCAACATCTAAACAACTGGAAGATGTTATCAGCGTATAACCAACACACTTTGGAGGTTCCTACCTTGAAACTTAAATTAGATCCTTCTGATAATCTGCTAATATTTTTCTTCTCATGGTTGGCTAATATAGGCAGTTGGGTTTTGTTTTGTTTCTTAGTTTGTTTTGTTTTTTAATTTTTTCCTAAGGGCCATTGCTCATGTAATTTATGAGAATCCCAGGAGACTGGGGAAAATAATTGTTTGCTGAATAAATGCCATAAGACCTCTTGTTGATTCTTTTGTTTCCAAAATGATTCAATAATAATTTACTAGACCTAACAGGTGTTTGGCTCTTAAGTGAGCCAATTCTACATAGTACATAGGTAGAGAAAAAGAGCATCTTAAGTGCTTTTTGTGAGCAACTTTAGTTTTTTTACCTCCATTTCATTGAGTACATAAATTTTTATACCTTATTGCATTAGGTACATAAATGTTTGGGTATTATTATAGTGGAAATTAACTTCCAAACAGAACCACTGGCTAGAGTCCATTAATAGATCAAAAATGATGTAAGCTCCTTGAAGGCAAGAATCCATTCATTTTGAATCTGTTCACACATCTCATCCCCATCCTTTTTTATATGGCCTTTAACATAGTTATTTAAAAATAGCTTTCTGAATAGTTGCTTGAAGTAACTATTCATATCATCTTTATAAAAGCAAGGTATGACCAGAATAACTTTCAATATCTTTTAAATTGTTTTAAACTTCAAGCAAAGTGGGCTTTATTACTCATTGCATAAGGAGACATCTGAAGTTAAATGTATCCATTACAGAAGGAGGACTTAAAAAAAATAGTTCCATTATATTAAAATATTGGGCAACTTCATATTCAACAGAAATGCTAAACCATCTATTAATGTAATCACTCTCTTTGACTGCACCTACACTCATTTTGAATATCACTATGGAAACCAAGGAAACTGTCCTTGATGAAACATAATGGGGCTTTTAGAAATACATTTAAAATCACCTGCAAACAATAGCCTCTAAACCAAAAGCTCTAGAAAAGCTTTTTTCTGCTTTAGACTCCTAAACATAATTAATATGATTCAGTTATTTAATAAAGAGCAGTGAGCTGCTTTTGAATAAAGAAATTTAACCTCAATATTTCTTTAGATTGGGACAAATGTAAATAAGCATGCTATTGTTTGTTTGTTTGCTTCTGTTTGTCTTTCTGATTATTCTGAACTAATGTGAGACAAAGTGAGCATACACTGAGATACAACGATTACTTGAGTTCAAGTTTTCCAAACTCAGCTGAAACCAGAAATGCGGAAAATCTCTGAGAAATTATATATTTATTGAAGAAAAAGGATTTGGGAACAAATTTTATATCAATTGATTTTTTTCTTTAGAATTACACACAGTGCTGACATAAATGATGTCATCTCAGAAAGATGAATGGGTCCGTGGTTCCGTCTAGCACCAGCGGTAGGTTGAAACAACCTACTCAGTTCCAGGAGGGCAAGAGACTGTGCTCTGGCTGTCATTTTATTTTAAGTATCTAGTTGAAGTGTATAGTATAAGTGTGCATAATGTTTATCCAATGTTGAATGAAAGAGTAAATAAATAGGAATATAAAAGGAAGGACACTAGGGATGCCTGGGTGGCTCAGTTGATTGGGCAGCCAACTTTGGCTCAGGTCATGATCTCGCGGTTTGTGAGTTCGAGCCCTGCGTTGGGGGCTCTGTGCTGACAACTCAGAGCCTGGAGCCTGTTTCAGATTCTGTGTCTCCCTCTCTCTCTGCCCCTCCCATGCTCATGCTCTGTCTGTTTCTGTCTCTCAATAATAAATAAATGTTTAAAAAAAAAAAGAATTTTAAAAAGGAAGTAAACTAAATTCCCAGGATGTATTCATTGACAAAGCCTACGGTTCAACTAGCACCTGAGAAAGACTTGAGGGTTGTAGAGAAATGACAAGAAATGAAAGGATATGAGGCTTAGTTCATGATGATCAAACCCAGTTGATTATTAACCTTGGCTGCACCTGGGCTAATTTGAAAAAATAATGAGTTTTATTCCTCTCCTCCTGAAAATTAGACCTACGTGGTCTAGTACGACCCAGGAATCTCTTTGAGCAACATACTTGCATATTTTCTCTTTCCAAAGCGCTTAGACCAAAGAGTGAGAAACAACAAAGTACGGTCATTCCACTAGTCAAGATCTGCTTCTAATGTTGCTTTCTCAGGTTACACAGGGATTCTCTGTCCCAGATGTAACATTTTTTTTTTAACTTTTTAAATGTTTATTCATTTTTGAGAGACAGAGAGACAGAGCACAAGCAGGGGTGGGTCAGAGAGAGAGGGAGACACAGAATCTGGAGCAGGCTCCAGGCTCTGAGCTGTCAGCACAGAGCCCGATGTGGGGCTTGAACTCACGAACCATGAGATCATGACCTGAGCTGAAGTCACTTAACGACTGAGCCACCCAGGTGTTCCCCCACCGCTGATGTAGCATTTAAACTGTAATATTCTATGCCAAAATGGGTTGCAATTCCTAACTGGGATTGCTTTTAAGCTCAGCTCTTGTCTTTCAAATACACAGTCATTTTATTCAAGGCAGCCTATACTGCTCTTCTAGTCCTCTTCTCTGACACCCAAAGCCTTGACATTGAACTCAGGTCAGTCCATACAAGACACTTTATTGTGAAGAGTTTCTTCTTGGGGGTTCCTGCTAACCTTGGATACCAACCGCCTCTATTAGGAACACACCAGTCCACTGAATATTCTCAAAACACTGTGAACCTTCAAGGAAGGGCTTTGGGATTTACACCTCTTGCTATGAAATGGCTTTTTGTCCCCCAAAAAAACCAAAGTTTCAAACAGATGTTTGTGAGATGTACCTAATTTCACTCCCACTAATATTTATATGCCAGATTATTGCAAAGCAAAAAAGTATTCTATTATTTCTTACTTGTAGGGTATTTCCCTCACCTACCCCCTTTTTTAATTAAAAGAACCATTTGTTGACTATCACTAAACAAACAAAATTTGTGAAAAAGTTATTTAATTTCTATGTCTCTCAACATAGACTGTTAGCAGCTTTTATTTTATTTTTTTATTTTTTTTTAACGTTTATTTATTTTTGAGACAGAGAGAGTCAGAGCATGAACGGGGGAGGGTCAGAGAGAGGGAGACACAGAATCTGAAACAGGCTCCAGGCTCTGAGCTGTCAGCACAGAGCCCGACGAGGGGCTCAAACTCACGGATGCGAGATCGTGACCTGAGCCGAAGTTGTTCGCTCAACCGACTGAGCCACCCAGGCGCCCCTGTTAGCATCTTTTAAATGGCAACTCTCTCACATACAAATTATCAAAAACAGAGCAGTCCAGAAAACCACCAATTTTGAAATGTTCTCTGCTGTGGTTTGGCAATTTGTCAACTGCTAAAGCAACTACAGCGTAATTCTATCTTGCAAAACAATAGTGTTCTCTAACTTGCTTTAATTTGGAAGAAAAAGTTATCATTATGGATATGGAAGTGTAATTGTAAAAAAGGAAAAAAGAAACATTTCTGAGAAGGTTGCGTTCATGTCATACACAGTATTTTATGGACAAGAATGGCAGAAAACTTTAGCTTCAATTTGCATTTTTTCATTTCACTTTTTAATGATTGTATGTATACATAATGATTCTGGTAAGTTGCTTATAACTGTACTTGATCTTTTTTCACAATGGAACTTTATCTGTTTTAAATAACTGGCTGAAGTAAAAACTAGTGCCAAATCAGCAACTGTATTTGACCCTTGAAGTCTTGCATTGAGTTGAATGGCTATATGTCAATTAAGGAATGAATAACTTGGGACCACATAATCCTTCTATTTAAAAATTTTAAAAACCTGTGGGGGAACAGAAAACTAACACTCTGGCTTTTAAATGCATCAATAGTTAAAAGCAGACATGCAAAGATCTTCTAAATACCAAAGAAGCTTTCTGCAACATAATTTTTTTTTTAAACCAGGATTTTTTCCACCCAACTTACAAACCAATGGTGGTGTTCTCCTTTGTGGATGTGTTGGAATTTCATGCAGCTGTCCTGCTCAAACTCCTAGAAGGTTAAAAAACCAAAATTTATCTTTTCAAGGAATTCTTGCAGCTAGGTTTCTAGATATGATTAGGTTCAGCTTATCATTTATACCCTTCAAGAGGCAGAAAAGAGGCCTAGACCATGGTTCCCTGCCTCTGCTTCTGCTGCTTGTAGAGCCCCCTTTTTTTTTTCCTTCTGGCAGCATTAGCAATGGTACAAGGCCCCAGGTAGTTTCTGGAGATTGAGTGGCAGGATGTGGGCATCCATTTTTCTGGCACAAAAGGCAGCAGGCACCACATGGCCTGGAGCTGTCTGCAAAAACAGCAGCTTCCTGGCTGCAGTAGCTTCCTGCAGGTATCTTGCTGTCACTGTGAGGGTTTCATTCCGGTGACACTGCTCCCCTGTTTAGCATGACCACAGAAGAGTACCCAAAAAATAGACCTGGGGTGTTTCTTGAGCCCTCTCAGTGATTCTGAAAGCCATTTAATAGCCTGCAAAAATCACTGTCTGCTTAAAATACTTTTTTTGCAACTGAACATTGAGGGATACATTCACTGTATATTATCTGGTTGTTATAAGATTTGTTGTTAATATTCCATTCTGCTTAAACCAGCTAAAGTGAATTCCGTTCTCTACAACTAAACACTGATGAATATATTCACTCTATATTAACATATGCTTACTATAGGTTCTATTATTAGTGGTCTAGACTATTTACTGGGTCTGTAAGTACAGAGACCAGGTCCATTCCCCCCCCCCCCCCCACAAATCTAATCCCATGGAATAGACGTAACACAATACTAGACACATAATAGTAGCTCAATAAATATTTTAAAAATTCATTAGTATAATATAATTCTCTCAAAGAATATTTCACATTCTTTTCATATAGTAAAACAGCCAAATTTGAAGGATTTATTATCTACTTTAATAGGTTTTGTCTTGCTAATTCAATATAGTCCTTCAAATCCTTTCAATGAAAAATTCCGTAAAAGTAAAAACAGAGGGAAAAAAAGCAAAAAATCTTTCATGATGGCATCTAACACACCAGCAAGACATATTATGCTTTCGTTCTGCATTATTGTAACACAGCTTTTTAAGTTCTTTGGCAGGAAATTGCCATTTATTATTTAGGGTTTTCATGCTTACAAGTGACAGAAACAGACTTAGGCAAGAAAACTGAAGCAAAATAAGAAAATATTAAATAAATACACACACAAATGGAATTCTTGCTTGGCTTACGTAGCTTGAGTTTTGTTGTATATCTAGATGCAAGGTTTCAAATGATGCTGGGATAGCCTTCCTTTTTCTCTTCTAATGGGTGGCCTTTATCCATGCGGCAGGTAAGATGGCTGCTGCCAGCAGTCTCAAATCACTTCTTACCAGCTAGCATCCCTGCTAGGCAATGAAAATCTTTCTTGATTGTTTTGACAGCCAAGTGGCTGAGAGGACTCACTTGGCATGGCTTGGGCTAAACCCAATCTCTATCACTGGATGTGGAATACTTTAAGTGCTTAGGTTTGAGCCATGTACCCATTTCTGAGGCTGGGGGACTGTGAGCCACCTCCAACTGAAACATTCAGAATAGGGACCTCTAAAGGAGGTCTAGTGGTGCAACTATCAGTTTGCAAACAGATCAGATTCATAAATTGTTCATAAGTCATTTAATAATCTTTGAAGTTACCAGTACAGAAGCGGAGTGAAGTGGCATGGAAAGGATATTTAACCACTTTGAAGATCCTGGATATTTATAGAATCCGAGTACCTGGAGAAACCTCGGATCAGACTGGAGAAGCCTGCCATGTCAGACTAGGTGTCTTTCAACACCATTTTCAGTTGTATGAGGCAGTGTATATTTACAAGCTACATTCTATTCATCTGTAACTTTAGGCAGCTGTTCTTATAGAGGTCATAATCTAGACACACATTGTTCAGTGAAAACCCATTGATTCGATTACAGTTCCCCAAAGAAGAGATTCTATTATCAACATTAAGAAAAATGTAGGCAGATACAACAGATGTCAACAACATATTCCTTCACAGCATCTATCTGTTTATCTATCTATCTATCTATCTATATCTATCTATCTATCAATCATCTATCTATTGCTCTCTAATATATCTTATATATTTGTTATAAGTGCCTCCAAAGATTTATATACATATCTATATTTATTTAACACATGTAATTTTTAAAAAATTGCTTGGTTTTGCCACACACAAAATTGAAAGTACCCTTCACCCATAATGCATATTTAAGGCAACTTAAAAGTCCCATCCAGTTACCACATCAAATTGCAAGTCAATATCTCTGAAGGATGCACATTTCCCTGTGGTTAGTTCAAATGAAGATCAACAAATTTAACTTACTGATAAGCCCATTAACAAAAGCTCAACAAAAACTCCCATTTGGAAAAGGGAGAAAGAGTATAGTGTGGAGGTCTCCAGACCATAGCATGTACCATATCCCCTTGGATGGGAGAATAGAGACTTTCTGCCCTGGCATAGGAGTGAATTTCTTGGCCAGCCAGTCTTGTGCTCCCAGCTCTGCTCCCTGAGAGGAGCTCTTTTTCTTATTGTCTGATACTGCCTTGTATACAAACATAGTTTGGCAGGATTACTCTTCCTGGGAATGTTCTGTTTTAGCAATTCCTATCAGTGTAGATGAAGGAACCTGGAGGTGGGCTAGGGTTGAACAGTTAGAGATTTCTGTTTACCAGCTTTTGGTTTTATCTGGTTCTTCAATTCTCTTAATGCCTCACCTTACTGCTGACTGAAATGAATTATGGAGACTATGGGTTAGAAACCAAAGCCAGGATATGGTACTTGAATCCAAAGTCTGTAATTTCTGCCTTTTGTCACCTAGCTTCTACCCTGACCCTTAGCTTAAGGTTTATGTTGGCCTGTTGATATGAACTAGCAGGCTATAGTACTGAGGTTGGGCTATCACCACATGTAATACCTAGCCTTCATTTCACAAGATGATGCTTTGTAATAGAGATTGTTATTCCTTCTGTGGAGCTGGGAACACTCAGCAGAGTGTTTGAGGGCACTTAAAAAATAGACTTTACTCTGTTCTCTGGCTTTTCCTGTGTTCCAGTTTAATATTCCTCTGGTCTTCCTGCTTAGCTCTCTTTGTTTATATTAACTTTAAATAACTTGGGTCAGAAAATTCCACTTTTTTCTTTGTCCCTTGGTCCATGTTGAATGTCTGGCCTCTTTCAGCCATCTTGAATGTCTGGCCTCTGGCTAAAAGGACTTCTCTTATCATGGCTGTGTACTGTTTCTATTTCCAGGTGTGTCTGCCTTCAGATGTTTACCTTTTTTATGACTTTACTAAAGGCTGCAAGAAATGACTAACACATTCTGACATCTTGATGTTTTTTTCCTGTTTCTTAATGCTCTAACCTCAGTGATAACATAACCTTTGTCACAAGATACAAGTGGCAGTTAACATCAGTTGACTTGAGCACAGCATGAGACTTGCCACCTTCTAAAATGGTGATAAATGATATTCTTTGCCCTTTATTGCAACTTACTTGAATTAATTTCATATTTTGGTGTTTGCCATTTGTAACATCCCACTTCTAATATCAGTTTTGTGTTAACCAGGACTCTTTGGATTAATGTGACAGAACTTATTTAAACAGAAAGGAAACATGGACATACATAACAGGGTGTGTGTGGCTTCAGGCACAGTTGAATCTAAGGGCTCAACTGATAGGAGGTTATCAGGTTGCTAACTCTGTATTCTTCAGATAGGCCCTCTTCCTGGGGTGGGACAAATGGCCCCCAGCAACCCTAGAACTCATATCCTATGAGCAAAAAGAAAGTCTTTCCCAATGGTTTTGATAAAACATTTTAAGATGCATCTAATTGGTTCAGCTTGTGTTAGTTGTCAATACACAGTCACTTACTATGACTAGAAATAAAAGATAATTCAAATGATCAGGCCTAGCTAGATCCAGACCCTATAGCTTGGGACAGGATGGAAAGGTTAGCCCCGTTTGAGCAGCATGGGATAGGTTTTTGTCAGGAAAGAGGAGATCTGATCCCAGAAGCAGTGGGAGGTGATTTGTGCATAGCAAGAACAACTTATGTTCACTGTATGCATGTTAATAAGTATGTATGAAATATTCTTTGTCTATATAAGGTCCAGATTATACCAAGTTATTCTGAAAGACAAAATAATTTACTGTGATGTTGTTACATACTCAGTGTACAATGGAGCATTCTAATTGATAGATATGTTTTAATGATCTTTTAATGTCTAGTTCACAATAAGACATTGTATATATAAGACAATGTATAAGACATTGCCCATTATAGGTCAGGGGAACAAGAGGGAAATACTGACTTCATCTAAAATATTGTCTCATTAACATACACATTTAAGTAAAGAGGGTATAAAATACATCCTACTTTTATACCACTTGAAATGATTGCATGGCCCTTCAGAAGACTATTATTCTGATTCTGGTTGTGTTATTACAATACACACTTGGCAAAAGTAGTCTTTTTTTTTTTTTCTAATTAGGAATTGTATTCAATTGCTAGAACCTAAAATGGTTTTACCAGAATAGAGGCTTATTTCCCACTATGGCAAAGCAAATTTTGAGGCACTTCTAGAAAGGTATGGAATTCCACAGTGTCAGCATTGTCTCTCAGGCTCCTTTTATGAGACAGAAGAAAAGGTGAATAAATATCCCTTCCAGATTATGCCCTTTATTTTCTGGAACCCCCATCCAGTAGCATTTACTTACAATTAATTGGTTACCTCATTAACAATGAGAATGGGACATATAGTTTTGTATCTGAGAGCATTGCTGCTTCCCAAAATATAGGAACTCTTTCACTAATGGAGAAGTGGAGAATGGATATTGATCCCACAAGTATACTTTCAGCATAAGAATTTTTAGTTTGATGTATCTTAAGCTCAAATACATAACCCACCACAACTTCCAACTAATAAAAAAGTGGTGAAAAATCAGTAAAATCCATAGGTTTATGTGTATTTCATAATTTCTCTACAAATAGAAAATATCATGTAAATTACCATCCTTAACACTAGAGTTTTATGCCTGAAATTATTTGTTTCTCAATGTTAATATTGGACAAAAAAAAATCTAAACTTTAATTTACAACAAAGGAAGCCGTGATAAAGTTTGAATGAACCTTGAACATTGTAACAGGTAAATAATTTAGCAGAATGTATGTAACATTTTTAAGAAATGGCATATACTTCATTTTAAACCCATCCAGAGGGAATCATATTTAGGGAATTTCAGGGACAAAAAAAAAAAAAAGGAAAGAAAAAAATGAAAAGAAAAGGAAAGGAAAGAAAAGAAAAGGAAAGGAAAAAGAAAAGTAGCTCCTCAGTCCTGAGTTAGCCAGTATCTGAAACGTTCCCAACAGTTTCCACAAAAACAAGGACTTTAGAACAGAACGATTGCTTCCATGAATTGGTAGAGCTCCGATTAGTGTATTAGCAAACTCATTATAACAGGGCCAGTTAAAGTTAATACAAGACATCTCCAAGGGGAGCTATCTGAAATCTAGTTTTGCCAATCAGGATGGTTACAGCTGATTAGATTCCAGGTGGAAAAACATAAAGGGATTTACACAGCTGTCTGAGGACTAGTGAGCTGGAAAAAATAGAGATCCTAAGCATGATTGATATGTGACTTTGAGTCTTCTTTACTCTAACCCATAATATATTAAAGCCATATGAAAGATTTAATTGTCATTAGAACTAGGAGCCAATGGTGAGAGTTACCCCAAATTTTATATGCCCTATCATTTTCATTTTTGCTAATCCAGAGTTTATAATTTTATAATAGGATTTATATGTAATGAATTAGGTATTCATTATAACTCTCCTTAATATACAGCTTCTCAGAAATTATAATTAAGATAAGATTGACATGAATAAAGCCCATATTTGTTCACACATATAATAGCAGGAACTAACTTCAGGTCCTCATTGGTTAACATGAGTTATAAGGTGAAGCCCCTTTCTTTCTTTCTTTCTTTCTTTCTTTCTTTCTTTCTTTCTTTCTTTCTTTCTTTTAAAAGAGAGTGAGAGAGTGTGACTAAGGGAGAGGCAGAGAGAGAGAAAGAATCCCAAGCAGGCTCCACATTGCCAGCACAAAGCCCAACTCAGGGCTTGAACTCACTAACCGTGACATCATGACCTGAACCTAAATCAAGAGTTGGATGGTTGACCAACTGAGCCACCCAGCTGCCCCCAGGTGAAATTTATTTCAAAAAGCAATTAGAGGTGAATATAAAAATTCTTTAGCCAACAAAATGTATCTTAGGTCCCTTAACTCTCTACATTTAGTGGTCTCACTAATAGGTTTAAGAAACTTAAGAACTACTTTGTAGAGAAGCAGTATGAAGATAAAATGGCCACCTTCAAGATCATTAAAACTACCTTCTCAATGTTTTAAGCTAAGAGGAACTGTCTTTTTGTAACATGTTAAAGTAAAAATGAAAATAGAAATATTTATTCATTTGGCAAGGTTTTTAAGTCTGTGAGCAAAGTTGGTTTTCTTTTAAAGTCCCACAATTATCACTAGGGAAGTAAACTTTGAGAATATTTAACTTGGGTCCAGATTGCCTATGTGTTAAGATTTTGTAAGCTTACCTATTACTATCAGGCACATAGACAAAAGATCCGATGTTGCAATTAAATATTTTTAGACTGTGACAAGAAGGATAGGGACATTAAATGATATTAGCTCCATTTTATTGATGGAAAAGATTCTGAATAGGAAGAAACTAATTCCTTTTGTGAAGTTGGGATAATGAAGACGTCAAGATACATTTGAAAGGTCACTGGAGATGAGTTCTAAGCCAGGCTCTGACATTGACCTGCTGTGTGGCTTTGGACATAATAGTTAGCATCACAATAGTCGCAGCCAAAAAGACAAACCACCCAATTTTATAAGTAGCAAGTAATATAAACAGAGAATTCATAAAAGAAGAAATTAAAATGTAAAATAGACAGGAGCGATATGCAACTTCATAACAATTAGAGAGCTGTAAATTCAAATTAGAACAAGACAAAAAAAAGACTTTGCTGGTGTCTATTAAAAGTTTTCTACATCTTGCTAACAACCACATTCACATAGCTTCATAATTTTTAGGCAGAAAAGACGTAAGTAAAAGCAAAATAAAAGGTAATTTGAAACATACTAAGAAATGTATACTACTTTCTAAAACATTGCTGTCCAATAAAACTACAATGTAAATTTCCAATGTGAGACATATAGAGTTTAAAATTTTCTAGTAGTAGTGACATTACAATTGAAAAAAAGAAGTGAATTTTTCTTTAATCCCATGTGTCCAAAATATTATTTGAAATACTTATTCAAAATATTTTGAAATATTATTTCAACATGTTACCAAAAATTACTAATTACTAAAAATTACTAATGTGATATTTCACATCTTTTTTTGGCATTAAGTCTTCGAAATCCATGTGTTTTACACTTACAGTATGTCTCAATTTGGACCAACTACGTTTCAAGTGTTCAAATGACACATGTGGCTAGTGGCTACCCGTTGGTCACTACGGTTCTAAAGCATAGAATCATGAGGTAATGAACAATGCCAAAGGTTTGTGGTCATCAGGTCTGAGAATAGATACCTGGTTTGAGTACCTGAGCTATTTCACTTGGTCAAACTACTTACCCTCTCTGAACCTTAGTTTTCTCATTTTTAAAATCATAATATTTACTTTGAAGGATTTTGTGAAGAAATCCTTAGAAATAATGTTTATAAAGCACTAGGTAGACAGTTGGCTCTCAATAATTATAGCTATATATAATATTATTTTGATACATGAAGCATAAGTGATTGTTTATGAGGAGTTCTGTGATTTGCGCTCTCTAGTATTGATGAAGCTCCTGAAATAAGATTTAAAAATAAATTAACACCCAGAATTGTGTTTCATGTTCCTCTTTCTAGCAGATTCTATGCATGTGCTCTTTCTTTGTACTTCAGTACAACATGGGATTTTTCTCCACCACTACTGTGTCCCGTTATAGATAATGACAGGAATATCTATGAGACAGTGTTAAGAAGAATGGTTCACACAAATCTAGAAGTTTCATGTAATATTTCAATTTTCTGAAATTTAATGTGAGACCAAGAAACATGGCTTTGTCATCTTAGTTTCTTTCCACCAAGCATATGGAAAGAGTTTTGCACATAGAATGAATTTGCACATTCAATGAATTATCAATAGAATTTGAAAATATCCTCTCAAATGAGGTAAATTGTAGTGCCAGTGGGTTTGTGCTCTTTCTTTTCTGTATAATATATAGATTTGTCTGTTTCATATTACCTGGTCCAATTTTAGGAGTAAAATAACACAAATCTGTTTCCTATAACAGGTCAAAAAAAGTGTTATATAAATTAAACTAGCAAGTACAGCATCATATTTAATAGATGATTTTCTAGATATTGAATAATTGATGACAATTATTTTTTAGATTTTTCTATTAAAATATAAGACAATGAATGCAGTACTTGGCAACATAAAACATTACTTGGAAAATATGACATAAAATAAACAATGTGTGCCCCAAATATAACAATTTTCAGAGATGATTTTTATTATCTTGGCAAATATATGTTACAAAGTGAGTCTTGAACATGAGATAGAACTAATATTTTGCCAGCAGCTGGGAATTCAGTTGTGTAATCAGTGATCAATCAAAATCAAAATTGTGTGATGAGTCATTGATTAAGCAAGAGGTCCAAAGAATTTGTAAGAATTTCATAAGGAAAACAAGAATACTGAAATGTTTCCATGGTTGAGGATACGTGTAAATATACAACTTGGGCTTAAATCTAATGGGTAAAATCAAAGAAAAGAGATAGAGCACAACAATAGAGGAAATCACAGATGCCCAAGAAGATAAATCATCGAATGTGTCCAATTCATTGTGGTTTGTCAGACTCACCTAAACTTGAACTGTGGGCATGAGACTGTACATAGATCTTCTTGAAGGAGACTAGGAAATAGAAGCCAGTAGGAATAGATCACAATAAAAGTATCTCCTGGGATAGGTGATGGAAGGAAATCTAGAATTATTTTGCAATATATCAGTTCTGTGAAAATAAATGTAGAAAGCTAAGATACCTAAAACACATCTGTTCTTTCCTCCAGGAAAAAAAAGTGACCTATAATTAATCAAAATCTTGCTTTTATATAGATTAAATATTTTCAATACTTTGAATCAAATTTGAGAAAAGAAAGCCTTGCTTTAGAAGACCAAGTATAAAAACTGGGGTTATTTTTGGAGAAATCAGTTATAAATGGGGTGGGCAAGGATTAAGCCAGTGGTAATACAAATTGCATTAAGCTTATATATACTATAGTATACACTATAGCTAAGAGATTTTATGAATAAATGCAAAAACATTATCTTTGTCTTTCTATACCCTACAGGTCTTTGTACAAATGTGGCAGTACAGAGGTCAGGTGCTCAACTGACTAGCCACTCTGGCGCCCCAGGAATAAATTCATTTTTAAAAAACTCTTATAATTAAGGTAGATTGTATTGTCCCTAAATATTCGCTGCCCCTCTCAGGGGAAGATTATCCTTTCTGACCTCATTGATGTCAGGCTTGGCCAAGTGGTTTTCTTGGGTTGGTAAAATGTTCTACTTCCCAGAAACAGCTTTAAAATCCAGTAGATGGTTAGGGGTACCTGGTTGGCTCAGTTGGTTGAGTGTCCAACTTCGTCTCAGGCCATGATCTCACGGTTTCTGAGTCCGAGCCCCGTGTCAGGCTCTGTGCTGACAGCTCAGAGCCTGGAGTATACTTCGAATTCTGTGTCTCCCTCTCTCTCTGCCCCTCCCCTGCTCATACTCTGACTCTCTCTCTCTCTCTCTCTGAAAAATAAATAAACACTAAAAAGAATTTAAAAACAAATAAATAAAATCCAGTACATGGTTTGACATGATCTCTTTTTCCTCTGATACGAGAGTGGCAATGGCCCAGAGAAAAGCTGTTCCATCAGACCATGTCCTGAAATAAACGTGACAGCATGGAGCACAGCCATAGCTGACCACAATGGACATGCAGCAGTAGCTATAATGAATACACCTTTGTAGTTGTAAGTCACTAAAATTTTGGAGATATGAAGTTGTTTATTACTGTAGCATAACTTAGCTTACACTGATGCAGAAATAAGTGTCTGAAGAACAACAACAAAATAAACTAACTAAACTATGTGTCAGTGGCTTCAAAGCCAGGTTGTGGGTAAAAAGGAACAGTTACCGAAGGTTGATTATATGGTAATTTATGTTATGAAATGGTGAGATGTTTTACAAAACTGTGCCTCTAATAACTTAAAGGACAAATAACATTCCTAAATAGCTCATTGTTTTCATCTAAGAATTTTGCTCTTGGCCAATTGCTGTTGACTGCATTTGATAAGCTACATTTGACCCAGAGCTCAGAAAACATTGGCCAGTTGGCAAGAAATGAAAGGAAATAGGGAAAGACAAGACACTTAGGAATTTGAAGGGTTGAAAGATACAAGTGATTCTCACGTATAACCCATGAATGATAAAACTGAGATCGCTTTATATGACAAAAGGAGCCAATGAAAATCCATCTAGGTACAAATCGAGCATATCACCATTATATCCTTTGTTAAAACCCTTGAATTGATCATTGTGACACCTACTACATCTTGCATTGAGCAAATGGCTCTTGAAAGGAGACGAATGGTGTGGCACATGCAAGGGAGCATGATAGGCTCAATACCTGAATTGAATGCAGAGAGAGAGGCATGCATGTCTATTGGCAAGCAGAGATGTTGGATTCAAGTGGATAAGAAGCCAACTACATTTCTGAATGAATGTACTGTCAAAAAACAAAAAACAAAAACAAAACACCACCTGGACTAAAAGAGACTGTGACTTCATGAGACTTGGGTCCCTAAATTTCTATGAGTAAAAAGTGATTAAGAATGTACCCCAGCCCCCAATGAGAGCATGATTTCCAATATTCTCTTCATATGTAGCCAAGGAGAATAATAGAAAGGGAGACTTCTCAGAGGGCAGAATTAGAGCCAGTGGAGAATTATGACCTTCAGAGTCATTCCCAGGGTGAAATCAGAGAATTATGAAGGAACATTTTCCACCCTCAGGTTAGGGGCCACTTACAACTTCCCAGTGTGATCTTAGACTTTTATGGATTAGTGACTGCTGTAGCTCCCATTCTTTCCTCTTCTCAATGAAAATACCTATTACAGTTATCCTGATCCTGCTCAGTCATAGAAAATTGGATGTGTATGGGCTTGATAACTTGTTAATAGGTCTCCAGACCGATGTAAAGACCATCACGAACCCCAGAATTTTGAGCCCAAGGCCATGACTAGTAGGATTATCTCCTGCGGGTAAATGTGTTCTGAATGTGGGAGCTTGCAGAAGTGAATATTTGTGATATTTGGTGTCCCTCCCTGAAAGCAGAGTATATTATCCCAACTGATCAATGTCAGGCTTATACATATGATTTTCTTTGGTCAATGAAAAGAAGTGACAGGAACAGAGCCATAGCTAATCCTGATGCACATGAAGCATGGGCAAGAAATAAACATTCAGTCATTTGTTACTGTAGCATGACCTGGTCTATCCTGACTGATATATATTCATTAATTAAATTTTCAACCTTTGCTAAGTAATTACCAAATGTTGGGCACTTGAATTGCAAAGATGTCAGAGGAAAATAATTGCAGTAGAGCAAAAGGGCAGTTGGTTATATCTAATCTGAGTGCAGAAAACATGTTGAGAGTTCAGGACATGGAGCTAAAAAAATACACTTTTATTGCTTAGCATTAATCAAATACATATTTGTATGTGTGTATTATTAAATTTTTTTAAATGTTTATTTGTTTTTTTTGAGAGAGAGAAGAGACAGCATGGGGGGGGGGGGCAGAGAGAGAGGGAGACACAGAATCCGAAGCAGGCTCAAGGCTTTGAGTTGTCAGCACAGAGCCTGACGCCGGGATTGAACTCACTGACCATGAGATCATGAACTGAGCTACCCAGGTGCCCCTGTATGTGTGTATATTTTTAAACTGTGTGGATCAAGGAAGGGAGGGGAGTATTGCGACATTTGTAGTATACCTTTTAGATACATACTTTCTATCAAAGGTCGCGTTTTAGACTTGCAATAAAGCTTTCTTGCACTATTTCAAAAAAAAAGAAAAAGAAAGAAAGAAAGAAAGAAAGAAAGAAAGAAAGAAAGAAAGAAAGAAAGAAAGAGAGAGAGAGAAAAAAGGAAAATGAAAATGCAAAAGCATCCTCAAAGCCCTGGCTGCTTTTGTTGCTGCTATTTTTAGCCTGCCCTGTTTTTGTCAGACTGGGTCCGTGCTGACTGCCTGGGGCAAGATGGCGTCCTTGGCAGAAGCAAGATAGTGTGGCGGGGATGTTTTTTAAAAAGCTGCACCTAGAGAACTCAGAGTGTGTAATGAGATAATTCTTACTTTTGAGGGGATTATGTTGTGAACTCTCAAAATTCAAGACTTTGAATTGAGGATACACCACAAATGCCCTTGATCAAGTGAAACAAGCACCCCTGGCCATCCTGGCCTTTCCTTCAAAGCAGTTTAGTCTGGGCACTCTACTGCTGATGGTGCACACTCCATAAAGGTCAGCGCTCACTGGATCTTTATTTGGCAAGATTATCCAAGCACCACAGTGTCTTAGAGTTCAAGTTAAGTGACAGGTCAGAAGCAAATCCTGAACTGTACATCAAAGGAATATCTAGAAGGATGAGAAGGATTAATCTTGCTTCTTGGGTTCTTACAATCATTACAAAGAACTGCTAATTAATTGTGATACAATCTTCCAAAAAGGTGCTGCTTTGTTGTTTTTTCTTATGTTTTGTTCAAGAATCAGGATGACTATCGTATAGTTTCTTGAATCCAGGTGAAGGGTGAAAGATGTGTAGTTTAATATTCTGAAACAGAAGCTTCCCCATATTTAGCATTGGCTTAGAGGAATCTGCTGCTAAGTTCCTAAGGTCCATTGAAGATGGTAGGAGTTAGACTCAGTCATCATCCCATATTCCTCATTTCTACCTTGACTTCTCCAAAATTGGTCATCTGCACATAATAATGTGTATTTCTAATTAGTGTTTTTTAGATTATCAGTTTCCCTTTTTATAGTAGATAGTGTCTTGAGACAACTCATACGTCTGAATTTTGCAAGGTCAAACGGTCTAACTCCCAGGATTGTTTCTTCACCTAGTTCTAAAAAAGCCAAGTCCTGGGGCGCTTGGGTGGCTCAGTCGGTTGGGCGTCCGACTTCGGCTCAGGTCACGATCTCACGGTCTGTGAGTTCGAGCCCCGCGTCAGGCTCTGTGCTGACAGCTCAGAGCCTGGAGCCTGCTTCGGATTCTGTGTCTCCCTCTCTCTCTGACCCTCCCCCGTTCATGCTCTGTCTCTCAAAAAAAAAAAAAACATTAAAAAAAATAAAAATAAAAAAATAAAAAAGCCAAGTCCTTACTAATTGGTCATGCAAATCCAAACAGCAACTGACATTATGGTTCTCTTAAATTCCTCTCACATAGAAAGTCCTTTTTCTTATTCTTTCTAATTAGAACATGATGGAAACGTGTGTTACTGAGTTGACTCAATATGACATTGATTCTGTTAATATACTACTTTGGTTGTTGAATAAAGTTTTTTGCCTTTGAAAACCACCATCAGGTTCTAAAAGCCTTGTGCTTATCTTTCCTAAGGCAATTATTAATCAAAATCATTGTGTCATTGTATTCTATTACCAGGGTTTCTCCACTTAGTTAGAAAAATCTTTGGGGTGAAATTAAGTTTTTAAGAGGTAAAAGCTACTATGACTGCCATCATGAATGTAGACTAGATATATTTATAGATTCAATATACCCCATACATCCCCTAAACATAGTGACCTGTTTAACATTATACTATTTCTTGTAGGAGGGAAAGGTACAGAATGTTAGCTATTTCACTGTGATGTAAAAAATGCCTTAGAAATATGAGCGAAATAAGGACCTCTGGATCCAAGAGGGCAAATTTCCACACTCATTATTAAGGGTGTAATTACATTGGCATATGTCAAGACTTTTTCCAATAGTGATATTGGATGAGGTAACATCTTTGTCATGCCCTCTTCTGAACACTTTGCATGTTTTATTTTGTTGAATCTTTGCAAGTTTATTCAAAGGGTCTTATTAGTAACCCCATTTTTAAATAAGGAAGTGGGGTACCCAAACAGTAAGTCATAGGCCTAGTTAGTGGCAGATCCCTGACAGAAGGTGGCAAAGGCATGTTTTCAATTCATTGAAGCAGTAGTTGATTAATATGTTGTGAGGTTGTAAACTACGTGCAAGTTGTGAAAAGGCATCATGCAAATGTCAGCAATTTTTAAAGAGGTTCTTTTCTGAAATATAAATATTCAAGACTTGCACAAGTGTATGTATCACACTTCACTCTCTAAGATTACACTTAAGACTAGAAACCAGGATTCTGTACTTGAAAGCTTTCTAGTATTCAGTGAGGAAATATTCAAAAGAAGCCACAAAGAAATTAATCCCCCGATTTGCCCCCGTTCATTCACAAGGGAAATTAAATTATTTTCCAAAATCTGGGTGAAAGATACCATGTAAGAGGCAGTAACACAGATTTGGTCAGAATAGAAAGCCCTGAGTCACAGGTTTAAACAACTAAGCTTCATTCTTAGAAAGCATGACTGCGACCGACCTGGAAATCTGTACAAATAATCTGCTGGCTTGCTTTACTAAGAGATAGCATTAAAGTCATAAACCCTTTAAGTAACAGAGTGCTACTTTTCCATGCCATGAACTGTATGTATAAATACAGTTGTATAAATACACGTGTGTTTTCCACTATCCTATCGAGCTATCCACAAATAGCTCGAGACATTTTAATTTTTTAAAAAAATTCTGCCTACAGCTAAATTCAGATGAACATATTAAACACGGTAAAGCCGTACACTAAATCCTAACTGTTGATGTATCTCCTTACAAAGCTGGATTGTGTGCTTATCTAAAAGGGACTGGTTATATAATGTCTTAACCTCTTTAGTGCAATAAAGATAGACATTATTGCACAGTCAGCCTTTGGGGTATTTCTTCTGTTTCCTCTTCTGCATCTTTTCTGAATGATGCCTATCCAGTTAAGCTTTTCTTAGACATACATTAATGTTCCATAGAATTTTGAGAGATTTCAAAACTTCTCTCTGTACAACTCACTTATCTACCAGTAAGGCATGCCTACGCACACATCCACTCATGCTCACAGTACTTTAAGAGCATGAAGCTTCATGGGAAACATTATAGTCTAGTGATTAAGAAAAGTGCTCTGGAGTACAATTTCCTGAGTGTGGATCCTGTGACTGGCTTAGTACCCTTGGGCAAGTCACTTAAATTCTTTGACTCTCAATTTTCTCATACTTAAAATTGAAAAACCAGTAACAATGGTCATCTTAAGTGATTTTAACTAACATGTTCCAAGCACTTAACATGTGCCAGGTACTATTCCAATCACTTTGTATATACACCAAATCATTTAATCCTCACCACAACCCTAAGAACTAGGTATTATTATTATTATTATTTATTATTATTATTATTATTTCCCCCATTTTAGATAAAGAAATGGAGGCACAAATTAATTCATTCAAGGTTGTCCAAGATACCTGCTTTGTCTTTATTTAAAATATTGATATTTTCTTCCTCACTGATCTATTTGGATTACTTTTGATTTTTAAAAATATGACATTACAATATTGTTTATCTGGATAACTGAATTTTTTATATTTTTTAAATATATTCATTTTTATTTTTTATTTATTTTGAGACAGACAGAGACAGCACGAGCAGGGGAGGGGCAGAGAAAGGGAGAGAGAGAATCCCAAGTAGGCTCCGTGCTGCCAGCATATAGCCTAATTCAGGGCTCAAACCCATGAAACTGTGGGATCATGACCTGAGCCGATACCAACAGTTGGACACTTTTAACCATCTGAGTCACCCAGACACCCCTGATAATTGAGGGGTTTTTTTGCCTTTAAATTTTGTACCTGGTGTGAATGCCCCACTTGCCTCACCCTAATCCTGACCTTGAATTTCTTACATCCAAGGGTTACTGATGCAATCAAATACTTTGTGCTGCCAGTGGCCTGTTAAGTGGTGGCTGTCACTATCATTGTTATTGTTTCATGTAAATGAGGAAAAAGAAGAGCTGAGTAATTTTTCTGAATAAGCACATAATGACAGTTTGCAGAATTTTCCAGTTTTACCTCTCTTCACATAATAGTATATGACTTAAAAAATATGCTTTTATTACTACAGTTACCAAAATTTATATGACACTTTCTCCTTTCCCAAAACACTTTTATAAATTATATATAATATTATACATGCTATATCTTATTATGTATATATTATGTATATATAATATATATATATATATACATATAATTTGAGTTTTACAACAAGAAGATTAGTAGGGAAAGTATTTTTATCTTCTTTTTAATGTGTGAGAAAACAAAGACTCCGTGGGATTAAGTGGCTTGCTCACAGAACCTGGCTAACAAGTCATGAAAAGCCTTATGTTGTCTTTTGCACCCACTTAGGGGAAATTCTTGGTAATTGCATGAGCCAGACATGCTACTGGCCTAACATCTATATAATGTCAGTTCAGAAGTTTGCTGCACACTTCTGCCTAATCCTTTGTTCTTCTGTAGACAAAATGCTGGAGGGGATAGAATGGATGGGGAAATATTACCAATTACTGAATCCCACAGATCCCTTCTTTTCTCCTTGACGAAAGCATAAATGCTTGCTGCTTTTATTGAGAGCCAGAGTAGCAAGAACGCCAAATAGGAGTGGTGATTGCAGTTACAGTGAAGTAAAGAATTTAAAATTTTTATTTCTTCTTTGTTGCTTTTATGTTTTCAAGGTCATCTATAAAAAAGCATGCATTAATATTGTAATTTTATTTGTGAAATAATATTTTTTTAAAAAACCTTTGAGTTTTTAGTTTGAGGGTCCTCAAGTCCCATTCTTCTTTTTTTAATGGTTACTTATTTATTTTGAAAGAGAGAGAGAGTATGAGAGAGAGGGGGAGGGGCAGGGAGAGAGAGGGACAGAGAGAGAGAGAGAGAGAGAGAGAGAGAGAGAGAGAGAGAGAGAGAGAATCCCAAGAAGGCTCTGTAGTGCAGAGTCCAATGTGGGGCTCAAACTCACAAACCGTGAGATCATGACCTGAGCCAAAATCAGGAGTCAGTGGCTTAACGAACTGAGCCACCCAGGTGCCCCAGTGTTTCTCATTTTGAATCAAAACACCACATTCATGAAATTTGGTTGAATTACAATTAACAACTATAGAAAAGTCAATGAATAGTTGATGTAAGATAAATTCTTTAAATTAACTGCCTTTCATAATTTAACACTAGCTGCTATTCACTGAGGATTTCTTTCATCAGAAGCATTACCAGAGACTAACAGGGAGGACACTGGAGTCAGATTGCCTGGCTTTGCATCTGGCAGGTTCTGTGACAGTAGGCAAGTTACTCAATCTGTCTAAATCTCAAATTTGCACTTCATAAAATGGGACAGTTAATATACATATCTCAGTCTCTTTGAGGATTAAGGTATTAATTTATTAAAGCACACAGAACAATGTGTGGCACATAGTAAGTATTCCGGATGTGTTAGCTATTATTATGAAGTGGTCAAAACTGAACAAAATGCTTTGTGATTACTGTAATGGAAATATAAGATAGATATTGATCCTCCATTTTTGTACACAAGGAAAACTCACACTCTACGAAATTTGTCTATAGGAGGGAATAAAAAGAGAGGTGTGACTTAGTTTCTTGTATGACCATCAACTGTATCTGATACACAGTCAACCAGTAATGACCTTATCCACTCACTCATCTACATGTACTTAATTCAGTATACCCATACCTCTACAAAAATACTGAAGAAGTACCACTTGACATATACAAACACCCAGGAACATTGAAGAAAGGTCTCAGGTCTTGTGGAAAGATTGGCATGGACAAGTCAGACACAATTTACCTTAGACTTTGTATGAAGCGCAGGACTTGGATTAAAGAAGAAATGGAAAAGTCAGTATGTGCAGAGAAATAGCACTCATAAGACAGGGTGACAGGATCATTTTACTATATTGCCAGTTTAAAGTGTGTCTTCATCAAGTTTCACAAGCATATGGACTAACCTCAACTTTCTAAACATCACACCCTTAGTATTTACCATGGTAATGAACATAAAAGTTATTTAATTATTTAATAAGTATTAAGTGAATGAATGAAAATAAGCAGCATGTTTAGGGTACAGACGCACTGCAGCAAAGGTACAAAAGTCCCTTTTCTGACTTGACCCTTGCACAGAGTGGAAGAGAGTTCGGGAAGGAGCCATAATTTCACTTAGAGCAATTTATCTGACAGCTCTTTTATCCTTATGGTTAACGACTTTATTTTCACCTGCTTCAAATTAAGTTATAATTTAGACCCTAATTTCTCTTAACTCTCCTCTTTCCCCAAAGATTCAAAGAATTCTCTACCCAATATACCCTGAATTGATTTTCTATTATATAAAGAATATAAAACTGTGGAAAATATTCAAAATGTTTAATGTTTTTAATGTAGTTTATTTCTATTAAATTTTTACATACATACAGTCCATTTTTTGTACAATTTTTCTCTCACCAGATGTGAAAAAATGAGCAATTTCTTGAAGTTCATCAATTTCATTGTATTTTTTTTGCTCTCCAAAAGCAACTATTTTCAACTTTTTAAGCTAATTATTTGGGAGTTTACCACCATTTATCCTAATAAATGCCAATATCTTCCTTCTTAATTTTTCAGATTGGTTCATAACTTTTTAGACTTTCCACTGTGAAATACGAGGATTTGGCTCTTGTTCATTCCCCATGCTTACTACTTCTTCCCCAAACATTTGCCTTGTTCCATGCACTGAATGTATTTATATGCTAATTTTTATTGAATCAACATTCATTGGATGTCTTATGACTATGTGAGTGCCAACCTATGTAGTATACTCTGATCATTTTTTATAACTTGTACAACTCACTACCTTACCTCATGAATAATTATATATCCTTTGAGTATTTTTCCATGTTATTATCACTAATTCAATGCTAAAATTTACCACCTGTCCCAGTTGTGTAAATTTTCTCTCAGTACATTCAAACACTTGAGTACTTCAAACAGAAGGCTGTGCTGAGAGGCTTCTGACCTTCTCGAATCTGGAGTGGTTGCCGTGTGGGATCACTGACAGCTACTATTTTAGAACCTCTCTCACCATCATCCTGGGAGTGCCCTTTGCCTCTCTTATGCTTGATCCCCTTTCCTAAATTCCATATGTGTCACTTTCTTGGTTTACTTGCCCTTTTGATAAAACAAATCTTCCAATAGATTCCTTGTAAGTAGTGCAGAAAATGTAAATTATTTGAAATATTATACATCTGAGAATATCTTCACTCATACTTAACAATTTGGTGTGAAATAGTTAAAAGTGCATATTTTTCAAGATATTAAAGATGTAATTCTATTGCCTTATATTTTACAATGTAGTTTTAGAGATAGGGGCACCTGAGTGGCTCAGTCAGTTGAGCGTTCGACTCTTGATTTTGGCTCAGGTCATGATCTCACCATTCGTGAGTTTGAGCTCCATGTCAGGCTCTGTCATTGAAAGTGTGGAGCTTGCTTTGGATTCTCTCTCTCTCTCTCTCTCTCTCTCTCCCTTTCTTCCTGCCCCTCCCCTGCTCACTCATGCTCTCTCACTTTCTCTCTCTCAAAAATAAATAAATAAACTTAAAAAATTAATAGATACTCTCCAATACTCTTCAAATGAATTCTTTACTCTTTAATTATTGAATTTTATCCCTCTCTCCCTTTTCCTTCCTACTATATTCAACATGTAGTATTTAACAATTTTGAAGACCCTTTGTAAAAAAATACAAAATTACAAATACAAAATTACATAGAATAATGAATATTTCTTTGAATGAAAAAGCATATCACAACAAAACATAGGTTATAAAAAACTGTCCAGGAGCACCTGGGTGGCTCAGTCAGTTAAGCGTCTGACTTCCACTGGGGTCATGGTCTCGCAGTTTGTGAGTTCGAGCCCTGCATCGGGCTCTGTGCTGACAGTTCAGAGCCTGGAGCCTGCTTTGGGTTCTGAGTCTCCCTCTCTCTCTGCCCCTCCCCTGCTCATGCTCTTATCTCTCTGTCTCAAAAATAAATAAACATTAAAAAAAAATTTAAAAAAAACTGTCCAATATCAAAATATAACCAAATGTAGAAAAATAATGTAATATTTTTATTCATTAGGTGCCTGACACACTTCTCATAGTTTTGTTCTGCATCATTTGTCTGTAAACATTTTGATCACCTACATATATAACAATAACTCTATGATATCCTTTTCTATAGTGAGAATAAGATAATTCAAACCTTTCTTCTAGTTGATCACATTGTGTTACTTTATCACTGGTCATTTAGAAAAGTTTCTTTCACATTTTTAAAAATTTTGTTTATTTATTTTTGAGAGACAGAGAGAGTGTGAGCACGGGAGGGGCAGAGAGAGGGAGACAGAGAATCTGAAGCAGGCTCCTTGCTGTCAGAGCTGAGCCCCATGTAGGGTTCAAACCCACAAACAGTGACATCATGATCTGAGCTGAAGTCAGATGCTCAACCAACTGAGCCACCTGGGTGCCCCTCTTTCAGGTTTATAACTCATTGTTGTAATGTCACATAAACTTCTAGGATTGTTGTCAAATTTGGGATAAACTTCTACTGATTTCCTTTCATATATGAACTATAAAATTTCAGGGCATTATCAAGTGTATTCCTAACAGGAGAGGACTTTTGACTATTCATTGAGAATTACTGTATTTTCTGCTTATAATCCATGCATCTGATGGATGATGGAAGAATTTTCCACATTTCAGCTTCAAATTCCAGATTTGTCACCTTGCTAGGTGCCATAGGATAAAACTACAGTGCAGTATGACCTTTGGTTCCATACCTTTGTGTCAGGACACTGGGTAAGGCTATTTAATATTAGCTTTATGGTAAGTCTACTTCTGGCACAAAGAATATTCAGATCAGGAAGGCTTCACAAGTAAATTCTTCCAATTAATGAAGAAGTGACATCAATCTTTTACAAACCCTCTAGCAAATAGACATAGAAGGAATACTTCCTAACTTGTTTTATGAGGCTAGTAAAATTTTTATGGTGAAACCTAACAAGGGGCATTGCAAGAAAGAAAAATTGCAGGCATTCTCTCATGATTATAATGAAACACTACTAAACAAAGTGTTTTCAAACCAAATCTAGTAATATGTAATAGAAACAAGTTGGGTTTATTCCAAGAATTCTAGGTCTAATCACATATTGAAATCAATGTAATTTAACACATTAACAGAAAAGAAAAAAATCACATGACTCTCTCAATAGAGGTATAAATGCCTTTGTTGGAATATAACATTTACTCATAACAAAAAGCATGAGCAAACTAAGAAAAGAAGAAAATTTCCTTAATATGATAAAGGACATCTATAAAAACCTTAGAGCAAACTTAATGGTGAGATCAGGAATGAGCTAAGAAGGTCAACTAGTCAAAATTGTACTCAAGGTTCTAGCCAATGCAATAAGGCAGGAGAAAGAAATAAAGGATATGAGGATTAAAAAAGAGGTTATGTAACTTTTTATTCACATATGACACATTTTGTATGTAGAAAACCCAAATGAATCTACCTACAGGCCATTAGAATTTACAAGGGAATGTAACAACATTGCTAGATGTAAGATCCATATATAAAAGCAATTGTTTTTACATAACAATTAGATATTAAAATTTTTTAAGTTACAAATGCAGAAAAATATCCCATCAAATATCTATGAATTACAGATGTATAAAGCCTCTACAGGAAGAACTATAAAATGTGGTTCAGATATTAAAGAAGGTAGTTTGAATTGAGATATATACCATGTTCATGTATTAGAAGCCTCAATATTATGAAGGTTTGATTCCTCTCAAATCAATCTACAAACTTAGTGTAATTCCCATTAAGAAATCTTTCATCTCTTGTATCATTGACTGATGAGGTGGGTAAACATGGACAAGTTAACTTCTCTGTTTCAGTTTCTTCATCATTTAAATGGGCCAGTAATAGCCTACCTCATAGGCTCGAGCAAAGTTATCACAGAGCTGACACAGCACCCTTATGGTTTTGTAAATTTGCAAAAATAAAATATATAAAATAAATATATATATTGACAACCAAAATCACAATTAAAACTAAAACCTGCATTTATTTATCTGCAGTTATAAAACCTGCAGTATAAAAACCTGCAGTTATTTATCCATAATACCTTATTCATAAAATGGCACCTGAAAAGCAAAAAAAAAATTTTTTTTAAATAAGAATTTCTTTTGATGATTATAAAATCAGAGAAGGGATTTTAACTTGAGGAAATAGCTCCTCTAATGTCTAGGGAACTTTGATGAAATAACTCTGCCATCCATGAAGTTCTATCTCTTTAGTGAGAAGACTGTTCTAACCTCCCAAATGCACTCTCTCACTTCACTAGTGTTGCAGGAGCTGTGTGGATCTTGTCTGTCAAAATGCTGTCTTTCCTGCTGACTTCTTCTTTCTTGAGATGCAGTCACTTTCTTTAGATGTCATCAAAGTCTGCATTGGCCAAAGGCACATTGTGTCTTTAGCCTCAGAGCATTTTGTCTTCTCTGTTATGTACTGATCTAATTAGGCCATTTCTCAGAATTCCCTGATACCTGACTGGCAAAGCCCACAAAGGACTGTGGAATTCTTCACTACAAATCCATAAGCATTCAGCCAGCACCTGTGTGGGCAATCTTCTGCAAAATGCAGCTTTTCTCAACTCAATTCCCATTTTAATATAGAAAATATGTATGCTTGAAACCCTGGAAATTATTGTAATGATAGTTAGGAAGTTTGCTCTCAAGTATTATTTATAACTTTCTTTAAAAGATGGCATCATGTTGATCATAATGATGAGGCAGATATACAAAGCAGCCTTTATAAGTTGTAGAAAAAGAGTGAGGATCCAGCAAAGACAGAAAGAGTTAAGTGCACAAATTCCACAACCAGCATGGCAGAGACAAGGGACTTGCCATATGATTCTACCCATGCTGCATTTAAGACAATGGTTTGGTGCTAAAAGAAACCCCCACACTGGACTGTGGGAAGATATGGTCATCCCTCCTTATGTCAGATTCCATATTCTTTTCTTTGCCAACTTGGGGCACCTGGGTGGCTCAGTCGGTTAAGTGTCCAACTTCAGCTCAGGTCATGATCTCAAAGTTCATGAGTTTGAGCCCCGCATCAGGCTCTGTGCTGACAGCTCAGAACTTGGAACCTGCTTCGGATTCTGTGTCTCCCTCTCTCTCTGCCCATCCCCCACTCACACTCAGTATCTCTCTAAAAAATAAATAAACATTAAAAAATTTTTTTAATCTAAATTATCTCTATCCTTCACTTGGAACACATTCTATGATTAGTTCCTTAACTGAAACCTATTCTTTTCTTTTTTAAATTTAATTTAATTTTAATTTAGACGGAGAGAGAGTGAGCAGGGGAGAGGGGCAGAGAGGAGAGAGAGAGAATCCACCGTGAGGCTCGATCCCCACAACCTTGGGATCATGACCTGAGCTGAAATCAGAGTCAGACAACAAACTGATCCACCCAGGCACCCTGTAGTGAAACCAATTCTATGTGACAGTATACTTACATTTTATTCTATTATTGTTTTTTGCCTCTCAAAGATTAGTCATTCAGGTCAATGTTTCAAGGGGTGGTTAGCAAATTCATGCCTACTTTATTCACAGTATTCTTTGTTTTCTAAATTTAACCTTTGATCCCTCTCCATCTTTTAGATCATAGACCAATGAGTTCTCAACTTTAGTGAGGCACTAAAATGGGCTTCATTGGTCTGCTACAGAGAGGCATGCAGGATAACTTTTGTGTTAGAGAATTAGAGAGTTTAAAGAAGGCAACAGTAACTAGTAATTAGTAACTTTTTTTTATACAGCATAGAAAGTGAGCTAGTGGGTGATAGTATTGGGAGAAGATGATTATATTCGTTTTCTAAGAAATTACCACAAACCTAGTGGTTTAAAACAACACAAGCTTATTATCTAATTTTCTGTAGGTAGAAGCCCAGGCATGTTGTGGCTGGATTCTCTGCTCGGGGTCTCATCAGGCTGAAATCAAGAGCTATGGTTTTCATATGGGGCCTGAGGTCTCAGTGGTTGTTGGGAAAGTTCATTTTCTTGAGGTTGTAGAACTGAGGTACCCATTTTCCTGGTAACCTTGCTAGGAATCATTCTTAGTTCTTAGAAGCTGCCTGCAGATCTTTGCCATGTGCTTCCCATAGGCAGTTCATGCATGGAGATTTGCTTTATTCTGGGCTAACCAGAGCACATCTTTCTCATTTTCTCTTTTCTGACCAGCCAGGAAAACTCTTTCATCAAGACAGACTCACCCAGGATATAACTTCCCTATCCTAAGGTCACAGTTTTGGGAACTTAATTAAGTCTCAAGAATCCCTTTGTTTCAGTACACAAATTGATCTTTAATTGAACCACTGGGAGAAAGTGTGAGTATATCAGGGGACTGGAATACTGGGGACTTCTTGGAATTCTGCTTACCAAAATGATCTAGGAAGAAAGGGAAATTTTTTTCTAATGCTGTACATTTACAGTATAGAGAGAATGAACTTATTCTGACTGGTGGACATAAATGATGCAATTCACAGTCTAGGTGTTATGCTGCCTCTCAGTAGAGTTGTGGGCCAAGAGAATTTCCTCCCTAATGGTCTTACCCATTTCCTTTCCACTGATGGCAAGTTTACGCAGAAAACTTTACTTACAATGAAAAGAGGGGTCTCCCAGACTGCTGAAGTTGATATGCAATTTACAGATCTCTTAGCTAGCCCACTTTTCAAAAATAAACCTCATTATCGAAGTATTACATTTATACAGAAAAGCAACAAGATCATTAGTGTATATACCTCAACAAATTATCCCAAAGTGAACATACCCACATAGCCACACCCGGCTCAAGAAATAAACAATTGCCAGCATCCAAAAGGCTCCCCAATGTCTCCTATCAGGCTCTATGCCTTCCTATCTCCCCAAATTAACTACTTCTTTATCATTAGAAATTTACAATTGGTAACATTCTGTGGCTGACATCTTTAATTCAACATTATTTTTGTGCATTTCTATTGTAAGAATGTGCCACAGTGAATTTATCCATTCTCTTTCTGAGGAACCTTTGGGTTGATTCTAATTCTTGACTACAAATAATGGCTTCATGTGCTATGCACGCCTGCCTGTTATGTGTACTTCAAAAATAGAACTGGTTGGTTATAGAGCATGCATGAGACTCAGTGTGGCACTCACTCCTGAGGAGAATCCCCATCCTTAACTGGGTGTAATGTCTCTAGTTTGGAGACTCTCCCTTTACGATCTCCAGAGAACAAACTTTCACTTTTCTGCCAGAGTGGGGAGGCTCAGTCACCCAGCCTGTAGGAGTGAAGGAAATAATCTGATCTGGCTACTTCTTAGCTATAGTTTCAATTCATCCTCCTTATTTTAGCCAAGCCATCTCTCTTCATCCTATTCCAGAGTTACCTGGTGTTGTCAACTCCACAATTTTCGAGGTCTCACCATATAAATCAGATTGGTTTTCAGCTTTCTTTGCTACCAATTTTAAATCTACATTTCTTGGGTCTGCTGCCTTTTCCATCTTTCTTGTTTTCAAAATGTTGATGCTGTCATTTTCGCATTTCTTTATCCCTTTGGGGTATATATTTTTAAAATAAAACCCATTGTGTTTTGTTTTGGGGAGTTGGGAAAACACAAGAGAAGAAAATATATGTGTTCAATCCAGTCTATCTGGTAAGGTAACTTTCTTTAGGTGTTCAGTGTTCCTCCAGAGCAGCAGAAGTTCCTTTGTAGGATGGCTCATGGCTTCATAAAATGAGATTCTAGCCTGCCTCCTGGGGTTTGGGATTTGTTTCCATTTTCTCTGTCATTGTTTTAGAGGTATTGGTGCCTTTTTAGCTTGCTTGTAAAGTGTCATGAGGAAATAGACCATCTGCAGCACCAAGTCTAATATCACATAACCGTATGTTGATAGAACCAAGATATTTATGAACTGTGACTTCCACAGTAATGAGTTTGTTCTTGAGATGTTCTGGAACTATTTAGATAGTTTGTTTATGTTTTATTTCAGTAGTCTGTGCAATGATGTAGCTTAGATAGCAATATAAACTGTTTTGCTGGGTAGATTTGGGTTAATTGGTGTGATTAACAATATCACCCAACTGAAGTATTGCCCTATAAGAAGAAAGGGATGATGGGTGAGAAGGAACCCTAAAAATTGTGCCAGTTCTTCCATGTTTGGAGGCATAGTCATTTTGAAGCAAAAATAAAATTTTCAAATTGCTTTGGGAGTAATTACATTAGTTATGACCATGTAAGACCAATATGTACCTATTATCCTAGAGAGGGAAATAAGAGAACCATGGGTGGCCTCCTGAAAACAGCCCTCTAAATACCACTTAAAATGGTAACTGGTCCCAGAAAGAATGCAGAAAAATGTATCCAGGCATCAAGGAAATGCTTAGAAGTAAAGGAACCAAGACCCCTTTTCTTTTTTATTTCAGCATTGGAGAAAAACATCCTCACTGCTCTGGAATGGCTCTGGCGGGAAAGGATATCATAGACCACAGAGGGGAATCTCCATGAATGAAGATGGAGCCTATATTGTAACTTGAGCCCAGAGACTCATGGCGTAGAGCTGATTCTGGCCCAGTGGACAGTTGAAGCTGACACCCTTGCAGACCCAATTCCCTCAGGCGTGTTGACTCTGTTTGGGGATCAGTGATTGAGTATGTGAATGTAGGCTAAAGAGCCCAAGCAAATGGTTTTTCCAGCAGCTTCTGTAAGAATCAGGACCAGCAGAGGCTTCATTGACAGAGAGAATAATATTGTTTGACCCTTAGGCCTTGGAAACATCAAAGTGTTCAATAGGACACTGTGGGACAATAACATGCTGAGGGAGAGTAACAGAATCAATGACATGAATGGATCAGCCAGACACTTCAGTTTTCTCTCTGCCTGGCATTCAGAGGGAGGATTAACTCTTTTGAAATGAGTATGTTTGTGGGGTTCTTGAATGGTTTACAATGGGAGAACATGTATACTGACTCCTTGAGACAGCAGCCTCATACTTTCTATTAATGAGTGCATGTGAATTCTTAAACAGTTAATAGGAAAACTAAGAGATATGATTATATTTTCAGCTGGTGAAGCAGGTGTTACCAAGTTTTATTACTGAGCTCCACCTTCCCGCCATGTATTGGTATTGTGTTAGTAGTCTATGTTGGAAATGACAGTACCCACACTACAGGATTGTTCATAGCATTAAAGAAAGTAAAGAATACAAATGTTTGATAAAGTGCTTAACACATAGTGAATGCTAAATAAATCTTTGCTGCTGTTGCTCTCTGAAGTTCTTTGTGGTAGCTACAAAGTGCTTATAACACTGGGGTAGAGAAAAATCTATGTCATTGCTCCTGTGATATTAAGCAATCCGCAGTCGTCTTTCTGGACCTTGATTTCTCGGTCTTTAAAATAGAGACACTACAGTGATCTCACCACGGGTGCTGCAAGGAGAAGACAAGATAAGGTATATTGCAACCATCTAAAGCATTAAGGGTGGTACACATGGAAGCTCTTTTTATTTTTAGAGTTTTTCCAAGGAAATGGAAAATTTTCTTCATTAACTAACACAGTAGCTAATCCTGAATTTTGACCTCTGTGTGGAAATTTTTCCCAGGGAGCCTTCAAACGAGTGAAAGATTTGAGGTGCATTTGAAGCCTTCATTTCTTTTCTTTTCTTTTTTCTTTTTTTTTTTTTTTAGGCAGAGCCTGATGCAGGGTTCTATCTCATGAACTGTGAGATCATGACCTGAGAAAAAATCAAGAGTCAGACGCTTAACCAACTGAGCCACCCAGATGCCCCTGTGCTCTTCATTTCTTGAGGAGCATGTCATTTTCTGTCATTCTTCAAGGATGTTTGTTGATGGTGTTTCCCCATCAGAAGATAAAATAGTGGCCAAAAATAAGTGGTAAATATTGTTTAAGTTGCTTTGACCTACGACTCTGACTTTCTCCCTCCTGCCCTGAATGTACTCCTATCTTTCAGTGCAAAAGTTCCACTTCCTTGTTCAACACCAGGAAGAGTTTCACAGTCTGGACAGGGCGGGAATAATTGGAATTGGCAGAAGAGAGAATAGTCAAAAAGAGACTGACTTAATGACTCAGTGACAATCAATCAAAGGAGAGCGGAAGAGTGGGAAAACACCCATGAGCTCCACTAATTTAATTATTTGAGAGTACGGGACTAGTTCCATACATAAACCAGGTGAAAATTCCAGAAAGCCAAACCTCCAGGACCTCCAGGCCAGGCAGAGGACCATGGTAGCTCCCTTTAAAACAAAAGGGAAGGTGGGAAGGTGAGCACGTTTCCCATAGGTGCTGGCTAAATTACCACACACCCCGCGGGAAGCTGTGTACCCACTCAGAATGCCCCAGGCTGCGGTATGCTGGTCTGGTCTTCACCACAAAGCCCCCATTCGGAATCTGGGTCGCCACTACTGGGAGGCCCATCAGGGTGCTGGGAGCACTCGTGCTCCTATGACGAGGATGCCAGCTCCACACCTAATGCTCTCTCTCTTGTTCTGCTAATCATCTGCTTTCTTAAGTGCTGTCATTCTCTCTGATTGTTTTCCCTGGCATCAGAATGCATTCTCTTGTTGTTTCTGCCATTGCAAATGATACCCTGAGCTTCAGAACATCAGCTTTTGGAATGCTGGCCTCATTCCAGTCATTCGCTACCACTGAGTGATTTGTGTCCTCCAGCGGTCCCTCTCCTCTCTTCCCTGCACCTGTCCCAAGTGCCTGGCAGTTAGAGAGTCAGCACAGTGTTCTTCCTTCTTTTAGCTGCTCTGCAATAAGTGCAGACTTATTAACAGCTGCTGAATTACCTTCCAGAGACAATGGCCTTTCTGCAGTGGGAGCGCTGCTTTTACGGTCTCTACGTGATTTCGAAACACAGGGTCTTGTGTAAATCAGGCCTCGTTGTGAGTGGAATGGGCAATAATGAGAGGAGCCAGCACTGAACACAGATTTCTCTCCAATACATGTGGGGATTTGAGGAGTTGTTATTCTTGAACTATAGCACTGTGCTTTTAGACCTGTTTCATGTTTTATTCAAGAGTAAGTTTTATAATGTTTGTCATACCAGGGCATAGAAAAATCATCCATCTACACGGAACTCTGAGTTACCTCAGACACAGGGGTGGGTGTAAAGCTTTCAGTCTTCTTTATGTCAGAGTACTCCTCATGTTCCCTGTGCTGTGCCTCGCAGGTCTCAGCCTTCCTGTCATGTCCCACTGTAACGCAGAGTTTCTCAGCTTCAATGCTATTGACATTTTATGCCAAATATTTGTATTCCTATTTGTGACAACCAAACATGCTCCCTCAGGGCAAAATTACCACTAATTGAGAACTACTGGTCTAGCAGAAGACAAAATGGGTAAAGGGGAGGGACGCTGAGGGCTTGTGTCCAAGTCCTAGAGCAATGGCCCCTTGCGGTGCCTTCCAACTCTGGTCTTTGATTCTGGAAAGCGTTGTGCTCTTACAGTCCAGAGCTTCCCAGTGCTGCTGGCAAGAGTTCTGGGCTGATGAAGCCAAAGCCATTTGTTTGATCCTGAGTGCGCCACGAAGGCCAGTCAGTTCCATGACCCCAGACTGTGCCTGTGATCCCACCCAGCTGTAGTTTAGAAGACTCCTCCTTTTGGAGGACTGAAACTCTTCTTTCTGCCCTCCTCCTCCAACCCTTCACCACCCAGTTATTGTTAGAAAGATCTCAGGTATCCTCCCAGAGTCTCTGTGTGAGTAAGTATATGAACAAATGTGAGAATAGATTTTTATTTACCATCTCTACCCCAGAAAGGGCATATTCTACTGAATCTTTCTTCTATATCAATGAATCAGACACCTCTTTTCATATCAATGTGTATAGCATATTCTTTTTTTTTTCTTGATAAATAGCTGCTAGTGTTCCATCATATAAATACATTACAATTCACTTAACCACTCTCTCAAAAAAGGTTACTTGTAAAAAAGTACAGGGTGCCTGGGTGGCTCAGTCGGTTAGGCGTCCAACTTCAGGTCAGGTCATGATCTCAGTTTGTGAGTTCGAGCCCCGCATCGGGCTCTATGCTGACAGCTTGGAGCTTGGAGCCTGGAGCCTGCTTCAGATTCTGTCTCCCTCTCTCTCTTCCCCTCCCCCACTCTCTCTCTCTCTCTCTCTCTCAAAAATAAATAAGCATTAAAAAAATTGTTTTAAGAGCTACAGTGGGAAATTCATGTATATATCAAGAAATGGAATTGTTTCATGGAATATAATACGCATTTATAATTCTGATAGATAGTGCAAAATTATTTTCCACAGGAGTTGTAATAATTTACCACCCCGCCAACAGTACATGACAGCACTTATTTTTCTACAATCAGCCTGACAGAGTGCCTCTACTTTGGAATTTTACTGATTGGTGGGAAATTGGGTTTCAGTGTAGTTTTAATATGAATGCATTTTATTATTGATGAGGTTGAGTGTCTCCTTGTATGTCTGAATCATTTTAATATGCTTTTCTGTGAACCATCTGTTTATTCCTTGCTCATTTTTCTTTTGAATTATTGGTTTTCTTTCTCCTGAATTTTGAGAAGCTTTTTATATATTAGAGAAATTAGCCTTGTGTGATACGAGTTGTAAATAATTTTCCTATAGTCAGTTGTTTTTTGATGTTGCTTACAGTATTTTTTTCTTAAACAGATTTTTAAAATAAATTTGTATGTAGTCTAACAATTTTTCCTTAGCAATTTTTGATTTTGACTTATAAAAAATTCTCCTACATTTTCTTCTAATATTTTTAGGACTTCCCCCTTTTTAACATTTAAATTTTTGATATTGCAGAATTTATCCTGTTAGCTCAACGTGAGTTATAGATCCAACTTCACGTTTCCCAGAGGCTCACCCAGATGTCCAATACTATATATTGAAATGCCCACTGTTCCTACATTTCTGTGGGATGGCACCTTTATTAGATATGAAATTCCTTCTTGTATTTGACTTTCTATATATGTCTGGACTTTCTATCTTGTTCTTTTATTCTGTCTATTGATGTAACACTGCCTCACTGTTTCATACACAGACACAAACATACACACACACCCAATGCTTTAATATTTGGTCAGTGCCGTTATCATTGCTCTTTTCCTTTTTTTCCAGAATAGATAGGCTGTTCTCTTGTCTATTTTTTAAGGGTATATACTTAAATTTTTAAAATATTTGTTTATATTTGAGAGAGAGAGAAAGAGGGACAGAGTGCGAGTGGGGCAGAGAGAGAGGGACACACAGAATCCAAAGCAGACTCCAGGCTCCAAGCTGTCAGCACAGAGCCCGACGCGGGGCTCAAACTCACAAACCACGAAATCATGACCTGAGCAGAAGTCAGACGCTTAACTAACCGACTGAACCACCCAGGCACCCCAAGGGCATTTATTTTAAAATAGAACATACAAATATAATTTTTCATGCTTCAATAGTGCCTCCAGGATTGGGGGGGCTGGACTGGGGTTCAAGACCGTGGGCCACCCTCTCTTGCAACATGGCCAGTTCTGCAAACTCCTTCGAGATTACTTACTTTCCTTTCACAAAATCCTCATGTATTTGTTCATAGGATTTGTGGGAGTGTATGAGGTGAAAAGAAAAGGCATGTAGGGTAGGGAAAACCCTACTCTTTTATTTTACATAAACTTGGCCAATTTGAAAAGAATGCCAATCTATGGAGTATTAGGAGTTACTAGGCTCATTCTGGAGTTATTGAGTGTAGCCTGAGTATGTCAGTATTTGATTTTCAAATGTTTACCTTCAAGCAAAAGTACTCATTCCTCTGTTACTGCACTTTGTTCTTCTTTTTTCCTATATTAACCTGTGTTGCTTGAATAAAAGTAAAGACACTAGATGGTTCTTTTAGATCCTTGCTATTCTTGGGACGGTCTCTAACCTGATACCCATTTTCATGGAAAGGAAATAGATCAAGACCCATATATAAGTAGGTCCACCCACATCCACAGTCTCTATAAGTTCTTGGCATTCCCTTACCAACCTTTTGAAACCCATATTGTTGAACTGGTCATGTTCAATGTCTTCTATGTGCATGCCAAAACCTGACTATAAATGCATGTGTTACTCCTTCAGGCCTGTTTTGTCAAGCTGGCACAGAATAAGAGCTGGGATTCTGGCTGATCGGCAATAGTACCCACACACCTTGGGCAGAGAGCATAAGCACACAATTACGAATGTGAGAAAATAAGTGTAGCTTAGGAAAAACTAATAATTCCAATGACTCATTATGACGGCATCATTTAACTCTGTAAGTCCCACACTTATCCTGTATTTTTTATACACTGTGTTATTTGCAAATAATCCTGTCCTTTCTTTTATAGGATTTAAATCAAGAATTCATAAGGCACGATCCCTACTTTGCAAGCCCAAGCTCATCCTGATTCATGCCGAGATCGATGTGGTTTTTTTCAAAAATTATATTTTGCCTGAATTAAAATCTAAAAAGAAACATTGATAATCACTATCTTTTAAGGACTATGGAAATAGCGGCACAAATTAGCCCTTTGTGTGTTCAATTTCTCAAGATATTAGAACAACAAAATTAGCAGAACACTTTGATTTCCTTTGTTTTGAAGATAACACATTTACCTGATTTTATTTTTTATTTATTTATTTTCATTATATATATATTTTTAATTTTTTTTAACGTTTCTTTATTTTTGAGACAGAGAGAGACAGAGCATGAACGGGGGAGGGTCAGAGAGAGCGGGAGACACAGGATCGGAAGCAGGCTCCAGGCTCTGAGCAGTCAGCACAGAGCCCGACGCAGGGCTCGAACTCACGGACCGCGAGACCGTGACGTGAGCCGAAGTCGGACGCTTAACCGACGGAGCCACCCAGGCGCCCCCATTTACCTGATTTTAAGCATTATCTTTAGAGAACATTAAATGGTATGAAAATGATGGCTGCACGGAGCAGCATTTATACATCACCATATACACGTGGTAAATCTAGGCTGTGCGAGCCAGACACCTATGCGAATAAGATCTTTGGAGGCTGCTCTGCAGCATGAAATTTGCCCACAGGTCCCAAGATCAGTACCGTTGTCACCTGTTAGTCTGCAAGCCTCAGGCTCAGAAAGGACAAAAGGGAAGAGTGAGCATGCTGAAGGTGTGCTGGGGAGGTGAGCACCATCCTGCCCCTCAGTCTGCACTGTCTGAGACATCCTGACAGCTTTGCTCCTTAGGCATCTACCTCTGCAAATGAAAGTTACCAGGCTGAGTTCCTACTCTGCTAACAACAGTAAAGGAGAATCATTAACTTGCGAGCACCTTAAGGTCAGAAGCCATACTTTCTGAATGTTTGCATCTTCCAGTCCCAGCTTCCTGCCTGGCACAAAATAAACTGGCAACACATGCAGAATCATCCCAGATTCTCTGACTAGTAGCATGGTTTCTCTTTCCAGTGCAGGCATTATTAGTGTGTGGCTTCCCACTGTTCACAGTTGGGCCATGTCCTAGATTGCTTCTCTAAGCATGAGGGCTCAAACCTTGTAAGTGCCATATAAAGAAAGCATTTTAAGCTGTCTTGCCATGCTGTTACCGTGATCTATTTTCTTAGAATTTAGGCTGAGAGCAAAAGATATGTGTGTGGGGGGGTGGGTGGGTGGTGGAGACTGTGCCAGGAGAGGGTGGGATGGGCAGGGAGGGGTAGAACCTAGAAGACTACAGCAACACCATTTGACCTCAGGGCTTTTGCATTCTGTGAGAGGTTTCTCCTAGCAAACAATTTAAAGGCACATTGCCCGGATATACAGCTTTTCTTCAATGTTCTTTGTGCCGTTGTCAGACTTAACAGATAGTTAGGAACCTTCACATTAATGTTTGCTTATTGAAAGTCTGAATTCAGAGGGTAAATTTCTTATGTCGTCCTTACTGTAGTTGGCTTTAAATATACAAAACGGAATCACAGTGTTTGCATCAGCACACCTTAATCCTCACTCCTGGGCCATGATCCTGCCTGTTTCCTCTTGTTTCCCTGGGGCAATTTGGTTGCTTCAGCTCCTTTTGGCCCATCTAAGCATTACCTCAGCTCCTATTGCCCACAATAGAAAGATCTCTATGTTCTATTTTCACCCTTCTGCCCCACAGGTATGGCATTAATATGGAATGTCAGATTTGTGCAAAGTGCCTACATGCTGTTATTCACTCTCACTCAGTCTTTAGTGGGTAGTTGGCTGTGGTCTCACGTTTCCCATCTATTAAAAAGAGAACTGGTGGTGTACGTAAGGTCTGGACTGCTGTTTAAGCAAAATATGCAATTGCCTACGTAATGGAGTTTCAAGGGTGAGAAGCTGAATCTGTCTCTCACCACTGAATGCTGTCTAAAATTTGACTTTTGGAGTACTAGCCCCTTATCTTTAAGCAATACTAAACAGCTGATTGTGGAGGAAGTAGGAAAGGAACTAATGGTTTTGAAATCCGTGATGTGCCTGGCATTCTCTCCTGTACAATCACTTAGCATTACCTTATTTGTTTAATTTACTCAAGAAACAAACAGGTATTATTATACCCATTTTATGGATGAAGAAACCGAGGCCTAGCAAGAGCTTCGGGTCACACAGTTAGTAGTAAGCATGGAGCCAACACCAGTATACAGTTGGAAAACAGAATTTGAACTCTATTCTGTCAGACTTCAAATTACTTCCTCCCATCATATCATAGGAGGAATCTCAGAGCAGTTTTCCCAGTTAGGAAATAGCACCTTTAGCAAAGAGGTTATTAGCACAAAGAAAGGAGGGGAGCAATAAGACTGAGTTTGTAGGGTATAATCAGTTTGGGGGGTGATAGCTGCAGAGTGGGTCTCTCTTGGGACTTCAGCGAGAGCACACTTTGCAAATGCAGAATCCGATAGCGCAAGAACCGTAGGGGATGCTGGAGACCACCTAGTCCAGCTGCCTTCCCTCCCTGCACATGAAGAAAAAGACAGGAAAGGACTTGCCCAGAAAATGGCAACTTAGAGGCAGAGGTGAGTCTACAGCCATGCCCTCCAAACTCCCAGTTTCTTCAGCTTCTCAAACTCTCTATCTTACTGAATGCCATCTGGGTTGCTGTTCTTGCTCCATACTTCAAAGTCCATCCCTTAGTAATGTGCCAGCTTCCTGCAACTGTAGAAGTGAAATGTGAGGAGTCTTGTATTTATCTGCCTATCTATCTATCTATCTATCTATCTATGCTTTCTGGATGACCCAGACTCCTTTTACCCAGGAGTACATTAATATATGTATAAATTACTCACAATGTACATTGTAACATTTGCCCCTATCTTGTTATACATCTATCACAATTGTACAGGTCACCATATCAAGAAGGATGTGAACCCAGCTTGTAGAGCTTCCACATTTCTACTCAGCCTTCCTTTCCTTATTTTTTGAGATGTTAAGAGAATGTTTTCATTATTCCAAAATGAATAGGATAGAAGCAAAGCTTCAGCCTGGAGAGTTAATTATAGCTTTTAATTTCAAATTTACTTCTTCATAAAGTCACTCGCTGACTTAGAACAGTCTTATCCAAAATTGCCCACAGCTCATATTTCCTCCCAGCTTTCCAGAGCTCTGCTGACTCATAAAATCACTTTACCTCCCAAAGCCTCAGGTTTCTCCTTTGTGAACTGAAGTGGCTGATATAGACTGGCTTTGAGGCGTTTTTGTGACAATCGGTGAAAAATGATAGCAAGCTAAACTGTAGCATTCTTGTGCTCAAAGGGTAAGGCTATTCTCTGAGATCTAAGTGACTGTTCAGCCCAACAAATCAGTAGCTCATTTGATTCCATATTTCCTGTGTTTTTGTCTTATGATTCTATCATACAACTTAATTATAAGAGGGGAAATTAACTTCTGACTTCTTAAAATATATACAGAAAAAGGTTAATTTCTTATGTAGTGTTCTGGCCTGAAGAGGGGTCACATTAGGTAGAAGTAGATCACAAAATGTTCAAAATTCTCACGTTTTGCATGATTGTCAGAATCTGTAAGGAAAGAAAGGGAAACGGAATTATTATGCCAGGATCAAGAGACACCTGAAGAGTAGGTATGAAAAAACTTCAGTATCTCCGCATATGTTCTCTGTTATTCTTAGATACACTTCTTTTGTTGTTGTTGTTATTATTTTTTCTTCTTGTTCTATTATAAAGCAGTTGTGGTATGTGTACACAAAAGATGTGACATATTAGATTTGAAGGGATGAGTGTTTAATGTTTTAAAACAACTTCTTTGCTGAATCATTTTGACAGGGATTAAAGTTATTTTGTCCAGGAAGTACTCACAGACCACATGCATCGGTGTTAACTCTCTTTGCTACCTGTGTGCCTATTTGTGCATCTATTCTTGTTATTTATTTGGCAGTTTACGGTGTTGGTTTGCAGGCTGTCTCCCTTACAGAATGCAGGTCCTTTGAGGATTTTTTTTTTCTGTGTAATCTCACTATCAGAATTATGTCTACTGCAATTATATCTATATATACTCAAAAAAAAAAAAAAGCTTGATGATTGAATTATTGAATTAATGAGTGGGTGAATAGATGGTACCAGACTAGAAATACAGAAATGATCACGACAGGCTGCTGTTTGCACGTGGAAAGTAAAGGTGCTTCTGGTGTAACTAGAAAAAGAAAAAGTGACCAGTGAGGTCATTGTGGGCATGATGGGGGGTGCATAAAAGGACTATTTCTCAAACTTCAATGTATATATGAACCCCCTAGGGATCTTGCTCAAATACAGATTCTGATTCACTGCATCTGGGGTGGGGCCCGGGATTCTGCACTTCTAACAACCTCCCAGGGGCTGCTCGTGCTGCTGATCCATGTGTGAGGGGCAAGACCTCCCAGGACCTGTCTCAGAGGAGCAGATGGCAACATGATGGGGCGACTTAGAGAAAGGCTGAAACTGAGCACAGAGTAAGCAGGGCCTGGCAAATGGAACTACAGTGGACTCTTGTAATTTGTGGTCGTTGTGATCTGCAAAGTCACTAAACGCTGAATTAACAAATACTGAACCATTGCTCCTCGGAGAAATACGGAGCGAGGTTCCTGTGAGCCTCTGGTTGTATCATCTTTGCCAACTAATCCATATATAACCTTACTTTATGTGTTTTTCTGTTTAAAGGCACTTTAATATACATTGATGATTCATGAACATTAAACTTATGGCCATCAGCACTGTAACTCAGGCCTAAACGAAGCTTGTCTAACACATGTATTTTCTCTGCGAGGACATCAGTCTTCTTGCCCTTCGGAACACCTCAGACAGCACATCTGTACTATGCTTGGGAGTCATATAAACAGCCAAATCTCCAACAAAAAGCACAAAAATCTGAGAAATGTTGCAGCAAATACAGTGTACAAAAGACACATACTTCCAGTATGAAAGCTGAAATAAGAAGGCAGATGTCACCTTGTTTGACCTCAGCTGGTAACTTGCAAATTGGGTGACTCAAATGTTTTGCCTCTCGGCACATGTCTGCTACTGACCATGCAAATGTCATGAATATTGATTTGGAGGTTACAAATACATTTTAGTGAGTAGGTGAAATTACAAATATGGGACCTGAATAATAGCATTGACTATATAATATTCAGATGTGGGATGAGCCAGAAGAGGCATAATAACCTGAAACTAATGTAACATTTGTGTGTCAACTATACTGCAATTTAAAAAAAGAAGATTAATAAAAAGAGACATAATAATTGCAGCAACCTCAGCAGAACAACAACAGAAAGCTTTGGGACACTGTGCTAAAATAACTGGATTCTTCTTGGAAACTACCAAGCAAGTGTGAAAGTCTCATCGGCCAGCAGGCAGAGTCTACTGTGAAATCCTGAAAGACTACAACATTTGTCAGTCTCAGGACAATGCAATAGGTCCAGCACTAGCCACGTTTCCGACTTCTGTGGGGAAATGAAGGCACTACAATTAGGCGAGATCATATCGGTATTCACATGTAGTCATTGGTTATAGAAGTACCTCCCAGTCAGCATTTCTCAAACTTTCCCACCAAAGTTCCTCTAATAGCAGAGGAGAGTCAAAAACGTATTCTGAAGAGCCTGCCTCAACAAGGTCCAATGTTGAGTTCTATTTCATAAAATATCTGGGCTTGTTTTAACATAAAAGAGTTTCATGTTATTTACCACCCAAGAAATTGAACTTCCATCAAGAGAGACTTCATGCCTTCTCATCCTCCTGGCACCCGTCATGGTGTGGGGGTGGGGGTGGGAGCCCACCATTCAGCGTGTACAGGTCATCTGGATCAGTGTTTGGCAAACTACTGCCTATGGGCCAAGTCTGGCCCACCACCTGTTTCTGTAAATAAGTTTTGTTGGAACATAGCCATATCTACTCATTCATTTAACATTGCCTATGACTGCTTTCATGTTGCAATGGCAGAGTTGGGTACTTGTAACAGAGACAATAAGGCCCACAAAGCCAAAAATATTTGCTATCTGGCTCGTTACAGAAAAGTTTGCTCATTTCTGGTCTAAATTATTGAGTTTCTTTTTCTTAATAATTGATGCTATTATTTTCCCAACTTCTTAGGTAAAGAGGCCCTTCAGATATTAAAAACCAGGCAAGCACGAATTAGTTAGATCCCACCAATTATTAGTTCAGATACTGATTTCTATGGAGGGAGCCAGATCTTCCATTAGACTTGCATAACCCAAGTGAAACCAAACAGGGAACAGGCCCGCTAAAGTGAATCAGCTTTTACTAGCCTGAGCTTGAGTCTGTCCCTCCTGACTGGAAGAGCCAAGGGTGTTTAATATCACGTATTGCCTCTGCGAGTAGGCAGTGATGGGTGATGAGCAAGGAGAGATTAGTGTTTAGATGAGCAAGGAGAGATTTATCTAGTACTGATAAATATAAATTAAAATAAGGAATTTAAACATAAAGGGAGGAGAGGGCACAAGGAAAGGGAAGAAGTATCTATATGCAGGGCTAGCGGAGGGATTTGGCAGCCCGACACCAGGGGCCCAAGGCAGTCAAGAGCAGAACCAGCTAGGGCAGAGTTCAAGCAAAGCTTTGAGAAAATGCTGTGGGTTTAATCTGGGATAAATGTGGCTGACAAATCCAAAGGACAGGCATTGAGCTAAAAATAGCAGATAAACCAAGGGAAAGGAAATACAGATTTGAAACAGAGCAAGAAGAAGGGTGAGAGTAAAGCTAGGAAACATCTAGAAATTTGCATCATAGAAAGAAGAAAACTAGCTTGTCTTTAGTGGCCTTGGGGTTAGTGTTTGCAGTTTGGGCCATTTGAATCCATGGAAAAAATTGAAGGTATTTATGAGAATCATTTGTCCAATAAGTAAAAATTTCAGAATGCTTCTGAAATTATATATATTCTTTTTTTTTTCCCCCATGAGATTCAGGGCAGGACTAGAGAACCACAAAGAAAAGACTTTAATTCCTCAGAGTTTGGGAGGTGGTTAGTTTCAGGAGTTGGGGGGGGGGGGAATGGAAAAACAGCATGGGATTTGTAAGATAAAGGACATTTTTTGGAGCAAAGTTTTAAAATTTTGCTTCTTGAAGGGTTTGGCTTAAAGGAATAGAGAGAGAGATTCATGTTTGGGGAAATCGCAGAGATTTTTTTTTCTTAAACTGGGTAATATGGCTTCTATAATTATATATGTGAAATCTGATTTGCTTTATGTATTATCTATCCCATGATTTTCACATCTGGGAAGGGCACCTGGGTGGCTCAGTCAGTTAAACATCTGACTTCAGCTCAGGTCATGATCTTGCAGTTTGTGGGTTTGAGCCCCACATTGGGCTCTGTGCTAACAGCTCAGAGCCTGGAACCTGCTTCGGATTCTGTCTCCCTCTCTCTCCGCCTCTCCCCAGCTCACGCTCTGTCTCTCTCTCTCTCAAAAATAAATAAACACCAAGAAAAAAAAAAAAGAACTTTGACATCTGGGAAGTGTACTCCAAATAGGCATTCCTCCCTCTCGTCCCCTACAAATAAAATGTCTGGCTGGTTATGGTTGTTGATTATCCACTGTCAACTAAAGGTACAGAAAGATAAAAGGACAGGGATTTCTTTTTGAAAAAGGAGTTATGTAGTTTCCCTTGCTTCCCACAGGTAGCCATGTTGATGAATGGAATTGGCCTTAGGATGAAGTTGACCCATAAGGTAACTAAATGGTAAGACTAAAAGAACCTTAACTCTTGTTGGCATCATGAAGCCACTGATATACTCTATGCTGGACTTCCAGTTTTATGATAGGTTATATTTCTTTTTTTGTTAGGTCATTTTGAGTTGGAATTTCTTTTTTAATATATATTATAGTTTATTTATTTATTTATTTATTTATTTATTTATTTAGAGAACGTGTGCACTCACGTGCACACAAGTGGGAGAAGAGCAGAGAGAGAGAGAGGGAGAAAGAGAATTCCCAGCAGGCTCCACACTGTCAGCACAGAGCCTGACTCAGAGCTTGAACTCATGAACCAAAAGATCATGACCTGAGCCAAAACCAAGAGTTAGATGCTTAACTGATTGAGCCATCCAGGTGCCCCTGGAATTTCTGTTACTTCCAGCCAAAATCATACTGATACATACCATTTTGATATATGTACCAAGTTCTCCTCCAGGCACTGAGGCTATGCTGCTGAATATGAGCTAGACAAGGGCTAATTAGGAAGACAAACAAAGAAACCAGATGATTTTAGTAGAATAATCTATGATGATTGTTAGACCCCAAAATTCTGACTATCCCGTCCATGCTACCCTGATTGAATGATTTACATTTAGGGAAGGGGATAGATTCTAGGGGAGCAATACAAGCCCATAGCAAGAGTTAAGTTTTCTAAAGGTGAAGGGAGATACATATATATGGTGAAAACTGGGGAGATGTCAGTGAGAGGGGGAAGTTATGGCAGGGGAGACAAGAGGGAGATGAAGGGGTGTTTCCACTACAAAATTCCTTTGAAGGACATTCAGAAGGAATATCTAAGAATGTGGATGAAAGTCAGGAGAATATAGAATCAAGCCAAGAAAAGAGTAATTAAAGGAGTCAATGGTCAACTGTGTCAAAAGCATCTAACAGATCAAGAAGGATGCAACTGTAAATTGTCTATTAGATTTGATAACAAGGATATCATTGAGAACCACAACAAAAGTAGTTCCTGTGTAGAGAGAGGGGTGAGAATCAGAAGGGAGTGAGCTGAACAGGGAATTGGAGTAAAGAAGTGGAATCAGGGCTTGTTTTTTTCTTCCAGAAGCTTACCTGGGAAAGGGAACAGAGATATGGAAGGAAGGTTGTGTACATTTGGTGGTGAAACTTGAAAGTTCCTTAGGAAATTCTGTTTGGACCTGTTAATGAAGACTTTCTAATATAGAAGAATGATTGAGTTCCTTTAAGCCTGATTATGGACCCCTATCATACAATCGGTATTTGGAAAGGCAAGCCTGTTGTTACAGATCCACTCTGCAATTCACACACTGAGCAATGGGAATTAAACAGACTGGCCAGGATGTCCCAATAGTATACTCAATTTGTTGAGTTTGACTGTGAAAGTCATGGCTTTTCATTCATTGTGTAAGATTGCTGTTTCAAGTACCTTTCTCAGCCAGATATGCTTACTCCACAGTTGTAAATCAAGCTCAGAGCTTATTCAGCAAAAATGTAAACGTTTGTTTTTAATTGATAATGTTTTATATATAGGTGATGGGGTAATCACACTGGTCCTCTCTAAACCCTTGGGTCTATTTCCTTTTAGTCTTCTTGCTATTTCTGTATATTAGTACCTCTGATGTACTTCATTAGGCCTGGGAGCCACTAGGAGCAGTTATGAAATGTCAGGTTCAGGCCATTCTCCAAAAGCTGAATATATTTGAAAAGGTAACACATACAGAAGCGAGCATCATTCAGCAAGGGCTGCATTGTCAAAGTCCAGAAACAAATGCTGTCTTTGTTTAAAATTCTGATAGCTTCTTTATTATGGAATTTCTGCACTAATTTTGATTTTTAAAAAATCCATTAAAATATTATATACCTTGATTACTGAGGTTTTTAGTGCCCTTAAATTTTGCACCTAAAGCAGTGCCTTCCTCACCTCACCCTGGTCCTGACCTGTAACACATTGGCTGAGAGACTGGCCTTGACCTCAGACAGATGTTGGTTTGAACCCGTTCTCCCACTTATTGAAAGGGTGACTTGAGCAAGTTACCTGACCTCTGTAAGTTCAACAACCTCACTTGTAAAGAGGAGATCATTAGACAAAGTGAGTTAATACAGGTAAAGTGTTTGGCTTAGGGATAACAAATATTCAATAAATCGAACAGTATTCCAAAACAAAAATGAATAACCTAGATAATTACCATATAATAACCCTGTCAAATACCTATATACACATGAGCTTAAATTTTCTAGTAGTCACTTTTGAAAAGGAGAAAGGCAAAAAGTAAAAATAGTTTGAATAATTGATGTAACCCAGTATATACAAAATGCTAATATTTCAGCATGAAATCAATATAAAAATTATTAATAGGATATTTTACATTATTTTTTATACCATGTCTGGGAAAATGAGTATGTATTTTATAATTACAGGGCACCTCAATTTGGACAAGGAACATTTCAAGTGCTCAGTGGTCACCTTGCTGGTGACTGCCATACTGGATGGCACAAATACAGACATTCTCAAAAGACCATTGGAAGCAAGAGCCATTGGGACAGGAATGTGGAAAAAATAAGGCATTTCTAAACTTTTTTTTAATAGAGCAACTTGAGCAAGAGCACAACTTCCAAGTTCAAGGCAATTTTTACTACCCTTTGAGTAACTCTCATGAGGTCTTTGAAATATGAAAGACTGTGAACATTTGGGAACACAATTAGAAAAAAATAACCATTAGGAAGAGTACATTACTTCCTTTTTAATTTCTACCAGTTTATCAAACACTATTTGCTTCTTCTCTTATTCTGCTGGGTTCTAAGAACATTTTAGTATTACTTATAAGCACAGTGGCACAGTGGATTTAAAATACTTTGAGTTTTAAGTCAGTCTGTCCTTAGTGCCAAAAATTGATGAGCATTTGAAAACATAACACTCTGACACTTTACAGGTATTTTGAAGACTCGAAAAATTCAGACTTAAAGGAAAGAAAAAACTAAAAGTTGGTAAGGAATGATCATTTTAAAGACAGTCTTATTTAGGGGCGCCTGGGTGTCTCAGTGGATCTCACAGTTTATGAGTCCGAGCCCTGCATGGAGCTCTCTGCTGTCAGCCCAGAGCCCACTTCAGATCCTCTGTCCCTGCTGTCTCTCTGCCCACCCCTTGCTCGTTCTCTTTCTCTCAAAAATAAATAAATAACTTAAAAGAAAATAAAGAAAGTCTTATTTAGGGCTAAATACCTAAAAAGAAACAATGAGCCAGTGGTAGTATGCTTTTATTTAAAGGAGAGAGTCTATGTTTAATTCACTTAACTCACTTGTGTTAAGAAAAAAGAAAATATTTCCCAAAGAACATGTGCAATACTCTTAGATATGGTGTATGATCTGAAGCATTTTTATAAGATGTTAACTTCAAGTATATTTGCTCCCAGGCCTCCCTCAGCCCTCCCAATGGCATATTTACCTTCCTCACCATTTATGGCACCTCAGGTTAGCAGTGAATGCAGAAGAGCCAGATTTATCAGGAACAAGTTATTTTCCTAGCATAAAAAAATGCTGCTTTTTTTTGTGCTGATAGTTTATGTATGGCATTTGACATTTCACGTCAAGACATAATTTTGGAGTGCATGAATTGACTCTTCTTGTGCATGGTAGGGATGAAATTTCTTGAACTAAAAAGTGTTTCCCCATGACCTATATATTTTTAAGGTAAATGCTGAGTCATTCATGATACATTGGAAAAGTCTTTCTTCCTCCAGCTCCACCCTCCTGGATTGGAAATAAACGTGCCAAATCTCATGTAGAAATCGTTTTCTGGAGGTTTTCCAGGTCTGAGAGTATGGGAAAGGAGGCCATTTAAATTACAGCAGCCTACTGCTCCATTGCTGTGCTGAGACCAGCAGTTTCAGCCACACCTGAGGGCTCTTGAGAAAAACAGAATCTCAAGCTCCTTTCAGAACTGTCAGATTAGAACCTGCCTCGTAGTAAGATCCCCTAGATGATTCTGTTGCAAATTGATGTTTATTTAAGAAGCACCTATCTATAGGTTGCAATAGTCTCCATAGTTCTGTTTAAATAATCTTTGTTCAAAGATCATAATAAAATGTTTCATTACTGTTACCATTCTTCAAATTAAAACGAAAAGGTTTCATATTTAACCATTTAACTAACTTTAAGAATTCCCTTAAAATACTGTATAATAATATCATGCTGCTATTTAAAAGTGACTTGACTATTACTTTAAGAAATGTATTTTCATGTGACCTATAAGCATCATTGTAATCTACAGGTTTCACAATGTGGAAAGCCGTTCTTAGTACTATGCCTTTGTGGATAAGACCTGGGCGTGGGTATTTTATCAAGCTCTCTTGGGGAAGCTGATATGCAGCCAGGGCTGAGAGCCCCTGCTCTGTCTCCAGGATATCTGATCCAAGGCTTCAAGGTCTTGGTGGGATTCAGAACATTGTGACCAGTATCTCTCTCTCTTTCTCTACCCACCCCTTCTTTCTCTTTAACATAATTTTGGCTCTGGTTCACTTAATATGTGTAGTAGTCCCCCCAGTGGACTGATACAAGTGGGGGTTTCCTTCCTGCCTTTCCTTGTTCTCTCTGGTTTCAAGGTCTCAGTCATAACCCTGAACAAACATTCTATAGTTCTTCTGCCCCAACTTTACTCATTAATCATTTCCTTTTACACTTCTGGTCTCTTTCCAGCTTTCCAGAGTCTTTCTGGAATCCAGGAGACTGAAAATAGCATCCCAGATGTGTCTACCTCCGTTTTCCTCCCTCCCTTCTCTATGATAGTCTTCAGAGACAGCCCGAAATAGCACTGTCCTTTTCTTGCTGGGACTTCCAACATTCTCAGGCAGTTTTTCATTTTTTAAATGAAAAAAAGATCTGAAATAGCTAAATTAGATATCTAATAATTCAGATCACTGATTGATTTTCTACAAAGCTGTCAGTTATATTTAAAAACTAGAGACTCTATTGGAAAAGTAGCTGAGCTCAGAATTCAGTAAGTTTCAGCCTGCTCTGCTCTCCGCTGGCTCAATGGCTGTGAGAAGCATCTTAGGGCTGGTTTCTGTGCTTGGGCATGGAGCCAATGATACCCTATCCTGTTATGTTTTTTCTAAAAGCATTTAAAAATGATTTTTGGATGAGTAGTATTAAGATTCCAAAGAATGGTGAATATAACCCAACTAACTTAATTCCATAAAACAAATTTAAAAAAAATTAATGTCTTAAAAACAATCCGACCCAATTATCTGTTCACATAATTTAGAAAATGCACATATTTCACAACTACTGAACCAATGTGGATTTGAGAAAATAGCTGTTAGAATGACTTATATATTGTATATTTCTAACTGCTTGATTTGGGGACTGTTTTGATAAGCCCTTAGTTAGTAAAGATACTTCTTAAAAAAGAAACAAAAACTTTTTTCCCATTTGTTATCATATGTCTCGATGTTCTGGAATGCTGGATTCTGTTTTCTCTTTCAGGAAATCACTTTGAATATTTTTGTCCTCTGGCCCAAGCTTCCCCCCACTTTGGGTTCTGGGCTGAAAGATCTCTGCAGCCTATAATCTATTTTTCCACTTGATCAGTCTACCAGTTTGGTCTTTAATAATTCACATCTACATTGAAGCCTAAGACAGAAAGGCATGTCAAGTGGACACAATGAGAAAACCAATTTAAAGATGGGAAAGAGCATCAAATGATTGCCTTGGGTTTTGAGTTCACTGTGAAGAGAATTAAAGTACCCTATGTCTTAAATTCATACAATTCTTCTACCAATATCTTGGCCAGCCAAAAGACCCCAAATCAAGTAGGGTGGTATAATTTGCCAGGAAATGTACTTTTCAGGAAAGTGCTTTAAAGATAAAGATTAAAAGTACTTATGAGATCTTTAAAGGGCATGCTTAAAAGTTACACTTTTACTAGAAAACTATATAAATAAAAATAAAATCATCAAATCATTTAAAGTGCAAATTATCAAGATTTAAAATTTTTTAAAAATTGATGTAGGAGTTTATAAATGGGACAGTAATATAAATTGTTTTTGAAAAAAACGGTCTGATGTAAATGCATAAATAACAACTTAAAAAATTCTAAGAATTATCAAATAGGCTGTGTAGAATTTATGAAAGCATTTCTAAAAGAGAAACATTCCAGAACACACACACACACACACACACACACACACACACACACATTTTAAAATATTGTTAATTCATCAATATGTAGTTTGCCTTCTCTATGGCTTAGCAAAGGCCAAGTTGAAATCCTGAGCTGCCTTCCTCATTGTCAACCATATTGAATCTACATCCAGCTATCTTTTCTATTTCACCCAGCTGAAATGTGCCCATAACTCACTTTAACACCAGCCAGGACAAGTCTGCTAATGAAAAACAAACAAACAAACAATCCAGCCAACTTGACCCTTACATGTAACTCTGATTTCCCTCGACCAAAGCAATCACAGGGAAAAATCAAGGGTTTCAGGAACAACCACAGTGGGATTAGCTCCAGTTTCAGTGACATTTGTTATTTTGACTCTAGATCTCCCTGCACATGGATGACCCAATATAAGTGCTATGTGGTGGCTGGTAGGCCAGAGTGGGACTGACCAGAGAGAGAAGTTCCCTATGCTGCTGCTGCTTCCCCTGTGGGCCTGTTCACACTACTTCCCCACCCAGAAGCTGCCCTGAGGTAATGCCCCTCCCTGCCACTAATCCACCTTGGCTACAGCCAGACCAGAACTGCTCTTTATTTGTTCCACTGGAAGGCTGGGTGTTTTCAACCCAAAAGAAAATGAAATTTCATAGTTTCATATTCAGTCTTAGGTAGTGTGATCTATAAGTAATGATAGTTCTTTGGTCTCTTTCAGGAGTATTTTGTGTTTTCCTAGCTCCCTTTAGTCCTGCAGTTTTATAACCTGCTAGTATGTGGAAATACTTAGGGAGCTTTTAAAAATCTATTTAGACACAGGCCTGAAATTTTAATTTAATTGGTCTAAGGTAAGGCCCAGACTAAGTGTCTTTGAAAAGCTCCCAAGGGGTTTTAACACAGAGCTAGAGCTTAGCTTGGAAAGTAGCCCCTTGAGCATTTCTGGGAGTCCATGGAAGATGTCATCAGTGTGGTTAGGATTAACTGGTCAGTCACCAGGGAGCTCTGTCCTTCCTTCCTTCCCCCAATGCTTGGCATTGCTACATCCCTGCTCTCTCCCACTAGATACGTCTCTTTCTGCCCTGTCACCAGTACCACTTCTAGAGGCCTGAACCACTGGAGAGTTGACTAGGTGCCACTTTTAGGATTAGGGCCAGTGGGCCTCAAAACTAATAATAATAAACACTTAACAATCCTACTCCTATGTGCCAGAGCTGTTCTAGACACTTTACATATATTACATCATTTAATCCTCACAACAACCCCATAAAATAGGCACTGTTATTATCCCAATTTATACACGAGGAGAGTGAAACACAGAATGGTTATGTAATATGGCTGGCAAAATCCTAAAGAGGAACCCCCCAAATTCCATTCCCTTGTTATTCAAACACTAATACAGACTGCTGTTGATGGGATTCTGTAGATGTACTTAAAGTTCCAAGTCAGTTTCCCTTAAGGTTCAGAGATTAACCCAGTTAAGTCTGATCCAGAAAGAAGAGTTTTCTCCAGCTGGAAGCAGATGGGGAAGTCAGAGAGATTTTAAGCATGAGAAAGACTCAACATGCTATTGCTGGCTTTGAATGTGGAGGAAGGTATGTGACAAAGAATGCAGATGGGCTCCAAGGAAAGATAGTGGCTGGAGGCTGACAGTAAAAAAATGGTCATGAAAAACAGGGATGACCTTGGAAGTGAATTCTTCCCCAGATCCTCCATATCAGGTAGACCCCAACCTACCTCACAGCTTGACCTCAGTGCTATGAGACCCCAAAGAGCAGAGAATTCAATCACATCCTCTTGGATGTCTGACCCACAGAAGTATGAACTAATAAATGGGTGTTGTGTTAAGGCTCTAAAGTATGGTAATTTGTTACAGAGCTGTAGAAAACTAATACTGATAAAGTTGCCCAAGGTAAGCCAGACAGTAAGCAGTAAAATCAAGATTTGACCCTAAGTAATATGGGTCAACAGCTCTTTCAGATTACTTCAATTCCCACACCCAATGGATCAAGGCTGCACTAAATGATACATAACCGTACTGGGCTCTCCCACTGATGACCTCCTCACAAGGGTTTAGTAATGAGGCCAAATGTGTTTAACTCCCTTCTGAAGATGTCTCCCAGCTGGCTGCTTAATCCCTTTGGCAAAACCTTTTGGTAGATTTGCATCATGTTCCCCAGAATTAACTCCACTTGGGCTTAGGTTGAGGTATGATCTCCTGTGTACACGAATTTATAGTTCTGTTTTCTGGGAATGTACAATAATGCCTAGGAAGTCCAGGGCTATTTATGATAGGACCCATTAATTTACATACTTAGCCTGCATTTTGAAACCTGATGTGATATTCAGATATAGGATGTATTTCTTTGGATTCTCTCCTACTTCAGTATGCATGAATCATTGGTATATTTACATTTATTCATTTCTTTCTCATTCAAACAAATAGTGAGTATTCACTGACTAGTATGTAATAGCTTTTCTTTCTATAGCTCTGAAAGTTTTTATTTACTGAATGACAACTATGTGCCAGAGAGGATGCTAACTGCTTTGTAATAATCTCTCATTTAAACCTCTATATACAGGTATCATTATTTTCATATTACAAATAGGCAATTGAGGTACAGGATTATGAAGAAAGAATCTGTCTAAGGCACACAGCTTACAAGCAGTGGAGCTAGGTTTCAAATGGGCTCTCACTTCAAAGCCCCTTATTTAAAATAAAAAGGCTGCTACCTATCTTCTGAGCACCCCTGAAAGTTTAGAACTACCCCATGGCACAGGGCTTCAGTATGGTTCAAATGAATGACCCAAAGACACTCACAAACTCGGTCTTCAGGCAACTTCTACATTAGCCTGCTGTGCTATCACATACCTGCACATCTGGTAATATCATCAATATAAAAACCATTTCACTTATGGATGCTGGCTCAGGTGGGGTCTTGCAGATTTAAAGATATTTAAGTAAAAAACCCAAGGCAAAAACCATCTTTGTGTGGATTCATCCTTAACCATACTTGGTTAGTTTATTTAGAACAAATAAATCACACCAATTCTGAGGTGCCTTCTATACCTTTCTTGTGCTTTCTAAAAAATAAAATGCTTATCATGTGCATATGTAAGAATTTGTTGATAGTATCAAACAACAAACCCTACATGAATAAAATATTTCTGGATGTTACCCTAAGTCAGTCAGTAATGCTGACTCTTTTGATGTCCATGAATCTGCCAATTAAGCAATCCTCAGATTAAAATCTAGTTTATTCTTTCCTTTGTGAGAAAAAACTTGGTTAATAAAATGATCACATTTTTCTATTCTAACATATTCTAAAGTAAGGTTTGTGAATTTTTAATACAGAAATGAAGCAGAAAGGAGTAGCTAGAAGAAGGACATTATGTTATGTTTGAATGTGCCATGTCATGTTTGAAAATTAGGAGACCTCTGGGGCACCTGGGTGGCTCAGTCGGTTAGGCATCTGACTTAGGCTCAGGTCATGATCTCACAGTTCGTGGGTTCAAGCCCCGCATTGGGCTCTGTGTTGACAGCTCGGAGCCTGGAGCCTTCTTCAGATTCTGTGTCTCCCTCTCTCTCTGTCCCTCCCTGCTCACACTTTGTCTCTCTCTGTCAAAAATAAATAAACATTAAAAAACAATTTAAAAAAATTAGAAGACCTCAAATCTTACCCTTCTCATGTCACCTCCCAACTATGCTTAGTTGGCTGTCTGAGTCCCATTTTTTACATATGAAACAAAAATAATGCTTAAAGCATTATATGAATTTATGATTGTTATTATCATTATAATTATTAAAAGTGAGAACTGACAGTGGGTAGATATCCTAGACTCTGGAAGTCATAAATCCTCTGTAAGAGGCTTTTCTGACCTGGCTTCAATTTCCCAGGTAACTCCCTTTTTGTTTTGCCACTAGAACCCTTTCCAGGCAATAGAATAGTAAGATGATGATCCTATTATTGCGGAAATAATTGGTGTGGTGGTATCCAGCACTACAGTTGGCTGTGATTATCTGCCCACCAGGAGCCTTTGGATTTGAGCAAGTTGCAAAGTACAAATGTGAGCTTCACATAGACTCACTCAGGATATGCCCCAGTACCCATTATACAAAAGTGTTTGATAAAGTGATTAATGAAGTAATAAATGAAGGACTGACTTTTTATCCTCAAATGGAGCCCAATGATTAGGCTAAGAAAGAGAATCAGAAATATTTCCTCTTTTATTTTCTTTAGGAGATTATCAGTCAGAATTTTTGTCTCCAGGAAACCAGGCCTCTAGTATAACATTTCTTTCTTTTTTTCTTTTTTTTTAAAGATAAAATTTTTAATGTAAATGAGGAAACCAAATTACCAAGAAGATACAAAAATCATGAAATCATACCTACTTAATAATATAATCTTAAGATACACAAAGCATCTTAAAATTGGTGGATTTACATGAGGAAACAGACAAATCTACAATCATAGTAGGAGATTTTTAAAGCATATCTCTCAGAACCTGACAGATGAAGCAGACCAAGAGTTATAGGAAATTAAGGCTCCCTAAATTTGAACAAAACATTTAAAAAGGGCTAACTCAAGCACATAGCACATAGGCTCCTGCACCTGTCAAATAGACAACATACGTTTTTTTTCAAGCACAAATGGAACATATTCACAACTAGACCACAAGGGAAGTATCAATAAATTTCAGTGAATCAATATCATAATGACCATCGTGTCTGAAAACAATGCAATATTAGTGATTATTAGAAATCACCAATAAAAAGATGTCCAAACCACTTCCCCATGTATTTTGAGACTAAATGGCATACTTCTAAATTGTTCATAATTTAAAGATGACATTTAAGGGAAATTATAAAACATTTGAAACTAATAGTTTTGAAAACTCATCGTATCAACTCTTTTGGAATGCAGCTAAAGAAGCACTTATAGAGAAAATCAAAGCCTTAAGTACATCTATTAGAAAACCAAAAAGACTGGGGGCACCTGGGTGACTCAGTCAGTCAAGCATCAGACTTCGGCTCAGGTCAAGATCTCATGGCTCCTGGGTTCGAGCCCCATGTTGGGCTCTGCTCTGACAGTGCAGAGCCTGCCTGGGATGCTCTATCCCTCTCTCTCTGCCCCTGCCCCACTTGCTGTCTCTCAAAATAAATTAGAAAGAAAGAAAGAAAGAAAGAAAGAAAGAAAGAAAGAAAGAAAGAAAACAAAAAGACTGTAAACTAATGAGCTCGGAGTTAAACTCATAAAGCTAGGAAAAAAACAACAGTGATATTTGTCTTAAGGAGTGTTACACTTTTTATTTTTTTTAAGGAATGTTGCACACTCCTTATGGAATGACATATATATTTGTATATTTTCATCCATTGTGTAGCAAATACAAGTGTTAAATAATGTCAGATACCTCCCTTACCATGTAAGAACGTGTATTTTACCAGTAAGTTATTTTCATTCATTCATTTATTCACAGATTTCACCAGGACATGAGTAAGGCTATTGATTTTCTCCTGAAGTCCAAGTACTCAGTAAATTTATCCATTTGATAAATATTCACTGGGTTCCAGGTACCTTGGTAAGTCAAATATTTACTCTGGTGAAACCAGCAATGATCAAAACATTTTCAGAACTTCCTTTTCATTTGTTTCCAGCCTGAAGTGTATTACTTTTATAACACTGCTCAGTCATGGAACCAGTGCACAAACTTTGTCTAATCCAATCCTTACAAGAACAAGGAGTCATCATGTTATATGTGCAGAGAGCACATCTAACAGGAACTCAAGACATAACTCAGGGAATCATTATTAACTATGTCTGACAAACAAAGACATGGAGACTTAAAACCGTAAATGACTTTCACAAAGTCAACATCCTAGGTGTAAGAACCCCAACTCAACCTCTGACTCTCAATTCAGTTGTTTGAATTCAATATACAAGTATCTTCGATAGTAACATCTTAGTATTCTGAAAACACTCAAAATTCATTGAGAGCTAGGTTTTATAAATAAGGTGGGGAACCAAACTGGATAATAACAGGGGGTTTATATTCAGATTGTTTTGTTTTTAATTAAGATTGAGGCCTGGGGGTGCCTGGGTGGCTCAGTCGGCTAAGCGTCCGACTTCAGCTCAGGTCATGATCTCACGGTCCGTGAGTTCGAGCCCTGCATGGAGCTCTGTGCTGTCAGTTTAGAGCCTGGACCCTGCTTTGAATTCTGTGTCTCCCTCTCTCTCTGCCTGTCCCCCACTCACACTCTGTTTCTCTCTATCAAAAAATGAATAAACATTAAAAAAATTTAAAAAAATGATTGAGGACTGGACTATCAGATAATGAGCCATATTTTCTTGGGGGAGCTTATGAAGTGGCTCTGTACATAATTCTGGGAATGTAGCTCTAAATTTTTGTTGAGCAGTGTCAGGCTAAGAAAAGCTCATGTGTTTTCTACAGAGCTGTTTTTGGAGGCATAGAATATTTTTGCAGGATATACAGGGGATCACAATTAGTTCCAGGAATCTTGGTCTTCATCTTTCCTTGAGCATACATAGCATTAAGTGTATTTTTTATTTACCTTTAAAGCAGACACTAGAGCATAGCACTTGAGGTCTAATGAACACACAAAGAGTAATAATTTATATCACAAATATATAAAAATAAATATATATATACTATATATATATGTGTGTGTGTATATATATATATATATATATTTAAATATATAAATAAGCAAACAACTCATAATTAAACAAATCTAGGCCCAATCAAGAACAAGGAATAAGAACTGCATCATATACCAAGAAAATCTGCCCAGGTTCCCTTTCTCAGGATTGTACCAAGAGCATAGGAATGAGGCAGTTTAGACTAGTGGCAGGTAATTCTGAATAAGAGCCTGTCTTTCTTCTTTGAAGACCTGAAAGTAAATGGCATAAGCAAGTTAAGCAGAAATCCTTGGTAGTGGTTTCTAGATAAGGATTGCAGCCCTCTGGCCTTTCTGTGATAAGGCCAAGGAGAGAATGTTACATAAACAAAAGCCAGGAGGGATTTGGGCTTAGATGTCTTTGTGGGCCGGCTGATCAAGCTGAACCATTTCACCCTCAGGGGTAAACACGATCTGCAGAGTGTGGTTACAGAGTATAGGAAAACTCAAATTCATAGCCTTTTATTTCTAAACTTTAACTTTTATGTATATGTTAAAATTTGACATATTCTCAAGGTTTCTACATCCCATAACTATCAAATAACAGCAAGTAATCTATGACTGGCCATTTTGCAGTAGAAAGGAAATAGTTTACAAAAATATTGAAAGTAATCTTTGACTCTTAGCAAGCTAGTGTTCATTTGTTTTTTCTCAGGTCCTGCACCAGGAAACTCCAAAGGTGAACTTTCACATTGCATTGAGGTTGTTAGAGGTCACACGGAGAGTCAGTTGAGTGCCAGAAAAATCACTGGGCCAGGTTTATCATCCATGACCTAAGAAACTCAGCAAAGGAAACAAGCATTTCTAAATATTGAGGCTGATGTTGAAGGAAGTGGATGGATAACACAAACCTACATAAATATACAGTAATGGTTATCATCTGACAGAACAAAATCTGTAAAGCCATGACCATTGGAACAAAGCAGTTACTCAATGTTAGGTGAGAGATAGATAACCAAAGATCAAAGCATGCTTAATTAAGACCATTGTCCCAATCAGAACCACTCATAGTGCTTCCGTAACCATACCTGCCACACTCAATGCAAAAGAAGAGAGGATCACTAGGAAAATAGTACCTGGTTCCACACCAAAACCTCTGCCACTGCTACCAAACCCAAATACTTATCCTCCCCAAAGAAAGAATTAATCCACCTTTCACTTATTCCTGACTTTACCAGTTATTACTCATAAAAAAACCCCTTTGTTAAACCAACCTGTCTCCAGACTGTTTGAACCCCAAACCCCATTACTTCCCGCCTCCCAAGCACTTTGGTTATGCTTTTCAAAATAATGATATGATTTTCCTTATCAACTTCCTCAATCTCCCTGCCTTACTTGAAACCTGGCTGTTCTCAGAGAAACCTACGTTTTCTACAACACTCTCAAAGGGAGACGTTCCTTCTGTTACCTTTCATGTAACTTAGGAGTGAAAAATGGGAACAGTGTCTTTCCTTCCCATACCACTTTCATATCTTTCTCCTTATCCCCATAGCAGCCCCCACTTCCACTCCTGGTTTTAAAAAGAAAAAAAAATGGTCAATTAATTTACAACAAAGGAGACAAGAATATACAATGGAAGAAAGACAGTCTCTTCAACAAAGTGTGCTGGGAAAACTAGATAGTCACATTCTGTGAAAGTGGACCCCTACCTTATACCATACACAAAAATCAACTCAAACTGGATTAACAACTGGAACATAAGACCCGAAGCCATAAAACTTTTAGAAGACAACATAGGCAGTAAGCAACTTGACATCAGTCTTGGTAATGATTTTTGGATTTGACACCAAACGCAAAATGAACAAGTGGGACTATATCAAACTAAAAAGCTTCTGCTCACCAAAGGAAACCATCAACAAAATGAAAAGGCAACCTACAGAATAGGAGAGAAATATTTGCAAATCATACATCTGATAGGGGATTAATATCCAAAATATTTTAAAAATCATACAACTCAAAGAAAAACAAAAACAAAAACAAACAATTCCATTAAAAAGTGGGCAGAGGAACTGAATAGACATTTTTTCCAAAAATGACATCTAAATGACCAACAGGTATATGAAAAGGTACTCAGCGTCACTAATGTCAGGGAAATGCAAATCAAAACCACAAAGGGGTATCACCATATACCTGTGAAAATGGCTATTATCAGAAAGAAAAGAGATAGCAGGTGCTGATGAGGATGTGGAGAAAGGGAACCTTGTATACTGTTGGTAGGATTGTAAATTGATGCAACCACTATGAAAAACACTATGGAGCTGCCTCAAAAAAAATTAAAAATAGAACTATCATTTGATCCAGTAATCCCACTTCTGGGTATACATCCAAAGGAAACAAACAAAAAAAGATATCTGAACCCCTTTGTTTACTGAAGCATTATTTACAATAGCCAAGACATGGAAGTAACCTAAGTGTCCATTGATGAATGAATGGATATAGAAAATGTGATATATATACATACACATATATATAATAAGACATGAAATATTATTCAGCCATAAAAAAGAAGGAAATCTTATAATTTTTTACAACATGGATGGACATTGAGGGTATTCTGCTAAATGGAGTAAGTCAGAGAAAGGCAAATATGTGGGATATATCTCACTTATATGTGGGATATAGAAAACCAAACTCATAAATATAGAGAATGGATTGGTGTTTCCCAGAGGAAGGAGAGGGACAGTAGGGGAAATGGGCGAAGGTTATCAAAAGATATAAATCTCCAGTTATAAAATAAATCCTGAGAGTATAATGTACAGCATTGTGACTATAGGTAACAATACTGCACTGTATATTTGAAAGTTGCTAAGAGAGGAGATCTTAAAGGTTCTCTTCAGAAGATAAAATAGTTTGTAATTGACATTAACCAAACTTACTGATATATGCAATTTATGCATATATCAAATCATTATGTTGTACACCTCAGACTAACACTATTGTATGTCAATTATGTCTCAATAAAACTGAAAAAAAAAAAACAAAACAAAACACGTCTCCTTGAAGCTTCTATCACTGAGTTAAACCACCCTTTCTCTTCACTGCAGCCAGCCAGTGACTGCCCAGTCATATCCCCTTCATTTATTGAGGACTCCATTTCTAAGACTCTGTGTCTTTCTTTCCACCCCAACACCAGCCATCATCCTAGGAGACTTTAACTTTCATATAGATATTCGTATTCATTTCTCCCACAGTCATCTCCTACCATGGTCGCACCTTGGACCTTGTCTTCAAGGTGAAATGGTACAACCTCCAAAATCACTCATTGAAAATCACCTTTCTCTTAACCTTCTAGCTAACTTGCTCATTCAAACATTCATTCCTGCAATCGTTCCTTCACCTTACTGGGTTCACTAATGCCTTGATAACCCCCTCTTTCCAAGGAAGCTTCTTTTTTATCTAGTCATTAATCCCCTTTGGTTTTCAATCCTTTATTTCACCGGCCCAGATTCCACAATACATCCATACCATCACTCTCTTGCAAATACTCTCCTCTCTTCTACTGCATCTACCATATCTCATATCACTCTTGTCAGTCTCTCCAGGTAATGTTACCCATTCTTGTGGCTTTAAATACCACCTCTGTGCTGACAACCCCTAAATTTATATCTCCACCTCCACACTCTCTTCTGCATTCATGTGAACACACACACACACCTAATTGTCTGCTTGACATCTCCCATTGGATACCTTACAAGCACCTCAAAGATATTATTGTCAAAATTGATTTTTCAATCCTCCTGGGTTTAATAATTCAGTGATCGAAGTAAATGTCACCTCATTTTGCATTCACTCTCAACACCCAGTCAACCAACAAAAGTCCTGTCAGTTGTATTCTTTCTAACTTTTCTCACCTTTCCTCATTTTTCTTCCTCATCTTTCTTCCTCTGCCTTTGGCCATCTCGTTCAAGTCTATATTCAAGACTACAGCAATAGCGTCCCCATTGCTCTGACACAGCCTCTCTTTATACTACTTCCAAGTTCATGCTCCAAATAGTAGTAACATCTTTAAAAAATGCTGATCATGTCCACATTCTTTAGAACCCTCCAATGACTTCCCTTTGTTCTTAGCATAATGTTAAAAATCCCTAACACGACCCTCAATACCAGGCATCATCTGACCCTGCTGTGCCTCCAGGCTTATCCTGGACCACTGGCTCAGATCTGCTGGCCTCCTATCCGTTCTTAAATGTGCAGAGCACCAGTCTCTTTCCATGTTATATTTTGCCGTTTCCTCTTACTGCTGCTCTTTGCTTGGTTAATGCCTGCCTGTCTTTAAAGTCTCAGCCTGAACACTCTTTAGGAAAATATTTTCTGTCCTACAGAACTATTTTTCTTTGTTAGATGTGCAACTAAGTAAAATACTATGAAATTATAAATAAAATGAAATAACTGTAACTACATAAAAATGCATATTTTGTAATTATGTGTTTAGTGTGTGTTCCCCATGCTAGACAAAAGTCCATAACCTAAAGATTGCCTTGGTCTTATTTGTGACTCTGTCTCTGGTAGAATGAGCAACCATCCAGGTTTGCCCGGAACTGAGGAAGCTTCTAAGATGTGAGGCTTTTAGTTTTAAAATGAAGAAAATCCTGAGCAAACTGCGAGAACTGGTTACTTCAGTAATCTCCAGTGCCTAGAACAATCCTCAGCACATACTTATAAAATGGACATGGCCCTTTCTATTGAAATCTTTGAAGCCTGTCCTGATCATTTCCATGCTATCTCTGCCTTTCAATTCAATTCCACTGTTATGTCTTCCCTTCCCTGGGTTCCTATGATACTTGGTAAGGAATTTCCAAGTATTACCAAGTATTATAGAAACCCAGGGGAGGGAAAACCTAACAGGGGAGTTGAATTGAAAGATAGAGATAGCATGGAAATGATCAGGACAGACTTCAAAGATTTCAATAGAAAGGGATATATATATATATATATATATATATATATATATATATATACACACATTTATATAAACATTTATACACATTTATATACATTGTGTATATATATATATATATATATATATATATATATATATATCTTCCTCACTGGACTTTGAACTCTTTGCAGATAAAGACTGAGTTTCTAATCTTTCTTTTTGCAGTTCCTATTACAATGCTTGGCACATGACAGACACTGATAAATACATGAGGAAGAAAGGGAGAGAGGAAATAAAATAAAATAAATGGAAGGAAGGAGGAAGGAGGTTGGAATGAAGGGAGAGAGAGGAAATAAGGCAGGCAGTGATCCCTCCAGTCATTTGACACAAATGACTGAAGCCATGTGTAGCCTACTTGATGCCAGGTAGTATAATCCTCCAGTGAGAAGTGGCAAGCAATGGAACAAACTAATGGAGCAGAAATTTGGGATAAGAGCCTCCCCCAAATTGCCACCTGATATGCTTATGCACATTTCCAGACCTGTACAGAAGCATTCTCCTCAGTTCTGACACACTTCCTCTAAAAATGATAATTTAATGATACGGACTTGAAATAGACATTCCCTTAAATGCTAGATCAGAGCACAGGGACTTGATGCAAGAGTTGCCATAACCCTACCTGTCCTCAGTACCCTTGAGGAAATAATAATGTTGGGTACTAGTATCAATTGGTCTATTTACTGGCTGTGGACCATAAATCTGATTACTTCCCTGGGGCAAAATTAGTTTCTCTAGAAAATGAGGATGTTGGGTTATGTACTCTTATCAAACTCTGAAAGTCTTATGATTTTGTGGATTTATTTTGTTTCTGTATGATTTCCTATATCTGCCTATGTGTGTTCTCATACACAATCTGATATGAGCATTGTGAGGCTTCCTGGGTATATGAACTATTTGGAATGCTCTAGAAATGGTGACAGGAATAAAAGGAAAGAGAGGGATTCTGGGCTATGTAAGGTTACCAAATAACTAAACAGGGACTACTGATAGATTCTTAAGGATTCCTCTTTTGAATAAGAGCCATACAAATTATTCAGCAGAGTTCATTGGGTTGGAAAGATATAAAAAGGAGATCTATTGATTGAAGTGCAAATGCCCAGGTGCTTGTCTCATATGGTAGGGTTATGAAACCATGAGGGTACCTGGCTGCCTGGCTATTGCAGGTGTCATTAATTAACCCTTCAATTTCTTTGAAGAAAAAAAGAAGTATGAATTTTTTTAAATACCAGCAAAAGAAATTACCAAAGGGACAGAGTCAATGAGCTTGTGAGGAAAATTACAGTAAAGAGAATAAAGAATGTGAGTATTTTATTCCCATTATAATCTCCAGAAAGTACATGTGTCATTTTTCAGAAGTTAGACCTGTCAGCTGCAGTGTTAATCTCAATGAAGCAATGGCTCAAAACTGTATTTGCTGAGAATGGGAGAAAATGAGACAACTATACAAGCACTTGTACTTGTATGCATGCACACATAAGTGTGCATGGTACATGCGCGCGCGCACACACACACACACACACACACATTCATGCATTCTAGAACTTCTCCCAATGACCATAACATGCATTCACGTTTATAAACCTTTCCCATAACCCTTTATTTGCTTAACATTTACATACATTGCTAACTTCGTGCCTTTCTTAGATCTAAATAAACATTTTTATTTTTATTTATTTTTTAGTTTTTTCAAGTTTATTTATTTATTTTGGGAGAGAGAGAGAGAGGAAGTGAGTAGGGGAGGAGCAGAGAGAGAGAGAGAGAGAGAGAGAGAGAGAATCCCAAGCAGGCTCTGCATTGTCAGCATAGAGCCCTATGCGGGGCTTGAACTCATGAATCCTAAGACCGTGACCTGAGCCGAAGCCAAGAGTCAGATGCTTAACTGACTGAGCCACCCAGGTGCCCCTAAATAAGCATTTTTAAAGGAGAAGTCAGATGATAGTGCCGTTTCTAGTTTTTCTATCCATATCTGTCTACACATGTTACTCCCAAGTAAGTGATGAGATTAATATGTTTCATGAAAATTATTAAAATTTATTTAATTATATGTTGATAAAGGTCAAACTACAGCTGCCATGTTCCTTTTGTTTTTCTCCTGTGGTATTTAATAAAACAAGGAAGAAGCACAGAAAATGTATTAATAGTACTGAACTCAAGCAACAGCTTACACCAGCAGCTAATACCTTTAACATCAGCCAGCTCCCCAAGCAAAAGACTTATGGTATCTACTGGATTATGTAGAATTTTAAAGGGTTCTGATAACCAAGTAAATATAATATTTTTATTTTAAATATAAATATTTTAAATATAATATTCTGCTGCCTGAACATTAGAAAGGGTTGGTTAGTGGTCTGAAAATGGATGATAGGAGGTGCAGGAAATTAATTAGGAGGTTGTTGCAGTACAGCAAAAATAGCAGGAGTTTGAGCTAAAGCTCTGCAAGGAAGATGGAAAGAAGGTGGTGGATGCAAAAGATACTAAGGTTCCAGGACTTGGTCACTGATTGGATGTGAGAATTGGGGTGAGGAAGGTATCCAGGGTGATGCCCAGATTTCCAGATTGGGAAGGTGCAGAGTTGGTGAGAGTGTTCCTGGGATAGGCATTCCAGGTAAGGACAGGATTGAGCACTCAAGATGATAGTTTCGAATTTCACCATGTTAAATTGAAGGTCCTCGAGGAACTTAGGAGAGATGTCCCATTGGCAGTTGATTTATGATGCTAGACTTCCGGGCAGAGATCTGGGCTAGAGATGTGTATTTCAATGTCACCAACATATAGATGGTGGTTGAACTTTAGAGAAAAGAGCACCAAAGATGATCCATGTGAAAGTAACACATTTTGTGTATTTTTTTCAGTGTAATAAGTGGACTGAGCATGGTAAGCTTTGTCCAAACACCAGAATCACTTCACATCTTGGGATATTCTGACTCACTGTGTTGTTACTCTGTTATTTACAAATACAGTCAGTACTTAGTACATACTTATAAGCTCTATGACTTCATGCTTTTATAAACCTATTTCATCAACAGAAAAAAATTTGATCTGTCTATAGAGATTTCTGTAAACTATCAGCATGGTATTGTGAGGAAACCACTGGTTTAGGAATAAGAATACTCAGGCTTTGTTTTCATTTTGGCCACCAGCTTGTATGTATCATGGGAAAAATCTCTTTCTGTGCCTAACTTCAGTCTCTGCCTCTATAAAATTATGGGGTAGGACCCCTTCCAGTTGTAATGTTATGTATTGTCCATAACTTTCAAAAGGGAAGTATATATCTCTAGAGGCTTCAACTGATAGTTTATAATCCTTTAAAAATGCCCAACATGCAAAACTCCTCTTAACAGTAAAGTCTAACATAGTAAAGAAGGGTTTCTTCTCTGTGCCCAGTAATTTTCTCAGTAGAGAATTTAATTATCATGTGGGTTCTAAAAATGAAGATAGGCTGGAATCTGTATTATACCTCAGATAAATAAGTGATCCCCAAATAGCATGTTTGTATAACTAAAGGAAAGAGAACAGACTGAGAATGGAAAAGAACTAACTTCTGCAAAGGTGCTGCTTGGAAAATATTTGGGGGAGAACTTCTGACTCATATGCAATTAATTCATTGATCCTTGTTTATTTGTTTGTTTGCTTGGGAAAAAAAAAATAGACCTAAGGAGAATTTTGTATGTCTAATAATAGAGCAGGAAGGCATTCAACAGTGTTTCTTTAAATATCTTCCATTAATTTCCTGTCTCTTTTCACTGAAAAGGGAAACTAAGATAGGATTTATTGTTAATTGTTCATTTCTACTTAGAGATTAAACATACAAGTCTTGCTGAAAGTGTTTGGTGCACGTCTAAGAGATGTTTGTTTTATAAATTTAATCGTCGTGTAGCCTTATGATATATAAAAATGACTAGTTAATTTAAAAGAGAAACGCTTTTTGCTCAAAAAAACTCAAGTACTAACAATTGAATTATTTTTAATTTATGTTCAGTATATTTGAAAAATTGTAAATGAGTATGGTTAAATTTATGTCAGTAGTATTTTAAGTAGTCATTTTTTAAAAATACTAAAGTGGAGGGGCGCCTGGGTGGCGCAGTCGGTTAAGCGTCCGACTTCAGCCAGGTCACGATCTCGCGGTCCGTGGGTTCGAGCCCCGCGTCAGGCTCTGGGCTGATGGCTCAGAGCCTGGAGCCTGTTTCCGATTCTGTGTCTCCCTCTCTCTCTGCTCCTCCCCGTTCATGCTCTGTCTCTCTCTGTCCCAAAAATAAATAAACGTTGGAAAAAAAATTTTTTAAAAATACTAAAGTGGACACTTTCTTATATTCTAAAAGGAAGAGCTTTTGTTTGACTTGAAGTAAAATGTCATTGAACTCTTTAATGAGATGTAATTCAACTTCACCTAATTTCCACCATGATTTTGTAACAATCTAGAAGCTGATATATTCTAATATGTTTAAGAAAATAAGAATTTATGTGTGATTAACCCAATTAATTTATCAACTACTAATCTGTTCTTTGAACATAGTGAAGTGGCCCAAAGTAATGGACTGGGAGACAACACAATGACAATAAAAACTAGCTCCATGTTTAAATATATTTGAGCAAAAAGTAGGCTAAACAAAAGTAAGAATGTTTCTTTACTACAGCACTTTTCAGAACCTTTATATGTTAAAGTACATTTTGAATCTTCAAAGAGAGTTTGCAAATCCAAACTAATTTGGCCATGGAAAGCTTTCTCCTTTCCCAACCCATCATCTCTTCTGAATAGTGAACCACAGAATGTGCAGTGCTGCTCTCCAGCTTCTAAGATCTGTCCCTAGGTTAGCTAGCCCAGTACAGAACTGCAAATCAGGACTATGTTGTAGTCCTCTAAAATTACTTTTAACGAATTGGCTTTGGAATGATATAAGTCCAAAAATAAAGACCTTGAAAAAGTCATATGTATGGCTGGCTTTTACAAGATACAGCATGTACATGGTGTACCTTCTTCAAGAGGGTCCATGGGAGAAATTCTTCTCAATTCTCTGCACTGAGAAATGTTGCCCTTCACCTTGATGCTGCTTGTGTCTATCTTTTGGATACAGTGAATCAGGTTTCCCTTTAGGCATTAGCTGCTAAATTGCTTAGAGTCAAATTTGTGTCTTGCCTCTTATAAACCTGCAGGAAGAAACTCTGAGCACTTGTTTTGAAATTAACCTCATTCCCGACTTCTTTTATTTCCCCTCTAACGTGATTTCCTTAGTCAAAAAAATTTGCTTTCATTTGATCAGTCATGTTGTACTATATTTCATTTTTAAGATCTTTTACATCCTTTCTGGGTGATGAAGAAAGGTGCAAAGAGGAGGGAATGAGAGAGGAAGCAGGAGAGAGAGATAGGAAAGGAAAGAAAACTCTACACGTATATATACCTGTGAGTCTTAATCATGAAGTTTTTGCAAACAGGAAGTTTTCAAGAAACTACTGGCAAAATGGAAATTGACTCTAATTTTACCAAGGAACATGAATGAGATAAAGCCAAACTTAAAGGGATGGGAAGCAAAGCTCATTGACTATAATAAGAGATAAAAAATAGTTTTGCAACAGGGCGGATCAAAAAAGTGAATTCTGCAGCAAGGGCCCCCAAACAGAGTAAGGTCATAGGTGAGGATAAGAGACTGGGAGGGCAGAGCTGACTGGGTTGCAGGACAACATAATTTTGGCAAAACAAGAAATGAGAATGAGGCAATAGAGTAAAAGAGATGACAGGACAATCTGCGTCTCTGATTCAGAGTTCATTGCAATTAAGACAGCCAAGAACAAAGGATTCGTACATGCTATGGTAATGGCGTTTTATGAGAATCATGCCTCACTAATATAAAATTTGGCTTTACCAGTGTGCATCCCTAACTTGTAATTCTACTACTGTTATGTCATCCTGACCATCTCCCACACTGAAGTTGAGTAAAGGGGGGCATTGCTGCTTTAAACTGCAATCACCCTGGGTTTCACCGGACTTCCCTTCCATACTGAGCTGAGGCAGAGATATATACACTTGGTAAAGCTTCGTTTTACATGGAACTTAATCACACAAATAAGAGACTAAAGGAATAAGATAAAACAGACATAAATCCCCAGACTAGAAGGGATCTAAGTGCTCATTTAAACCAAACTTCTTAACTCATGATGAGGAAACTGAGGCCCCAGAAAAGTGACCTGACATTTACTCAGCTCAGAAATTGTAGCTCAAAGCAATGTAAACAGACAGTAAAACACAACACAACAAACACAACACAACATGTAGTTCAGCATCAGGAATAGGATATGACTCAGCTTCCCTAAGGAGGTCCACAAGGCCCACCCTGATAGGGGCCTCCCAAATCACTCCAGCCTCACTGCTAGCCACCATCGTCCTCCTTGACACCAGGTTTCTTGCAGCCCAGCACCAGTACAGGGCACGTGGACCTTCAAGATGCTGTATGTCACTCTCAGACCTTGGCTTGACTCATGCTATTCATCTCCACATCTCCTTACCTTTCTTCTTCATTCCTTTGCTAGCTAACTCCTACTCGGTCTTTATGGTTCAGCTTGAGTTCTGCTTCATTATGAAAGTCTGCCCTGACCTACTTCCATCATCAGTAAGGCACTGTTCCCATAGCATCTCCTTGTATCACTGCATAGATTTTAAGAGCATGAGCTCAGGGCCAAATCACCTGCATTGAATCCTGTCTCTACTTCTTTGGACAGGTCACCCTGTGCCTAGTGTCTGCACCTGTGAAATAATACTAATACTAATACTAATATTAATACTAATACTAATACTAATATGTCTACCTTGAAAAAGATACTACTATATATTAAAAGAACTTAGACACATAAAGATCTTAGAAAACTGCCTGGCACATATTAAGTACTCAATAAATATTAAGTACTACTGATCTGACCAATATATTTATAAGTTCCTTGAGATTAGAGAGAATGACTTAATCATTTCTATCTCCAGCCCCAAGCACAATACCTGGCACATGTAGATGCTCAGAAAGTGTTTTATGAATGAATGAATGAATTAATTAATTAATTAATTAGTATAAACAAAAATTTTTGTCATTTAGTTTGCAGAAGTGGCTTAGGATAAAACATATTTGAGAAATAGTAGTCAAACGGAGCAGTGAAACATGTCAACTACATTTTGAGGCAGGCAGATTTGACCTTCCACCAGGATGTTGAAGATATCTATGAGATATTCTTTCATGCAACTAAACCTCTAGCTGTTACCAGAATTTAATAGACAAGGAAAAAGGGAGGGAATTTAAACCATTTATTCATTATATCAGAGTGGGACTGGTGACTCTTTTCATCTCATGTCTAGAAGTCCTATAAAAAAATCTTTTAAAAATATTATTAAAAGACATTATTATAATTATATTATTTACATTATTAATATTATCAAAAGGCAACTTTGATAATGAGTATTAGTTTAGGGGCGCCTGGATGGCTCAGTCAGTTGAGCATCTGACTCTTGATTTCATCTCAAGTCATGATCTCACCATCGTGAGATCAAGCCCTGCCACAGGCTCTGTGCTACATGTGGAGTCTGCTTGGGATTCCCTCTCTCCCTTTCTCTCTGCCCCTCCTCACTGCATGTGTGAGCTCTCTCTCTCAAATAAATAAATAAATAAATATCCATTAATATTTATTATATCATATTCACCATATCATATTGTGTTATGTTCTATTAATTTATTAATTTAACATAATATGAAACATTAAAAGGTAAACTCAGAAAGGGTGTTTTTAAATGGAACTAGTTACAAAATCAAGCAAGAATCTATTGATCATCCATGTTCAAGTAAAATCTTTCCCACCTCTTTCCCACTGAATGGTCTGGAATGGATGTTTAGCAGCAGGAATGAATGAAAGAGTTATGAGCTGCAATTGTCACTAACTACCCTTGTGACAGCACAGACAATGAGAATAATCTATAGCGTGTGTTTCATCCCCATTTGAAAGGAAAAAAAAATAGTTTCTCTATTCTGTTGCAGTTCTGACACTGTCTCATGAATGAACTTTTGTCCTTCCCTGGCTATTGTTTGCTTTGTATATATGCAGCCTGAAGCTTTTGTAACCAGATATAGAAAGTTCAGTGATCGTGACCACTAACACTAGTGTACCGACTAGAGTCTGACAACATTGACAAGGAACAAAGGACAATATATCTATTGTGATTTCTAGTTTGGGGAACACAATACAAAATTGTAGCTTATTAGGATCTAATCCTCAGTAAGCTTGGGATTTAAAGAAAAACAAAACCCCAAAAAACTTTGTAGATCTTTGGCATGATTCCCTTTGCCAGACAAAGAGACTCTTAACTTTGGAATGGAGCCTATATTGATGATGTCATACATCAGCAGGTGACTGATGTCCACTGTGGTTATCACTGGTCTTTCTCTGCACTCTTCATCTCCCCATCACCCATCTCTTAATTTGCCCTTGAGAGGTTAGTGCTCTTTTCTAGGAAAGCCTCCTCCATTTTGTTCTTCTCTTGTGGAGGAGATAAGAAACAAGAGCCTATGTACACAGGCTCCTGATGACCTCAGAGCCAGTGGAAGATTTGGAAAGAAGAAACTTGCTAGAGACATCAGTGCCAAACCTACTGTAGTGACTCTGAACCCCAAAAAGAAGTTCAAATCTGTACCCAGAAGTCTTGATGCAGATCATGACTTTTGATGAGTAAAGACCAGTTTCATGAAAGTTTAGAAATGGCTTGAGTCTCCTTTGATTCTTTGGTGGCTTCCCAGAAACATTGACCAAGAGGTTCTTCAGATGCCTCTTGTTTTCTTCTACCTCTCATTTAACCAGCCTCCTCCTCACCATTCTCACCACTACTATTAGGACTTTGATTATCTTTTCCAAGAATTACTCTAATAGCCTCACTTACTTATTGTGTGACTTTGGATGACACAGGAATTGCTGTTAAACAACTTCCTACTCTTCAAGATTGAGTTAATTTTAGGCGTGCCTCGGTGGCTCAGTTAGTTGAGCACCCAACTTCAGTGCAGGTCATGATCTTGTGGTTTGTGAGTTCAAGCCCCGCATCAGGCTCACTGCTGTCAGTGCAGAGCCTGCTTTGGATACTCTCTCTCCCCCTCTCTCTCTCTGCCTCTCCTCCACTCATGTTCTCTCTCTCAACACATAATCAATTAATGTTTGGTAATGTATTAAAAATATAATACTCCTAATACTTATTTCCATGTGCTTGATTGCATAAAAATAATGCAAGTTTTCACTTTATAGATTTCCATAAAAGACAGTGATTTTTTGCTGCTGACACAAAGTCTATTTTTCCCAAACAAAAGTGAAATCATGCTGGAGTAGCACAGAAGCACAGGAGAAGCACATGACTCAGTAATTGTGTGGTAAGGAAGCTTTTGAGTAATGACTTCTGGTCATTTTAAGAACAGTAATCACAGTATTTAAATGTTCACAGAGTAATTACCAAGAGACCATTTACTGAAAAGAACACTCATCCTGGAAAATATCGGAAACTTCATTCATAATACTGTTTCTATTAATAAGAATCGTGTCGGGAGCACTTGGGTGGCTCAGTGGGATGAGTGACTGACTTTGGCTCAGGTCATGATCTTGCAGTTCATGAGTTCAAGCCCTGCATGGGGCTCTGTGCTAACAGCTCAGAGCCTGAAGCCTGCTTCAGATTCTGTGTCTCCCTTTCTCTCTGCCTCTCCCCTTGTTCACTATCTCTCTCTCTCTCTCTCTCCCTCTCTGTCTTTCTCTGTCTCAAAAATAAATAAAAACATAAAAAAATAGATTAAAAAAAAGAATTGAGTCGATAACATGTCAAAGGTTTTTATTTCTGATTTCAGAGACTTAAGGTGATGACAACCTGAAAAAGAATCAGGAACCCCAGCTGAAGGAGTAACTGAAGACTAGGGTAGTAGGCGTCATTGGATTGGGTTTGGCTGAAATGTTCTCCTACAAAGAGCAGTATACTCTTGCATACTTGTATACATCAAACAAGTAGAAGATGACTCATCTCCAGTGTGAGTAGATTACAGCGATTGTGTAGCTTATGCTGTGCATATCAAAATTTAAATTCTTAGCTTATCTAATAATTGCTTTACTGTGTGAGGTACAGCAAGTGGTTAAACTACTCTGAAGTTTATTTTCAAAATTAAATGAACTCTGGGATTGCCTAAGATGTTTAATCATTTGTCCTATTTCTCAACATTAACAAGTGGGTTGGAGTTAATTAGAATAAAGATAAGATTGATTTCAGGGCACGTGGGTGGCTCAGTTGGTTGTGTCCAATTCTTGATTTCGGCTCAGGTCATGATCTCACAGTTTGTGGGATCGAGCCCCACATCAGCCTCCGTGCTGACAGCACAGAGCCTGCTCAGGATTCTCTCTCTTCTGCTCTCTCTGCCCTCTCCAGTTAACACACTCCTTCTCTCTCTCTCTCTCTCTCTCTCAAAATAAATAAATAAACTTAAAAAAATTGATTGATTGATTTCTACTTCTGATCAGAACTGAATTTATGAGATAAATTTTCTGGGATAAATTTGCTAGATTTCACTAAATTTTCGACTGTTTTCTTCCCCTGAGGGAAAGAGAGCTTTGGCCTCTCCTTGAGGGTCAGTACAGTATTACATTTGTCAAGTTTCTCATATTCGCGGGTGATCTTGTTTAGAATATTGATTTTAATTAGCACTAGTGGATCAGCAGTTCTCAGTTCAGCTAAGTTAAATACCAACATGTCTAGATGCTTTTGCTCGACCACTCTTACCTTCAAAATGAGGGTGGGCATTTTTTCCACCCTTACAAAACAGTAGGAGAATTGCAGATCAAGAGCTCTGTGCCAACAGAGCTGATCCATGAACAACCAAAAGAATGGACCCAAATGAATGGTTGGTTCATTTTTGTTGTAATAGACAATTACTTACAGGTGTGCCTGTTGAGGAGTTCTAGACAGAACAGAGCATTAAATAGCTCCTGCCAATAAAATGACTTATACAGATAAATAGAAACTAAAAGTCAGCATATGACAAAGAAGAAAGCTAGCATTCGAGGAAAAAAAGCTCAGGTAGTGTGACTCAGAAGTTGCAAACGTTTAGAGTTACCAAGAGCCCCAGTTGGCCCTCTTGGTAATTTTCCATGGAGCTGTTCCATTCAGGTTTCTTTCACCTACTGAAGTGACCTGAACCTGCCTTGCGTTTCCTTTCATTAAGCATTGAACATTGTATATTTTTCCAAATGCTCTGGTCTAAATATCAAGTTAATTTCAAACTTGAGAAGAATGTTTTTAGGAAGGAGAAACTATTTTGAAGACCCTTTTTTAATTTTCTCATTAATTTCCTGGGTTTATTGCTTAGAACTTGAGTCTTAGAGATTGAATCTAAAACTGCAAACACATTTTTATCTATTTTCAGTAGGTTTATTTTCCATAGTGGTATATATACAGCAATCCTGAAACATTTTGTGTTTTATTATTAGACTGAGAAACTGAGAAGGGAGATTCAAGCAAGGAAGATCATTGTGAGGTTGGAATGAAATTGGAGGTATCACTAGATGCTCATCATTTCTCTTTCTTTTTCTTTTCCTTCTTTTCTTTTGTTTTCTTTTGTTTTCTTTTGTTTCCTTTTCTTTTCTTTTCTTTTCTTTTCTTTTCTTTTCTTTTCTTTTCGAGAGAAAGTGTGAGTGAAGAGGGACAGAAAGAGAGTGAGAGAGAGAATCCCAAGCACCCAAGCAGCCTCCACACTGTCAGCACAGAGCCTGATACAGAGCGATAACTCATGAACCTTAAGATCATGACCTGAGCCAAAACCAAGGGTCGGATGCTCAACCGAATGAACCGCCAGGCACTCCTATACTCATCATTTCTGATCTATACGGTAGCTTGACTTCAAGATGGCTGCTGTCAACTACTTCCCTCCGCTACATGCTTGCCGTCTGTCATTGGAGAGGTGGTATCTATTTCTCCACCTACTTTAATGTACTTGCCTAGGCTGAAAGGATCCCTTAAGAAGCTAAATTTTATAATTTAGCTATGTTGTCGAAATGTCATCAACAAATGAACACCAATTCAATCATTTTTATTGGTCAATCAGCATTCAACATCATATCAATTCTTTCAAAATGGCAAAACAGCTTGAAATAGCTGACCATTAATTTGATACAGATATAGTAATTGGTTAAGTGGTATACATTTATTATATCACGTATTTAATTACTGCAAACGTATTGCAAGTTATTATAAACTGTATTATTGTTCTCAACTATTTGCACCCACTCTCTGAGGGTGGAATATATTCCCTAGCTCTGTACCATCAAATTAGGCCATGAGATTTGGCCAGAAATCTTTTGAAATGAAGGGATGGCATGTGTGCAAATCCTATCGTAAAATTAAGAGATGGCCTGTGGTCTGCCTGCTCCTTCTTATTCCCTACTTGGTGATTATATGAACATATGTAAAGATCAGTCTCTATCAGCCAGGGTCCCAGAATGAAGATTATGTGGAGGACAGCTTCATGCTAACTCCTGATACACATATTGCTTCAATGAAAGATATCCTTTGTTTTTAAGACATAGAGATTTGGGCACTGTATGCCACTGAAGCAAAATTCAGCCTATTCTGATTCACAAGCATGTGGTTAAAAAATAATAAAATTTTTAATAATTAATAATGACAAACTGCTATCTTTTATCTCACCCACCCCCTTTCAGAGGCAACCAATTTTTAACTTTTTTAGTTATCTCTTCTGATCAACCATCAAAAATTATATTTTAATACTACTATGTCTTGATTTATCAATTTCAGACATCATTTCCCACTATAATAAGTAAGGCTCTAGTTCTCTTACGTTCCTATCTCATTATCTACCTTCTTATGACAGTTAAATAACCATTTTTTTTTTCACATTCAACTGTCACCATTCTCATTATTTTCTAGATTCTATATCTTACTTTTCTTGGTTTATTCCTTCAAGAAACTTCCTAGAAAAAGATTTCTTGGAGATGTTTTCTGAGCCCTTTCACATCTTAAAATATTTTTATTCTACCCTCAAAATTAGATTGATAATTTAGCTAAGTATAGAATTCTGGGTGAAAATCATTTCTTTAAAATTTTAAAAGCATTTCTCTACTGTCTCCTGGCATTCTGTTGACAAGTCATTGGCATATTGTTGAGAAGTCCAGTGTTATTCTGATTCTAATGTCTTTGTAGATTATGTGTTCAAGGTTTTGCTCTTCTCAGAAAGCTTTTAGAAAATTCTCTTTTCTTAAATTTCACAACAATGTTTTTGTGTCATTTTTTGTCATTCATTGAGCTAGACACTTATTTGAGCCTTTTCTTTCCATATGTGTGTATATAACTCTTATTAGCCTCATAGTACATTTTCTTGGATAGACTCTTTCTCTTGTCTTTCTTACACATTTTTTTCCCTGTGGATTATTTTAACTTTGTATTTTTGTCATATTTCCAAGAAGATTCCTTTGACTATAGTTTTCAACTCTTGTTTTGAGGTTTTTATTTTGATAAACATATTTTTAATATCTATTAGCTTTGATGACCATTAGCATCTGCCTTCTTTTCCTCTTTCCTTCCTTTTCCTGTCACAGCTATAGAGTTAGACCATGTCACCACTGGGCCATCCAAAGTTCTCTGCCCATTCAGTGCTCTAAGCTGGCCACTTACTATAATTTGTATCATTGTGTTATAATTTTGTTTTATGTAGCACTTTTCTTTTACCCCCATATTTTACCTCCATATTTATTTATTTTTTAAATTTTTTTTAATGTTTACTTATTTTTGAGAGAGAGAGAGACAGAGACAGAGACAGAGTGCAAGCAGGGGAGGAGCAGAGAGAAATGGAGACACAGAATCCAAAGCAGGCTCCAGGCTCTGAGCTGTCAGCACAGAGCCCAATACAGGGCTCAAACTCATGAACCATGAGATCATGACCTGAACTGAAGTCGCATGCTTAACCGACTCAGCCATTCAGGTGCCCGCTTACTTCCAAATTTAAATCTATAATATAATCATTGAAAATATCTTTTGGCTATAAGCAGTATATTAAAAAAAAACTTTACTTTTCTTAACAGTTAGGTTTTTCTGAAAGCAGAAAAGGCTATGAGATTATATCCTTTTAATCCTGAATTTCAAGAACAAATCTGCTGATAAAAGTTTCATGCAAGAATTGTGGTAAAATGTGATCTTTAAATTTGAGACACCCAAGAAGGGAAATCCTACTCACAGTCAGACATGATACCTAAAATTTAGGAAGGAAAATATCAAAAAGTCTAAAAGGAGTCTGACATAGATCTACTTTAAAGGGGAAAAAGTGAGTCAAGAGGACAATAAGATTATTCTACATTTAACACATTTTAATAAGAAGAGAGGGCTTATTGCATATGGTTACAAAAGGAGCTTTCCAGAGTTTCAAAGAATGGAAAAAAAACATGGAAGGAAAAGCCAATATATATCATAGCAGTTGAGGGCAGACGCTTATATAAGATTGCTTATTTTAGTCTAACTGTACTCCATATGAGATTCCTGACTGGTCAAAGTCCTTGATTTCTTATTTTTAAAATAATTTAATAATACATACCTTGTGGGATGTTATGAATATCAAATGAATCAAATGAATAGCAAAGAAGATGACGTATAGAAACTATTCAATAAATGTGACATTAAATCATGATACCTAGTTAACATCAATACAAAGTGTGAAACAGGCCTAAGATAAGAACAATATAGCAAGGGATAAAGCTGGAAATGAAACAAGGCTTGCAAAAACATCAAGAACAAAGAAACAAATTTTTGTCCTAAGTGCAGTCCCAGGAAAATAAAGAATAGGTGTGATGATTATGGTGAATAGCAACATGTTAATACATGACAAAGTGAAAATATTCCAGCATTTTCTCTGTCTTCTCTATCAAGGAGGTGATTGTGATATTGTAAAGAAAACTTAAGAAAATAGGGGCGCCTGGATGGCTCAGCTGGTTGAGCGTCCAACTTCGGCTCAGGTCATGATCTTGCTGTCCATGGGTTCAAGCCCCGTGTTGGGCTCTGTGGCGACAGCTCAGAGCCTGGACCCTGCTACGGATTCTGTGTCCCACTCTCTCTCCACCCCACCCCTGCTTGTGCTCTGTCTCTCTCTGTCTTTCAAAAAATGAATAAACATTAAAAAAGAAGAAAACTTAAGAAAATAAAAAAAATTTTTAAAGAAAATAATAAAGCAATAAAATTATAGCAGAAATTAGAATGGTTAGAGAGAAATTTTTTTATTCTACATGAAATTAAGTCCCTTAGTACTATACCCCAGGATACAGTGCAAAGATTAAATATTAAGCCATTGTCCACAATCTTTAATGAAATGTTCTCAAAACAGGTATTTGGAAACAGGAGAAAGAGTACTATTTTTCTGAATTTGAAAAAGAAAGTAAATGGTGTAAACCCTATAGCCTGGTGACCTTGACATTAGTCTCACACAAAATTCTTTAACAAATACAACTTTTGAAACACTTAGAGAGTGAAGCCTCACTCATGTTAATAAGGGATTAATTAAGAATGGTTGTCCATTTTTCAAATTCCTGAACACCCACACTCTTCCAAAACTCAATCAGGAGGAAATAGAAAGCTTGAACAGACCCATAACCAGCGAAGAAATTGAATCGGTTATCAAAAATCTCCCAACAAATAAGAGTCCAGGACCAGATGGCTTCCCAGGGGAGTTCTACCAGACGTTTAAAGCAGAGATAATACCTATCCTTCTCAAGCTATTCCAAGAAATAGAAAGGGAAGGAAAACTTCCAGACTCATTCTATGAAGCCAGTATTACTTTGATTCCTAAACCAGACAGAGACCCAGTAAAAAAAGAGAACTACAGGCCAATATCCCTGATGAATATGGATGCAAAAATTCTCAATAAGATACTAGCAAATCGAATTCAACAGCATATAAAAAGAATTATTCACCATGATCAAGTGGGATTCATTCCTGGGATGCAGGGCTGGTTCAACATTCGCAAATCAATCAACGTGATACATCACATTAACAAAAAAAAAGAGGAGAACCATATGATCCTGTCAATCGATGCAGAAAAGGCCTTTGACAAAATCCAGCACCCTTTCTTAATAAAAACCCTTGAGAAAGTCGGGATAGAAGGAACATACTTAAAGATCATAAAAGCCATTTATGAAAAGCCCACAGCTAACATCATCCTCAACGGGGAAAAACTGAGAGCTTTTTCCCTGAGATCAGGAACACGACAGGGATGCCCACTCTCACCGCTGTTGTTTAACATAGTGCTGGAAGTTCTAGCATCAGCAATCAGACAACAAAAGGAAATCAAAGGCATCCAAATTGGCAAAGATGAAGTCAAGCTTTCGCTTTTTGCAGATGACATGATATTATACATGGAAAATCCGATAGACTCCACCAAAAGTCTGCTAGAACTGATACATGAATTCAGCAAAGTTGCAGGATACAAAATCAATGTACAGAAATCAGTTGCATTCTTATACACTAACAATGAAGCAACAGAAAGACAAATAAAGAAAATGATCCCATTCACAATTGCACCAAGAAGCATAAAATACCTGGGAATAAATCTAACCAAAGATGTAAAGGATCTGTATGCTGAAAACTATAGAAAGCTTATGAAGGAAATTGAAGAAGATTTAAAGAAATGGAAAGACATTCCCTGCTCATGGATTGGAAAAATAAATATTGTCAAAATGTCAATACTACCCAAAGCTATCTACACATTCAATGCAATCCCAATCAAAATTGCACCAGCATTCTTCTCGAAATTAGAACAAGCAATCCTAAAATTCATATGGAACCACAAAAGGCCCTGAATAGCCAAAGGAATTTTGAAGAAGAAGACCAAAGCAGGAGGCATCACAATCCCAGACTTTAGCCTCTACTACAAAGCTGTAATCATCAAGACAGCATGGTATTGGCACAAAAACAGACACACAGACCAATGGAATAGAATAGAAACCCCAGAACTAGACCCACAAACGTATGGCCAACTCATCTTTGACAAAGCAGGAAAGAACATCCAATGGAAAAAAGACAGCCTCTTTAACAAATGGTGCTGGGAGAACTGGACAGCAACATGCAGAAGGTTGAAACTAGACCACTTTCTCACACCATTTACAAAAATAAACTCAAAATGGATAAAGGACCTAAATGTGAGACAGGAAACCATCAGAACCTTAGAGGAGAAAGCAGGAAAAGACCTCTCTGACCTCAGACGTAGCAATCTCTTACTCGACACATCCCCAAAGGCAAGGGAATTAAAAGCAAAAGTGAATTACTGGGACCTTATGAAGATAAAAAGCTTCTGCACAGCAAAGGAAACAACCAACAAAACGAAAAGGCAACCAACGGAATGGGAAAAGATATTTGCAAATGACATATCGGACAAAGGGCTAGTATCTAAAATCTATAAAGAGCTCACCAAACTCCACACCCGAAAAACAAATAACCCAGTGAAGAAATGGGCAGAAAACATGAATAGACACTTCTCTAAAGAAGACATCCAGATGGCCAACAGGCACATGAAAAGATGTTCAGCGTCGCTCCTTATCAGGGAAATACAAATCAAAACCACACTCAGGTATCACCTCACGCCAGTCAGAGTGGCCAAAATGAACAAATCAGGAGACTATAGATGCTGGAGAGGATGTGGAGAAACGGGAACCCTCTTGCACTGTTGGTGGGAATGCAAATTGGTGCAGCCGCTCTGGAAAGCAGTGTGGAGGTTCCTCAGAAAATTAAAAATAGACCTACCCTATGACCCAGCAATAGCACTGCTAGGAATTTATCCAAGGGATACAAGAGTACTGATGCATAGGGGCACTTGTACCCCAATGTTCATAGCAGCACTCTCAACAATAGCCAAATTATGGAAAGAGCCTAAATGTCCATCAACTGATGAATGGATAAAGAAATTGTGGTATATATATACAATGGAATACTATGTGGCAATGAGAAAAAATGAAATATGGCCTTTTGTAGCAACGTGGATGGAACTGGAGAGTGTAATGCTAAGTGAAATAAGCCATACGGAGAAAGACAGATACCATATGGTTTCACTCTTATGTGGATCCTGAGAAACTTAACAGGAACCCATGGGGGAGGGGAAGGAAAAAAAAAAAAAAAGAGGTTAGAGTGGGAGAGAGCCAAAGCATAAGAGACTGTTAAAAACTGAGAACAAACTGAGGGTTGATGGGGGGTAGGAGGGAGGGGAGGGTGGGTGATGGGTATTGAGGAGGGAACCTTTTGGGATGAGCACTGGGTGTTGTATGGAAACCAATTTGTCAATAAATTTCATATATATAAAAAAAAAAAAAAAAAGAATGGTTGTCCATTTTTGATGAGGGTTTTAGCAAGGTATCTGGTTAAATTTTACTGTTATCAACATAGTAATACAAACAAAAGACTGATAAATGAACAAATCAAAATTTGAGTGAGGTTTTATAATGGTATAGCTCCATTGTTCTTTCTGAGATTCTGTGTATGTGTGTGTGTGTGTGTGTGTGTGTGTGTGTGTGTAAAGTTTTTTGGTCAGTGACTTCAGTAAGGACATAAATATAATGCTTGGCAAAATGGCAACTCACTGACAAGTAACCATTGACATAACATGAGGGCAGAAGGAAATAAAATATGTTAGAGAAATGGATTTTAAGATTATGATAAACAGGGGCACCTGGGTGGCTCAGTCAGTTAAGCATCCAACTCTTGATTTCAGCTCAGGTCATGATCTTGCAGTTCGTGGGATTGAGCCCCACATCAAGCTCTGCACTGGGCTTGGAGCCTGCGTGGGATTCTCTTTCTTTCTCCCCCTTTCCCCTTCCTCCCCCCAAAAAATAGATTATGATAAACAGATCTAATATCACAAAATTTAGTAAGACAAATAAATATCTATAACATAAATATGTAAAAAAACATGAGTAAAATATAAAATAAAACTTATATTTATATATTGTACAATATGGCTATATAAATAACATATTAATGTTATGTATTAACACAATAACACAAATAAATATATGAAGTACATAATAAAGTATAAATTAAAAATTTCTCTCATCGATAATCACAGGATTAGGATGGATGGTCAGAGCTAAGTAGTTCATGTGTAAAAATCAATTTGGTGCTATAGTTGCCATCAAAACTTAAAAGCAGTGAATAATGTGATAAGGCTAGTCCAACGATTAGTATACAGTCTAAACAATATACATAAAATTTTAGAGTCCAGAACAAGGGCAGTGATTTTCCCCCCTCAATAATGTACATATTGGGCCATTGAATTTCTATGTACATTTCAGAAAAAATCACATCTACAGGGGTGGAGGCAAAATTTAATAGTAAGAAGACAGAAGAAGAGAAAAATGTAGACTATTTGGTATGGAGAAGAATGGCTTTTGAAGAAAAAGTAATATGCTTGAAAAACTTTCTTAAAGATCACTGGATTTACAAATGCTTAAGATTAGACAAATAAATACTTTTGCAGTTCTGTAGAACAGAAAGGGAACAATAATCTCTACATAGATTCCATGGCTCTATCTACCTCACGGTTTGGAAAGGAGGAAGATAAGTTTATGTAAAATGCTTAACAGTGCCTGACACCTACAAGCCACACAATACACAGTAGCTATTAGTGTTATTGCTGCCTTTATTCTTTGGGGTGACATTTCCCACCCTTCTCATTGATTTCCCTACTGATCTAAGAACAAATTCGATATAAACTCAGACTTCTTCAATTAATTGTTACATGTCTCCTCCTAGAATTGTATGGTGATGAAGGCGATAAATGAAATTATTTAGAACGTCAATAAGAATAAAACTTTTTACTGCTACTATAGTAATCACAGAAATTTGCCCAAAGATATTTCTGCCAAGAAACACTGGCTCTTACTCATTTGTCCACTAGAGACTCAGCTGAGAAGAAGCAATTGAGTTTTCTTTCAAATGAGAAGAGCTGTTCTTATTTTCATTATTCCTGGATTCCTAGGTTTACCTCTGGGAGCTATTTTAGACACTTTAAAATGATGTTTCTTTATTGAATTAAATACTTTACAAACCAGCCCAAGGGAAATTGTTACACTTATTTATGTAACCTAGTAATGTGACTCTGATGGCTACGTATTTCCTACAGAAAACATCACTGAACCATTCTACAATTGGTTAATGAGTGCCAATTGTAGAATGGTTTTACAATTTATATATAAAATATACATTATATACATTTATATATAAATATAATTATAATAGTTCAACATTCCTAAAATAATTGCCTTGCATTACATTGGTTCCTGAGTCATTTCATTAAGTCTCATGGACTTAACTTATGATTTCTTGTAGTATTCAAGACTACCTGTGACTTGTCCACAATTAAGAAAATGAATTATATGTTTATAAAAATAGCTAATCATCAGAATTTATGGTAAGTCTGATATATATCTTAACAACAAGCAAATTTTAAGACATTACCTTTCAATAGTATGAATTATCACCATCATCACTACCATCATTTTTTAAAAAAAGAGAAAATAATTAGAAATGACTCAAACTTTTATCATAATTAATATTCACAGTTAAAACCAATTACAACTTCAAATGAATTCTGTGAAATCTGTGGGATGTTGTAAAAAGTTTAAAAAGTTGTCTAAAACATGTAAATGTTTTTCTCCACTTTGCTTTTTTGCTCCTTTATTTCTACCTGCTTTCTTCTGTTTGCTCCCTTTCCATTTATTACTCATATTTGTCTTATATTTTGTTTTTTCTCTCCACTGTTATTTATGGAAAATTCCAAAAAAACCATGGTTTATATGTGAAATATCCACTTGTCATGCAGGAAATATATCTGGCTTTTGTCTTGAGTTCTGGCACATAGCTTTTAAAAGATTTGGAATTTCCTGAGTAATAGGAATGTCTTTTGCTATTCATAACAAGCTCCTTTTGGAACACCTGAGTTTATAATGCAAGGACTTAGGTTGGGGCCCCTAGATAACCTCAGAATGGGCCTGATCACCAGACCAGGAGATTAGAAGGTTGGAATTTTAGAAGGGAGCTGCAAACAAGGGAGATCACTGTGGGCTTAGAACAAAATTGGAGGTATCAGTATAAAACTCATCATTTCTAATATAAATACAGTAGTTTGTCTCCAAAGATGGCTACTATCAACTTCTTCTCTCCCTTTACATGCACACCAGTCTGCCTAAGAGAGGTGGTATCAGTGTCTCCACCTGTTTAAATCCGAGCTTGTCTGTGTCTACTTTTACCAGTAGAGTTTTCAGGAAAGGACATTGGGCCACTTCCAGACTTTGCCTGTAAAAGCAAAGGCAGTTCTGTTTCCCCCTCTTACTCTTGGGATACCTCCTCTCAGAATCTACCCATCATGCTATGGAAGCCTAAGCTATGTGGAGAGGTCACCTAGAAGTGTTCCAGTTGGAAGTCCTGGCTGAGCTTTCAACTGACAGCCAGCATCAACTGCCAAGCCTTGGATGTCAATTCCAATCCAACCTCTAGACAACTACATCCCTGGCCACCATTTAACTATAACTGCGTAAAAACCCCAATGAGAACCGCCTAGCTGAGCCCAGTCACAACTGTGAGAGATGTTAATAAGCTGTTGTTTCAAGTCATTATGGCTTGGGGTGGTTTGTTATGCAGCAACAGATAACCAAAAACTGCTGAAAGACCTTGAGAAAAAAAAAATTCCAGAAGCAATGATCTTAAGGCCCAGATCAGAGTTCAAATTTTTCTAAATATCATTCTTCATTAAGAGAAACCAATTTTTTGTTTGCTTTGGAAATAGATGATTCTGGGGGCAACTGGATGGCTCAGTCTGTTAGGTGTCTGATTCTTAATCTTGGCTCAGGTCACGATCTCATGGTTTAGGAGACCGAGCCCTGAGTTGGGCTCTGCACTGACAGCACGGAGCCTGCTTGGGATTCTCTCTCTCCCTCTCTCTCTCTGCCCCTTTCCTGCTTGTGTGCACAGCTCTCTGTCTCCCTCTCTCTCTAAAATAAAAAAAATAAATAAACATTAGAAAAAAATGGCTGATTCTGGGGCTGATGCAGGGAAAGTACAAGAGAAGTCTTAGAATATCTTGTGCCAGAATATAAAGGAGTGCAATTAACTGAATAAGCAAGTCAAAAGGACACAAAGAGGCAGTACAAAGGGGCAGATCTGGGACAATTTGAGAATCAAAATAAATGAAGACTAATGGATTAAAACCAAATTGAATAAAAAGTAATCCATGAGTTCATACTGATAAGAAAGAGAGAAAGAGAGGAGAAGGAAAGAAGGAAAGCAAAAAAAGACAAAAGAGAAAAACAAAGTCAACTTCTTCCTTAGAGTGGAGTGATGACTAATATAGACAAGAAATATTGAAATTAGAAACTCATCACTTTGACTATCATAAGAAAAAAAGACTTAGGTAAGAATCATTAATAGATGCTAAATCAAGGTGAAGCAGGGAGTCAGATAAGGAACAGGATGCTTACATAGTATCAAAACATCTCCCTGCGAATTATTTATTAATCATGAAAAGGAAAATAAGGACAATACAATGGAGAAAATAGACAAAATTTTGACAAGGTGACCAAAACTGACATCACCAAGGAAGGGTACATGGGCATCTTGTGCTGCCAGACATGGTTCCCTGAGAAAGACACAACATCTGTTATGTAGCATTCCAGCCAAAAATGCATAACTGAAACCCAATCATGAGGAAACATTTGAAAAACCCAAACTGAGTGACATTGTATAAAAATAACTGGCCTGAATTCTTCAGACATGTTGTAGATGTCCTCACAAACAAACAAGCAAAACCGAAGAAGGGCTCAGGGACTGTTCCAGGCTGAGGAAACTAAACAGACAAGACAACTAAAGCCAAAATGTGATCCTGCACTGGATTACATATTGTGGGAATTTGTATTAGGGGAAATTACTGGGATAAGTGGATGAAAGTGGAATATGGAAGGTAGGTATATATATACGTTAATTTTCTAAATTTGACTATTATACTGGGGTTACAGAAATTACCATCATACCGGAGTTATCATGGTTCTTAGAAAATACACATTGAAGGATGAAGGAGTAAAAGAGAATGATTTATGCAATCTATTTTTAAATAGTTTTTAAAAACATGAAAAACTCTGTGTGTGTGTGTGTGTGTGTGTGTACAGAGAGAAAGACAGAAAGAAAAAGCAAATGTGGCAATATCGTGTAAAAATTGGTAAGTCTAGATAAAACATATATTGGTGTAGGGGCCCCTGGGTGGCTCAGTTGGCTCAGGTCAAAGCCCCGTGAGTTCAAGTCCCACCTTGGGCTCTGTACTAACGGCTCAGAGCCTGGATCCTGCTTCAGATTCTTTGTCTCCCTCTCTCTCTGCTCCTCCCCCTCTCACACGATCTCTCTCTCAAAAATAAATAAACATTTAGGAAAAAAACATATATTGGTGTTCTTTCTCTAAATTTTCAATATTAATATTGTTTTTTAAAATTTAAAAATTATAAAAGAAACTGTGTGGAAATACAAAGACAAAAACTATCTGTAAGTCAAATGCTATCCATGAGCTTCCAGTTTGTGGCTTCCAATTTAACATATCTTTTGACTCATCTGAAACAATTAAGGAAATAGTTAAAACCGCCACCTAACTGCAGTAAAACTAAAATCAATAAAAGGCTCTTAAACATTTCACCTCAAGGCTGATTCTATGTTGTAATGCCTGGAAGTGATTTCTTCCTAAAAATTAACTTTAAAAAAGATGGAGGAAGTAAATTTCAAAACAAGAAAATAACACGTTGTAAGAATTTCAGCTTAGAGCCAAAGACTTGAGAATTGTCAAGGACTCTGGGAGTCAGACTATCTGGCTGCCCGGCTCTTTTCCTCTTATCACAGGAACGCTGTTATCTGGTGGTTTGGAGAGTAAGGGGTTATACCATATGACACTTTTCCAGATAACAAGCTTTCACCTTAAATGCTTTTTAAAAAATGGTTATTTTTTGCTAAAACACTTCTTGTCATTAGGATACACTTTTACATATCTTCTTTTCATTGTGCTTCAGCTAACGTTATTTGGGGTTTATCTGTCAGTGCCATGAACATAAGGCTTATTTATGTTCAATTTGCCGATTGAATATTGTTAAAAGGCGAGAATGTCCGTGGTTAAGAAAAAACACGTGGGCTTCATGATAGAAATGCAAATGGATTTTGCAGACCCAGCTCTTCCACTAACATGCAAATCATTGATAGTCACTGGCTCTAGTTCATCTGTAGAAAGACTAAGTTAAATTAGATCACCCCAAGACCCATCCAGACCTAATAATCTTTGTCATCCAATTCGGAAATTAATCTTCTTCCATCCTCTAGTTGAGACTAAAGAAGATGTGGTTATTCATACCAGTTGTCCCCATGCTTTTTGGCTGTGCTCCCTATTGGGGAACAAGTTAATAATGGATCCCCAACAGATATATATTAATCAACATAAGATATCCATTTACTGTTCCACTAATAGGTAAATTTAAACAACAACAACAACAACAACAACAAAACGTTAAAAATATACATTCAAAAGGAAAGAGACAAAAAGTAAATTATAATTGGGACCCTAACACTCCTGGCTGACACTATTTTGGATATCACCATTTTGTAGAAAAAGTCTAAATTTCTCCGTGTGTCATTTGAGGACAGTCATGTTTCCCCTCCTAGCTTCCCTCCCCGCTGCTCTCCTCATTCCCCCCACATTCCTGCCACCTGGAATTCTTTACCATTCTCTGAACAAGCCATGCACTGTCACACCTCCTTGTGTTAGCTCTTGCTTTTCCTTTGTCTGTCTAGTCAGGTAGAAAACAAGCATCACACATATGCTACCTAGTCTTTAAGACCCAAAAGTCATCTCTTTTGTGAAGCCTTTCTTCCGCATTTCAGTTTTATTTCCTGCCTCAGAGTACAACACGTCCACCACGTAGGACAGTGCACCAAAGTAGTGTGTGTAAGTTGGTGTTATGCACATAAATTACATGAGTCTGTAAACTCCACAAAATGTTGGTCTCTGAAGACCAACATTATTTTTTACCTTTGCCTGATTTCCAGTACCTTGTTCGCAGCAAGGGCTCAATAAAGGTTAATTTAATTGAATTTCTTTAGGGAAGTTTTATCCTACTGCTGAACTCTTCTTTTCAAAAGACCCTGTTTTCTAGTATAGCTGTGAAGGCAGTGACCCATTGTACTGAAGATTAGAGGGAAGACCAGTCCTCAGGCATCTTATGTACACAGAAGACTGTGTGTTGCTGAAGATAACAATTATGATGAAACTGTGAGTCTTGATGTCTTTTCTCAGTAACAAAGTTTTGTTAAAAGAATCTATTCCTGGGAGGTAGGAAATAAAATAAAGTGAATAAAAATAGTGATTTAATTGTTAAATATGCCTGCTTCATTTGATATTTAACTGGATCAAACAAATAATAACACATTCCAGGAATAAAGTGTGACCATTAATTTATTTTTTTTCCTAAACCATTTTGAGCTTTTCTGATTCATGGTGAGTGTGGCGGAGCATCTCGTGGCACTGTGTGGAGACCAGATTAACCCAGCAAACGGATGGTGAGTCAGGACCGTGGAGTTCCTGGTTCACACAAATAACTGCACTGCCTTAGGGATGTAAGAAGCAGAGAAATCCCACAGTCTGGAGTTAAGGAATGATATTGCAGCAAAACTCACACAAGGAAGGTGGTTGCCTTTGTGGCTATGACTTATGACCTTCTGTATGTAAAAATAGTTACAGGTTACTCCAGGAACTAATATTGTGCTTGTTGTTTAGCTGGGTGCTAAGCTGATGGTAAAAATAAGATTCATTACTTTTAGAGCATTGGGAGGTCCTAGACCAGGAGGTTTTAACCATTTGTTTACTATGGACTCTTTAAGAAAGAAAGAAAGGAGCCATGAATATTTTACAAAGATGTGCCATACACTTAGGAAAAACATATGTCCCTGGGATGTCAGGCTAAAAGGTCCTGGAGCTTCTGTTCTCTCCTATGGTTCCATAATTTTTGTGTCCAATTCATTATTTCTGTGTTGTACTTTTTCAAAATCAGGGCAGTCATTTGTGTGGTTCTTGAACAACTTCTTAAAACTCTGACCATTCATGAAAGGTTTCCAGAAGCATTTTGGCAGAAATATTAATGCCCAAGAACCAGGCCAAACTTCCTGGAAGTTTTAGCAAAGATTTTCCTTTATACAAGTAAACAAAACATCTTTATAGGTTTAAAAAGGTATATTTTCCTAATAAAATGAAGAATAAATAAGGTTTTAATATATAGTAGAATAAAGTCAACTCTCTCCATGTTAAACCTGAGCCTAAGGGTTCCTAAGTCACCAGTTGTCAGTAACACAATCACACAGATTCTTAATTACATGGCCAATATTGAAAGCTCATGTGAGTATTCTAATACCTTTGAATCAATATGTATTATTTGTTTTATTAAACCTGGACCAGTAGACTTCTATGAGTGATTCCATGTTATAAGTAACTCTTCTGTACAATAATGCATTCACTTATTACAATATTTTCCTAAAAAAGAAAAAAAAAATCTCAGGCCACAAAATTCAGCAAAAGAATGAGAAGTTCTAAAAATTCAACTGAGGGTAGGGGGTGCCTGGGTAGCTCAGTTGGCTAAGCATCCAACTCTTGATTTCAGCTCAGGTCATCATGATCTCACAGTTTGTGAGTTCAAGCCCCACATCGGGCTCAAACTGTGCTGACAGGGTGGAGACTGCTTGGGATTCTCTTTGTCTCCCCCTCTCTCTGTTTTTCCCCCACTTGTGCTCTCTCTCTCTCTCTCTCTCTCTCTCTCAAAATAAATAAATAAACCTAAAAAATGCAGCTGAAAGTAATATAAATAAGGAAAGAATAATTTTCAAAATCTTGGCCTTTGATCTCAAAGTAGATTTATAAAATCTGAAGCCTATGTATGGTTCTGATTTTTCCTTTTTTCTAGAGCAGACACTTAGAATTATTAACATTTAAATTATCCATTACACTTTTTAAAAACTCAGTTGAGCACGTCCTTATAAAGCAAAGGAAATATTTCAGAATAGTTCAGGCTGGTTTCAACAAGATCTGATTTAGAGATCTACTCTAAGAACAGGAGGAAAAAAAGTATGCTAAGATATATAACTGACTTCTCCTAAAACTTAAGATATGGAGAAAATTGAACATCTCATCCAATTTTCTGTCCCCATGTTTCTTCTGTGATGCACTGAAGGCTTTATAAGCACAAGGCTGGTGTGTGGTCAGCCAAGGTCTCCAAGGCAGGGTATTTCTTACTCTGTTTTTGTTGGGACTTTGAGCTTATCTCTTCTGCTTATCCCAAACCAAGCTCTGTTGCCCCAACAGTTACTCCAGTTTGGGAACTAAGGAAAGCAATCACACTCTTTTGACCGGAGACAGCATGACTTGGAGGGGTGGTAGTGTGGGAACCGGAGAGTGGTTAAAATACAGAAAGCAGGCTGAATGAACAGCGGCTGGGGTAAAGCCAAAGACATCCCATCCCAGAGAACTTTTGACGACTGTTACATGAACTCAGGGTTCAGTGAGAAACTGTATTTAGCCACCATTCTCACACAGGGATGTAAAAACTGAACCAGAATATATGGCTGCTTATTAATAAATCTATTTTATTAAAATGCCTTACCTAGTAATGTCTCCTTAATCATCTAAATTGCCCAGAATTAGAGGTGCAGACTTAAAATTGACATGCAGGTTTAGAAAACTTAACTCTAGCTATCAGATGGAAACAAGAAGATATATTCTGCTATCTATAATTCATAGGGGAAAACTAGCTGATCCAAAGACAAACCTATCTACACCACTTGACCGGAATCTAAGAAGCAAACCCATGATGCTCATCTAGTCATGGCCTAACATTTCATGATTACATAGTGAACGCTGTGATGTGCCCTTACAATATTCCTATCTCTCTCCTCCTCAACCTCCACATTTTCTTAGTCACCAAGGTTTACCCAATTGGACTGATTCTTGAATAACGCCCTTCTTTCACCATCCGTGTCACTGCTTTGATGCTTTCAGGTGGTCTGTTCACAAGGCTACTGAGGGTAGCATTCCAACAGACCTGTGGCAAGTCCACTCTCTTTTGCACACAGGACAAAACCCAGCTCCTTGGCATGGTCTACAGGCCCCTGGCATCATTTCACCATCCTCCAATTTCATTGTACCCAAGCCCACTCTCTAACCCATGCACATGGGATTCCTTGCTGTTCCTCTAATCCCTCTCAGGCTTCTAGCTTTTACATGGACTATTTCCTCTCCCTGGAGAGATATTTCTTTGGTCTTCCCCTGGGGAGCTCCTATTAATCTTCCAACAGCAATTCAAATGTCGTCCTCACCCCCATCCTCACTCCCACAGGAAAAGTAAGCGTGTTTCCTTGTTCCTGTAGCATTTTGTTCATATCCCTATTAGGGTATTTATCACATTCTCATGCCATGGTAGGACATAAAGACCAACTTCCAAGTTGACTCTGTCACAAATTGTTGTGTGACCATATTAAACCACTGTGACCTACATCATCTACAAAATGGGAATAAATACAGCTGTCAAACAGAGCTATTGTAACAATCCAAGAATGCATTAAAGCGTCAACACAACTCCTGGCTGTAATAAAAATTCAACACATAGAGCTAAAATAATTATTATTAATAACAATTATTACTGCATTAATTATGTGTGTACATAGCAATGTAAGGCTTATTAAAATTCTATGAGGGTAAGAACTGTGTCTTTTTATATAATCTGCATCACACATATACATAAATTTAGTTTTTTGGTTTATCTCCTGCGTATCTGAGTGGATTTTCTCTTTTCTGACATAACCCCAGTTGCATAAGACTTCTTCCTAGGTTCTTGTCTCTAGAAAACATGACCAAACTGGAATGGACATACCAAAGTCCTGCTAAGCCATAAGACATAGGCCCTGATGAGGAATACAATTTTTAGTAACTACAGTGATTCAGTAATGTGCTGAGAATGCTTACTCTAAATATTTATAGTTTCTTGCTTTAAAAAAAAAAAAAAGCCTGAAGTATTTTTGAAGGAGACAGCGATGGGTAGGGTGAGTATTTGAATGTGCACGTGCACAGAATATATATTATCATGGAATAACCCAAATGTTTAAACTAAGTTTGTATCGCTCATTCCCAATACTTCCAGATGCCCTAAACTTTCCCTAATTTCCCTAAAGGGATTAAATTAGTACAGCTATATCGAAGACTTGATGTGAACAGAATTTTCATCATAAAACATCCCTTTAGTGTTTTATATTTCAGATCACATTCAGGCCCCTGAAGAAATAGGCCATTTCAGGAACTTTATTTCTAATCTCCTAACATGTCCCCAAAGAGTGATTTGTATTTTATAAACAGATAGGGTCAGATTAAAATCACACTGATAAAAAGCAGAACGCAGCATGTCTTACAGATTTCTATTGATTTCTCTGCTGTGGTAGCATTTATTGACATGAAAAGGTCCACTTCCTGCATCATCCAGGTTTTTCCAGAAATTTTAAATTATATATTTTAATTATATTTAAGTGTATGTATATTGTATTATATAGACTTAAATTATATATTCTTTTTATATTATATATATCTTTTAATTTTCCATATATTTAAAAAGCATATATATGTATATATGCGTACATATATACATATGTGCTGGGCAGCTAATGCATATCAGTTATTAGCACACATCCAGTCTTTCTTCTTTCTGCTCATACCTTGCTCATTCTTTGCAAATACATCCTACCTACCAATCCTCATGTGGTCACTGTGTAGCTATGATCTCTGTTGCCAACTAGTACTACTAACAGCTTAATCCTCTTCCTTATGTCAGATGTGCATTGTGTCATTAATTCTAAGATGCACACTTTCTTCATATTTTAATCTCTCAAATAAGGATATATCTTAATCAATGACATACTGCCAATATAATTTGACTTTGCTTTTCTTTTTTAGTGGCACAGACAAGTAATAGTGTATGTCATAATCTACAGCACTTATGATTCAATGAAAATTAATCTTGCAAGTATTTGAAATGACATTTTATACACTATCCATATCCTGTCTCTATACTTTACTTTCCAACTTTTATATGGGATTCTATTTTTATATTATTGTACTCCTAACCACTAGAATTTATTAATTATGTTTTAGGAATTCATCGAGAATTTTATTAACAATTAAGGAAACACCATCACCCAAGGAGCCAAAATATTCTAGATTTCTGAAGAAACATTCAATTTCATTTCATTGTAGGTAGCATACTATATTTATTTAGGTAGAGATATGGATATTCTTTAATATTTTAATATGGATGTACTTTAATACAGATATATGGATAGATTTTTCACAAGGATTAAGTCAAAAGAATCCATCTTTTCTTTATCACTAAGATACAACTAGATGTTTTTCATTTTCTTATGCTTTCTCAGACTTTCCCAAAATCTTAAGGATAGTAGGAATCTCTTACAAGGCTTTGACCGTTCCATGTTTCTGTGCAGGACTTTACCTAGAATGCTAGGGGAAAATAAGACAAACTGTCAGAAACTAGTCTTCTCTGTAGTTCCTATTTTAGTGTTTCTTGTCATAGTGAAAATTCATTCCAAGTTGTCCTATACTGGATGTTCATTGAGTTTATAGAACTGCCTGAACTTCCCGTCCCTTAACCAGATAAAGTACACAATGAACCTACAAGACAGATGTAACATTAAACATTCATATTCCAAAGGACTGGGCAATAGCGGCTCACCTTCAAAAATCTCCACTTTAATATATACCAAATAAATTCTGAAATAAGAAATTAATTTTCAAAATTGCGCTGAGTTGTATTTCTCTTATGCTCACTCACCGCTGCCTCTAGCCTGACATAATACGGCACTGGGTTTTACCTCTCTTCTTCGCCAGCTAAAGGTTCATTTTATAAACAATTGTTAAACATTGGCTACATGTGGAGACTCTGCCAGGTCAGTGAAGATGCAAAAAGAAATTACTTTCAAGGGACCTACTGTTTAATATAAATATTCAAGACAAGAGACCGCACTGCCTTCTAAGGATGTCACCCCACCACTGTTTGGGAACAATGACACTGAAGCTTTCCTCCACTGTTTACATTGAAGCTGTGATGAAGCAGACATTGAAGAAAACAGTATTTCACCCCCCTTACCTTATCTGGATGTCAGAGGTCTAAAAATAGCATAGATATCTTTAAAGGAACTGGTGCCAGAGGAAATACAGGTATTAAAAAATCAATATCCATTTAGCATAAGGAACAAGTTTTTACAGTTCAGACACATGAATTTTCTGAGCTCAGAAAAGGAGGCATCTAGGCATTGAGATTCCAAGAAAAAGAACCCATTTCGGAACTCTGAGAAATGTGCTAGAAGAGTTTGCAATCTGCTCTCCCCTTGGTGCCATCACGGAGGTGCAGGAGGAGAACATGTGTTATTTGACGTGAAGCCCGTGTGAGGCCACATCACAGCCTCACTCTGGCTGGGCAAGATGTAACTTCTATCTGTGTGCAGAAGCTAGACTACTCAGGCCACTGGCAACACAGACACCTTCTAGACAACTGGGACTGACAATAATACAGAGAGTTTGTGAAGACACGCACTGTGTGTGTGTGTGTGTGTGTGTGTGTATAAATGTTTAGTTAGGACACAGACTAACACAAAAAGGAAATACATCTTGGAGGTCATAAATCATTTTAGAATGAGAACTAATTATTCAAATAATCTTATTTTGCTTTAGAATTTACATATGTAGCAATCAGGTCAAGTGACTATCAGCTACAAAAACGTACAAATAAATTTATCACAGAATTTGGAAAAACAGGTCCTGCAAAATTTGGATTGCAAAGATGTCCTGCTAAATGATTAAATAACATTAAGAGGATATTAGGTAAAGACAAGTAGATAAAGATAGTGGTCATTTCTATCCCAAATACCACCCAGAATATATGATCTTGAGTGGTTTTACTGGGTAAGGAAGATGAACCAGATTGGGAGTGAACCACCTAAATTGTGATTTTACTTTAAAAATTTCTCTTTTGGGGCGCCTCAATGGCCCAGTTGGTTGAGCTTCTGATTCTTGATTTTAAATCAGATCATGATCCCAGGGTTGTGGGATCAAGTCCCCATCGGGCTTTGTGTTGTACATGGAGCCTGCTTAAGGTTTGCTCTCTCTCCCTCTGCCCCTCCCCTGCTCACACACTCCCTATCCCTAAAAACAAAAACAAAAACAAAAACAAAAAACAAAACAAAAAAACTCTTTTAAAAAATTCCTTTGATTAAATATTTCATGTAAAATCATGTGGCTTCATAGATACAAACATAACTTAAATCTTACCAAACTGCACATTTTAAGCATGTGCATTTTATTGTATATCAACTATATCTCGATAGATCAGCAAAAAATATTTCTGTAGGTATTTATGAACTTATGCACAAGACAACACAGTGGGCATATAGTATTATTTAAGGAAGGAGTAGTGTTTCAGAGAGAGTTTGGTATGAGTGCTTTAATCAAATCTTTAAATCCATTTACTCAGACATCTTCTCATTCAGAAGTAGGACTTCTTGAAACCTCCGTGATGAAAGTATAGTAAAACTAAATGATCAGTACGTGCTTCTCAAGCTGTATGTGAAGCTCCATTACTGTGTGGCTTGTGCCATTCACAGCAAGGTGGTCAGGAATCGCTCTCCTAAAGGCGGAAGGACCCCCCCCCCCCGGATTTAGACCTGTGGGCACTGCCCCATGACCTCCACCAAAGCCCAGATAAGGAGCTAAGTGCTTAAGGATGGAAGAAAACTGTCCTCTGAAAAGAAATAAAATTAAAATTATACTTAGGAAAAAAACTTAGGGATAATGTAAGGTTGATGAATAATGACAATAAAAATATAGCTGCAATTGTTGTAAATCTGAAAATATTGCAAAAATATTGTTAAATTGGGTGGACAATACTAGGCAGAAATCAAAGACTGTAGACTATGGAAGAAATCTTCCTACCAAACAAAAAAAACAAAAAACAAAAAACAGTATAACAAGAGGCACCTGGGTGGCTCAGTCAGTGGAGCATCGGACTCGATTTTGGCTCAGGTCATGATCTCACAGTTCATGAGTTTGAGCCTCGCATTGGGCTTTGCACAGTGTGGAGCCTCCTTGGGATTCTCAAACTCTCTCCCTCTGCCCATCTCCTCTGCTGCTCTCTCTCAAAATAAGTAAGTAAACATTTTTTAAAAACAGTAGAACAAATGATAAGCATGATAAACCTTACCATACTTAATCCCAGCCTCCAAATATATTGACTATTTTATAGTTGTGGGAGGAAAAAGCTCTCTTAAATTATGGACATTTAATCCGTTACCTTCAATAATTTCCTGTTGAAGGGATTAAATAAATTCTTAGACTATCTCTCTTCTGAATTAATTTCCACTGAATTAGTTCTTTTAGATAAATTCAGGAAGAATAGACCAGGGAAAATCGTGTATAACTTAAGTGTCATTTTAACAGGAAAAGACGTTTGGCTTAAAAGAGTTATCCTTATGAATGTTCTCCACCCTTGTGAATTTTTAAATATCATAAACCAAACACTAGATAGTCCAGTGTAACTAAGGGAGAGAGATACATGTAATCAGCTAATAAGTCTATTTGCAGTTTTGGATTGAATAGGAGGTGAAAATAAAGCACAAGAAAGAATGAGAATACCAGGAGAAAAAAAAACCCACTCACTTCTGATTTTATGCACATATACACATACAAAAATAAAATTTATATCATGTGACTTGAAATACAAAAAAAAAACAAAAACATGAAAATGTGTATTTTATTCCAAACAGTTTGCAAAGACCTTCGAGGCCACCCCTTGTCAAAGTATGTGAAGGCACAGTGACACGTGTTTGCTGAGGGCAGTTCGGTGGATGCTGAGTAGTAGAGCAATTGGCAATGCCAGGACTCAATGGCCTGTGGTCAGTGGCACATGCAATGGTCTCCTGGAAGATTTAGGGCTGTAGTTATGTAAAGGGAGAATCTTTCAGGAGGCAATAAATATAGATTGGTTCCTTACATAGCCATAGTCCAAGATCAACATCACACGATTAGAACTTTTAATTGCAAATTCTTTTAGTCTATAAAAGTGGTTGAGAATACAGATGGTTTTGTAAAAAATGAATATCACACTATCTAATCCTTGCATATGCCAAGATGAAAGAATGAGTCTACTACAGTATTATGTGACTAAAACATGAACTTAGAAATGTTATGGCTTGCTGCTTTCATGAAATGTGCCCCCCTCCTCCCCATCACCACCAAATAGCACTTCTCCTTGAGTAACATGTGTGGGCAAAGTAGACATAGAAATGACACACATATAATAAATTTTTAAATAGTTTTGGATAATGACTATTCTTAGAAAAATGTAATAATCACATCCCATGAAGAATTAGTTTTTCACTTGGCTTCATCTTGGTGACTACTACTAATAATAAAATAATCCATCTCAACCCTATTCAGGGTGGTGGATTATCCCAGTTTTTGTCGTCTTTCTTCATACCCTTGGCAAATTGATTCCATCACAAGAGGAAATGTGAGACGAAATTCAAGCCAAGCAATTTTTCAACCTAAGATGTAACTTGGTGGGAAACTAACACTGCATTAATAGGAGCATTGAGCAATTGTTATTATCTGTAGAATCAGTAAACTGGAGTGAAACAACAGTCTCTCTGGGGAGCACAACCCTACTTAATTCAAATTTCCCCTTTCTTGCCTAGTAATGTGCAACCTTGGGCAATTGGTTCAATTTTGCTAAGTATCCTTTATTTTCTTTTCATCTGTATAATATGGATAATAATGTCTATTATAGAATTTTTGTGAAATTAAGGTGATTATATATTAAAGCACAATCCCTGGCACATTTTGGAAACACAACAAATGGAAGGTATTACTGTCACTGTTATTATTTCAGTGCTTAGTATAATGTCCCCTTTTGCAATTCTCACTGGTAATTGAAAGGTGCTTCATAAACAACTCTACTCAGCGCTCACAGTTAGGTTTGTATGAGAAGCAAGTTAGTTTACAAGTGCACGAATAAGGGTCTTTCCCACATTGTCCCAGAAGCAGAGCCAGATAGCTAAGCATGGATGTCAACCTTGTGAAAGAATGACAACCAGAACTTTTGGTAAGAAAAGACTGTTTTACTGAAAGATGATAATATATAAGAGGTAGCTAGAACTAAACAAATATTCAAAGCTCTACCAGGCTCCCTCTGTCCCACCCCACCACCATCACCACCACCCATCCCTAGAAAAGAATATCGGGAACAATTCTTCTTCTTAAAATGGGAATTCATTCAATATTACAGTCCAAGGTTTCAAGAGAGAAGTTCAAAACATATACCATCTGTCCTCCCTCCCCCCCTGCTGCCAGCCCCCGAGCAAACAATAATCTATTTCTATTACTACAATTGAGTTTGAATTTTCTGGAATTTTACATAAATGGCATCATAGTATGTACTCTTTTAGGGAGTGAAGAGAAAGCCTACCCAGATACCTTCCCCAACTACTACTAGATGCGTGAAGTTCCACTTTCAGTGCAATTCAGTACAATCCCCTTACGGTGATTCTGAACCTTGCTTATGCCACAAGTTCCTGTGAGAACCCGATAGATTCTGTGAGCCACTTTCTGAGAAAAAAACAAAAACAAAAACAAAAAACCCACACTAGTGTACATGTCAACAAAATATTCCATATAATTTCAGGGCATTCAGAGGAAATAGTTTGCTTTATCTTAAAACTTTTATAGACGTTAAATATGATTAGACTGAAATTCTCCATCTATTTATCACATCAAAGCTGGAAAGAGAAGAGGAGCTCAAAGCTCTGTAGAGCTCTGCATTCATATTTTGCAGGTTGACCAGAAGGCGTTTTATTGCTCAGAGGATGTTTTCTTTCTCCTCTACTTAAGGAAGCACTACACATGATGGAACCAACTTTCTTCTATTGTTTAATAATAGAAAGGTTGGCTTTAAAAAAAAATTGCAGTAGGTTTATTGTGTGTGTTTTTGAGGGGGAGGGATACTATTTCAATGTAACATTGATGTGTGTATATATTTATATATGTGTTTTAGATATAAGCTATCTATATTAATATATACATTATAATTTATGAATATAAATGTAATTTATGAATTATATAAAATATAATTTATGAATATAAAAATGGCTTACTCAACCATTTGCACACATATATTCTCTTGGAAAATGGTGTCTAAATCTGTATGCAAAACCACCTGTCAGATTAAAACACTATTTGATATGTCTCAAAATATTTCATTTTATGCCTAGATGGTAACTTTTTCTCTCTCTTCCCTTCAGCAATAAATGCTGCAACATTGTTTATCAAAGGAACAAATATGAAAGAAAAACATTGCTTTGAAGTGAATGAAGACAGATCCCCTGGCAAACTACAGCTTGAGGTGCAATTTCCTAATTTTCAAATTCCTAAGAAAGGAAATGAAAGAAACTCAACTCTTGAGAAAGCTTTAATGCCAGCTTTGATCTCGATTATAAAAAGTTATTAACGGAAAGTGCATGTTTACATTTAGGATTCAAGAGGGGACATACTATGGGGTGTTTAATGAAAAGTTGAGTAAAGAGTAATGGATGGCTTTGTACTATTGATTTGAAAAACTTATCTCTTTTTTTAAGGATCAAAAAGATTGTTGAGATTGATATGTCACAGGAGTTGACACAAATGGTAACTAGCCCCGTATGACTGGTAGTTGAACAACATGTGGAGCCTTCACTTGGGAAGCTGGAATCCAGGTTTCAGGTTGAGCTCTGTGCAGCCACTAGTGATATAACCTTGAGCAAATTCATTAAATCTCTCTCGGCCTCAACTTGCCTACTCATAAAATGCAAAGGATGAGTTAGATCATCTCTGAGATACCTTCTGTCTACAATGAGTTGTTTCTTAGTTCCTGTTAACTAAACAATGCCCTCTCTCCAGAAAACATAAAATCTTAGCCTTGATAGAAATAGGTTTTTTTAAATCAATTAATGAATAATAACAATTAAATCGTCACCATACATCTGTTCATTTAATGGACATTATTGGGATTCAGCATACGAAAGGCACACAAACAACCAAATTCAGGCCAGTTTTTGGTATTTGCGTAAGCACTATGCAATTGTAGATATCTAAGAATAATTTTTGTTGGACTAAAATTTTCTAATTAACACTTTCATACTCTTTTGCCTGTCAAATGTTTTATTAAAGTCAGTAAAGAAATTATTTCATATTCTCTAGGCAAATATTTTTGAAGTAATGGAAAAACACCTCAGAACAATCTACAGCAGCAAAAAGGAGAGAGGAAGAGAGGGAGCGGGGGAGAGACAGAGAGAAATAATCCCCAAAACAGAAAATGTCTCCTACAGATACTGGAGACAAGCTTATTTCAGGGAGGGGAGAAAACTCAGCAAACCCATGAATAGGCCAATAACTTCAGCTACTAAGATATTTTGATTGCTGGGTTAAAATGGTATGAGGCTTTTGTTCAGACTACAGCTGTCTTTCTTTTTCATGAGAGAGGTGGTTTTGTGTTTTTTGTTTGTTTGTTTTGTTTTTGTTTTTGTTTTTGTTTTTTTGGCAAAACATATGCCATGTCCAGACGATCTGGGAATGAATAGTCTTATTCCTACTCCAATCTCATTTTCTTTTCTAGTTCTTTTCCTATTCTTTGCAGCCTACAGGAAAAAAGCAGACCAAGTAGGAGGGGAAGGGAAGAGTATTCATCCAATATGACCCCTTGAGTCACTGCCCTGCATGTCAGCTCCTCCAAGCACTAAAGAAGCAAGCTAGACCCTCTCTCTGCTGATCAGAGTCCCTGAAGTCTGAGTGGCAGGCCATGTAGTCTGCTGTTTTCCCAGTATGGAGCTCTTTGGCATCATCCCACTTTTTCTGTACATGGGTATCAGTTGGGCTATTGTTTGGGAAATATTTTTTAATGGCTCATTTTTTTATTCAAATAATTTTTTAAATAAAATGATATTCTACTAACCAGTTTAACAAAAACAGGAGTTAAATATAAATTATCTGTACAATAAAAGCAATACAGTATTACTTAATCCCCAATTAATCCACAATTCGTGGGATAGAGCCCAGCTTCTGGCTTAGTGTTGATAGTGTGGAACCTGTTTGGGATTCTCTCTCTCTCTCTTTCTCTCTCTCTCTCTCTCTGTCCCCCCACCCCCCACCGTGTGCCTCCCTCGTAGATGGACTCTTTCTCTCTCTCTCTCTCTTTCTCTCTCTCTCTCTCACACACACACACTAAAGAAATAAACATTTTTTAAAAAGGAATTATTTACTGAGCATCTACTCTGGGCCAAGCATGGTGTTCAGTGCTTCAAAAACATTATCTCATTTGACCTTCTTACCAATCCAGTAATGTGGGAACATTGTTTTGCCCACTTATGAATGAGGAAACTGAGGTTCAAAGAGGAAAATAAACAATCTCAGGATGGCACAACTGTAATAGAGGAGCAGGACTCACGTCCATCCTACCTCAGTTCTGTGCATTATTGACTGGATAAGGAATAAAGGATTCTAAAGAGGGGAGCTAGAAGAACTTAACTAACATGCTTTTTATTTTCTTTTTGGTTCCTGCCCACTATAATTCCTTTCCTGGATAGCAATGGCAGCACTTTTCAGAATCCTCATTTAGATGCGGTTTTAACCCCAGGCAACTGTCAGAATTGTCAGCACCCCTTTGGAGCCGAAATTCTACAGGTGAATCCCTTGTGAGTGTGGCCCAGTGCAGTGTCCAGTGGTAGGAGGGTTATGAGAGATAATTGTGAAAAAGTCCTTTAATCTGCTTTATCTGGCTCACAGGCTCTGAAATCCGCCCAGGCGCTTAGTTTTAAAAACAAAACAATGACCTCGACAATAACCATTCCTCAGCCTGTGTGGAGGGGCCTCTGAAAATGTATTGCTTTAGGCATTACCAGGGGGGCAGAAGGTAAACTGTTTTACCAAAACTTCAAGCTTGTACTGAAGCGTGACTCTAAATTGAAAGGCAACTTCAGATTAAAATCATGGACTAAAATATGATGAAAGGGATTTTATCAAAAAATCCACCAGAACACCAGGGGAGACAGGGGAGAAAGTTCAAATTGCTGCACAGGCAGCCACAGCTGGAGGGTATTACGTGCAGTTAAATCTCTGTCCTGGGGTGGAATATTCAGGCACCGTGCTGCCATGTTTTAGGAACCCCAGCAGGTGTTGTCTGGAGTTTGACCAAAACCAGAGTGGTCCTGTCGCCAGCAAACTGAATGACTCCCAAAATCATTCTAGGCATAAACTACTGTTGTTTGTACTCTCTCCATCTTCTCTCCTCCAATTTGATCCAATGCCCTAGGTTCACATAATTTAGAAATCCATGTATTTAACAGCAAGTAAAAGCAGTATTTAGATGGAATGCCAACAAATACAGTATTCATTCTGTACCCGGCAGCCTAACCTTCTTTGTAAGCTAATTTCCAGCCAAGAAAAATTAATTGCTTTTAGAAATTAAAGTGCAAACAAATTACAACTGTTTTCACACTTAAATAATATGTCCGTTATGATGAAGTCACCGAGAATATACAAGAGGAAAGGACAGTCTCGTCAGTAGATGGTGTTGGGAGAACTGGACAGCCACATGCACAAAAGATGAAACTGGGCCCCCAGCTTACACCATACACAAAAATTAGCTCAAAACTAATTAAAGACTTGAATGTAAGACCTGAAGCCATAAAAGATAAAAGATAAAAGATTTCTTCTCCTAGAAGAAATTATAGGCAGCAATTCCCTGACATCAGTCTTGGCAACGACTTTTTGAACTGATACCAAAAGCAAACGCAACAAATGCAAAAATAAACAAGTGGAACCACATCAAACTAAAAAGCTTCTGCATAGAAACCATCAACAAAATGAAAAACAACCTACTGAATGGGAGAAAATATTTGCGATTCAGATATCCAATAAAGGGTAAATATATAAAGACCTCATACAACCGAATACCAAAAAACATCAATCCCATTAAAAAATGGGCAGAACCGAATAGACATTTTTCCATAGAAGACGTGTAAATGGCCAATAGGTATCTGAAAAGGTGCTCAACATCACTAATGATAAGAGAAATGCAAATCAAAATTACAATGAGATATCCCCTCATACCTGTTAGAATGGCTGTTAACAAAAAGACAAGAAATAACAAGTGTTGGTGAGGGTGTGAAAAAAGGGGAATCCTTGTGCACTACTGGTGGGAATGCAAATTGGTGCAGCCACTACAGACAGTATGGCAATTCCTCAAAAAATTAAAAATGGAACTACCATATGGTCCAGCAACTCCACTTCTGGGTATTTATCCAAAGGCAATGAAAACACTAACTTTAAAAGATATATGTACCACTATGTTTACTGCGGCATTATTTACAAAAGTCAAGACATGGAAGCAACCTAAGTGTCCATTGATGGACCCTGTGATTTCATCTCCTGCTGTTCAGCTCTTCTTCCACTCTGTTCCAGCCATCCACCTCCTATTCCTATGCCTCCAGCTCCTTCTCTTCTTCCATGCCAGGCACACTTTCTACTTAGGCCCCTGGCACTTGTTATTTCCTCTGCCTGGAGACTCAACGCTCTTCCCCCAGATAGCCACAGTACTCACTCCCTGACTTCCTTGAGTCTATTATGAAAAAGTCATCTTCTCAGCAAGGCCTTCCCTGGCCACCCTATCTACTATTTCAACTTTCTTCTCCCATCCTTCACTTCCCTATTTTATGTTTTATCATTATTATGTATTCCTCATCACTCTCTATCTACAATTTACTTATACTGCTCACTGTCCTCCCCAACTAGCCAATAAGAATATAAACTCAACCCCAGGGTCTGGGAGAGGTTTTGTTTGTTTGTTTGTTTGTGTGTTCAGAGTAGTGCAGTATTCCCTGGCCTAATACAAAGTCTGGCATATAGTAGATACTCAATTAATATCTACTAAATTAATGAAAATGTGTATGCCTTATTTCCCCAATTGAGTATTTCTGCCCAGCATACTAGAAGGATCTGACTACAAAAGGATCTCAATAAATATGTTGTTTTTAAAGTTTGAGTAAAACAGGGTTGTTTTTGTTTTCTGAACTTTGGCAAGAACCAACACTTCATAGCTTCAAGACTATCTTTGAAATGATGGTCCACTGTAGTAAAAGGTATTTTAGGGGAAAAAAATATGTGTGGCAGACATATCAGTGCAATTTTTTTTTATTTTTTATTTTTATTTTACATATCAGTGCAATTTGGCATGAGTTTCCCCAGATTATTCTGACTTAATGACATGTTGGTAATGACATAATTCACACCCATATGTTTTCAGAACCCACCACTTCTAAGAGTATTTACAATACTAGATGAGCATTCTTTTTTTTTTTAATGTTTACTTATTTATTTTGAGAGACAGAGAGAGAGCATGCACATGCACAAGTGGGAGAAGGGAAAGAGAGAAAGGGAAAAAATGGTCCAACCTGTTGGGATGAGCACTGGGTGTTGTATGGAAACCAATTTGACAATAAATTTCATATTAAAAAAAATGGCCCCACAGACCTATGCTGTCAGTACAGAGCCTGACATGGGACTTGATCTCACAAACTGTGAGTCCATGACCTGAGCCAAAATTGAGAGTCAGGTGCTTAACCAACTGAGTCATCCAGGCACCCATAGACAAGCACTCTTATGAAAAGGCTACTTAAAGATGTACCAGGAACTTAAAATGTCATATGATATCCATATCAAATATCATGAAGGGTATTTGCATCATTATCTGCTTCAGACAATCTTCTGGAAATCCAAGGGTCATGCTAAGCCCACATTTCTGCTTTGACTCACATCAACAAATTCTTAACAATTCTTTTCAGAGATAGGATCACCCAATTCATTTCATTGGCAATTTCCCAGAATTATTTCCTCCTATCTTCTTCTGTCCTTCAAGAAACCTCTAACTTTATAGACTTTTTATCTTTTCCCTAGGGTTTTTCTTCCTTCCTAAATCATTATTTTATGATACATTTCTATGTATCAGCATGTTTATATATGAGACAGTAAAAATAGCATACTTATATTTTCTTCTTATAAATATGTGATGTGGATTTGGAAGCCACAGGAATAATAAAGCAAAAAGCTAGTGAGTATCAAAGTCAATATTAATACAAAAAGCGACAAGATAAATACATGATAAAGAGTATCATGCCCTCATGCCTCTTCCCCTCATGCCTTCAGAACTGTATTTGTGTTGATAAATCTCACAGGCTGAGAAAAGCTGACTCATTTCTTTTATACATTTGCTTCTAGCCATGAAATCATGTCAGTGCTACTCAGGAGGCTATACCTGCTTTGGTCCAAAAGTAAGAGAAAAAAAAAGAAGAATAAAAAAAAGAGTCTCATGAACCTATAATTATCAACAGATAAGGACGAAATTGATATCATTGACATGTCTGGAGCCATTCACCAACTCTTTAAAGAAAACATTTAATGAGGCTTCCAAATTTGTAATAACATTCCTGGGAAACTTTTTATTCTGAGGGTCTCCCACTCACTTAAAATGTGCCAGCCTCTCCCAATAATGCTACGAGATACATATGAACATCTCCGGTCTTTATAAATGAAAAGCCAGAGCTGCAGATAAGTGAGGTAAGCTGCCCACAAACACAGAATGTTAGATGGTAGGCATGGATGCAAGTCTTTCTGACACCCAGGCCCACATCCCTAACTATTTAGTTTTCCTGCCCCTCCACAATTATGTGCTGCCCACACAGAGTTCCAATTTGTCCAGGGCTTAAGTTGCTGCAAATTTGGAGCTGAATTCTTATTTATGTTTCTAGCCCAGCATTTCTGAAGCTGTGATTACCAAAAATATAATCAGTATTCCTGGGGCAATGATGTTCTGTTGAATAATGTCCAAGTGTCCAACTTAACTTACAATTTCATAGAGATTTTAATATGCTTCAACACATTATACAGGACGCCTGGGTGGCTCAGCTGGTTGAGCATCTGACTCTTGATTTCAGCTCAGGTCATGAACTCATGGTTCATGAGTTTGAGCCCTGAGTCGGGCTCTGCACTGACAGCACAGAGCCTGCTTAGGATTCTCTCTCTCTCTCTCTCTCTCTCTCTCTTAAAATAAATAAATAAACATTAAAAATATGCTTCAACACATTACAAATCATCAAAAGAAGAAGTTTCCCAAACTTTACTAACCCAAATTTATTTATTTACCACAAAACTCTTAAAGTGTGTGTGTGTGTGTGTGTGTGTGTGTGTGTGTGAATTGGGGAGCAGGAATGGTGATCAAGAAGGGTGAAAAATATTTCTTACAATTTCAAGAGTTGATGTTCCACAAAAATTTTAAAATACTGAAGAAGAACAAATGTCACATTTATTGATGTTTGTTTATTAATTTTAGCTCAGTGAAATTTTATTTGCATTTTTCTTATTATATAAAAGGTTGAGGATCCATGCAAATATTTTAGGGGCTCTTTGCATTGTTTTCCTCTGTAAACTGCCATCCTTGTCTCTTCCTGTTTTCTACTGAATACCACCCACTTAATCTTAGCTTTAACCCTCAGAATGGCGTACATTTCCGATGATCTTGGCGATCATTCTGGGCGCAGCGCCCAGTATTGTCCACCCCTAATCCTGCATGCTTTATTGAGGAGTCCAGAAATTCTAAGTAATTCCAGGAAAAGCCTACTAAACTCAGGAGATGTAAATGAAAACCACAATACTAATTAAAGTAAAAATGAAAAAAAGCTTTGTGCCAGGCAGCACGATTCTCTCACATTTATATTTTAATTTGAGACCAATTTTTAGTGCTTTAGGACTTTCTTTCTCTCCCCTTTCAGCACTCAATTGTTTTTTTTTTTTTTTTATGAAAACAGTTTGACCAGTTTTAAATGAAATACTAAGGACACTAAGTGTTATTAGGAAGGTATTTTGCCATTTTGCAATTAAATTCTCACTTTACTTTGACTTTCTTTCTTGCCCAGGATGGTGGTAGTGGTGACAGCATGGGAGGAGATGGGGAAAGAATGAGAAAATAAAAATAGACTCAAATGTGAGATATATAAATTCAAGAAATTATAGCCAAAGAAAAGTGAGTTATTTTTCTCAGGTAGGCTTTAACTCTCTGGGGATAACAAGATGACAAATTCTTTTTAAAAAAATTTTTTTTTCAACGTTTATTTATTTTTGGGACAGAGAGAGACAGAGCATGAACGGGGGAGGGGCAGAGAGAGAGGGAGACACAGAATCGGAAACAGGCTCCAGGCTCCGAGCCATCAGCCCAGAGCCTGACGCGGGGCTCGAACTCACGGACCGCGAGATCATGACCTGGCTGAAGTCGGACGCTTAACCGACTGCGCCACCCAGGCGCCCCCAAGATGACAAATTCTAATATAGTTTTGTTTTCTTATTTTATTTATGATGTTCTTTGTTACATTTAATCATTTTTACTTGCAAGAAACATCAGTGACTCTAGTGATTCCAAAAAATTTTGCAGTCTAAAGGAAAGGCAGCCTTCTAGCAATCCTATCTATGTCTGGCTCTTGGAGATAGAAGACACAGAGAGAAGATGCAGACATTGGACATTTATCACCCTTGTCTATAATGCTGAGACTCTGTCACCGAAAGAATTCAGCTCTGTTAACTCCAAACACCAAGAAGATTCTACATGCCACTCGTGGATGGAATCTTAAAGACATTAACGCTTTTGATTTGAGTTACTTTCAAAAACAGAGTTAAAGTTATAATTAGTTCTGACCTTTGACAAGCACTGTATAATGAAACCAAAGTAAGCTTTTCACATACAGACAGGTGTCAGGAACTCAGAACATTCCATAAAGAAACTTCAAACTTCAAGAGTAAGTAAAGGACAGGGCCTTATACCTATTTGTATTAGGTATATGTAAGGTATATGTTATCACATCTGGAACAAGGCACCACCAGCTTGTTGAGGAATTTTGCTGACAAATCAAATATGTAAAGACTGAGTATAACAGGAATCAAATCTTCCTTGTTCTACCACTGCTCCTGTGGCAATTTTAATGGAAAGTTGGTCATGATGCCAACTTTACAGACAAGTCGATAATATGATTAAGGGGCAAAGTATGATGAAGTTCGCTTAACAGTTATAAAATTGGAGTTTGGAAATGCAAAAGTAGAAAATACACAGTGAAGGACCTAATGAAAGACAGATGTCACATCATGTACTGAAATATTAATCAAAGTGGTAAGGAAGCCAGGAAATTATAGTTGATCAAAACCCTCGTGCTTATTGATTGTCTTCTTCTCCAAGGAGGAATTTCAGGGTGTTCAAGATGAAACCTTTACAATAACCCAAAGCCATAACAGATGGTGTATTTGTGGCTTTTGTGGTGTCATTTCAGGCATATTTGGAAATCCATTCTGCACTTTCCCCTCAAGCGCTACAGGGACAATCATTTCCCAGTTCAGTGCAATTGGGTTACTAGACTGAACATTGCATACGCTCTGAACCAGCATGATGAGATCCGCTCCGATTGCCAAGAATCCAGAGCTGGCAGAAATTCTCACAGTCCCCTAAGCCAACTTTGATCAAGACCCATTCTATCCTAAAAGAATCAACCTAACACAGTTTTGCTTCATTTACTGTGTTTATGTGCATGAATTCTCTCCCAAAAGGAAAAGAGGAACAGAGTATAAACTCCTCTGCCATCTAAAAGGTGGGTAATCATGGACAAAATACACATCTTCCCTGGTCCTTAATTTTTTTGTATAAAGTGGGGGTAATAATATTAGAAATTAAAAGGATTTCAAGGAACAGTAAGTGAAAAACATATGTAAAAATGCACCTAGTAGAACACCTAATTCATAATAGATATGCCCTAAGTGTTAATTAAACTTTAAAAGATTTATAGGAGTGCCTGGGCTGCTCAGTCCATTAAGCATCTGACTCTTGATTTCAGCTCAGGTCATGATCTCACATGATTATGAACTTATGTTATGATCTCAGAGCCTGCATTGAGCTCTGTGCTGACAGTATGGAGCCTATTTGGGATTCTCTGTGTCCTCTCTCTGCACCTCCCCAATGCTCTCTCTCTTTCTCCCTCTCTCAAAACAAACAAGCAAACAAACAAACAAACATTTTTTAAATAAAAAAATAAAAGCTTTATGCATGGTTTTATTGGGGGAGTAGAAAACTGGCTTACATCTACCGTCCGTAATTATTGACTAAAAGATTAAACATTTAGAGCTATAGTCAAGAACACTATTTTCAGGGCACCTGGGTGGCTCAATTGTTTAAGCATCCAACTTTGGCTTAGGTTATGATCTCACAGTTTGTGAGTTCGAGCCCCGCATGGACTCTGTACTGATAGCTCAGAGCCTGGAGCCTGCTTTGGTTTCTGTGTCTCCCTCTCTCTCTGACCCACCGCCCACCCCCTGCCCCTGCTGGTGCTCTGTCTCTCTGTCTCTCTCTCTCTTTCAAAAAATTGAATAAACATTAAAAAAAAAAAAGAACAACATTATTTTCCCTGGGACACATTGATGAAATCTTAGAAGGTACAATTAGAGAGTTATTAGAAGGTCACTGTGATTAATAGTTAAATTGGGGAGTAAATCTATTTAGATTCAAATCCTCATTCTAATACCTGTTACTTGGGTAGGTAACCTTTCATTTAATCTCTCAATCTCAATTGTCTGATCTATAAAATAAAAATCATATTAATAATTACCTCATAGGGTAATTAAGTGTCTGACACTTAGTATACATCAAATCCAACCAGTTTGTCTTAGAATTATTAGTAGTTATTTTATCAGAATCATTAGCAATAATTGTTATCAATTGGTCCTCCTGTATTAGTTAGAATAGCTTAGGTCGTATTGTGTTAAATAACACTCCCAAAATTTCAGTGATTAAAACAGAAATACTTCTTTGTAGTATATGCCAATGATTAGCATAGGTTGGCTGGGGCTCTGCTCATTGCCCTATTTACCATAGTGCCTCAAGGACTCAAACTAATGGGGGATCCATCTTTATACTCGCTTCCATTGCTACCATGGCAGCAGAAGAATCCTCTGGAGTGTTTGGCACTGGCAATTAAATGTTTAGCTATGGAACTGACCTACAATTCATTGGCTGGAACCAGACACATGACCCCAGTCAAATGGAAGGGGAGTGGGAAGTGTAATCCTCTCATATGCCCAGATGTATAGAGTTATTGGATATTGGTGAATAGTAGAATCTACCACATTTTTCAATTACTCTCTTGAAGAGCTTTTCCTATTTATACTGACATAAGCAAAAACAATTATTTGGGGAAAGGGAAAGAGGATTATTTTCTCCTCAAAACTGACGGATGAGAATTTTTAACAAGGAAGGCAGAAAAGTGCAAGAAAAAAGCATTTATTCATTTATTTATTTCCATGTTACTTAAAGAAAGGAAAACAGTATAATTGAACTCTAGATTCTTATGACAGATGTAAAAAAGTTGAAAAAGTAATTATTTTAAAATCATATTGGATTATGATCTTATGTATATGAAATGAGAATAATTACTCAAAAACTCATTGAAGAAATATCACTCACCTTAGTTACAACAGAAAAGATAAATTCTTTATTAAATTTTGTCCTTCAAGATTATACTGTTTATCACAAGCAAATCAGAGTCTTCTCCAGTATCTGAAACTACTTAGGAAATTAACTCTTCAATAAACATTATTTTGATAACAACCTGTCCTACTCACCTGACTTCACAAGAATAGGTAATCTTTTCATGGAGTCTGACTAATATTACATGACTATAAAGGCAATATTTTGCAAAATGAGAAAATCTAAATGTGTAATATTGACCTATACATATTACATATCCTCTGTGAGCTTAGTCTTCATTACTAATTCACAAAATACCAAAGAGCGTTCACCAAATTCACTTCAGAATTATTTGTTCAAGGTTGAGTAACCTCTGTGTGAAAAAGAATAATTTGGAAAACTTCAGCTCAAACCTCCACAAGAGTCTTCTTTTTCCTGTTAACAGCAGTGATATGTAAACATTCCTTTTGATTTTCCCTTTTCCTGGCTCAATCATCCGAATCACTTGCAAAACTGAAAGTTTTAAAAAAACCTTTAAAAGTTTCTGTTCAAAATCATTCAAACTCCCTCCTTTTCATTCCCCAGTAACTCATGATTATTGACATGTTTAAAAGATTAGTTTGTGGGTTTTTCATTTTGCCCACGCTTCTTTTGAACACTGAATCCATTAAGTGGAAGGTGGCAATCGTCCCCTGCTGACAGTTAGAACATACTTCTTTTTCTTGTTCAATAATCATAACATTGCAGGCTATTCATGAAACCACTTTAGAGACTATGGCTTTTGAAAATAGCTTTTATACATATTTTTTAAATCACAGGTAAAAAGAGTCCTGTCCTACTGAACGATTGCATCCCTTTCCTATCTAATAGGAAGGAATGACAATTGAGATAGCAGTGAGTGCCCACCATGGCAATGGCTTTAACAACTGTCCTTCCTCCCTGTGCCAGACCCTCCCCTACCCGGATCTGCCAGGTGTCTAGACCTTCAGTTTAAAAGTCCATCAACTGCTTGAAATCAGATGCAAAATTTCATGTTATTTGCATGCATATTTTTCTGCAGAGGGGGATTACTGTTTTTATCTGCTGCACAATACGGATTCATGACCCTTCAAATTGTTAAGGGCTACTGCATTTGCTAGGTTTCCATTACAGGGCATTCAGCCACCTGGAGCTCAGGATATGCCCATGCAGGCAGTGGAAGGACAGACAGTCTTAGGCATAAGAGGAGATCCAGTCTGGCAAGTGGATAAACCATGCAGATTACAGGTCCACAACTACAGATAATACTCAAAAGTTCAACATAAGCCATAGGATATCCTAGTGGCCCAGATAACGCAGTAGGAAACAAACAAGGAGCTGGTGTTTATGTGGCAGACTGGCAGAAAGGCAGCCCTGGGGAGTCTACCCACCACTGAGGGCAGAGCCTAGACAATGGACACTGAGTTTCATGAAATAATGACAAGAAGGACAGTGGGACTCAAGAATAGTCAGAAGACAGTGGATTTTACCACCACCAGCACCATCACCACCCCCACCCCCCACAAAAAAACCCAAAACCAAACAAACAAAAAATAAGCCTTAAGCACAGAAATCAAAAGTAGATACTAGTCATCAAAATTAGAACATAAGATGGAAATTGTAATTGGGAACAAAGAATGGCTGAGACAGCTAGCTGATCACTAAAAACCATTCTTTTCTTCCTCTGGAGTAATAGAATTTTAGTTGAGTATATATATACTCACTACAGATACATATGTATATGTGTAGTGTGTGTGTGTGCCTATGTGTATATGTACAGGTATTTGAAAATAATCAAATATTTACTGAGATCCTATTACAATCCAGGTATTATGCTTACTTCAAGAGGCACAAAAGTGAAAAAGAAGTGATTTTTGTACTCAATGTGTTCAAAATCTACTAAGGCAAAGACACACAGCAGAAATTATAACATGACAAGTTATATTAGAGATACACAATGTGCATGGGAGTTGAGAGAAAGGTATGCCTAGATCTTCCCAGGTTCTCAGGGCAAGTGTTGTGCTTGCTGATGGACATCAAGTATTCCTGGATAAGAGGAGAAGAGGCTTACAGCAGCCAGGACCAGGCATGTGTTGATGAAGTCTGGTGTCTTAGTCAATCTGGACTGCTATAACAGAATACCACAGTCTGAGTGGCTTATAAATAACAGAATTTTTTTCTCACAGTTCTGGAGTCTGGGAAGTCCAAGATCAAGTCACTGGCAGATCTGGCATCTGGTGAGGGTCTGTTTCCCAGTTCATAGACAATTGCCTTTTCACTGTGTCTTCACGTGGTATAAGGGGTGAAAAAGCTCTCTAGGGCTTCTGTTATAAGGATGTTAATTCCATAATAGATGTTGGCAAGGATGTGGAGAAATGGAAACTTTGTGCATTATTGGAGATGTAAAATAGTGCACCACTGCCGAAAACAGTATGTTAGTTTCTCAAAAAAATAGTGAACACAGAATTACCATTCGATCCAGCCATTCCACTTTCAAGGTATAAACACAAAAGAACTGAAAGCAGGGATGAGAATAGATATTTGTATATTTGTACTTGTACCGACATTCACAGTGGCATTATTCACAGAAGGCAAAAGGTGAAAACACCCCAAATGTCTGTCTGTGGATAAATGGATAAAAAATGGGTATATACATTCACTAGAATACCATTCAAACCGAAAAGGCAATTAAATGCTGATATAAGATAAAACATAGATGAACACTGAGTTATTATGCTAAGTGAAAGTAAGGCCAGAAACAAAAAGACAAATAATTGTATGATTCCACCGTATAAGGTCTGTAAAGCAGTCAGATACATAGATGCAAAAGTAGAATAGTGTTTACCAGGGCTGGAGGTAGGGAAGAATGGAGAGTCTCTGTTTCATGGGCACAGAGTTTCAGTATGTTATGATGAAAAAGTCGTGCAGGTGCACAGCAGTGATAGTCGCACAACAATGTGAATGCATTTAATGCCACCTAACTGTACACTGGAAACTGGTTAAAATGATAAAATTTTATGTATGTATATATATATATTTTGCCACAATAAAAAAACTAAGAGTTGATTAGATGGAGGCTGCAAAGCAATTTCTCATTTCTCCAAGCAACTACAGTATGATTTTATTACATAGATTGCTAAATATATAATAAATGATGCCATGAGATCTGGGACTGTTATTACTTCAAAGATTTCTCTGCAAAATATACTGAGTCTCTCCTCAGTTTTCTCTGGGAAAAGTATCAAATATATCAGCACGTAACTCAATGTTCACTGGGTAATATCTATAGTATTACTCAGCCGTACTGTGCATATTACCCAGCATAGTAATTGGCATGGGTCTACACATTTTACATTGTTAGATCCATATTCCTTGAGGAGGTTCCTTATTTCAGTGGTTCCTTCTCTTCCTTTCCATTCTCCCCATGTATATAGGATACAAATACTTGATTGTGACAAATAGTATCAAAGTCCCTAATTGTGATTCATGTCAAATTCATCAAAAAGATATAAGAAGAAATAACATTTTGATAAATACATAAATATGTATCTAAACATATATGAATATAATAACAAATATATGAAAGAGAGACACAGACAGATGGAGAGACAGAGAAGCAGGAATTTAACCTTCAATATGCATTGAACCTACTAAATTTGAGGCCACACTTCCTACTTTGTTTTCCCTTATTTTTATGTCATTTCACAATAGACATAGAGTCTTAATTTAAAAATGAGGCACTGGGATCTGTATTTGTATTTATGTGATTCTGGACCTCTTCCTCTAGGAGTCAGAGGCCAGAACCTGTAAAGTCCAGAATCATGTAGTTCAAGATCTGAAAGGTCATTAGCTGGGATTTTAGTTTCTGGACAAAATTATTAAGATAATAATTAGGGAAAGCAGAATAAATTTTACCCCCAAATACTAAACTTAAACATTTTTAATGATTAATTTATATTCTGAATAGATTTTGAAAGGTCATAAGACATTTCAACACTAGATGGGAAATTAGAGAACATTTTTATTCTGGCTTTCCCATTTACCATCTAAGTGACTTCAAGCAAGTTATCTCACACATCTGATGGCCAGTTTCCTCATTTGCAATTTGGGGTTAATAATAATTGTCCTGCTTCCTTCCAGAGCAGATGAGTGCGATAAATTAGATGTAACTGCTTTGAAAATTATAAAGTGCTTCTAGAAATGTAAAGATTATTACCACTCTGTAGTTCCCACAGATAACAAATCACAAAAAAAAAAAAAAGGGAGAGGAAAAACTGCATAAAATTATTCATCAAATATTGAAATGGAAGTAATTCTACTTTACTGAAATTTGAAACAAGAAATCTGAGACACTATTCTTACATCTTGAAGGATAAAATAGGAAAAGAAAGCCCAGCTGGTGTAAGCTATATGAATGAATTGAGAAACAATCCAAGCTAATAAGGTCTGCCTAGAGTTCTCCACACCAACCCTGCCTCCCACCTACAGATCTCTCTCTGTCTAGGGTTGGTGACTGCTATTGACAATAGGCAGGTGGATTCAACTCTTTTTATAGGAGTCTCTGTTAACTGCTAAGATTCAGTGATACGTCAGTCTCTCCACTAATTGACTAAAGGCCTTGTGGGCCTTTTCTAACAGCTGAATTTATTCTTAAGTTCTGACCTTACTTTGTAGAACACTTAGCCCTGGATCCTTTACCTCTTCTTGACAACCGTGCCCTCAGACCCTCTTTCCTTGTGTCCATCTTCTGTCAGGAAGTGACATCCTTGCCCTGAAGCCCAGCTTCCACCTGGGATCTTTACCTGCTAAGAGTCTTCCTTGACACAGCCCACTTGGATGTGAGAGCTCTGCCTAGTGATAGACTCTCGTTTGTCACTCAAGTCTGCCTGTAAGAGTGCTCCTGACCTCAAAATTCCCTGACAGTCTTCCCTGTCACTGCCTGCTACATGGGATGCCCCCTATTACCTGTTAAATGTTCTTCATTCTTAAAATTCTGCTTGTTTCAATGAAATTTTTCTTAGTACCT